>NW_024344240.1:25181129-25781129 GCF_902729225.1 Pteropus medius
CAGCATTAGCACGAAGCATCTGCTAGAAAGAACCTCCTGAAGTCCCCCAAAGAAGCTTAGTCAATAACCCCCAGTTTTCATCTGCTGTCAGTGGGGAAGACTACAAATGTCTGATCCAACCCACATGTGTATGCCAATACCTTGCACAGTTCCAGGCACCTAGTAAGCACCCATTATGTGTTGGTAAGACAAATAAATGAATGATGATGGCCTTTGAAACTTTCCTGGGGAGAGAAAAAGCTTAATTCCAGAGAAGAATAGGAGCAAAAGGTGTCCCATTTAAAGTGTACATTCCTCTAACAGTTAATTTTGAGAACAGTCCCCGTCACCACCACCACCTGGGGCCTCCTCTCACCAGGGCAAGGACCTAGTCCCTAACCCCAGCCCCTGGCCTGCTTCTGCCCTTTGTCCTCACTGGCCCAGGCTACCTGTGCAGTGTGAGCCTCCAGGCGCCACCGAGTGAACACAGCACAGGGTGGGAGCTGACAGAGAAGACAAATCCTCGCCGCCTCCCAGGCAGCCAGAGCCCAAGAGCAGCTGTGTGCTCCAGTTATGCCTTCTCCATTAGACACCACTAATTTCCATGATTACTGTTATGCCTAAATGGCATCCTAATGTAATACAATTTATATTATCTCTGCTTGGTGTCAGTTACCATTGTGTTCCATGATATTCCAAGGGATTGACTGTTCACAGACACACACTGAGACATCGCCACTGCTGCCTCGCTGCCAGCTGCATTCAGCTCCTCTCCATGCTTCATTCAACTCTCCTCATCATTCAGTTCCACAACCTAGGACCCAGGAAAGATCAGTGTGTCCAGGAACTGGACACTGTCCCCCACACCCACCACCAACTGCTTCTGCTTAGCCACCTGCTGCAAATGCTTGCTCACTCAGGCAGGGGCTCTGCTTTCTTTCAGGAACCCCCTGCTCTGGGTGAAGTACAAGCCACCTTTTGCCCTCTCTTCCCATTTTAGGCCTTTCCTCCCCCAGGTGGCCTTAATCCCTCCCTCCAGCTTCTGGTGGATTCCTACTGCTTTCCTGAGTTGCAGAGTCATTTAAGAGGCCTTGGGCCTACTCTGGGGACTTTCCACCCTGCTGCCCTGCCTCCTCTCCCTCCCNTCATCAATACCCTCCTCACCTTTTTCTTCTCATGGGATTTCTGTAATTCCTTTGCTTCCCTGCCATCTACATCTCTTGGCAGCTGGATTTTCCTTCCTCTCAGACATTCTTCCTTCCCTCACCTTTCCATGTTCGTTCCCATTCTCTGTCTCAATTCCAGCAGCTCCGCTTCTAATCTCGACTCAGGTCTCCCACTCCAACACTCTCTGAGGCCCCGTGTGTCCATAGAAGGGAACAGTCTCAGGGGAGAGACCCCCAGACAGACTGAAAGTCTGGAGTCTGATTCCCTGCCTGGGGCCTGATCATCTCCTCTGTGCTCCTTTGCTTCACCTTTCCTCTGCTAGACCTGTCAGAGGGTAGATACTGATGATAGGTAGGAAGGAATAGAGAAGAGAAAAAACAAGTAATGGCAATGAAATAAGTTTTGCCTCAGAATTCCTGAGAATACACAGTCCCAAGTGTGCAGAATTTCTCGTGGATCCCTTCTTATCACCAAGCTGTTTTAAAGTTCGTATTGCCTCTAAGAAGATTATAGTAGCAAACTTTGCTCTGGGCAGGGAAAAACTTAGGATTCAGAATTCAAGGGCACAGGCATGTGCTTACCACCTCTCCCACAGCAGTCCTGCTCTCCAGGATCAGAACTGGAAAACAGGCCCACTCGGCAGCTCACCCCTCTCTTCCTAGCCCCTAGGCAGAAAAGAGGGAACTGGGTCTCCCTCAGCAGGAATAGGGGTTTCTAAGAACCTGACTATTGACTGTCTACATAAGCTTGAGCCTAGTAAAATTCAGCCAGGACAACTTGCATGCTGTCACTAATCTCAAAATAGTACCAGCCAGATTTCATTCAAGAGCCTCAAGACAGTCACACTACTCAGTACTGACTCAAGAGGGGCAGAAAAGGCCTTAGAGACAGACAAAAGGTGAGCTCAGGATTCCAGAAGCTTCAGCCTCTTCCCTCCTCCTTCCACACACCTGTGCTTTGCCTTTCCTTCTGCTCAGTCCTACCCCCAAAATTGAACCTGTGAATACTATTTAACAGATCACCTCCAATTAATCATGACAGAAGCTAATACTTATTTAGAGCTTACTTCAACCAGCCACAGGTCTAAGTGCATTACAGGTATTATCTCGTTTAATCCTTGCCATAATCCTATGGTTATCTCATTTTATAGGTGAGAAAACTGAGGCCCGGAGAGGTTACATTATTTGCTACAGGTTACCCAGGTACTAAGTGCCAGAGGGAGGATTTGAACCCAGACACCTTATCCCCAGAGATCATGCTCTCAACTACTACGCCGCCTCCTTCAACTTGTAGTAGCTCCAGTGACGGAGGTGAATCAAGACACAGATAATTCAAAAGAAAGGAAAATCCAAAATTCTTGTGCATGCAAAATTATATGATACTTTTGCAAAAATTTTTCTTCCTAATCATGATCTGCTGAAGCTAATATCAATTTGGTCTACATTTTGTCAGCCCATCCACGTCAGCCAGTGAGTGGAGGGTCAGCAGCACTCAGGAGAACGTATTGGTTCTAGGGTACAAGCAGTTGCAGATCACAGGGGTGGCTGCTGGCCGGCACAGTGGAAGAGCTGTCGAGACCTTCCTGAGGATGGCCGGGGGAGGGGCCCATCTTCTGGAAAGGGGAAATCCACTAACTTTGGAGAGTTCAGGGATTAAGAGGAGAAGGCTTCTAGCCCTGAAAGTGCCATCCCTTCCGGATGATCAGGCCTGCATGCCTCTGAGGAGTTGGACATGGAGAGGTTTGGTTCACCACTTCGGGGAGAGCCAGAAAAGCTCTTTCCCTAACCCTGACTTCTGCCATTTGGGACCTGTCACCAAGGAAAGGAGGAGTGACAGGTATAACCTGGCTCCAGGTCAAATTAACTTTGTAAGAGAAAACAACCAATGATTTCCTTTTCCCATCTTCCTTCCTCCATTACACTCCTGAAACCCACGTTACCCATGGTTTCCAGCAAACGAGGTGGGCAAAAATGTGTGTGCGTATGTGTGTGCGTGAGTGTGTGAGAGAAAGTGAGAGAGAGAGAGAGAGAGAAATTGAGAGAGAAAGAGAATAAGAGAACACTAAGCTCTTATGCCCCAAAGAGCATAGGTAAAATGGTTCTCCCAGGCCCCACCCAGTTAAGGGGTTGACCAGGTTTCTCCCTCGTCCCTTGGACAACCTGTTGACCTAATGGGAGCTATCGGCCTTATTTCTGGGAGTGGTGTGGAATGGGTGAGAGGAAGAGGCTATTGAAAGAGTGGGAGGAGGAGGCCAACCTGGAAGCTGGATCTAAACCGTCTTCGTGGTCCACCTTGCAGGACTGTTGGGCTGTGGGACAGAGGGGTGGGAAGGCGAGTGAATGGGTCAGGGTGAAAAGCTGCCTCTTAAAGGGACTCTGTCACCGACCTCCCCAAACACACTCCCTCACTCTTGTATTCCAGATGCGTGCAAATCTCCTCAGGGCCGGGTCCACAGGAGCCCTTGGCAACAAGGGCACTGGTTGGTCCTG
This sequence comes from Pteropus medius, assembly GCF_902729225.1. Classification (NCBI taxonomy): domain Eukaryota; kingdom Metazoa; phylum Chordata; class Mammalia; order Chiroptera; family Pteropodidae; genus Pteropus; species Pteropus medius. The sequence continues at coordinate 25,184,765 of NW_024344240.1, forward strand.
CAGCCGGTGGAGGCCTCTGCACGGGGTCTGCCAGGGAGCTTGCCACAGCCCAGAGAAGTCAGTCGAAAGCCTCCAGGAACACAGACTGCTAAGGGCAAGTGTGAGGCATGAGGCATTAATCTCCACAGAGCCCAGCCAACCCAATGGCAGCCAGCACTGAAGGGATGGGAGAGGGCCATGGTCAAGGAGGAGCTGACTGTGTTGTGTTTCCTTCCATCTGCACATACACACAGAAACCCAAGAGAAAGGGTGACAAGCGATGTACAGCGAGGAGGTTGACAGGGTCCCTTTAGGTCTCGGCCCCTCCCCCGGTGCTCTCCAGCAGATTAACCTGTGTGTTAACCTAGCCTGAGCCTGCTCTCTGCCTCTCTTCCTTTCCCTTTCCTCCCCTCAGAGGTGTTGCAGACCAAGGCCAACTTACCCATTTTGTTTCAGGTCGCTGGTGGAGGAAAGACTGTAACTCATCCTCCTTTCGTATGCCCCGAGCCTTCTACCTTCCTACCTCTCCTCCTGCCCCCACACCCAAATCATGTTTTGTTACCACGTCTTCTAGGCCAGGTGCTGAACATCCTGGACTCTGCTCTGGTTCCTGTTTCTCTCCTTTCTCTTTCTCGACCTCCCTCGCCTTCCCTTCTGAAATAGCTCTACCCACAACGATGGCATTCCTATCTAGAGATATTCCCCCAGTGTTTTCCGAAATCTAATTTTATATCAGACGCATATTTATAGTTCATTGGGGTCTTCGCTCTTTGCCTCCCTTCCTTCAAAATTAGCTTTCTCCATTTGCCCTGAGAATGATATCTGAGAACCTGGGAGGGAATTGGTTGTTTCCTGCTCATAGCATGTGACTTGAATGGGAGAGAGAGGTCTCTCTCCACCTCAAAGCCTCTAGTATATTCAGAAAAATATTCTGGGAAGCAAATGAGAAAGCCACGATCCCAAGCCGACCTTCACCTGACCCCATGCCCTGGCCAACCTCTGCTTCCCCAGTCTGGCTGTCCGAAGTCTCCGCGGTGGTGCTTCTGTTTTCTTTTGGCAGAAATGCCTGGGAACCGAGAGGCCCCTTTCCCTGTGACCCGACCTCCCACACTAAGAATAACAGCCCTAGGACAGCATGTCTTGCGATCTCTCTGGAAAGAGGGCATGGCTGGGAAGTGGGGAAGTTCAGGGAGCTGGATAGAGCCAGGAGGAAATGGAAGAACACAGACTCTTGGCTCTTGTGAGTAAAAAATAAAAAGGGAGAGAGAGCTGGGGAGAGAGAGCTGGGAAACTCTCAGAGGAACCCTAACGCTTTCATATGCACTCACCACTCTCGAGAATTCCATCTCCTGGAAGCCCCAACTAGTGGCTCAGAGAATAGGAAAATTCTGGTCCTGCTGAGCAAAGGTGTTCCAGCCCTGTTTTATCCCTTTGTCGACATTCCTTAAAGGACGAAAGGAGAAAATGTCCTTTTTCATTAAGACTAGTGTCTTTGGTACGAGGTCTTTTCCACACCACCCAGGGGAATATGGCTGTCCTGGGGTTTCCTAAACTGTGAGTGGATGTCCCGTGTGGTCACAGCATTTCTCTCTAGACTCCTACGCCTCTCAGAGAGGCCACTTTGTACAGAGTCCACTCACCCAGGACTCCTGGAATCCTCTAGGGAACTGGGGACAGCCTATCCCTTGGTTGACCAGTTATCCAAGTACCTCAAAAAAAGTCTTTCAAAAACTTTCATTTTTTTCCCTTTTCTAAATATGGTGGAAAACCCGAAAATCCCATGCTCACAGGGTAAAGTAGTGAAAGCAGGACACTGTCTCCCCGATCTGTGCTAGAACCTCTCCTCCATGGCTGCCCTCCCCAAGAAGCCTGTGTCCCCATCCACACACCCTATGCCCAGACTACACCTGTCAGTCTGGTTCTCAGGAAAGGCTTTGGCAACGTCATTCACTTCGGTGGCATCTGCATTTCGGTGGGTCCCTATTCCAGAATGACGATGTTGGGAAAGGAGCCTGGGGCAGGTGCTTGGGAGACGCCCTGAGAGCACTGTACAGGGCCACGTCCTGCATTACCTAGCTCCAAGACTGACCTGGACTCTGTCTCCCTTCTGTTAGTGAAGCCTTTGCCAGGACACAGCTGCCCCTGGGAATACTGGAGCATGTCCAGTGCTGGAACAAGGGTGACTCTGGTTCCGTCTGCATAGAGCCCATATTTTTATAGGTATCATTCTAATGATGTGGCCCCCTTGTTATTGCTGAGCTTTACATGAGCCACCTCTGGGCCCAGACGACCTGGCCACCCTTCTGGGCCATACCGATTGCTACTTCTTAGTTCTTAGATCAACCACAGGGCCACAGCCCATTCTCCTCTAAGGGATCATCCACCTGTGTTCCCTCCCTCCTTGCAGAAAAGCCCTTCTGAAGGAAGAGCAGTGGGGCTATAGGAGATGCTAAATGTGGACTGAAAAGAGAGTCCAGCCACAACCCTTCACTGCCTGCCCCCACGCCCACTCCTGCCCTGCTGGGAAGTAGAAAGGGCCTCTGGGCAGGAGGGTGGCGAGGCGGGATGGATCCGGAGGAAGGGGAACCATGTGGCCACTGTGGCCACAGGAGGCAGGGCAGGAGGATTGGCCGCCCCCTTCTCCCCTGGGCTCCTGGGCTCCTGGCCACGGCGAGGGTGTTTGGAACTCCAGCAGCAACACTGAGGTCCGGACGGTGATTCTGATGGTGATGTTGCTCTGTTCTTGTCTGTCTAATATTCCTTTTTAATCCCCGTCCTGCCTGCCCCTCCCTTATGTAGGGTTACTTTAGTGATCCCTGGAATGTTTTTGACTTCCTCATCGTAATTGGCAGCATAATTGACGTCATTCTCAGTGAAACTAATGTGAGTATGACTCTGCCCTCCCAGGAAACCTCCTCCTTCCTTCCTCTTCTGCCTCCTGTTTCCCTCTCTCTTTCATTCTCTCTCTCTCTTTACCTCCTTTTATTTATTTTGTTTAATTTCCTGTTTTTACTCGCCTCCAGTCATGCTTTTTATTGAACCCGCCGTCGTCCTGTGAGGGAAAAAAAGTGAGAGCTTCTCCTCCTTTTTTTCCACTTGTCCCAGCTCGGCCCTCTGTGCTGGGCCCAGGAGCTGGGAGCCGAGTGGAGGGAGCAGGCGGTGGGAGGCCGCCCGGTCCCCCTCCCAGGGTGGCCACGGCCCAGTGTAAGCTCTGAACTAACCCAGCTTTTGTCAGGCCTCTCCACCCTGCGAGAACCAGGTTGCCCAGGTCTGAGCCGCCAGAACTGTAGAGTGGTAAGAGAGTGTTTACTATACCCACGTAACCTCTTTCTTTTCTCATTTTTTTCTCTTCTCTCCTTTCTTTCATGCTTTTTTTTTTTCATTTTTCCTTTTTTTGTTTTGTTTTTCTCCTTTGTTGTTGGTTTTTTTTTCTCTTCTCTCTCTCTTTTCCTCGGCTTCTCTGCCCCATGCAGCACTATTTCTGTGATGCATGGAATACATTTGACGCCTTGATTGTTGTGGGTAGCATTGTTGATATAGCAATCACCGAGGTAAACGTAAGTACTTGGCGTCTGTACCTAACTGTCCGTGCCTGCTCTAACACTCATTGTCTTTCCCCGGTTTATTTTTTTCTTCATTTTATTTTCTCCTCCCCACCTCCTAATTTTCATTTAGTTTTTTAAATTTGTTCGTTTAAATTGGTTTAAAGGATCTTTTCTTGTTGCTTTCTTTTGGAACTTTTAAATTTTTTTTTAACTTCGTTACGAATTAGGCCTCCCTGATCCTTTTAAGTTTTGATTGCTGCATCTTTTTCTCTCTCCCTTTACAATCCGCCTGGCATGACTCACACTGTATAGGAGGATGCAGCTATGGGGATCATGGAGTGAGAAAATCAAGGAGTATTTACAACTTCTGGGTCTGAGCAGCTGCCGGGGCCAGGGCCCAAACCTCTTTTCACCCCCATCTCACCTCCAGACCACCGCCTCTCCCCCTCCTGCCTTTTCACCCACAGCATCCTAGAAAGGGAGACATGGAGTTAAGGCTCTGTCTTTGCCTGCTTTGTCAACCCAAGGCCCAGCCCATTACACTCACACTGAAAGGGCTCCACCCCATTTAATGTCAGCAGCTCTCCAAGCACCTTTGGGAGAGGAGAAGAGAACCAGTTGTGCTTGGACACCTGCTTGCACACCCCTCTTCTCTGGAGTAGCCAAAGAGCCAGGTGGCTGGGCGACCCACTGAGAGCTCTTGCAGGGGCCTTTCCTCCTTCTTGCTGGGGACAGTGGCATCTGCTTCCCGCATGGACCCACGCAGGGAACTGATTCTTCACTCACCTGGTTCTCTCCCACTCCCATCCCCCTCACGTTCTGCCCTGGCTGCCTGGCCTCAGACAGAATGCCAGCCTCTGCGCTCCGAGGCCTCCTGCCACCTTGTCCCAAGAGTTGCCTCCTCCTATACAGTTCCTACCAGTTCCTGCACACGTCTTTTTGTTACCTGGCATGTTTAAACCTCCTCTCTTTATCTATAGGCAAGCTCTCTGCAGTTAGTGTTTAACATGTGTTGTTTAATTTTTTTGTCATTATTTTTCCTTAATTAAGAGACTTGGTAATGTTTGCACAAACCTTTGACACACTGAACCATTGAATCACAGCACGGAGCAGACGCTGTACAGTTTGATCTAAGATGTTTGAAACTACCCTAGCAATCGCCACCATCTCCCCATTGTGTCTCACCCTCCCCTCTCCATGCCATAATTTGCCCCCTATCGGTTGAGCTGACATGTTATTTTACCTGCCTGATTCCCTGGCGTAAAATCCCATCTGCCTCTTCCCAGCTGATGGACTTCGGAAGGGGGCGGCCGTGCTTTCTGTACACCGCCCCCGTCAGCCCCTTGCACCCTCCCTGCTCCCCTTTAACTCCAGATTCAATTTCCCCTCTGTCTCCCAGATCTCTCTGAGTTGTCTGTCTCATGGTGTGTGTGTATGTGTGTGTCTGTGTGTGTGTGTGCGTGCGTGTGTACACTCTCCCTTGACTTCTTCTAGTAAATGGAAGGTCATCTTTTAAAAATCACTCTTCCCACTCATTCTCTGCGCCCCACTCCCCTCCCACCCTCTCCCTCAGCACTCTTGAGCACACTGACAGTTTCGCCGGCTGGAAGAGCCTTAAGTCTTATCTCAGGCGCTATTCAGGGCCATGAGTTGTACATGGATATGTAACAGCCAGAGCCTTTGTGCTTGGAGCTTGCACCATGCAGTGCTCTGAACTGAGGGAGTACTCGGGAGAGGAACAGGGAAGGGAGAGCAGCAGGGGGCCCTGCCCTCCAAGGATGTCATTTTTTCAGACAGCAGTGCAGATTCATATGAAAATCTATGTGAGGGACTTGGAGCCTGGTAGCAGGAAAATGCAGGAAGGAGACAGCGAGCTGCCTCCCTGCGTGCAGAGGGGACCCACTGCTGTCTCAGGGGGTCCTCTGGGGTTCTCACTATTGGCAAGGCCCACATCAATACTCAACCTGCCATTTTCTCCCCAACTGTTGTTGTTTTTAAAAGAAAAACAAAGACAACACAAAAGAAAAATTTGGGGGTATATAATTGGCTATGTTGGGGGCAGAGAGGGAGTGCAGGACAAGAAAGAAGCGTGAAATGATCATGCAGTACTTTCCATTTGTAAATGGTTTTCTATTTACAGTTCACCCTTGCATTTATCTCCTGTAATTCTGAACTAACCTGTGGATTTGACAGGCAAGAATTATCATCCCTAATTTGCTGATGATAAAGATGACAGTGGAGAGATTAACTGCCTTTCTATGCCACACAGCTGGAATCCCGGCCTCCGGATGTGGCCAGAGTTTGCCCTGGGCCACAGTTCCTCTATCTCTTTAATCCATGATGCCCTTAGATAAACCTATGCATGTCACAGGTCCCCCTCCGTTTACTTCCACCAGCCAGGATTTGTTCAGCCCTTACGTTCTAGAATTTATATTCACAATAACCATAGGTTGTTTTTTTTTTCCTAAACAAAAAAATTATTTATCAGCCCACCCTTGTAGTTCTGATGCACCTCTGACTCCTCCCAGACCGCCTTTACCCCACATGGAAGTGCTCCTCATTCCTCTAGACTGAGGAGTTTGTGAAAAGTTTTGCTGAAGAGTGGTCTAGGGATTAAATGGGGACAATGTGTGCGATAGAGAGCAAGGGGAAGTGTCCGGAGACCCAACGCATATTTCTGGATCAAGTTCTTCCCTTCCCATACAATTAATGGCTTCTGAACAAAAGGAATAAATGTAACATCACCCAAGGCAGGAAGATAGTGTGGGAAAGGAAGAGAGGGCTGGACGTGAAGTCAAAGCTGGCAAATCGTTGAGTGTTGCTTCTTCTTTCTGTAGAAGACTTAGTCCCTTCATCCGTCAAGGAATATGATGATATTTATGGCACTATGTTTTGAAGCTCAAATAAGAGCATCTATTTTAAAATCTATGAAAACTGTAAAGCACTATTGAATGGGAGAAACTGTGGCACCCAAGCAAATGACATTTTTTCCCAAAACCCTGCTGGAATAGCTGGGAGGGCCTAGTCTCTAGCCAGTTATATTTAATTATAACTTACCTCCCACAGACAGAGCCCTCATTTCCCAGACACGATTAGGCTCGTACAGATGGTTGACAGGTATGGCCAGATCAAAGCAAGCACAGCTTATTGACCACTGCCCGTGACTCAAGCCTAGATAGGGCTGTTCCACAAGCACGGTTTTGGCATAACCCTGCACTCAGGTAGCAAACAATACTGTAGATGACAAATTATATGAGCAGTAATGCTTAGTCTCAGAGGTGGGTCTCTCTGCCCATATGGTTCTGCCCTCAAGCCACTGGCAGCTTACAGGCCTGGACACTCCTTGGTGCATGGAAGTTCACAACTCCAGGATGTTTTCCCTGGGTGCCTCCCTTTATTTCACTCCCCAGACTTTTCTAGTCTTACTGTCATCACAAGACATCCATTCCCGGACATATGTTCAATTTGGCAGGAAGCCATACTTGTAGCCTCAGAGGAATCCATGAGGGCTTTTCACCTGCGATTCATCATCTATGACTCTTTTAACCCTATAAAAATCAACTCTCATTTCCTCACCTAACTGACGTATTCATCCTAACTGCCCTCTGAATATTCCTCACATTTAAACACCTTTCCTTTCCTCCTTGCCTTTACTAGGCTTTGGTGCCCCCCTCCCCCACCCCCCACCCCCGCCCCTGCCGCTCAGGAATGGATTTCCCACAAATCCCAGGAACCATCATTCATTCCACCATATTTATCGTCTCACCTTCTGTGTGTCAGGTACGATTTTAGGCACCTAAAATCCCTAGGCCACTCTTTAGTGAACAAAACAAAAGCCCCCTCCTAATGAGCTGGGGTCTGGGGAGTAATCAATGAGCAATGCAATAAGTACAGAAAATAAGGAAATTGGACTATCTGTTAAAAGATGGCAAGAGCTTCAGAAAAGGAATAGTGTTGAGGAACGGGGGTCAGAAGTGCTAGGGAGCGGTGAAGGCAGGGGCTGTTTTAAATAAGACAGAAGTGAGGGGTTACCCATTCAGATACCTGGGAGAAGAGCTTTTGTGGCCAGAGAAGCAGAATGGTCAGGAGAAGGAGGAGAGGGGAGGGGATCAGGGAAGGGGACCAGAATTTGGCTTTCCTGCTGAGCGAGAAGTGGAGACACTGGTGCCTTTGAGAAGAGGTGTCCCATAATCTGATTTACATTTCCAAAGGATGACTTTGCTGTCAGGGTAGAAACCAGAACACCACGTAGAAGGTGGATGTGGTAACCAGGGTGAGAGGGGATGGTAGCATGCACCAAAGCAGCAGCAATAGAAGTGGTGAAAATGGTCAGATTCTCGGTCTGTTTTGAAAATAGAACTAACAGTATCTCCTGACAGACTGGATGTGGGAGTGGGAAAAAGAAGCATCCAGGATGGCTGTGAGGTTTGGGCTAGGCAGTGGGAGGACAGAGCTGGTATCGACTGGAAAAGACAGGAGGTGGAGCATGTTTGCATGAGGAGGACAGGAGCTCAGTTGGGACGTGTTTATTTCGCTTCCCAGTGGAGGTGACAGGTAAATAGTTGGACACTCAGTCTGAGGTCAGAGCATGGAGTCATAAGCATATAGTCAGTATTCAAAGCCAGGACAGTGGTGAAGAGCTCCATGGGAGGTAAGAAAGACGGGAGAAGAATGAGGACTGAGCCCCAGCCTCCGGCTCGGAGAGAGCAGGACCCTTTGTGTTCAGAGCCGGTCTGTGGTTCGATTTCTCTTTACTCTGTTAGATGCCTCTGAACCACAGCTGATGTAACTAGAGGGCCATCGTAAGTCTCCGCCTTGTGCAACTATGCTGGCTTCTGCATCCGTGTCCAGGGCGCAGGCCACTGCCCTTCTCCTCCCTAGTGCATTACCTTGTTCTCCGTCAGAGGCTTCCCTTCCCGTGTCCCCTGGGAGAGCAGAGTGCAGTATCTCATCCTTCTAAGGAAGCTCTCTGGTCTTCTTCTCTTTCTAGGGTATGGAATTACATTTTTCAGAGGGAAAACGCAGAGACATAATCCCTGTGGTTGTTAATGGAAGTTCCCGGAGCATCAGAAACTGCTCCCAAACATTCCACATTGGAATCAGTCTAGGCGCCTGGCCAGCAGCTTTTCCCAACACTCTTCTCTTTCATTCTGTATTGTAAAGTCTGTTGCACAATAGAGAGTGCTGAGAGGCCTGGATTCTTGCATTATGGGTACAGAGAAATATTCCCAAATTGCAAATTAAGAAACCTGTGTTCTGTTTCCAGCTCTGGCACAATGAAGCCATGTGAGTTAGAACTATTAACCCATTCTCTGGGCCTCAACTTCCTTGAATGCAAATGGAGCATTCAAGGTTGAGATAGTCTCGGAGGGCACTTGTGACGCTAGCATTCCATGAACCTAGATGGAGAATTTTCTGAGAATTTGAGGCAAATTTTCATTTCTTTTTCACCGCCTTGCCAGGTTTCAGATCTAAGGTGGAGTTCCTTTCATGAAGCTTCCAAGGCCATGTAGGAATCTGCTAACTTGGCTTTGAAGTGGCTCGTGTAGAAACTCTCCAGAGAGAAGGCACTGGAGGGACCTTCAGGGAGAGGAGCAGGACAGAGACTGGGTGAGGCCTGGGAGCCTCTGGGGAAGGTTCAGAGGGAGGAACAGCTAGAGGGTTTACTTAGGTGCCAAAGCGCTAGTCCACAGGAGTGACCAGAGCAGGAAAATAAGGTAACAATGGTACTGGCTGTGATCTTAGCTGATTAGATCAAGGTAGGGGAGGGGAGGAGGATTAGGCGGAGGGGGAAGAGGAAGACGATGGCTGCTCTTCCACTAAGGACATCATACACATGGTCAGACTAATTCTTCAAAGTGCACGTGGTCCATAAGAGGGGACCGACGCTTACCCATGATAAACAGTTTGCCCAAGGTCATACAGCTAATAGGAGGCAAGACTGGGATTCAGATCCATTTCTGTAGGAGAACTGACTCTTGCATTTTCACAGAGCCCATTGGCTAAATCCGTGGGCCAGGCTGGCCTGGGCATGGCATTACCGAAGGGCCCCTGCCAGTCACAGGTCCTCATTTGTTGCACTCTCAGCAATGTGACCTGGGGCAGAGATGCTTAACCTAACTTCTCTGTGTCTGCTGACACTGCCAATGCCCAGACCAAGGGAGCCCAGGCCACCCTGGGAATGCTCAGACTGAAAGCACGTCTCAGGTTCACGCACCCGATTAATGCGGCTCAGGAGAAAGGGGCAAAGCAAGTGCAAAGCCAGCCAGCCCCGCTTACCCTTGCCCCCCTGACATCTGCAACTTGAGAAGAAAATGGGAGGAGGTAGGAACAAGACAAGGGATGAGGCTCAGCTTCAGGGAGTATGCAGGAGTGTGCATGTCGGGGCCTCCAGGTGCTGGCCCCCAATCCTCCTTACCCCAACTCCTGAAGCCAGTGGTACCTTTCCACCACAGATCCACAGGCACAACTTCTAAATACTTGCCATCTCACTGGCTCCCCATAAAAATAATAAAGCAAGTTTGGCTCCTGCTCTGGCTTCAGGGCCTGGAATGATGGGGAAAGGCAGTCAACCTGAGTCACAGAGAATGTTTGCTACACATCCACCTCCTCTGAGTTGAGTCAGAGAGCTCAGCCTGCACGTTCCAACTCTCTCTCCATCCTTCAACTCACTATGCCTATGTGGACCCTCGGCCTGGCTCTCTAGATCTGCCTTTTCCTGCCCAGGCCATAGCAGAAAAGGGACCAGAGCAGCACAAGAAAGGGAAGGCTGAGTGTCCCCACCCCCAATTGCTGCAATGAGGGGTAAAGGCAGAAAAGTGCAGACAGAAAGTGGATTCATCCAGCAATGTTAGAGTGGGTGCAACTTTGGGTACCATTTAGCCCAAACCCATCTCCATTGATTCCAGAGGGCCCGTCTCCTTCTAGCTAGAATTTTTCCTTGGAGAAACAGATGCAAGCCAGGGGGTTTTCAACACAGTGGGCGTGTGGGGGAAGTGATCCTCTTTCCGCTCTCCATCTTGTCTGGTCTTTGTGCTTACCTTCATTTGTTCCCTGCTCTTTTCTGTCCAATGTTTTTGCCTTCCTCATAATTCCCCCATCTTCCTCTTCTTACCACTCCTCCTCCACAGATCCATTTCCATCTCTCCATTCACACCAGCCCAAAATGGAGAGTCTGCTTAAGAATTACTTTCAATTACCTATCTTTCCTTCATTTGCCCTTATATCTAAAGGCTATTGACATCTATCTTCAATTTCTGTATATTCCAGGTGACTTGTGCTTATTTAAACTTTGCATCTCCCTTAGCAAGGAAGCCTTTTATTTCGTTCAACTTTAGAATGTTACAGTTTAAAATATTTTACTTTGGCCTTCTGAAAATCCCCTTCTCTGCTGCCATCTCTGGTGGCTCTAAGATTCATCATCTCCCGACTCTTCCATATCTATAGGCCACACTGGTCCCTGGGATGTTCATTTCTCCTGGGTGAAAGAGGACATGAAAGGATAATGAGGACCCCTACACACACCTCTTAACTGACATGTGCTGGCTCCTGGCCGTGAAGGCAGTGTCAAATGTCTCTAGAAGCTCCTGGTGCCTGCCATTCTGTTCTCTCCTGTATGTATCAGCCTGATAATTGTCCTCCCACCCTAGATTAACTGGAGCCCCATCAACAAAGCCCTCAGCCCTCAGCCCTCAGCCTCAGACCATACCATGACCCCCTCACAACTGAACTAGCCATCCTGTCTTGCAGATCAAATTGGGATGAAAGTAAAGACAGTGAAAGCAGAAAAGCAGAGCATAGGGTGGGGGTGGGGGTTTGTGGGGAGGAATGCCAGCTGGACCCAGACCTTCAAGTGGTTGGGAATGGAATTTATATCACGTCTACTTCCTGAGTTCTAGACAAGAGGTTAAAAAGAGAAAAGGCAAGGGTTCTGTAGTAGAGTAGCCAGTAAAAGACTCACATACTCCCATGGCATGGCTTTTGACTCATATTCCAGAGGAATGAGGAATTCAGTGCCCTGATGTAGCCACCACCTTGGTGGCAGCTATTGGGGTCGGGCATCCCATTTCCGCAGGTCCGTTCAAGACTCAGCCAAGAGCCAGCCTCCCCTGGAGGGAGTCCGAAAGAGCCTGCACCTTCAAAGTCAGCATGTCCAGGAGGGGACAGCAGTGGCTTATAATCTCTTCAAGATGCTCTCTAACCAATTGATCTCAAGAGAATATTCTGGAAGACAAATTGGTCGGATATTCCAGCCTAGATATCTACTACCTGACTCCTAAATGCCTAGTAATCCTCGCCTTTTGGCCATGCTTTAGAAAAAAAAAAAAAAAAAAAGGGAAAAGTTTCTTTTTTATATGGTTAGGAGCTATTTTCAACACATTTTTAGTCCTCCAGAGAGACAATGTAATGTTAACAGTTGGGAAACACTTTCCACTGACTGTCACATCCACCCTCTTAGGAAGTCCGTCCCTCTAGGAGAACCCCCACGCCAGCCTCTGGTCCTCCCTGAGTCCCCCTGAGCATCCTCCATGTGGCCTAAAGATAGTGCCCAGTAAACAGGAACAGCAAGTACATCCCAGAAACAAAGACTCATCCACTAAGGTAACACTTCAATTTGATCCTGAACTTCATTCAGAAGGATAGGTTTCCAGAGAATCTCTCTTATTAGCTGCCCAGTGCCACTCCTATCACCGTTGCCAGTTATACCGAAACAAGGTAATCTACATAAGTATATGAAAGTAGGTTAATGGGCTTTTCCTTCTATTTGCCCTTAGCCTGTTAGCTGGAACCACTAAACAGTAGGACTCTTTCTGAAACTGTTCCACCTCTGCCCCACATATAGAGTAATCACCTTGTTTCATTTATACCAATTGCATGAACAGATTAAGTTAATTGCCCCAATATCTTTAACCTCTTGAAAATTACCAGATCATTAGAAAACAAAGATGAAAGAATTGGCTACTCAAAAATTTACTCCACGCCTACGATTAGTACTATATTAAAGCTCAGCCAAGGATTTTCGGGAAAGGTGAGCAGTTCTGTGGGCCCCCGTGGAAGGGGGACGTAGGCAGGGTCTCCAGGGCATAAGTCTTCAGGGAGTCTTATCACCCCTCTTCCCCAGGAAGACCTCAGACATAGAAACCATAAGCTGACTCAGTGGAACTGGAAGCAAATCTGGGAAAGGGTCAGAGATGGGTGGCACAAGTACTCCAGCTAATTCTGAATTTAGCTCAAAAAGTAAAACTGATGCCAGGTAATTTTTCAAGACATTGTGCTAGGGAGTCACAGAGAGTGGCAAACAACACAAACACATCTCTGGACTAAAAGGGCAGGTGCCCGAGCCCAGCTGGTGTGGTCTCCCCTTCTAGTTCACCAGGGAGTTCCACTTGCAGCAAGGCAAGGGGACCAAAGATAAGAACCATTACACCAGGTCATCTAGGAATGTCCTTCAGGAGCTGGCAGTGTGTCAGCGGACTGAGTTCTTGAGAGCAAGGCTGTGTGTTAGGCTTCTTTCTATGAGTCCCACTTAGAAATCACTCTGTGATTGCTTTCTGATTTCATTATTTTTGAGGCCATGGGTTTTATAAACATAGTTCCTCACATTAGAACAGGTTTGTGTGAGAGGATGACAGGAAACACTTCTCCAGCAAGTCGAAAGCTCCCTCTCAAAAGCATGACTTAAAGCCCGAGAAAAAATTAATCTGTGAGTCTCTTGATTCTCCCAAAGTGCAAGTCTCTGGAACACTGTCATTACCCGGGCTGGGGACCCCTCGCAGGGATCCCAGAGCCCCCATTATCCCACTCACTGCTGCCCTCACAGCTCCTCCCAACTGCTGCTTGTCTCCTGTTATAGAGACATATCATGAGGATTCTTAAATTAATACATATTATTAAATAATAAGATATGACCAAGGTGATTAGAACAGACCTAAAGCTAAATCTCAAACTAAAATATGATTTATATAGATGAGATATTAAAAGAGCTATTAAAGGCTTAAAATCAACAAAAGACAGTTAAGACTTTTAAAAATCCAAATGAAGGATTCTGAATATTTAAGAAATAAAATAAAACAAATAGTTTAAATTTTTAAATGGCTGGGAGTTGTTCAGCTGGACCAGGTAACCCATGTGAGTTCCTTAAGTTGTCTCCATTCTGGTCCTATTCAGGATGGAATTGACCTTGAACCATTCACTAGGGCTCTTAGCAGTAATAGGCTGCTTTGTTAGTTTTTGGGGTGAATCCAAGAGGGAATCGGTGGCCTGAGCCTGCTAGAAACTCTGCCTAACGCTCCGGCATAGTGTGTGGTGTAGACTGACGTCTGTCTGACCTTCACATTTCCTCCCTCACTGATGTCCTAGAAACACAGAACTCCTTATCCATTAACAGGAGCACAAGCATTTGACCATCTCCCGTGTGTGAGTGTGTGTGTGTGTGAGTGTCTGTGTCTGTGTGTGTTTCTATGTTTTATCACAGCCTGCGAGCCAAAAATCTAGTGAGCCTATACCCTCCAGGCATGTGGATTGGCCTGGCAGCTAGTATTCCTCAAGGAGCAGAAACTCAGATCTAGACTGTGTTCTGTAAATGACTGGAGAGGTGTCCCTTTTTTCTCTTCCTTTGCCTCACCCTATATGTCCATCATTTCAAAAAAAAAAAAAAAAAAAAGGACATCCTACCCACTTGCTATGGGAAAAAAAGGAATTAGCTGAGAAATCTGTTGCCAAAAGAGTATTTTCAGTCTGCAAGCAAATGTCTAGTTGTGCACATTTCCATCCTTCAAAAATTTCATTACCTGTTTCTTTGTTTGTACCTTAAACACAGAAACACAAGAGCAACCACCTGAAAGTGGAGGGTAAAAGCAAAGCCATGACCTTCTAGAAAGAGTTAACAGCTCAGCTGGTCAGGGGCAGCCAGGAGCTGAGCTCTTGTGCTGGGGCCCAAAGAGTTGGGGCTCAAGGAACTGGTGCGTACCCACCTGCAGCCAGCTTCCGCAGCTCCCACCCCCAAATAAACTCAGCAGTCAGACCCTTGAGAACGGCTTCTTGGGTGTTAACATCCATATCTTAAATTGTGTGCAGGGTTCTCAAATGTAGAAAACAATTTCACACTCATTATTTCATGCATGGCCAAGGTTCTCCACACCTGTAGACTGGTACTAAGCAGGACCCTCTCTCACCTGAGCCTCAGCTTGAGGACTAACCCCTGCTATGCAAGAGGTTAAGGCCACCTCTTTAGATGCTCCTCAGTGAGAACTAAAACCCAGTCTTCCCCTGAACCTGAGGGGCCATTGCCTGGGAGCCCCTTCAGCTGCCTGGGGCAAAGCTAGAGTGCATAAAGTACAAGCCCTTGGAGATTATCCTAGGATGTGTGGCTGATCTTAAAAACAAAACAAAACCTCCATCCACAAAGTCCAGAAGACCTCATTGATAATGGGTGTGAATTATTTAATTTGCGGCCAGAGTTGGGTCCTTGGTAGATGTGTGAGACACGGCTGTGCAGAGCCCACACTCATGGTGCAGAACCTGCCGGGCCTACGCTTTGTATTTCTTTCACCTGTTTCCTTTTGCCCTCTCCTGCCACTGGGTTGCTCCTGTGTTAGCCAAGACCTAGAATACCGAAGGCATCTTCGTTGGAGACTCATTACAGCTTAATCTCTGTCTGCCTTTCTTTAAAGCCAGCTGAACACACCCAATGCTCTCCCTTTATGGTAAGACCGACCCTCCAGACCACGCTCTCAGCTTCTGTGACCTCCTCTGACGTCCCCCACTCTTACCTACCCAGCCCCCAGAGCCTCCCGGAGCCCAGCCGGCTCCCATTGCATGTAGCCACTGTGTCTGTCAAGTGCTTTGCCTGCCTGGTCTTGTGTGAGCTGTGACGTGCTGTCTGTGTAACGGTGTTCTTTTCCCTCCCTGAGCTTTCCTCTGGGTGATAATTCACTGTGATCTTGACTATCTAATGAGCCACTGGGAGAGAACTGGATCCAAGGGCCATTTCCTGTTAAACATCCTGAAGACTCCACTGGCTAAAGTCTCTAACCTTAACCTGATGTGGGGAATTTGCACAAGGCACCCGTGAGAGCCATGGTCAGGCCTCCTGGGAAGAGCAGGGAGAGAGATGACCTAGCTAGGAGGCAGAAAGGTAGATGATGACTTCCTTCTAATCGTCAAGTGTCTGTAAGGACTAGCCTCCCTTGCGCTCTGAGTTCAAGGTCACAGTGAAAGGTATAAGCTGGGATCTGTTACTGAGAGTGTGGTTGAATTTCCAGTCACTTCAACAATGTTACCAGTGAATTTTTCTAAATTCCCGAAGTTCATTAAAATTTGACTATACCCACTTTTCTGCAGCAGGCTACAAGCAGAAAAACAAACTCTGTTGTTTGATTGGACCACTCCTCATGTAGGAGTCTCTTGACTCGCTTTGGCTTAAGTGATAGAGATGCCACTCAGTGTGACCTTGAAGTCTCCTTGGAACAGCCTTCTCCAAAGGGCTGCCATCACACGTTTAGTGAGTGGGTGGATTCCCTGAGCCCCCAGACTCGGCAGATGAGGCAAGACTGGGAGGGGGGGTAGTGTCGCCTGATGTAGCTGTCTCAGGCTTATTGGAAGGCCACAGAAGGAAGGGCTGGACCTGGGTATTCCCCCGCCCCTCCCTTCGCAGGAATGAACACTAGGATCTGCTTCTTCATTGCACTGTCATTTAGTTTATTAGAGGAAGTTGTCATGTCCAAACGCAAACGTGTTTATTCTCCTTCCGGAGCACTAGGACACTGCAGCAACTGGGGAGGGTTCCGAACCCAGAAGGGAATTCAAACTGCAAGCTTGATTTTTATTCTTTAATTTATCAGATCCAGACGCCCCTGTGGCACCAAATTCTCAAACTCTTGACACTCACAGCTGAAGTTCCCTGCTTAAGAGCTTGTTTTTCCTTCTTTTTTCTCTCTTCCCAAACATGCTGGAACTGACAGCTGAGTTATAAAACCCTGCACCTCCTCTGCATACTCCTCTGGGGGAACACAACCTCCTTTTAAACAGAGTCCAGTAGACACACAGGTGATAGAAATGCAGAGATGAAGTGCATCAAAGACTTCAAAAACACAGGCAGGATAGGGCCCAAGGTGGGGCCAGGACTGCCGCCTGCTGTTCCTCACCCAGCTCCTGCAGCACCCGGAGCTTGCCCAGCGCCCACAAGTCTGTCCTGCCTGAGGGCAACAGGAGCCCTGTGAGGATCGGAGACAGCCCTGGTTTGGATATAGAAGAAATACTGTGATTCTTCTCCTGTCTGGAGAGTCTGAGAACTAGAGAGACCCTTCCTGCTGGTTTCTGTGCAGCCCTCCCAGGGTGGAGCAGGATGAGCTGACATGTAAAAGCTGCCTCTGAATTCTCCTGCCTCCCTCGTGGGTCTCCCATTCTGAATTCGAGTGAGATGAGTGGCCTCTGGAGCCACCAGCCACATGAGCGGCAGTCAGCAGGATTAGGATGAAGGGCCTATGGGAGCCTTCCAGGGCTTTCATGCTAGTGAGAGTTTTGGAGTGCAGACAAGGCATGGATAGTGTCAAGGAGTCTCTGACCTGAAAATGATTAAAAACAAAGCAGGAGAAGTGAACTGAGAAGTGGAGAGGGCTAACATAGGATCCAGCGAGGACCAGAGATGGCTCCTCCCGAGGAAGGCAGCAACAGGAGCAGTAACAGGAAGCCCCAGGCCCATTCTCTCCCAGTGCGGTGCTGACAGGGCTGGGTGAGCTGCACTAGCTCTGGGGAGCAGGCTGATGTGGGAAGGCGGGGGGTCAGGAGGGTTCGGCCCATGTTCTTCTCAGGTCTGGAGGCAAAGGGTGACAAGGCAGCCTGTCCTGCCCCCTGAGCCCTGGCCAGGCATGTGCCCAAGCCCCAGGGCCTCCAGGTCCAACAAGGGAAGGTGAGCTTTCAGCCAGCAGGCCCCCAGCAGCCCGGCACCATATTCCCACCTCAGCTTGCCATGGCCTCAATTCCATCTTTTTCCCCATGCCCTTGCCCTCCAGGACTCCCCTGAGGCAATGCTCTACCCTGAGCAGGACTCCTTGGTCCCCTCACTCCAACTAAGTTCCTTCCCTGCCTGTGCCCCACCCCTCCACGGTCTCATGCAGCCTGGTGAGGGGGTGCCTCTTAGAGGCCCCAGGGCAGAAGGGAAGAGAAGAGGAACAGCTTCACAAGAGCTCCAAGCCAGACACTCATCCAGCACTAAGCAAAACTCAGTTCACTCCTCCCCATAGCCATGTGAGGCAGGGGTTGGGGTAAATAGGAGGCGACACAGCAAAAGTGCTGGAGTCCTGAGCAGCCAGTGCACAAGATCCTTCAGTGGGCAGCCCATGCTACCCACCAGGACACCTGATGCACTCGTCCCAACGGCTGGGATGGGGGCCATGACCACCCAGCCACCTCAAAAAGAGCCAGATCCCACTGGGGATGCAGTACCCTCAGCCGGGCCAGGCAGGAGGGACGTCAGGGCTGCCTTCTCAGCATGCAGCTGAGGCAGGGCATGCCCTTGGATGCTGGATCCCAGCCCAGAAGATTTCAGGGCATACGGAAGTTCCTCCTGGAATCTTCTGCTGCTCCACCCAGGAGCTTAAGAACTAGGGAAGAGAGCAAGAGGAGAACATAGGAAAAGGGACCTGGACTCAGGGGCCTGGGCACAGCCTGGCTTTGCAGAGACCTCGTGGCTGAGTTATCTACTTGGAAAAGGTGGGCAGCTGGCCTGCCATCTGTGGCGAAGGGAGAGAATCTAGTGCAGCCAACCCCACCCTGAGCTGGCTCCACCCCAGCCAAGGGCCACATTGCTCCGAGCAGGGCCCACCCCGCTCTGTTGCTGTGTTAACTACCACCTCCTATTGCCAATGGATTCCAGAATGCAGAGGAGAACTCCCGCATCTCCATCACTTTCTTCCGCCTCTTCCGTGTCATGCGCCTGGTCAAGCTGCTGAGCCGCGGGGAGGGCATCCGGACCTTGCTGTGGACCTTCATCAAGTCCTTCCAGGTAGCCACCTCTACCCTAAACAGCTGGAAAGAGAAGAACCTCCTCATCTCCTGGGTGGCAGGGCTGCACGGGGACTCCACCCCAGCTTCCACTAAGACTCCCAGAACGGGAGGTGACACAGTAAAGGAATAAGCAGCATCTAGGAGTCAAGACAGGGCTCACTCTGCTGCTCGCTACTGAGTGATAGCAACCTCCCTTCTGCTCCTTGCTTTTCCTCATGTCTGAAATGAGTCGGTTGGATTCAATACGTGGTTGTCAAAAGCATGTTTCTGGAGCCCACGATTTCTCCAAAGTCAGGGAAGGTTGAGAGCTAAACAGGAGGCTGAATCGTTCTGCTTTCTTCTCTCATTATGTAGTTTTCCACAAGAATTGATTGCTCTAAGGGGTTTTGTGGTGGAATAAATTTGAAAAACATGACCCCCATGGCCCCTCCTAGTTCGGCATTTTTAGAATCTGGCTGTCAACTTCCTCTCAATAAGCATTGCAGTAGTATCTGCTGTCTGTACCTACTTGTGGACTTGGCCAAACTCTCCAGGACCCTGGCTGTCACTCCACTGGAGGAGAGACAATGGGCACAGGGTTGCCCAGCTACAAGATTCATTCTCTTTTCTGTAAAAGCAGAATAATGATGGCTTCTGGCCATCTCTGAGGACTGTTACATAAGTTTGAAGTTAAAGGGAAGCAAAGCTCTGTCAGGTCACTTGAATTCCTTGAAGATGAGTTCAGTAGGGACGCCAGCACGTGCTTCCAGGTTTCTGGTCCTGACACTGAATGCAGCTCCTCCTGCCCATGGAGGCACTGCTCTCAGGCTTCCCAAGACAAGGAGACACGCCAGCGCTGAAGAATTCCTTCCGTGCCCCCTGCCCTGGCGAGTCCGGGCCCAGGGACCCAGCACCGAGTGGGTCCCTGATCTAGCTATGCTGGAACGAAGTTTACAGAGGTAGGGGGCTCGCTTTGGAGCCCCGCCCCGCCCAAAGGCGTGCACAGCCCTGCAGACAGCCTCCTGCCCTGGGACCTTATCCGAGGGGGCCGTGAGTGGACCAGCAAAGGAAAGCTTCAGCCTGGCAGCACTCATAGCCCGTCCTCTTCCCCTCAGACCCATGCTGACGCCCCACTTCACGATGAGCCTTGGCGCCCTACCTGTCACCCCTCCCCCACCCCTACCCCCAGCCCTGTTCAGTCCCTGGGAGTCTGAGGAGTCTGGTGGAAACAGGACTAGGCTGACCCTGTCCACAGATGCACCTCGGAGTCCCACAGATATGAATGACCACATACCCAACATACTCAGCCACCCATCTCGCCCCCCAGCATTTCCTGGCCTAGGAAAAGGCAGCAGACCCGGTGACTGTGAGGAGCTGCACTTGAATGCAGAGCGGGAGCGCGCACGAGACAGGCATCATGTGGTCTCGCAGCGCCACCTAGTGGTGGGCAGGAGCCTGGCAAGGCATTTCCTAGGCGCGCACGTGCAGCTCTCCTGACTCCATCACGCGCGCTGAGCCCCTGAGGCCTCTCCCCAGAAGCCGCCCGGACGCTGGAAAATTAAGTTGTCCGAGCTGCTTGGCAGATGACACCTTGAGTGAATAAAATGTGTGGGACCCACCTATGTGCAAGGCAATGCACAAGGCGTTTTATAAGCCTTAAATCATTTAAACTCCGCAAAATCCCTGAGAGATCATTGTTACTCTTCTCATTTTTCAGATGAGGAAACTGAGGCTCAGAGAGGTTAAGTAATCTGCTCGAGCTCCCACAGCTGGAAAGTGGCAGAAAAAGGATTTGAGCCCATGATCTTTCTTTTATTAAGTTTTCCTTAGTAACTGTTTTTATTACAACTAGTGGAACAACATAAAGCTGTGGAAAGGAGGGGTATGACCTACCTCCACCTTTGCCCCCCAGGAAGCCATGGTGTATGTCCTCCATGACTTTCTCTTTGCTGTACAAAGATATATGTCTAGTCAGAGGACATTTTGCTCATCTTTTATTGCTTTTACTAAGTGATATCACCCTGTTTCCCTTACTCTGCCACCTGTTTTTCTCAGTACACCGCACTGCTTCTCAGGTGATTAAAACCAGGCCAGATGAGGAGTCAGTGCCTTCTCCCAGGTGCCCAGAACTTCTGTGGGGTTCTTAGAAATGCCCCCAAGCCAGACAGCAGCTTAACGACTACAGATGTAGTGCTCTGGGAAGGCGTCCAGCCAGCTGTCCCCACTGGCCTCACAGTCTCTTGTGCTTCCTTCCAGGCCCTGCCCTACGTGGCCCTTCTGATAGTGATGCTCTTCTTCATTTACGCAGTGATCGGGATGCAGGTAGGATGTTTGGCTCCTCTGCCTCCTACTTTCTCTTCCCTGTTCCCAGCCCCACACTCCCTGACACCCTCCTCCTTCTCACCTCTGTCTTGCTCCTGACAGTCCCTCTCTCTCCTCTTCCACCTTATGAGGCCTAAAACGTCACAGGGACTGGAACTTCCCCCCAAATAGTATCCTGTAGGTAGCAGGGCAAATGACCAAAAGCGGAATATGCAGTTCAGAGAGCTCCTCTCCCCATTGCCCTAGGTCTGGGTTCTGCTTTCAGAAAAACACTCCCAAACTATGCAGTGGGCCTCAGGAGAGATAGGTCCTTCTCAGGAAACAACAAGGCGTGTCAGACAGCATCCCTCCCTTTGTCTGGATCTAATGGGCCTGAGAACAACACCTGACCCAGTGTCATTCAGCAGGAAGAGAGGGAGGGAGAGAAGCAAGCTCCCCGCATCAAACATGCAGCATTTTCCAGAGAGCTCCCCTCACAGGTGCCCACTGCCCCTTCTCCTGCCCCAAACACAGCGTCCTTCCACCTCTCCTCCGGATTCTAGCAGAACACCCCGCCCCGCACTGATCCCTGGCCAGGAGATTCTCCTCAGCAGCTGCTTAAGTAAGATTCCCCCACTTGCTCCTTGCAGGAATACCCCAAGGTTCATAAGCCGAAATCTTTTGAGATGAAAGAGCTATCTTGCCACTGATCAAGTGTGGCAGTTTCCAAAATAAGCATAGTTTTGAAAGGCCACGGGGAAAAAAAGGAGGCCTCTAATTTCAAGGATGCATTAAACTTGCCCAAGCCGCAGATGGCTTATTCCATATCACTCCAAAGAGAAGAAGGCCAGAAGAGTAAGTTCTGAGGCTGTAATGGTGACTATAACAATAATATGGTGTTGTATCCTTGAAAGTTGCTGAGAGCCAAATATTATTAATAGTAATAATAACTACGTGGTATGGATGTGTTAATTATCTTGATCTTGGTGATGAGCCTACAATGTATATCGACATCAAATCACCACCACATAGTACACTTGTAAATATATACAATTATATTTGTTAATTATTCCTCGAGAAAGTTTTTCTAAGAGAAAATATTCTTTGGAATGTACTGCCAAAAAAAAAAAAGACAGAGAGAGAGAGAGAAGGCCAGTGAGTCCCCTTTCCCTGCACAGAAGCAGAGTTCTGGTCTCAGCATGCACCTGCTCTCAGCCTCAGCTCCCACCAGGCCACAGGGACCGCTCCTGAGGGCCCACAATCACTTTTCTTCTCCCACTTGTCCACTGTAGGGATTGAGATCGGGGGCTGGACAGAGCAGCAGGTGCCTGGCCCCATGAGGCCCTGCCAGGTTGCATCAGGGAACTCTGCTCAGCATATAGGCCAGACTGTCCCAGGGTCAGCTGTGACCCTTGAAGAGACCATTAAATGATGGGTGGAACTAGGGCCCTCTCTGTCCATGGTTCAGAGAATCCCCTTCCTCTCTCCCTCTAGGTGTTTGGGAAAATTGCCCTGAATGACACCACAGAGATCAACCGGAATAACAACTTTCAGACCTTCCCCCAAGCTGTGCTGCTCCTCTTCAGGTGGGTCTCTGAGGACAGGTGCACACAGACATACCTGCACGATGCAGCTCTATGGTCTGGATATAGAACGAGCGGAAACTCTCCAGGGGAGTGGGCAGGGAGAGAACTAGTGTTGGATCTTCCATCCTGACTGGAAAGCTGGTCATTTCATTGTTATTTACAACTTCCCATCAAGCAGCCACTGGCACAAGTTGCTGGTAACCACCTGAAACCACTAGGGCATCAAAAGGCAAATACGGAAAGCACCCTGGTTTTAAAGCTAAACAGGTTCAAAGCAAAGCCTGCAACACACTTGCTCTGTAACCCTGAGTAAGACATCTAACTTCTCTGAGCCTCAGTTTCCTCATGAAGCAAGTACAGGTGCCAATGTCAGTTTCCCTTTGTCAGGTGGTTACCTCCTTGTGTGCTTGGTTCCTCCCCAGTTAAGCCAGCCACGCGCCTTCATTTCTTGGAAGGCCACTGCTTCTGGTATAGCTGGAGAGGGCAGGATTTCTCATACCTGCTCATGAGTGAGTCCATGCCGCAGCCTGCTTCTCCTTCCTCGCCTGCCTCCTAATGAACCCCTGGTCTGCCCGCTTGGTTCTTCTCTCTTTCCTGGGACCCCATCAGGTCCAGGGCTGGGAGATGAGAGCTGTTTACCCTACCCAGGACCACATGATTTCTGAAGTCATTCTAGCTCATGTATTCCATGTGCCATGGCATTGGGAGAGGCAGCGGGCCCTTTATTATCCCCCGGGAGCCCTTTCTGTGTCCGATAGCCCCAACTTCACCATGCTCTATGGAATCTTTTCCCCACACTCCAGCCCAAGTATCATTATTCCTCAGATGTATTAAATCAAAATGGCAGGCCCCTTAAATATCAGTCTGACATCACCATCTCCCTCAAATTGTAGGCTATGAGAACACGAGGGCCATTGTCAACTGCAAGTTAGCAATATTTAAGCCTGTGTGACATTTAAATCAGGGAATTAGACACAGATAGCACACCAAGTACATGGTTCTATCTCCCATCTTTTCTTAAAGCCCTTGATGACAGAATATATTTTTATAAAAAGTAAACCCATAACAGTACTAGGAAGGAAAAAACCTAAGTGTTATTAGTGAACAGCAACAAAGATATTAATAATCACTAAAAATTAAATTTATTAAAAGATAGATATTCTAATGTTGGCAGTAGGAAATCTAGCTCTAGCCTGTTGCTAACAGATAGTGTAAAATAAAATAGCCTGAAGAGAATAAAAATAAAGGAAGGGAAAAGGGATTTCAGACAGTGTCTACCAAGAAAAGTAGATGTAGTAATAGCACCATTAAAAGAAATAAAATTCCAGGTGAAAGGCATTAAACAAGACAAAGAGTGATATTCAGTATTGACAAAAGATATAATCCACCAAGAATATATGACAGTCATAAAAACTGCATGAGCATAGCAACGACGCTTGGAAATATATCAATCAGACTGATAGAACTATAAGGAGAAAATGAACATACATGGACACATAGTGGGAAATTTTGATATAGCATGCAGAAAATTACAGATCAAATAGAACAAAATAAAAGAAATGGTAAAGAAAATCTAACTAACACAATTAACAAACCTAACCTAACAAATTTGTACTCAATAAATAGCAAAAAAAACAACGTACCCAGAAACATTCACAAAAATTAGCCAAGATTTGGCCCAGAAATTGCACTTCTGGATATTTATCCAAAGAACTAAAACAATAATTCATAAAGATCTATGCATCCCTATGTTCATGGCAGCACAATTTACAATAGCCAAGATATGGAGGCAGCCTGGGTGTTCATCAATGGATGAATGGATAAAGAAGAGGTGGTACATATATTCAATGGAATATGTCTCAGCCATTTAAAAGATGAAATCCTACCATTTGCAACAACATAGATAGACCTAGAGGTTATTATGCTGAGTGAAGTAAGTCAGACAGAGAAAGATAAATACCATACAACTTCACTTATATGCAGAATCTAATGAACGAAAAGAACAAACTAATCAAAAAACAGATTCACAAATATAGAGGACAATTTGGTGACGGACAGAGAGAAGGAAGATTGGGGAGCTGGGAGAATGTGGTGAAGGGTTAAAGAAGTACAAATGAGTAGTTGATAGATGGTCATGGGGATGGGGAGCACAACACAGGGAATGCAGTTAGCATTAATGAAATGGCTAGGCGGAGGGCCAGGGGAGAGAAAAAACACTTAGGAGGATCGTTTTACAAACTACATAAATGTCTAACCAATGTACTGTATACTTGAAACTAATAAAATAAAATTTTTAAAAAATTAGTCAAGATTTAAGTCACAAAGAAAAATTCAATAAATTCAAACTTCAATACAGCAAAAATTAAAATAATCATAAAATCAGTAGTTCCTCCAAAGTCTATTCGCTTAAATGTTTTGAGTCATTGTTCTAAAGAACTCACAGCTGAAGCACAAAATACTTAGAAATGAGAGTGAGTCCTTAAGTTTATGGACTGTACCAACTAATGCCAAAGGAAAATTCGGAGCCAAAATTAACTTATTTTTTGAAAATTTACAATAAGTAAACTAATAGATGAGGAAAGAGTAGCAAAGTATGAGGGAATGCATTTATTAAAACAAAAGCATAAATTAATAAAATATGTTTAAAATATATTTATCAATAAACCTTAAACTGATTCTTTGAAAAGACCAATAAATAGACAAACTCTTATCAAATCCAAATTTTTTTTTTTTTTTTGAGAATTTTTGTAAGCATTTATTTGAACCAAACTGACAATGTATGCTGGGGAGCAAGATCTCAAATGCTCTGGAGAGTAACAGTTTTGTAGCTTCTTTTTTGCATTTGAAATTAGGCGGGAACTTAAAAATTACACAGAGATGGGAAAGAGCACCTGGTTGGGCGGGGGGGGGATTACAGGATAGTTAATGAGATTATGTACTTTCTTGACAGTGGTTACAGTTTATTTCAAAGGTGTGTTAACCTAGATGCACAGAAACAATGGACAAGGTTTGCTTAAGGCAAAGATAAACCTTTTACTAAAAGTTATATGCTTGGGGCGTGACTACCTACAGTGACCTGCCCAGTTAGGAATTTATGATCAGATCACCTTATGAGGTTACTTTCCATAGAACCCCTTTTTGTCCACAGTTTCCCCTTTTGGTCACAAATCAGTCTGAAGGATGCACTGATGACTAACCTTTTGATCAGATAGTGCAGTCTCGAAGGACTAGGAAGGCTCATTCTTACGCAGTCTCAGTAACAGCCTTGTCTTGTTGACCATTGGGGATGGGCAATGCCATAACCGTACGATCTGAGTTAAGGCCAATTTTTTCCCAAAAAGGGAAGGACAGGTAAATGGAAGGCAGTCAAATTTTGTAGCCTTCATTGTGGGAAAAGAAAACTCTGGATCATTTACATCCAGTGAACTATCATTAGTCTAGTTTTGCCTCTGTCTCATTTTTCTGTATTTGACATTTAGTATAACATTTATATAATCTATGGAGAGTATTAACAGTTATCTTCTACATGTTCAGTAATCATAAACAGTTGGACTATATAGAAAAAGAAACAAAAAAACAAGTTATTATTGTGACTAATATCATTAGCAGACTTACTTGTCTTTACCTAGATAATCAAACAAAATGGATTCTGAGTTCAATATCGATCCATAAGTATACAAGCCTTGTTGATGTCTTGAAATAGCTGTCTACCCTCTGGTGTCAGCAGCCTCTCATCCTAGAGGCGTCTTTGGTGTCTGCTATAGGTGGAGGCAGGTGTCAGAGACAGAGATAGATGTCTGTTCATAGTTAGGCACCTGATAAGGTCCCTCCCAAAGAGGCTGCAGAGCGTCTTGTATTTGATGTCCTTTCCAACAAACAAATCTAAAGTCTATCTCCTGGGAGCTCACTGTGAAAGGAAGCAGTTACCAACTTGGCATTTTCTTGAAGTGATTTTATCAAACCTTGGCAATAGTATAAGATGTCTCCTTTTTAATAATGTCGGCTCATGAGTTCCTTCATCTAAATCCAGCTTAAATGTACTGTGATGCATGAAGGAATGTAAAAAACAAAAAATGGGGAGTCAGGGAGCAGGGAAGAACCAAGTGGCCACCATAGGTTTCCTATGGCCTTGAGTATTCACTTAATTTACAACCACTGTTTACCCTGGAAGTTTTCATACATACATAGAGATTTTTAACCCTTAATACCTTGATGTTTAATGAAAATGAAGACGTAATCAATTAGCATTCTTTAGCTTGGACATTTTATAACCTCTAGAAACATTTTTCATAGACATAAAAATCGATTATTAACATGGACTTATTTTGTAAAACCCAGGCAAAATAAAGACATGTCTATTTGACTGAAACCACGAAACTTAAGCAAGCTTTTATTTACTAAGGATTAATCTTAGATCACATGAACTTGAAAAGTATTTGAGTTAGTTTCTATATTTCTGAGAATTTTAGAATACCCAATCTTTACAAGCACTTGCCTTTAAATTAATTTTAACAATACCATCTAGAGGTAAAAATTATCTCACTTTTGTAATACACATATATAGACATACACAGACAGACACAAACAGAGACCTTTTAGCTATGAGAAAAACTCACTGATTCATAAAAGAACAGTTGGATCCAAATTTTGCCCTAAAACATTTATAATTATATCTGTCCTTGACAAGTCAAGTTTCAAATGACTTTCCCTCTTTTAAAATAAGGACAGACATTTTTAATACCTCAAAGAATTAGGTTGACACCTAAACAACATCATAGGTTGATCCATTAATCTAAACCCTTTTTTTGAAGCTTCAAAAGACCAATTAAATATGCTTTCCATTCTTTATGCCTAATTTTATTTCTATTTCTTCTTTCTGCCAACTTTTTCTGTGTGCGCAAAAGATTAATTTAAAAGTATCGAAGGATCCTCATCTTGACCATCTTAGTTATAAATGCGAGACTGACTGTCATGGGCCTTATTGGCCTCAGAGGTCCATTTTCCCATGTTAGTTTTGAGATCTGTAGAGTCTGAAAAACTTCCAGGGAAAACCAGCCTTTACATGCACATCTCCAGACGAGTCAGAAGTGGTGGATATCCCTAAGGGACTGCTTTATGCCCTAGAGGAAATTTTTCTTCAGGCAACCCCACAAAGATTCTTAGTCACCTAAGAATACTGAGCAGGGGCCAGCGAGAGCTTACCAGACACAGCTGGAACCATGACACTTTTCAAGGCACAGGCTCCCCTCTCGGGCCCCTCTCTCAGGGTGAACCCCATTCCAGGGCGCCCTTTCCTTCTCCCCAGGGCTCCTGCTGTCTTTTGCAGAACGAGCTAAGTTACCACACTGGGTGACACTTGGTGGCCAAGTCTGCCACTCTGGATTTGAGGATCTGAACAACTGTCATCACCCAACTATTTGGGTTGGGGAAGCAAGTGTTCTTTCTCTTTTGGAGCTAAAGAGAGTTCAGTCTTTCATTTAACCAGCAAAGATTTTGTTCAAACTCTCAGTAAGCAATCCAGTTAAAAAGCCCAAATTAAAAGCAGCACCCCATTTTTTTTTCTTTCCCTGTGTTATCTCAATCCTTATCTACCTCTAGGATTTTCTGAGAACAGTTCGGATAAAGTGATGGCCTTCTACCTAAAGCAAGGAGGCCCGGGATTTCTAAAGAGATTCACTCAAGTCCACCTAAGGCGAAGCGGGGAGCCGGTGGGGCACAATGGGCCCTTGCCTGTACCTAGAGCCTGGTCTGGGTCCACAGGGTGGTTCTGGGTGGGCTTTTTCCAAATCCTGCTGCACCGCACCAAATAAATGTTGATGTAAGAAATGTCCAGACCTATGGAGACTTTTTATAAGTTTATCTGAGCCCAAATGACCACATATTCTGGGGAGCAAGATCTCAAATGCTCCCTCAAACCCAATTTTTTAAAAAGACACAACAACATCAGGAATAAGAAAAGCGATATAATTACAGACATGGAAGTGATTTTTAGAATGATAAGAGAATATTATGAACAAATTTATGCCAATATATTTGAAAACTTAGATGAAGTGGATGCTTTTATATAGAAAAGTACAAGTCACAAAAATAATCTTAAGAAGAATTTTATTTGATTAACCACAATAAGAATTGAAAAGGTAGGCAAAGTTTTAACCCTCAGAAAAAGACCAAAAATTCAATATTTTATGTGTAATGATTACCAAAATATCAAGGAATAGATCATTCCTATAATATATAAACTTTCCAGGAATAGAAAGGTGTAGAGAAACTCCCCAGTCATTTCAATAAGAAAAGGGGAAAAAAGCAAGAAGTAAAATATACATGCATAGACATAATTGTCATTGTTCACAAACAACAGGTTAATCCAAGTAGAATATCCAAGCAAATAACTCAAAAACCTTTATAACAATAAGATCAGTAAGGTAGGAGATTAACAAAAAAACACAATCACACAGTGTAAATGTATATATGCCTTACTGTTAAAGTGTACAGCTGAAACTTATTGGATTTCATTAACCAATGTCACCATAAAAAAATTAATTAAAAGGCTTGAAAACCCATATCCAAAAAGATATTTGCACACCAGTGTTCATAGCAGCACTATTCACAGTGGCCAGGACATGAAAGCAACCAAAGTGGCCTATGATAGATGATTGGCTAAAGAAGCTGCGGTACATATATACAATGGAATATTACTCAGACATAAGAAGAAATGAAATACTGCCATTTGTGACAACCTGGATGGACCTCGAGATAATCATGCTAAATGAAATAAGCCAGACTGAAAAAGTTGAAAATCACATAATATTATTTATATGTGGGATATAAACCTAAAAGCAACAAATGAACAGGACAAACAAAGACTCAAGGACATGGACAATGGACTAGTGGTTACCAGAGGATAGGGAGTAGGGGAGGAGGGAAGAGGTAGACAGGGTAAAGGGGGTCAAATATAAGGGATTTGGGGGAGGATGAAGTGAGTAAAGGGGATCAAATATATGGTAGCTGAAGGAAACTGGGCTCTCGGTGGTATCACACAATAAAATATATAGATGTCAAATTATAATGTATATCTGAAAATTATATAATTGTTGCCCCAATAAACATAAATAAATAGGAAAAAATAATTAATTAAAGATTTTTTAAAAAAAATTTTAAAAAAAACCCCACAATCACATTCCTGCACTGATAATGTATTAGGCTGGGCAGCCTGCTGAAAGAAAATACCATAGATTAGGTGCCTTAAGCAACAGGCATTTTTTTCTCACACTTCTAGAGGCTAGAAGATCAAGATCAAGGTCTTGGCTAATTCAGTTCCTAGTTGGAGCCATTTTCCTGACCTGCAAACAGCTACTTTATCACTGTGTCCTCATACTGTGGAGAGAGAGAAAGAGTTCTGTTCTCTCTTCCTTTTCTTATAAAGACACTAACCTCATCATGGGAGTTCTAGCCTAAACCTCACCTAAACCTAATTACCTCATAAGGCCCCACCTGCAAATACTCTCACATTGAGGTTTAGGGCTTCAACATATGAATTCTGGGGGGAACGCAAACATTCAGTCCATAACAGCTAATAACTAGTAAATATAATAAGATCATATGTTATCACGTTTTTTAGTTAACATTATACTGCAAGTTTTATCCAATGCAATAAAATAAGAAAAATAAATCAAAGGGTAAGAATTGGAGAAGAAACAAAATTAAAAGCCAAAAACATGATTGCCAAACTCAACAACAAAAACTCAATTTAAAAATAGACTCGAATAAACATTTATCCAAATAAGATATGTGAATAGCCAATGAGCTTATGAAAAGATGCTCAATATCACTAATCATAAGGGAAATGCAAATAAAAACTATAACGAGATACTACCTCACACTCATTCGGATGGCTACTACCAAAAAAAAAAACAAAAAACATAAAGTGGAGAAATTGGAAACTATGTATGCTGTTGGTGGGAATATAAAATGGTACAGTACAACCACTATGGAGAACAGTGTGGTGGTTACTCAAAAGATTTAAAACAGAATGATCATATGATCCAGCAATTCCACTTCTGGGGATACAGCCAAAAGAATTGAAAGCAGAGTCTTGGAAAGATATTTCTACACCCATGTTCATAGCAGTACTATTCACAATAGCTAAAATGTAGAAGCAGCCCAAGTGTCCATCGATCAATGAATAGATCAGCAAAATGTAGTATATACATAAAATGGAATATTATTCTTCCTTAAAAAAGGAAGAAAATACTGCAATATGCTACAACATAGGTGAATCTTGAGTTCATTATGCTAAGTGAAATATGCCAGTTACACAAATACAAATACTGTATGATTCCACTTAAATGAGATACTTAGTCAAACTCATAAAGACAAATTATAATAGTGAATTGTCAGGGTTTGGGAGAGTTATTGTTTAATAGGCATAGAGTTTCAATTTTACAAGATAAAAGAGTTATGGCGATGGGTAGTAGCGATGGCTTCACAATGATGTAAATATATTTAATACTGCTAACCTGTACACTTAAAAATGGCTAAGATGGTAAGTTTTGTTATGTGTATTTTACACAGAAAATACACACATAAAAAATAAAACAAACAAATACAACACCTTTTAAAAAATGATTGCCTATCGAGACTACACAAGAGAAACTGCTCAACTAAGAAGAAAGTTCAACGAATCTTCTGTACATAAAATCAATTGTATTTTCTTTATATCAGCTGCAAAGAGAAAATATAACTTTTTAAATGTGAATAGCCAATGTGAATAGCCAAAGTGTTCATTTACAATAGAACATTTTATTTATTTTAAATAAGATACATAGAAATAACCTAACAAAAGATACATATGAGGAAATTATAAAATTTTATTAAAAGATATGAAATAAAGCCTAAATAAAGAGATAAGTCATGTTTATGGCTAAGAGACTTAATATCACAAAGATGTCAAATTCCCCAAGTTAATCTATATCTTAATGCAATTTCAGTAAAATACAGAACAGGATTATTCATGGAATTTGACAAGCTGATTCTATCATGTCTGTGGAATAGCCAAGACAGTTTTGAAGCTGGACAGAGTCATTCTCTATGAGAGAGCAAGACATAACTATAAAGTTGTAGTTATTAAGGCCATGTGATACATTGGTACCAGGTAAGAAAAATAAACCTATGGAATAGAATGAAAGGGCTAGCGTGAGACCCACATATCTATGAAAATATAATTAATATCAGAAGAAATATTTCAAATCAGTATTTAGAAAATTGGTTATCTATACAGA
The DNA here is from genome assembly GCF_902729225.1 of Pteropus medius. Classification (NCBI taxonomy): domain Eukaryota; kingdom Metazoa; phylum Chordata; class Mammalia; order Chiroptera; family Pteropodidae; genus Pteropus; species Pteropus medius. The sequence goes on from NW_024344240.1 coordinate 25,216,439, forward strand.
AAAAGAGGATGCATATTTCTACCTTATATCGAGCACAAAAATAAATTTTAGATTAATGGGTTATTACAAAAAAACAAAGTTTTAGAACTTTTAGAACATATAGGAGAATATTTTATGACATAGAGAAGAATATTTTTTAAAAGATGCAAAAAAACAGGAAAAATTTATAAAATAATTATAAACTTAAAAATATAGAAGAAAAACTATAAACTTGATCACATTGAAATTTAAAACTTAGATTTATCAAAACACATCATAAATAAAACTGAAGACGAGCCACAGACTGGGAGAAGTTACTTGCGATGCATGTAACTGAAAAAGGATTAATATGAAAAATATTATAGAAAGAATCCTACGAGCAAACAAGATGAATAATCCATGAGACAAGCAAAAATATGAACATGCAATTCAACAGAAGATGAAATAAGAATTCTTAACCAATTAGTCATTTTAAAACCAAATTAAAACAGTAATGAAATATCATTTCACATCCATCATATGAGCAACATTTTAAAAAATTCACTGATATTGACAAATCTAAACTCTTAGAAAAAGAGTACGAAAGTGGTTGCCAGGGTCTGGGGGGTGGGAGAATAGGGATAGGTCGACGAAAGGATACAGACTTTCGGTTATAAGGTGAGTAAGGTCTGAGGATAGTGATAATACTGTATTGTACAATTGAAATTTGCTGAGAGAGTAGAACTTAAATGTTCTCACACATCCATAAAAAAGATAAATCTGTGAGGTGATCAATGTGTTAGGTGGGAGGAATCCTTTCACAATGGATATGTATATCAAATCAACGCAATGTATACTTTAAACATCTTACAGTTTTGTCGGTTATACCTCAATAAAGATAAAAAGAGTTGGCAAGTCTGTAGAGCGGTGGTGTCTCTTCCCGCACTGCTGACAGGAGTATAAACTGGACAAACCACCTGGAGAACAAGCAGTTAGTAAAGATGAAGACACACCTACGATCAACTGGCAACTCCACTGCTAAACACATGTCCTAGACACAGGCCTGTGTGTTTACCACAGTGTTACTTGTATCAGCAAAAAACGAAACAAAAGAAAAACCTTAGCAGGCGGGTGGATTTTTTAAATGGTATGTTCATAGAGTATATACCTGTACAGCAATTAAGATGAATGAACTAGAGCTCAAACGTATTCAGATGGCTAAATCTCAGAAATTTAACATGGATTACAAAAAGAGTTTTCAGAAAGGTACAGTTTGTTTCTATTTATATAAAGTTTCTATTTATATAAAGTTTTAAAATACATACAATGGTATGTATTTTCATATTTAGGGAGCTTATCAGAGCATTCAGGGAATGATCAACACCAAATTCAGTTTAGCTATTCCTTCTGGGGAAGGGGCAGGAGCAAGGAGCTGGGGAAGGAGCCAGAGGTACGGCCCTGGCTCCATGGGTGTTGGGCTCTCCCACCTCTCTGCCCCAGGTGTGCCACCGGGGAGGCGTGGCAGGACATCATGTTGGCTTGCATGCCAGGGAAGAAGTGTGCCCCAGAGTCGGAGCCCAGCAACAGCACAGAAGGGGAGACGCCCTGTGGCAGCAGCTTCGCCGTCTTCTACTTCATCAGCTTCTACATGCTCTGTGCCTTCCTGGTGAGCTGAGGTGGGACTAAACAACTACGGGGAATGAGCGTGCCAGTCAGGGCAGTCCGAGCCCGCCATCTCTGCAGCTCACGGTCAGGGTGACCCCAGTGGAGCAGCTCGCGTGGAACGACTGAGTCAGTAGGAACATCCAACCACGCTGAGATAAGGGCAGAAAGCCTGGGCCAGCGCAAGCTCAACCAGCATCTCTCTCGTCCATTCTTGGCTCTTGTCATGGTGTCACTGACCAGAGGACAGAGGAGATATCTGGGGAGGCTTAGAGGCAACTTAGACTTTTTCGGCACTGTGAAGGGGAATGAGAGAAAGGTGGTGGATAAAGTCACCCTCTGTCCTTGACAGCCCTACCCAGCAGCCTAGTACAACTCTGAGGGCAGCTGTGTCAAGTTCACATCCAAGAGGCCCGAGTTCCAGGGGCTGGTGTTGTAAATGGTGACATATGGCTGGTCTTTAGAAATGTTGGCTTCTGCCATGCATGGCACTCCTGGCAAAGTGAATTCAAGTGTGCACGAAGGTCCTCTTAGGGGACTCATCATAATCTCTGTGCTCTGTAGATCATCAACCTCTTTGTAGCTGTCATCATGGACAACTTTGACTACCTGACAAGGGACTGGTCAATCCTTGGTCCCCACCATCTGGATGAATTTAAAAGAATCTGGGCAGAGTATGACCCTGAAGCCAAGTAAGTTCCCAGAGGGAAATTCTGATTCCCAAAGCTGAGAGAGAGGATTGAGCGACCGTTTCTGTAGAAGAGGGTCAAGACAGGTTAGCATTGGGTGGATCGGTGGGAAACACTGAATTACACCAGGCCCCAGGGTCAAGATCAAGGCCCAGTAATCGGAGGCCAGGTATCTTTGGCTAAGTCAAGAACATATCTACTATTTTCAGTTGAATGGAAAAATAAGAGGTCCTAGTGTTATATAGGAATAACTGGTAGGTACTCAATTAGGATGTTTATGGCCAGGTAGATCTCAACTCCATTCGTGCCTCAGGTCCAAGGACAGTCTTGTCAATCAATCACATTTGACTGACACTCAACAAACACCTTTTGGTCAAGTGGTTAGTTAACTAACGCAGCAAGTAGGTGTTGAGAATTTCATTGCACTACGAAAATCCTTTCCACCTTGAACACAGCACCACTGGAAAATTGCCTATTAAAATCTAAACATGTACACATTGCTTTTGGAGTTTTACCATGCAATTCTGCAACTCTGAGCTGAGTTTGACCAATAGGGCTACTACAGCTATGGAGAGTTCCTCATATACATGGGCTCCCGCCTCTCAGGTACATGAGTCCTGGGCTGGTGGCCGAGACCATGGCCTGACTGACCTTTCTCTCTCCTTCCTCTCCTAGGGGTCGTATCAAACACCTAGACGTGGTGACCCTGCTCCGGCGGATTCAGCCCCCATTGGGTTTTGGGAAGCTGTGCCCTCACCGCGTGGCTTGCAAAGTAAGAGATGACCTGGGTTCATGGGAGAAAGAGAGACAATATGGGAGGCAAGATGCCTGTTTGTCTTGTGACCTTGGTCAGGCCATTGATCCTTTAAGGGAGTGAAGACAATATTTTATGTGCCAAAGAAATGAGCCTGAGCCAGGTTATGTTTTAAGGTTCCTTCCAGCAATAAGTTCTCAGATTCTGTAAAGGAAAAATAAGTGAACGCCTCATACCGCAGGGAGCCATGTGCCCAGTCCTGAACGAAGGACTCCATTAAGAGCAGAATGTGCTGCCCCATCAAGCTGCACCACCCAGACAACCTGGAAGATGTCCATTCTAGGGTGGATGGATCGGGACCAGCAGGCCATTAGAGAGTGCACACGATGGCTTCATAGGTCCGCAAAGCCCTGAAATTGTACACAGAACCACTGGAACACTCACAAATTGTACCAGGGAGAGGGTTTCCTCAGATTGCTAAGTGAGTCCATGACCCAAAAAAGGTTAAGACAAACACCCTAGGTTCTGCTAGACCCAACTCTTGCCTCTGTGGCCCTTGCATGGCCTGGAGAGTGAGTGCCCCCTAAACTGTGTGCCCAGGCACCTCTCTTGCCTCACTGTAATCCCAACCTTGGAGCCCAGCATTTGCTGAAGAGTATCATTTCCTCTCTCCCTTCTTTTTTCAAGTCCCATTATCACCTTTCTATATTCCGTGTTGCAATAATAGCAAGCTGAAAAGGCCTGGGGGGAAGTGGTGTCGGAGAGCTGTAGAAACACAAATAGAAAAATTCAGCTCTGTGGATAATCCGCTCATGGAAAATGGACACTTGAAGGAACATAGAACCTTCTACCTGTGCTGTGTGGAACTCAGTTTTTTCTCACTTGTACCTCCATTTCGGTCCAAAAAAAATTTTTTTTAGAAGATTTGCAAGGGTTTAGAAGATATTAGAAAAAAAAAAGAGCACAAATTAAATAAATGTAAGGTAAAGCCGAGTGGAAAACAAGAGCAGGGATGAGTGCTGCCCACACGAGGCTGCAACGTGTCTACCCAGGCCTCCAGACGGGCCTGGACAGGTTGCGGATTAAGTGTTAAGCTTCCCAGTGACCACTATAAAATTCACACTGTCCATGAGAATCACAGAGATCCAGTCACTCAGGGTATTTATAACCCTTCCTGGCACTGTGATTAACGGGAAAACACCTTGTGATCTAATGAATAATATCCTTGACCACATCCTGAGAGCAGATGCCAGAATGAATTTCATGGTGCTCTTTCTCATAATGACCCTGGTATGTGCTAAGGGCCCCACACCGAGCACAGTGCAGTGGCAGCAATTTTGGGGGCAGTGGGAGAGGAGGGAAGAGGGCAATCCAATCCTATCCAGTGTCAGCAAGCTTCCGATCCAGCTTGATGTAGAGGCAGATTTTTCAAAATACAGAAAATACACTGCACCTCCTGCAAGCAACCCTCCCGTTATGGTCTCTCTTGTTGGGACTTGGGATGAATGCTGGCTGGCATGTGGGCACCCAACAAATGTCTGCACACAGCTATTCTTTGTTGCCGGTAGAGAACACGCCCATTTGCCTGAGCAACATTTGAGCGGGGATGGGGGTTGGAAGCAAGGGTCTAATAAAGACAGATTCCATTCCTCTCTCTCTCTCTCTGCAGTGGGTGAGAGTACTTGTGGCAGAGCCAAGATTCTCCCCAGAACAGGTTTTAAATACCTTTCAGCGACCATGCTTATCCCCACCTGCCCCTGCTCCCGACACACACACACAATTGTCAAGGCTCCTTCGCAGCATCCTCTTGCCGTGGTGGTTCAGTGTGTCCTTTGAGAGCCACTGGCTGTAATCACCAGCTTTGCCTCTCCTTCCCCTTCAGCGCCTGGTCTCCATGAACATGCCTCTGAACAGCGATGGGACAGTCATGTTCAATGCCACCCTGTTTGCCCTGGTCCGGACAGCCCTAAGGATCAAAACAGAAGGTAAGAATCATCCACAGGCCACTGGAAGAGCCGCTCAGAAGATCAAGCAGACCAACCAGAGGGGAACTCAGCAGCCTACAGTGTCCCAGGACTTTGCCCTCCTATACAGCATAAGAACTGTGGTTCAGTGATTACCTTCACCTGGGGACATTAAAGAGGCCTAGTCATGTCTTCTTTGCTTCTTGAATGGCCTCCTTGCCTCTAGCTTATTTATTTAGAACCCTAGCTTGCCATCAAAACCTACAAATTATTCTGGGTGATATCTTGAAATCATAGGGTATAGCTCAGAAAGCAGAAGGTGATGAGTGTTCCCTGAAGCAGGACCAAGCCCTACCTAAATGGAATTTTATTGGCTGCAAGTAGGCCTCTCAAATGCTCAACTCTCTTTTAAATTAAAAAGACCTGTGTTGGGAAGGGGTCATAGTGGCAAATGGTGACTGTGATCGAGGTCATCGCATACAATTGGATAGCACAAGGTACCCAGCCAGCCAACAGGTATGGGTTAAAATCTCACCTGTGGTCCCCCAGCCAGGCCATGCTCCCTCGGGACTATGTCCGCCTGGAGGGACGCCTTCTAGTTTGCACAATGGCGCCCTAGGGGCTAGCAGCAGCTTTGGCTGAGATAGTCGGCTGTCCTTATAATTGATAAGTATTTCTGAACCACTCTGTGGAAAACGCTCTATGAAGTGTACCTAAGAAAATATACTTGCTCTCCAAGAGTTTCCAGCCTGTTATGGTGTTTTGTAGAATGTGGTCAAAAGACCACCTGCCTCAGCTTCAACTATTAGAGCTTGTTTAAAATACTAAGTCCCAAGCACCAGCCCAGGTCTCCAAATCTGAGTCTCGGAACAGGGCTCAGGGATCTATCTGCATGTTGAACCAGCTGCATTATGATTCATACAGGAACTAAGGTTTGAAACCCTCTCATACAATACTCAGAGAAAACACAGATGAAACAAGCATATGTCTTCTTTCCCTTCTTATGCTTCAATCTTAGAGTCTCAGTCTGCCACTCATGGTGTTTTCCTTTGGTGCAATGGAAGGCATGCTGGGCAGGGAGGTGGGAAATCTGAATCTGATACCATGTTCTATTTGTAAAATAAGACAAGTAATGAGAAGATATGTGGGAATTCAGTTCAGCAAATAACCCAGAGAGGCGCCTTCTCTCAGTTAAAGCATTCCAAAAAACAGTAGAAACATTTGAAATGAAGGGAAACGAGAAAACAAAACAGGCCAGCAAGATGCATGTCAAAATAATGAGCTACTCTTTAAAAAATTAAAATTAGTTCAAGTTCTGCTGCTAAACTAAAAAGAAACAAAGGCTAAAGAATATACTCAGTAGCCAGTGCAATAGCTCAATCTGAAGTATAAGTAAGCCTATTTCTGACACTGCAAGAGTCAAACACACATGTAATGTAATTGTGTGTGTGTGTGTGTGTGTGTGTGTGTGTGTGTGTGTGTAACTAGGAGAAAAATTGGAAAGAAATCCATTAAAGTATTAACATTGATTATCACTAGTGGGAGAATGAGCAGTGACTTTTACCTTCTTCCTTTAGTTACTTTCCAAGTTTTTTACAATGACTACTACAATTATGTCCAGGAGGAAAGATTATTTTCCAAAGGAGAGAAGATATAATGACTCCTAGTAGGAATATGCTTGTGATGCCTAAAGCCTGATGTAAACTGAGGATATAAATTTTCATTCCATGGAGGAATGAAAAACAGTGATCCACTGAAGCCAGATTCCTCACTGCTGAAAATGTGTTGTCAGAGCAAAGCAAGACCCAGCTGAAGAATACCAACTGCCAATCACAGTGCAAAAGAAGCTGGTCCAAAATAACCAATACCCATCTTTAGTCTCAAGGAATTAAGTGTTCCAGAGACAAGCCAGCCACATGGAAACTACAGTTAAGAATTAAAGAAAACTTTAAATACAAAGACATTTATCTACTGCACAGCATTGTCCCTTTAGGTCAGAACACTGCATTGTACACTTAAAATTCTGTTAGGTGAGTAGATCTCATGTTAAGTGTTCTTGCTTCAATACAATAAAATTAAAAAAAAAAAAAAACAGCTTTCAAAGGGCCTACAGTGCCAACTCAGAAGCAAACCTTCATCAGAGACAAGTCTCCCTCAAATGTGTTAATTTCTTAAGTCTAGAAGACAAAGTCAAGTTCTTAGAAGCAACTAGAAAGAAATGTGAGAAAGCATCTAAATTTGTGAAGATAAGTCTTCATCAGTCCTTACCCTTCAGACTTTTGAGAGGGGAAGGAATGGGAGAGAAATTAACACCTACTTTAGAAAGCCAGTCCCAAGCCAAACAAACCTTTGGAATGTAGAAGAAAGATATTTTAAAATACCTAAATGATGTGAAACACCCGTTTATGAAGTTCCACAGTTTCATAGATCACTGTGAGAATAAATAGAGGCTTAAAAAATATGAAAGATGCGTTGCCTAGGTCTGCCATAACAAATTATCACAAACTGGGTGCTTAAAAAGACAGAAATTTTTTCTCTCACAGTCCAGGAGGCCAGCAGTCCAAAAGCGAGGTGTTGAGGTGTGGGAAGGGGGCGATCCCTTCCAGAGGCTCTGGGGGAGAATCTGTTCCACACCTCTCTCTTCGCTTCTGGTGATCACCAATGCCTTGGCGTTCCCTGGCTCATAGCCATGTCGCTCCAGTCTCTGCCTCCACCTTCATGTGGCCTTCTTCCCTATGTGTCTCTGTGTGACTCCTCATCTCACAAGGACACAGTCATATTGGACGTAGGGCCCACCCTGAGTGCAACCACATCTTAACTAACCACATCTACAAAGACTCAATTTCTACACTATTCAACCCACTGCAGAAGATAAACCTATTTGGGTGTTACATTAATTCGGACTCTCATTGCACGTGTCAGGAACCACTGACCACCTTAACGGTGAAGGACCCCCTTCCGTAACTAGAAAACCCAGGATCATCCTCTGGCTTCAGGTACTGTTTGGCTCCCACGTTCATACAGGGGACTCAGGAGTCAGTCACTCTCCCCGTTGCCAGTTCTGCTTGCCCCTGCTGGGCTTCCTTCCAAGGAAGACTCTAGCACGGCCTCTGAGTCAGGCTCTGACAGCAGGGCTCTGGACCGCGCGGCCCCCACAGCAGTGAACAGTCCCACAGGGTACACTCCACTTTACTGGGCTTCACTCAGTTGCACTTCAAAGATAGCACGTTTTCATCAACATCGAGGCAGGACCCTCCACCAGCAAAAAGACTAAAACTCACTGGAGGCTCAGAGGATGTTTAGCATTTTTAGCAATATAGTATTTTTTAATTAAGGTATGTACATTGTTTTTTCTAGACATAATGCTATCTAGAAATACAGTATACTGTAAACATAGCTTCTGTATGTACTGGAAAACCAAAAAATTGTGACTCACTTTATTGCAATATTTGCTCTATTGCGATATTCACTTTATTGTGATACTCGCCTTATTTCAGTGGTCTGAAACCAAACCCACAGTACTTCTGAAGTATGCCTATATTGGTTTCCTATTGCTGCATAACCAATTAGCACAATTTTTTGGCTTAAAACAACACCCAGTTATTAGCTCACAGTTCTGTAGGTGAGGAGTCCAGCCATAGAGTAGCTGAGTTCTCTGCCCAGGGTCTTACAAGGCCAAAATCAGGATCTTGATCAGGATGTGTGTCTTCTGGAGGCTCCAGGGAAGAATCCACTTTTGGCTCATTCAGGTTGTTGGCAAGTTCATTTCTCACAGTTGTAGGGCTGGTTCTCAGCTAGAGACCGCTCAGCCCCTAGAGGCTGCCTGTCTCAGCTCCATTCACAACAGGAGTGTGTGCTTTCTTCCAGGCCTGGCAGCCATCTCTCTCATACCTCCTGCTCCCAGCTGGAAAGAACCCTCTACTGTTATCTTTTGACCCCCTTCACACATTATTTTTTTATTTGGTTGGTTGGTTGCTTTCGTTTGGCTTGTTATTTATTGAGGTACAGTTGACACATAACATTATATTAGTTTCAGATGTATAACATAATGATTTGATATGTATATATATTGTAATGATCACCACAATAAGTGTAATTAACATCCATCACCACACATAGTTACAAATTTTTCCTTGTGATGAGAACTTTTAAGATCTACTCTCTTAGCATCTTTCAAATATGCAATATGTTACTATTAATTGTAGTCACTGTTTTGTACATCACATCCCCAGGACTTATTTATTTTATAACTGGAAGTTTGTACCTGAGAACTCTCTACTTTTAAAGAGCTCATGTGATTAGGTCAGGCCCACCTAAGTAATCCCCCTATCTTAAGGTCACATGTGCCATATACTATAACTTAGCCATGAGGTAAAATCCATCCTATTCGCATTCCCAAGGATTATGCAGGATGTGTACATATCAGTGGTGGAGGGAGATAGGTTGGAGGCATCTTAGAATCATGCCTACTACATTCTCTCTTACAGCTGCAGGTCTCAGCTTTCCTTTTTCAGAATTATAAGGCCAGTATCCCAGAGACTGCATGGGATAGCATCTAATTAAGCCTTTTTCACCACCGGAGAAAGTAGACCCAGAGAACCCGTGTCTTCTGATTTCTGCTTCCATACTGCGATTGTGCCATCTCCTCCCCACAGGGGGCTCAGCAAAGGGCTTTGACACAGAGGTCCCCTGCCGATGGACGCTGTACACGGGTTTGTGGGGGAGACTGCTCTTCCTTCCAGTCATCCACGTTTCCCTGGCGGCCCACGGGGGTCCGTGGGAAACGCCATCCATGGAGAGCCCTGGTGCTCTCAGGCGGGTGGCTGTTGAGCTCAGTCCGGCACCAGCAGTCTTGTCAGCACTAAGTGCCACCCACAAGGAAAAAAAAGTAATGTGTGGGGAGACAGGGTGCCACTGGCTGGCCTGAGCAGCAGCCAGTGAAGAAAGGAAAGGAACGGCATTGGACAGGGCACGAGAGGGAAGGGGCAAGGAAGGGAGACGGAGCGCAATGCAAAGAGGAGGACAGAGGCGGACAACGGGAAGACTGGGGAGAAAGAAAGCGAAAGGATGGGTCGGAGCTATTTGTGGGGTACTTTATGCTCAGCGCCCACCCCATGGGGGGGCCCTCCAAGGCGCTGATGATCATTTCAGCCTTGCATCTCCTTCCCGTCAGGGAACCTGGAACAAGCCAATGAGGAGTTGCGAGCCATAATCAAGAAGATCTGGAAGCGGACCAGCATGAAGCTGCTGGACCAGGTGGTGCCCCCCGCAGGCGGTAAGTGCTCCCTGATCTCCCCACACTTGGCGCTTGTCCGGTTCTTGAGTCCTCCAGGCTTGCAAGAAGCCTGCTTTCCCCGGACCGTACCCGTGGCCCTACTGATGAGGAGGGACAAGGGTGCCACGCCCTTCGCAAACTCAGATACAGGCTGTCAGGTTAGACATCTGGCCCAGTTCTGCATTTCACAGGTGAGGCCAGACAAGGCCCCGTGCTTGATGCTCAGAGGTCTGGCATAACTTCCAAGGAAACTCTGTGAAGTATAGATTTCCCCATGAACCACTGCACTGATTGCTCTTGGAATAATGGGGCCCTGAGATCCCACCTTGGTGGAAATTCTTTTCGTTCTTCCTAGGACAGTGTTTCTCGGCCCTGTGAAACCCAAAGCCCCTTTTTGTAACAAATAGTTTCTAATGTCCCTACTACTATCCTGAATGAAAATCATTGGTAATGTTACCTTCCTACATATATAATTTCTAAAATATTAATATAATGATTTACCTCTAACATAAAAATATTAAAATAAAAGATTTTTCAATATATAAATGCTCAGGCACAACTTTGCCAGAAGTCATAATTAACTGAGGAAATGCTTGCATGCACCCACTTACGATGAATAAGTGTGTTTAAAGGAAATAAAACAATATGGAATATTGTCGACATTTTGTATTTGTCATTTTGAAGAGCTAAGTATATCTAAATAATTATATATACACACACATATACACACACCTACATATGTGCACATACATAGAACAAACACAGACCGAGCCAGGCAAGTCAGAAACAGCGGATGACTCATATAACACAAGGATCTATGCCATCAGGGATACGGTTTTCCAAAATGAGAATCTCTCTTTGTCAAGTTGAAACAAAACAATGTCTTTTATCAATTTACAAAAATTATATTTCTGGAAAATTCGGGTTATATTAAAATCATGCAAAAAATGTTTTTTGTGTTCACAGGTAAAACCAAGTTAGATTTTTAGCTCAGACACTCATAAGCAGGTTATTCCCCTTCGTGGATGTCTAGCATGACACTTGAAAGACGTGCAGAGTAAGAAGCTAGGAGTGTTGAGCAAAACACTCCTGTGCTTTAAGAGACACATCTAGCACCACTTAATGCCAGTAGCACCCCTGACAATCACTGTGACAACTAAAAAAGTTCCATACATTCCCAAAACACCCCTTTTAAAGGTGATGCCACCCCTGTTGAGAACCACTTCCCAAAAGGAAGGCAGGTCCGGGGCTAAGTGATGGGTCACCTAGCGGACCAAGCATCACCTGTCATTTTACATACAATATTTTATTTATTCTTTATAACATTTCTATGAAGTTTGCTCAAGGAATCAAAGTTTTTAGAAGCTAAGTGGCTGATCCAAGGCTCCCTGCTGAGCACCTAGCAGATTCAGGATTCAAACCCATGTCTGAGGGATACCAGAGCTCTGAGTTCTTTCTCCTGTAGTGACCCCTCCCTGATGACCCGGGACAGGGGCTCAGGGGTCTTTCCTCCCATAGGGGAATGAGGCCCTTCCCAGGTGGAAGGCCATTGCTGCTGTAAATTTGGCTATCTTTAGGGGACAACTTGAAGCAGGAGAACTAGCACAAGCCCCTAGATCTGACCCAGCCAGCTGTCCCCCGGGCCTATTGCCCTTCACAGAAAGCTAGAAGATGGAGCAAAAGGGCTCCTTATGGGTCATGAAATATTCCCCTTGGAGACTTACTGGCTTCACTACCATGTATTTCATTCCCAAGACAGGGGCCGATTATGTCATGGGTAACTTGCGGGCCCAGCCAACAGGAACCCAGCCAAGCCACATGTAAGAAAACCTAACCTGTCTGGTTGGAATAAATACCCAAATTTAGACAGGAGGAAGGAGCTCTTTCCACCAACCCATCCCGCCAACCTTTAAGCAGGTTTTTACGTAAGAGACTGGTCGATTTATGGTGGGCATCTGAAGTTTTGGAATCAAATATGAACTTGTTAGCAATATCAGTTAAGTAAAAAACAAAAAAAAAAGCAAGATGGGAAGTAATTTTGACAATAGACTATTGTCTATAGACTATTGGGGGGATAAGAATATGCTTATTTGCAGAAAACATCTGCATAAAGAATCTGAGGGAAAATACTCAAGAAACTAATAAAAAAGATTATCTATTAGGAGGTGGTAAGCTGGCAGATGGGACTAGTTGGGAGAAAGACTTTTCGCTATATAACTTTTTATATTTTTTTTTCTTTTCGAACCACAAGAATGTACTATCTCTTCAAAAAATTAAATTAAAAAATTTTAAAGTTTGGATGCTAAAGAAAAATTAATGAAGCCTAACTGAATTCTCCTTGTTCACCTCCAATTCCCTGTCCTCTCTTCGATCATCTCAGATGATGAGGTCACGGTTGGCAAGTTTTATGCTACTTTCCTGATCCAAGAGTACTTCCGGAAATTCAAGAAGCGCAAAGAACAGGGCCTCGTGGGCAAGCCCTCCCAGAGGAATGCCTTGTCCCTGCAGGTGAGGGGCCAGGAGCGGGCCACAGCCCAAGGAAGGCCTGGTCACCTCCCTCTGGGTCTGGGTCACTCGCCAGTGGGCCAGAGGCCAAATGCCTTCAGAAGGTGGATGTTTGAAGCGGGGACATACTCCTTTCCCTCTTGCGTGCTTCCCACACACACTGCCCTCTGGAGTCTTGCCTGCTCCACAGCCCCACCCCAAGCTCTTTGGAGTCCTACTGAAGCTCCCTGATAGCCTCTCAGTGCCTTCATCTTTCTCTGGGGGGTGAATGGATTCTTCCGCTCAGGGGCAGACAAGAGTGGTCCCGAGGCACATGCCCTGGTTGGCACACATGGATATACCTTCGGAGGCTCTCAGCGGTGCGGAGACACAGGGTCAGGTGACTGGGCGGGGGCGTGCCAGGGCACTCACAAGCTCCTCTGGGTTCCAGGCTGGCTTGCGCACTCTACATGACATCGGGCCCGAGATTCGACGAGCCATCTCTGGAGACCTGACAGCTGAGGAGGAGCTGGACAAAGCCATGAAGGAGGCTGTGTCTGCTGCCTCCGAAGATGACATCTTCAGGGTAGGTGGATGCCACAGTAGCACTCTTTTACCTTGATAAAGTTCGGTTTGAAGCAAGCAGGTGGGCTGGTGATCTGCCAGGAAAAGCCAGGGAGAAAGGTTTGAGCCCTATGGCAGATTCCAAACTCTTCCTTCTCAGGTATTTCCTATCTCTCCACCTTTTCCAAGCCCAACTCCACCTCAAGCCAGGGCTCCCAGGACATGGCAGCTCAGAGAGCATCGCTGGCTCTTGGAGGAGGAAGGAGCCATTTTCCTAAGAGAAATGTTTCCAAGCAGAAACTTCTACATTAGAAGCTGCAAAGTGGTAGCCCATCAGCCACATCTAATCTGCAGAACTATTTTGTTCTCCAACACTTGAAAATCCAGCACATCTAGATAAAAATCCAGACTCTGACTTCTCTAGAAAAAAAATCAGCAGATCTGGCAGTGTTGGGCTTGCTTCCCACATGGCAGCAGAGGGCTGGAACCAAGTGGCAATTGTCCTCTTGAAATAGAACATGTATTCTCCAGGTCACAAAAGTCTCCTCCAACCTTCCCTTTCCTTTACTGAATATGGAGGCTATCAGTTTTAACAGTGAAAACTAAATGTGACTGGAATGCTAGGACTCTTACATCCAGCCTTCTTCGCTCGTTTGTGGTACCTGCCTAACCCCAAAGGTATTTAGCTAAAAATCCTTCTAATGCAAGGCAGAATAATCACACCAGGGCCAGCCCCATGCCAGAGTTCCTAGGTTGTAGAAACACCAGGAGGTAAGATAAGCCCATTCTGCCTGTGGCTGTCCTGTCATCACCATCCTCATTCTCATCACTGTGAAATGTTCATTACCGAATGGCCTCAGGGACACAGCACCATGTTAATACTACCCCCAACGAGACCCTGTAGACCAACCTTGCAAAAAGCTACTAGCCCAACCTGCCCAAGACAAGGAAAGAGTGTTGGCAATGAACACTGGTTCCCGATTTGAATTTTCTTAGACCCTCCTAGGGGAAGGGAAACCATAATATAATTGATGTACTAAATTCGTCATCCTTATTTTCAAAACTGTTTGGCCAACACAGATTCAAGCCCAGTGAGTCAGCTGGGTTTCCATGTTTTAAAATCTCATTAGGATCTTCTGGTCCCTTTCCTCACCCCTCAGATCTCACAGGGCCAAAACAAGCGGCTGGCTGCCATTAAGGATTGCCATCCCAGACTGGTCCTTAGTCACAACCCCAGTCCTCAGAAGAGTCATTAGAAACTTCCAGGGCAGCAGCCTCCCAGTCTGACTGGTTCCCATGGGATGTCCTGTCCCTCACCATTCCCCCAACCCTCCCAGAGGGGACCGTCTGGGCCCCTGCCTCTTAAGCTGCCAGGCCGCTTGGGTGAAGAATTCCCCATCTGCCACGTGCTGCCCAGCGTGGCTGTGCTCTCGGGAGAGCAGACAAGCCTCCACACCTCAGCCGAGGAGAGGTGGCTGAGGGGCGTTCCCCTCCACCCACCCCTGCCCTCTCGCCTGCAGAGGGCCGGTGGCCTGTTTGGCAACCACGTCGTCAGCTACTACCAAAGCGACGGCCGGAGCGCCTTCCCCCAGACCTTCACCGCCCAACGCCCGCTGCACATCAACAAGGCGGGTAACAGCCAAGGCGACACCGAGTCGCCATCCCACGAGAAACTGGTGGACTCCACCTTCACCCCCAGCAGCTACTCATCCACTGGCTCCAACGCCAACATCAACAACGCCAACAACACCGCCCTGACCCGCTCCCCTCGCCCCGTCGGCTCCCCCAGCGCAGCCGGCACTACGGAGGGCCGCGGGCCCCCCTCGTCTCCTGCTGTCCGGGTGCAGGAGGCAGCGTGGAAGCTCAGCTCCAAGAGGTAAGCAGGAGGGTGGGGCATCCAGGGCCCTGCACACGGGCCTCACAGGGAGGGGCATTTTGGTGGCAGGAGGCTCTTTGCTGTAGCACTTGCGTTGTGCCACAGTGTAGGATCCTTCCTGGTAGTCTTGACTATACCTCCGGCTTCCTGACTGGTTCTTTTCTCCCCATGCTCTGCTCCCCGGTGCTCTAGGATGCATTGCTATGATGTGCTGGGACGGTAGATGCCTACTGCCATGCTCTGGGCCTCAGGAAGCACAGCCTGGGCCTAGAGGGTCTAACTGTTTGTATCAGCAGCTTTGGGCTCCCTAGGCCGGGTGGGAGAGGACACGCCACTGTATGTTGCCACTTGATCCTTAGTCGAGCTGCTCTTCCGGAGCAAGATAGGCATCCCCAGCAGGATGGCAGACCCCCAATGTGCCAAGTTCTTGGGCATATCTCCTTTCTTGCCCTTGAGCTCATAAAATTATCGAGAAGTGCAAGTGTCTTTCTAAATCCCTAAACAGGTGTCCTAAAGCTACTTTCATTCAAGGAACCAGCACACCTGTCCCACTGGTTTTCACTTCCCTTCATAATACCCATTTTCAAGTGGTCACATGTAAGTCCACACGGCCTGGACGTGTAACAGTGTCCCATGACAGACAAGTCAAACTGGCCATCTGTCTAGCTTATTCTCTGGAAGATTGGCTGGTTAAACCACCCAAAAGCAGTGTTGGGTGAGTCCTGAGACTCAAAAGACGTATATTGATGCCTTATATGTGCAGAACAATGTGCTCAGCCCTGGATTTTGTATGCTGATCAGAAAGACTGGCTTTGCATAGAGGAGTATAAAAGTTTAAGTGGCTGGCTCGTGCCCGTCTTGGTGTCCCCCTCCCTTTTCTGCAACCCTCTTCTCTTTCTACAGCCTTCAGGGACTCAGGCCTAGTATTACTTTCTCCCTGCTCCCCGTATCAAAACTCTTCTTAAGGAAGGCTCATTATGTTCATCCTTAGCTCCTCAATATAAACTAATACCTCCCTCAAAGGGAATTTTCATATTAAACTTTGTTCTGTATTAAATAAAGGGAGGTAATCATTCTAGAGAGGAGGTCAGGAGAGACATCAGGGGATTTCTTCCTCTCCCACAGATTCATCTGTCAGTGAAACTGGATACAGACAAAGCACCTAGCACCATGCCTAGCACATAGTAAGCGCTCGAAATGTCGACTCCCCCACTTCCCAGTTGGTAAAACAACACTCGAGGTGAAGAGGAACAACTTAACCAAAGTCCCTGCTCTGAGACCTTGTCGTTCATGTCACAGCTCAGGGCTAAGTGCAGTAGCTCCAGCACTGGCCTTGCTTTTGCTGGGGACAGGCCAGCACATCTAGCACACCATGGCCCCCAAGAAGTGGTGTTGCCTGCCTGCGGCCATTCTGTGTCCAGCACATCCGATTGTGCCTCGCCAAAGCTCCTTCCACATTCCTCTCTTCCCACCCCATCAAAAGCCTTTGGCATCTCATCTGTCCTTCAGACTGTGGCGTGGACAGCCATCTGTTAGGGCTTCCCCAAGAGAACTGCCCTTACCCTTCCTAGTGGCTCTCGCACTAGTGTAAAAGTTTAAGTGGGGGCACTGATCCGGCACTTGGCTTTGAAAAGATGAACTGGGATATTTCCCTGATGCCCTCATGGATCTGAAGATAAAGTGGCCCCCAGCATTCAGGACCTACAGGAAGAATGCTAGAGAGAGATGCCAAGCTAGACACAGACAGGAAAAGCAAGAACATCTAGACCAGAGCTAAAGCAGACATGACCAAATGAGCAGAAGACTGTGTCCCGGAAAGAGAGCAGTGTAATTCAAGGGACATCCTAATGTGGGAAGGTCTTGAACTTAGCAGGAATTCATGTTCAGGGGGGACTCAGGCTCAGCAGGGGCCCTGGCTCAAGAGGGAATCAGGCCGAGCAGGGACTCAGGCTCACTCTCCTCTGTTCAGAATAACAAACCCCTCTATGTGAGGTTACTTCTTGTTGCCTTCAGTCCGGGGAACCAATGTCAGACTCAAAGGCATGTCAAAATATGACACCAGGACCTTCTCAGCTCTGCCCAACAAATGCCCAAAGGCCCAGCCCTCTCACTGGCCCACCCTACCCTATATAGTGCAGCCCAGGACCCTTCTTTAAAAGCTGATCCTTTCCACCTTTCAAAGCACCATCTCATGTGTTGCTTCATTTGTTACTCACAAGCCTCTGTGTCAGGCAGGACATATGTTATCCAATTTCATTGATGGGGCTCCTGAGGCATGGGATAGGTTAAGTGGCTTATGCCAGAAAGTAACTGGGTGAAGCCAGAACTCAAGTCTCCCCGGATCCTAACTCAGAGGTCCTTTTCTAACATAGCATCCTAACCCCAATCCTAATGTTTTTATGGCTCTGCAGCTTCCTCTGTGATTGCAGGAGGAGGTGGAGGCCACGGCGGCTGTGTGTGCGAGCGTGTGTGCATGCATGCGTGATGCTGTACTTGCTGAGGTAAGGCAAGGAGGGCTGGCAGGGTCTGATTTTTTCCTCCATCTTTAGGTGCCACTCCCGGGAGAGCCAGATAGCCATGGTGTGTCAGGAGGTCTCCCAGGAAGAGACGTACGATGTGAAGATGAGTGACGATGCCGAGTACTGC
Organism: Pteropus medius; assembly: GCF_902729225.1. Classification (NCBI taxonomy): domain Eukaryota; kingdom Metazoa; phylum Chordata; class Mammalia; order Chiroptera; family Pteropodidae; genus Pteropus; species Pteropus medius. The sequence goes on from NW_024344240.1 coordinate 25,234,311, forward strand.
AGCGAGCCCAGCCTGATCGCCACAGAGATGTGAGCCCTGCTGCCTGCCGCCTAGGGCCCGCCTGCATGTAGGGAAGGGTTTGGGTGGAGGGCAGGTCCTGGGATCTCTCCTCTGGGAATGATCTGGGAGAAGGGGGAGATCACTTATGGGAAGATCACCTGCCAAGTATCTGTCACCTCATCAGGGAGACGCAAGCCCCTGACCCACACAGACACACACAATCCCCTGGTTAGCTTGGCCCTTCCTCCCGATACAGTGCTTTCATGAAAACTTATAAACATTGTTTCTTAATTGTTTCAACTGCAGCCAACCAATAAATATATTTTATAGTGAGACTCAGTTCCACATATACATATAAAATATATTTTATAGTGAGACTCAGTTATACATAGACATATATTGACATGTAAATAAACGCTCATGAAACTATTTATAATAGAGCTACCCAGCAGAGGGCGCACGTAGCAAACGGTGGCTGAGATTTTTGTCAGTGCTGTAATTTTTTGAGAAGTGTTTTTTAACTGCAGATCTAGACCCATTAGAAGGTTGTAACATTTACTTAGTTATGATCAGCACTTTTTAAATAAAGTATAGCATAGCATAGTACAGAATGGCATAGGCTAGGACAGAACAAGACGATATAAAATAGCGTATACAATGTCACAGAAGTATCATTTTGTGAAATGTTTGCCAATATATGTATGTATGTAGTGAGTATTATAAAATGTATTTATAACTGTGGGTTGCATTCAAAAAGTTTAAGGTGCACTGTTTTAGAAGCTTTCTTGAAAGCACTTTATAATATGAAAAAGCCAGCCCTCTAGGCTTTTGATTTTTAGAGAATGCAAATTAATACATGGCCCTGTATCCTAGAAGTCAGGAAAAGCATATGCTTCAGTCCACTGTGGCTCTTACTGAGTGGTTGGTGCATCTTGGCACTCGGCTAGATCATGAATAAACTGGCCTCAGCACTCAAGAAGATTTTGCAAATAGTTAGAAAACTAAGACAATCTTAGAAGAGGAAGATAATATGTAGATTTTCTAACTGTTGCTCTCAGAGTGGTACAACTATGAGCGGTGCAGGCATTCAGAGAAGGACAAGGTTAAGGTGACCATGACAAATGTGAGGCATGAGGTCAAACAGAAGCTGGGTCTTCAAGCATGGGTATGATTTACTTAAGAAGAAAATACAATATGGAGAGCTTACCAAGCTGAAATGAGAGGAAGGGCTTGGAGGTTTTCATCCAGAAACTTTCCCAAACATCTACAAATGCTAGAAGTCAGTGTGCTCGGAGCAGAAAGGCAGCACAGCCTCTGCCCTCCAAGTATGTGGAGGCACATGAGGAACAGAGTCAGCGGCCTCATCTGTAAAAGGAAGGGGTTAGAATGCAACTTCAGAGGGACAGCTATGCCCACCATGGATAGTGAAATCAACTTAGTGGATTGCAACAGACATTTTTTAAAGAAATAGAACAAACTAAAGTAGGATAGAAACTATCAGAGTGCAACATATGCAATAAAGGTAAGTATTGTTCAAGACGTTTAGTTCAGTGGGGTGTGTCTACACACACTGGAACTGTGTAAAATATGGCTCTTACTGAATCCACATCAAAAAGGTGTAGAAGCCATTGACTTGATGTCACTTAGGTCCCTGACAGCTATGTTCACTGACTGGGTGACTGTATGGCATTGTAGGCAGCCGCTGTGTGTCCTTGATGATGAAGGGTTGGGCAGGCCAGGGATAAATGGGAGGGTGGGGGACAAGTTTGGGTAAAGTTGGGAGTAGTCATGATAAATAGCATCAGCACATATAACAGAAGAGCTGAGGCCATTCCTGAAAAGAACTTTGTGGGCCTAAAATTTTTTCCCAACTTTCTCAACAATTTGACCAAGAGTGCCTTCACTGCCTCCAGTCAGAGATGCCAGGCTCGTGTAGTCAGGCTGTGTGTGTGTGAGGGGCCCGAAATCATCTGTGGGAACAGGGCTGCATTTCCTAGGGTGGCAAGTTCCTGCTGCCCCTTCCCAAACCTTCATGAGAGCACAAATGGGGGTTCCCTTCACTGAGGAAAAAAGCCAGCTTCCTTCTGGGATGGCAGTTGCCCCTGTGGGGTGCACCTCTCGGCCTCCAGGAACAAGCCCCAAGAGTTCTTTGTTCCAGGCTCTCCTATCAGGATGATGAAAACCGACAGTTGACACCCCCTGAGGAGGACAAGAGGGACATCCGGCAATCTCCAAAGAGGGGTTTCCTCCGCTCGTCCTCCCTAGGTAAGTTCTCACACCCCTTCTTAGATGTGGCCGGCCGGGGGGCACCCTGAGATAACTGGTCAGGCACTCAGTAGCTCAGACAGTCCCCACACAGTGGGCCGGGCAGACTTCCAAAGCGAGGAGAGGGAAATCCACGGGCCGGGCTTGCTGGGATAGTACCTGGACATGGGCTACATGGGATATGTCAAAGAAAGTCAAAGGGTAAAGAGGAGATTTATTGGGGCCGCTAACACTACCCCTCTCCCTCTCCCTGGGTATGAGCTGTCACGGACCCCTGTCCTGTCTTCCTGCGCTGATCCCAGTTCTTTGGCTGGCTTTGCAGGTCGAAGGGCCTCCTTCCATCTGGAATGTCTGAAGCGACAGAAGAATCAAGGGGGAGACATCTCTCAGAAGACAGTTCTGCCCTTGCATCTGGTCCATCATCAGGTAGCCACATTTTGGACAGGCCACTGGCCACCACCTAGTAAACTAGAAACCCCCAGATACCAGCCTTCCCTGTCTCAGACCACTGCTGTGTCCGCACGCCTGGCTCTTACAGTCCCGGCGCAGGGAGCTTTTCCTATGCAAGTGAGAGCTTGACAAGGTCTGTCCTTTCCCAAGGTGGAGACCTAGGAAATGTTGGTGAGCAGGAGCTCCTCCCGAGGTCCTGGAGGACCAGCCTCTTTGGGACTCCTGAACTTTCTTCTTACAGTGGCACAGATGTCCTTCCCCAGACTGGCCTACACCACAGGGCACTCAGGCAGTTGTGCTCATACCTAGAGTTGCAAGACATCTGGAAACTTAGCTGTACAATAATCCATCTACTGAAATACAGAAATGATCAAAGAACCCACCAGCCACATGGTCGGGAGCAGGGAGTGATATCCAAGGAAAATGGGTCCAGGGAGATTCGACAATTGACATTTCTCTTGGCACTGCTGACTCTGAGATAGTGAAATCCAAGATACAGCACCAAATACACTCTTAGTATCTCAGAACTAATGGAAACATCAAAGAATTATCTAAGATCAGTCTCTTACCTCCAGGCGAATTAGGGTCTATGCTTTCAATGATTTTTTTTTTTAATCAAAGGCATTCAAATGCCAATCAAAGTTTATAATCAGCATAAGATGGCCAGTGTGACTTGGCTAAGTTGATATTATTTCAGCTTAAAGAAATGCACTGTTTTGCTTAGCCTGTGTGGCACTACCTACATACATATGATCTCCAGGGACCCAGGGACCTGAGGCTGGGGATCATCATGAGCAGTGGCCAGGAGAGGCTGGCAGGCTGGGGGCCCACCGTGTGTGCTATTTTTTAAAAAATTCTGGAAGTTAATTTCACTTATCTATTCTTATTATTCTGGAAGGAAAGAAATTCATGTGTGGATGCCTTTCTCCTGCCCTCCAGTCCACACAGCACTGTTCCCCTTCTCTCTGCCTCCGGGGCTGGGCTTTCCCACTATGCTGCGTCACTGTCCTGTGACACATCACATCAGAGCAGGCTGTTGTGGCAACCTGTGTGGGGACCATGACCTACGCTCAGGACACTGAAGCGCAGTGGGGGCAGAGGACACAACTGTGTAAATAGTTTAATCACAATACAGTGTAAGATTTGAACAATAGTTCAAAAACAAGGAGAGCTAGAGATTGGCAAGACATTGTTAGTGGCTCAATTAATTGTAAAAATTCAAACAGTAAGTACTGGTTTTGTCTAGCTCTGTGATGCACAGTCTACTTCTTCATAGACCTTACTTCACTTGAACCTCACATCAACCCCACAAGGCAGGTGGATAGCAAGCAAGTCAATTGTGTTCTGGTTTTCCAGATGATACAGGTATCATCCTCTCTAGTCTACTGCTGAGAAACCCAAAGCGAGAGAAGTCGCATCTGGTAGGTGATAGGGGCAGTGCTGAAGAGCAGATGATCTTGATCCTACTCGGTCACAGCTTTCTGAATTTAGGGGAGAAAGAGATCACTTCAGACTAAGATGATCACAAAATACATTTTAGGATGGCCAAAACTTACATTGGGTCTTGATGAGGTAAGATTCAGATGGGTGAAAATGGTGGTGGAATGAGTTCCAGGCAGGTGGAACTAGCTGGAAACAATAGCTGCTAAGAAGGCAGATGGCTGCCTCTCTGGGGCCTGACCATACTCAGTAAATCATGCTCCTTGTATGTCCACAGGCGTTGGCCGTGGCAGGCCTGAGCCCACTCCTCCAGAGAAGCCATTCCCCCACCACGTTCCGCAGACCATGTGCCACCCCTCCAGACACGCCCGGCAGCCGAGGCTGGCCCCCAAAGCCCATCCCCACCCTGCGGCTGGAAGGAGCCGACTCCAGCGAGAATCTCAACAGCAGCTTCCCATCCATCCACTGCAGCTCCTGGTCTGGGGAGCCCACGCCCTGTGGGGGGGCCAGCAGTGCCACCCGGAAAGCCCGGCCTGTGTCCCTCACTGTGCCCAGCCAGGCCAGAGCCTGGGGCAGGCAGTTCCATGGCAGTGCCAGCAGTCTGGTAGAAGCGGTAAGTGACCTCGTGCTGCACAGCAGATAGCAGGAGGAAAGGCTGGAGGCGGCAAGGGAACTTTGCATGGAGAATAGAGAAAGGAATACCTGGTTCTCTCCCAGGTAGATTGGGTATCAAGTCTCCTTGCCAGAAAGACCCTCACTGTCAGGGCCTGCAGCAGAAGGGCACGGCGTGCAGAAAATAATGACCACGCAAGACACTCTTGGCATCCATTGGGGCTGGGCTGGTGCAGAAAGAGAAACTGAGCAGCATATCCTTGCCACAGGCCATTGAACCCCAAGGAAGGCCTCAGGGCTCCACTGTACAAGCCAGAGGCCTGCTGTGACTGCTCCAAATGTGAGCTTGGGCTGCCTTTGTACACATAGAAAGTCAGAATCCGGTTCTTGAGCCTGGTTGCTCGTTAGAATAACCTGGGGAGCTTTGGAAATCTATGACCAATTATGGGTATTTTTTAAAACCCTTTGACGATCCTAATGCACAGCCAGGGTTGAGAACCTCTGGTCTAGAACAAGAGCGCTTTCAGTGCCTCCGCATTCTGCCCTGGTCAAAGCACCTCCTGCAATCCTGGCACCACACCTTAGGGGACATTTGACAATTGGAACAATCTCAAAGGAGGACGACCAGGTTGGCAAGGTCCCTAGAAGCCATTTCATGCGAGAACCGGTCGAGGGCATTCGGAAAGTAACCCCAAGAGGAGGTGACTTCAGAGGCAGTGATGTGCATCTCAAACCTGTAGGGCCCTCTTGTCCTGAGCAGGTCTTGAATGCAGGGTTGGAGCAACTATAGCAGCCTGACAAGCAGGCAGATTTCAGCTCACATGAAGAGACCCCTTCTGAAAGCGCTCTTCCAAAATGAGGGGCTTGCCTGTCCAGACAAGCAAATGAGACAATGCCTGTCCAGACATCAGGCTGTCATGCAGGAGGTACAGAGGTAAACCGGATGACTTCTAAGGTCTCTTCTAACTCTAAAACTCTGTGCTTCACGTGGCCTTGGTTATCAATGTATCTCCACTGAGAGCCTGCCACGTGCAGGCTCAGTCCTAGGAGAGAGTCACTGCTGAGGAGCAGCATTTCTGCTTTCATGAGCTCACATTGTGGTGAGGAAAGACAGATAATAAATAAATATGTGTGCGACATATTAAGAACGGGTGGGAGCTATGAAGAAAAATTATGCAAGATAAAAAGGGGTTAGTAGGACAAACAGAACTGGGAGAAAAGTGTTCCAGGTTTCACTCTACTGCTTCCCCTGACCCCCAGCTCAGTGGCTGCTCTCCCTGAAACCAGTCACTAAAGCGGCCCCCATGGAGGGTGAATCTTTAGGATCACCTGCTGGCCCTTCTGAGCAGAAGCGGAAGCAGAGGCAGGTGCATGTGTGGTGTTTGCACACATCATACTCCAGGATCCTCACTCTCAGACAGGCAGCCAGCTGGCAATGGGCAGTGGGCACAGGCTAACGGTTTCACCAAAGGAGAATGAAGGTTTCTTGGAAAGAATGATATGGGAGGCATCTAGGGGTGCCATGGAGGAGAAAAGGCAAGGGCAGGCGAAGTTCTACCTGAGGCCCCTGTGTGAGCCAAGTTTTCACGTATTTGATAACAGTTTTCGAGTACCCTAACCAAAAGGTCTCTCCTCTGGCCTACACATGCCGAATTCTTCGGGGCAATGCTCCATCTCCACACCTTTCCCCCGAGCGCCCACGCACGCATGCGCGCACACATGCACACACGTGCGCGCTCCTGAAGTTACCAGTCAGAAGTTCCTTGCGCTAGCCCTAAAGGGAAGAGTCGAGTGCAGGAATAATGTTCCTCTTTGGTTCTTCTTCATGACCCTCCCCCACTTCAGGTCTTGATTTCAGAAGGACTGGGGCAGTTTGCTCAAGATCCCAAATTCATCGAAGTCACAACCCAGGAGCTAGCTGATGCCTGCGACATGACCATAGAGGAGATGGAGAATGCTGCTGACAACATCCTCAGTGGGGGCACCCAGCAGAGCCCCAACGGCACCCTATTACCTTTTGTTAACTGCAGGGACCCGGGGCAGGACAGAGCAGGGGTAGAAGAGGACGAGCCCTGTGGGCCCCCGCAGGAGTGTCGAAGGGGCGAGGAGGAGCTGCAGGACAGCCGAGCCTACGTCAGCGGCCTGTAGCAGCTGGGGCTGGGAGATGCTGGGTTTTTTATTTGTTTCACTGTTCCTAAAGGGTTCGTTTCAGAAGTGCCTCACTGTTCTCGTGACCTGGAGTTAACCGGAACAGCGTCTTCATTCATTTCGTTGGGACAAGACGCAGAGTTGGGTGATGTGGAGAGTCAGCTTTTTGGGAGCGGGGCAAGAAAAGCAGCAACCCCAGTTTGTGTACACGGAGGTAGAGTGGTGAGGAGGAGGTGGAAGGCCCAGGGAGGGAGTGCAAGAGAAGGCCGCGGCCCTCCCTCTCCGTTGTATTTCAGGCCCTGCGCCAGGAACCAGCAGCCGCCTTGGGCACAAAAGAGACCCTCAGCTTCCCGCGGTAGCCTTCACCGAAAGGACCTTTGTCAAACGGGTGTCTTTCAACTTTGCTTGTAAAAAAATCATTTTGCACATATTCTGTATGAGCCTCACTGTCCCCATAGAGCCAGGGCCCTGTGGATTTGCAAAAGGATGCGGGCATGACTTCGCGAGGTCCCAGCCTCACCCCAGAGGGGAAGGAGGAATCAGGAAGAGGCGGCAGCAGCCGGGGAGCCAGGAGGGAGGGCGGGCGGTTGCCCTGCAGCTTCGCCCAGAGGCCCGGCCCACCACCCATCTGCGAGGGCCACAGAGCCCAGCCTTCCAGCCCAGTGGCGGCTAGCCTCCAGCGTGGAGAGTGGCACTGCCCGCCAGAAAGGGTCAGCCAGTTCTTGACAAAACCAGGTGGTGCTGAGCTTCTGTTGGGCGCGCTTTTGTTCTGTGGTTTGACATTTTTCTTGACAGCATGTTGCAGTTTTCTTTCTTTTTTTTTTTTCGGTTTTTCGTTTCTTTTAAATTTTGTTTTCCCAGGGGGAGGGGAGGAAGAAAGTGTTTACAAAGTTCTGTAGCCACCCATCTTGTTTTCACTTTTGCAAATGTAAATTAGGTTTGGTTTGAACGGTTATTTAAACGGGTGTGGTTTCCTTTTTCTCCAAGGGTTCCATAGAGCCACTGTAGGAGAGCTTTACCAGCCATTGTGTATGCCCAATCATTTGTTCTAATTTCTATAGGTATAAGAAAAAACTTTTTTGGTTTAGTTTTATAATTTAAAGGTAATCAGCAATGCACTTAAAATGGTCTTGCACAACTGGGTGACTGAGTTGGGCTCTTTGAATGCTGGGCATATGGGTGGGTGCCAAAGAGAGTAAGCATGTGGGAGAGACTCTGCGAGTGTGTGAGTCATGGGTGTACTGGGCTGTCTGTGTGCATATGTCATACATGTGTGTGTGCACCCACTCAGTGTGTGCCCAGGCACCGAATGAGTATGCAGCTCCCTGTTTCTGGATTAACTGGGGGAGATCTGAATCTGGGGCTATTTGAAAGCAAAAACAAAGCGCCATCTCTGCTTCTGAAATGGGAATCAGTAACTCTTTGCATTTTCTGTCCCACAAGATATGCAAAAACAATGCAATAATATTCATTTTAAAAATACAATTGTGAGTCTTGTTGGCATTAAAACTGTATTTTAAAAAACACAGAAATTTAAGGGAAAAACTCAAGAAGGCATTTTGCTTCGATATATTCCGTGTAATGTTTTATTGCATTGATGATGTTTCTGTTGAAGAAACCGTTATACTTGAATTCAGGTCAGTTTCAGTATTTTACAAATATTTTTTTAAAACTGAATTGCAATTGTGCCAAGCGAATATAATGAATTGAATTAAGTTTGTTTTTGAATTCACTTCTTGTATATTTTGCTGCATGTGAGTAAATCATTTTGTATTTGGAGTGTGACAAGCTTTACCTTTGAACTCTTAAGTGCTTTTCTATATGTGGTTGGGGGAAAGGGAACGATTTTTCTTTTAATTTGTTCAGTGAGCAAGTTATCACCAATGTAAATCATTATCCTGCTATTCACCAACAGGTTTGGACATTACTGTTTTGCATATCTTGTGTTTGCTTCCGTTTCTCTCAATTTTTCCAAAACTATATGATAGGTATGTTTGTACTACATCTTGCTTTGAGAGACCAGGATATATCTCATTCCAGTCTTCCCTCTGTCTACTCTGCACCAGTACTCTGATTGGGAATTTCTCTAGGAACAACCCTTCACTGTGAGGGGTCATGAGACATTCTGACCAGCCTCTCTCCTCACTGGGCCGGCATGAGCATACCCCAAGGGAGAGGAGAGGGGGCTGACTTTCCTCTTCATTTCCATAGCACAAACTTTGCTCAGTGGTTTCTCAGGAAAGTGTACGCTGATTAAGAAGACGGGATTAGAGTTGGGCCAATGGGAGGGAAAGGGAATCCTTATTCTGGCAAGTGCTCTACCCAAACTCAGACAGCCGGGGCTAGAAAAAGGCAACCAGGTAAAACCTGTGTCCATCCAAAAGTCAACTCTGTCTTGTTCACCTCTCCATCTTCTCTTCACTCTGGACCAGGATTTCCTCCACCTCCCCTAGTGTATGTGTCAGCCAAGGAGAGGACCAGGACAAGAGAGGGAGCATCAGGAGTTCACGGGCATGGTAGAACCAGAGACTTTGTGGGAGCCTCTCTTATGCCAGTTTGCATCTGCCTAGAACATCACGCTATTGATGCTGTTTCTTTCGAATACATGAAAGGGACTGATTTGGGGAACACAGGACCCAACCAACCATCCATCCAGAATTTACCCATTGAATCTTCCAGTCCAGTGTTCTCATGGCCCTTAGCACTTATATAAGCAACCTAGAAATTTAAATCATGGAATAGTCTAGAAACAGAAGAGCTTCTTCCTGTTTCTCCAAGCCCAACCCATCCAGACTTTCTTCATTCTTTTACAGTGCTATCAAGCTCTTCTAAAAATTAAATGTAGGTGTCCCTCTTTGTCCAGTTTCCCAAAATGCCAGACATCGTGCTGCGAAGATTTTAGTTATGATAGAGAGTGGAGCCCATTTGAATCGATATCTGGTTCTTGCCATACATTTGATCCCCAGATAAAATCTGGAAACTGAATTGACCACACACATGAACATACACACCCGCACACACTCAACCTTTCCATGCTGCATTCTATTTTCGTTTTGGACTTTTCATCCGCATCACCAAATCTCATAGGCCAATGGCTACTCCTAGAGCCCTGCCTAAGGATGGCCACGTCATCTTCAATACTCACACCCACAGGCTCCCTTCTCCTTTATAGTCAACACTGTCAAGGCCAGCTAATCTTCCTCCCTGCCCCCATAAGAACAGTGTCAGCAGCGACAAGGGCGCTCTGCCCTATGCTGCTATGAAGGAAAGGAGCTTCGGATGGGAGTTCCCTTTCTAGGGTCTTTCTCAGCCTGACCTCATGCTCGCTAGTGTAGGATTGACATGTGATACCTGTCATGATCACAGACTGGTAAAATCAGTCGTGAAATCAATGAACTAAATGATGTTTACTCTCCACATAAAGTAGAACTTTCACCCATGACCTTGTAAAACATGATGGTCAAATCTGAAGACCCTTTGATGGCAGGTGGCAGGAGAAAAGCAGTCAGTGCGGAGGACCAGAAGGACTTGACGAAGTGCAGCTTTAGTTCTGGAGGTTGGTAAACTTGATTTTGTTATCTTCTGACTAGCCCAGTCTCTTTTATTTCCACGACTTGATCTTTTAATAATTATTCATGAGCATGGCTACATTAAGCAGAAAGATTTTCAGCTGTCTCCTTTCTGCCTGTTTCTAGACGGTTCTTTTTTGTCTTTAGGTAAAAAGAAGAGACTTTTTTCCTAGATTTGTTTTGATTCATGAATTTTTACCTGCTTCAGAGGCTGTTAGTTATTATAGTCCCATCCTTGGCTTTCAAGTCTGATAGGCATCTCTCTGGGTGGGAAATTCAAGGGCAAAGAAACAAGGCTTCCTTACTCTGTTTTTTATCCTCCTCTGGGACCCTGCTTTCAAATTTCAGGGGCTTTTTTGGAGTGAAGCTGCCTATCACTTCCTCACAGCCATCTCCTTCCAGAACTTCTCCTTATCGTGCAGCTGAAGATAGTAAGGTAACCACAGGAGAAGTATGCCTTCCAATGCTAAAGTAATATCTTTCCGAGGCATAAGAGCACCCTGAAAATGAGGAGTTTGGAAGTCATCAAAAGGATGATGGTTGTTTTGCAGAGGCCAGTTGATACATGCTCAACACTCCTAATGGCCAAGAGATATAACAAGAATTTGGATTAGGCATAACGGACAACCCCAGCACTCAGTGTTTTAGTCTCATCAAACCAGAATTATACGTATTGCTAAGGAGAATTGTGGCCTCTCCATCCCTAGAGACCTAGAAAAGTAGATATATCATCATCTGAGAGATAGAAACAGTTTAGCAGAGACCAAGAGAAGGGCAATTCAGTTTCTAGCGGACCTCTTAAAGCCCCAGGTTAATAAAAAGCTTGCTGATAGAGTCCAGACCGTTTTTGAAGACATGACTCAGATCTGGGAAAAGTGTAAACACAAAGAGAGCTGGAAGGAAAATGGGGGCAAAAGGGGGCGTGTTTTGACTCCCTATGTGTTCCCATTTTGTGGAAAGAAATGTCCAGTTCAACCACCCACATGGCCAGTACGGTGGAGAGGCCTTGGGGATCTACTTGGAAGAAAAGAAAAATAAAATATTGACTGATATTGTCTTCCCAACCAAATCAACATTTCTGGTGGGATGTGGGGTGTCTGATGCTCTGTCTTTCCTCTCTGCTGATGTCCCTGCCCCTGTATCAGCCAGCGTGCCACCTGAAACAGGCCCCAGTCAAAAGGCAGGAGGTGAAGCCCTAAACTCATTCATGATGAAGCTCTCAGTCACCAATGCCCGCGTTCTCCAGCAGTACACCTGAGGAAACATGCGGGAAGGAAGTGTCCTACAGCTGTCAGGGGTGGAGCGTCTGTCCTCTTCCCTAAATAGCTCTCTATTCCAGCTTCCTGCCCTGAGTCCCCCGTTTTTCCTCCTCCCCAACCCCCAGTCTAGTGAGAGAGACACAGAGATGAAAGGAATTTCATGTGCAGATTCTTACATAGTTTCTTCGTGAAGCCATTTCTGCTTTTAACTTTATTTATGTATGTATGTATTTATTTATTTATTTTTCAAAGCAACGAAACATTGCTTTGTAGAGCCAGATACCAATATAACAGGTGAATGGGTTTCTGCCAGATTTCCACATTGTTGGGGAGACACTTGAACACCACACACGCATACACACATTCACGCACGTATAGTCACAGTCACACATATATTCACACACACTTCACACGCCACAGACACACACACACACACACACACACACACACACACATATCCTTAACAGACAAGCAATTGGTGCTGGAGTTGAGCTCTAGACAAATGATTTTGTCCTCTCCCAGGAGGCAGAGCACTACACAGAAATGGGGAGAGGATCCGTGTAGCTTCTTTGGGTGGAAATAGTGCCATCTGAACCTATTATTACTAGGAATTAAGTATAATTTATCTACATTGAGAAAATACTATTTCTCTTAAAATCGAGGCTTTTTCCTCACATAATTTTAAGAGGTTTTGTCCATAGCGGATGCAGTAGTAAAGACCCTCAGGCTTTCTGGTGTATTAGAAAAGCCATTTAATCCATCTCTGGAAATGGAAGTAGAGATTACAGTGGCACATCTTAAGCTAAATTAAATAAATCAGTTCACCACTGAGAGCAGAGTCAGCGTTGGGATTGTTTGTGAAAATTCCCTAAGTCTCTACTAAATTAAGGAAGACAAGACCAAGACTAGGTAATCAAATAAAAGCTTGAAATGTTGCGTCACCAGAATCAAATAGCTTCCCTTCAGAGCAGATGCTGACCTTTTCACAGATGTACTCCTATTGTGGGGCATCCTAATGTTAAGAATCTAAATCATTGGATTTGTATCAGGCTCCTAGAAAGGGTATATGACACTTAATCTGTCATGAATCATACATTTGCTACAAATTTGCCATCTGAAAATCACGCACCTCATACATAAGACAAAGTTTCACCATGGTCATTATCAGAGAGAGTTCTCAGTGGGAGAGGTGGTAAGTACAAAGGGAGGGTAATTTCTACACAAGGAAATATAGAAATGGACAGAATGGTTCTTATTCACAGTTTGGGCCTGAAGAACTCCTGCTCTGACATTCTTAGAGACCTCAAGCTTAGAAACAGGGGAATAAGAAAAAAGAGGGTGAGCAGGCACCAGCCTTGCCACAGGATCCTGAGGATTGCATATTTCAGAGCCCATGCAGGAAGTCCCTCCGGAGCCTGCAGCCAGGAGAGAGAGAAGAGAAGACTCCTTGCTATAGAGTCACAGGAGAAACGAAAGAAGATGGGTCACTGGGTCCTGTCCCCAGTCCCTCCCCCTAAGATGTTCCATAGAGAAACTACACTGAGGCTTGAAAAAAATTAAAACGTGAGCGTCAAGGATAGACATGGTATAAGCCAACAATCCTGTGCAAAGTGCTCCCTCAGAAGGCAGCTCAAATGCTATGGGCACCTTTCTGCTTGCTCACATCACATCATCACACATCAGCCGCATCCCATTCCCCACACTTAGGATCCCCACCCAGGTTATGTACCACCCATAGCTGTTTCCTGCCCTGCCCAGAACATATGCTGTTCTCCCAGCGCCTTGTGGGAACAAGGTCTGGCACAGAAATAGGTTATGGATATCAAAGACATAAACAGGACTGCACAATCTCTGATGGGAGTAGTTGAGAACAACTTGTGGAAAAGCACACAAGTTCATTAAGAAATAGGGTGACAGGTCCCCAGTTGGTGAAATACCGGAATGTCTATTTCTCTCATAATTTTCCTGTTTCATTTTAACCCCTCTGTGTAAGAGGCTCCAGATGCAGCCCAGCCCATCCATCCCTCCTCTCCTCACGTCCTCTTGCTCAGGCCTACCTTCATGCCCTCAGACCAAGCTGTATCATGCTTGTTCTCACAGAGACTTGGAAATTGGACAGTGCCTCCATTGTCACCCCAATGCCTGTTACCATCCCCACACACCTGCACACCCCGTAACTTCCCCTCCAGGCTCCACGACTTTGCAGTCTTACTATTGTAAATATTGTTGTACAGTTTGTAATCATCAAATAATCCCGTTGTCAAAGGCCTCGCCTGCTGCGCCTTCTCACCCTTGAGAAAGGCCAAGGAATCTATAAGGGGCGACCTTTCCAGAAGAGCTTCAGGGTGATCTCTGTGTGAGACGCTATGTATATTCCTGTAAGATTGCATTTTTATCTAAGGAATGATGTTATTTAAAAAACAAACAAAAACAAAAAAAAAAAAAGAATTGCAAATAAATTTCTTAACAATGTCTACATTGGTTTAATTGTATCTTCTCTCTTCCATATCCCTTCTCTTCTCCTGTTTTCTAGAGGTCACAGAAATACACTTAAAACTGAAATTATCATCTGGTTCTCCAAAGGGGAGAAAGGGTGGGGAAAACATGTGAAACCTTAAAACAATGGTAATCTCTAACCTTATTTCAGTAATGAAGCTCATTATCCATCTCTTCCTTCTAATGAAAAGGTTAACAGAAAAATGTTCAAAAGTTGACAAGACAGAATAGGAGGAATTAAATAGATAATCCACAAAATATTTGAAAAGGCACAAAATTGGTTTTGAATGAATGAAGGAAAGGGAGGAGGATGGAGGGAAGGGAAGAGAGAAGGAGGGAGCGGGGTGATAATATAATGTATATTAAAGTACTTTGAAGACTATAAAAATGCAAGGGTTTTGGGGTTTTTTTGGTGGTTTTTTTTTTTGGTTATTAAACTGACTCAAGACAAGGTTTCCAGAATAATTATCTATGTAAAAATAATTTGTTCCAGAAACACATGTGTCTAAATGTATACAATTATAAGAATAGAAACCCTCTCATCCTCTCCCGATGGTTGATTAAGTCCATTCTGGGAAATGCAGGACATCAGCCAACTTCTCTGCTTCTCTCTGCTAGAGCCTCCCTCTGCCCTGCCCCACCACTAAGACTCTGAGCTCTGAAATGTAAGGTTGTATGAGAAGAAAAGAGGATTAGAAGGGCTGGAGAAAGTACCAGAGGACCAACCTCTGAAATTGCTACTTATCCCAGCTCCAGAGCAGGTTCAAGGGGCTCCACCAGGACTTGCCCACAAGGGTTTAACACATTGGCAGATCACCACCAATTGTGAGGTGTCATTTGTTACTAGTAATTATTAAAGTGCCAAAGTTTGCAAATGCTACTTTTAATCAGCTAAATCAGATTCAATATTTACCCTATAATGAAATTATTCTACCTTGCATTTTGCTAGGCTTTCTTGAATGGGAGTAAAAGGAGTGGAGGTATAGCCAATGGCAGGTATTAAACATAATATTGGGAGTATGTCACCTGGTGTGTGTAGGGCCTCATTTCCGCATTATGATTTCGTGTCAGCTGTTTAGGTCTGGTCTGGCCTTCAACCCCTCTTCCTGCATTAGGTCTGCTTCTGCCCATTCCTTCCTTCCTCCCCACAAAGGAGACCTGGTTATTAATCTGATTGGTCCGAGTATTAGATATTAATTGGGTCACAGTTACTAATGGCCTGGGTTACTGCATGGTAAAAGTCAGTATACATACATGACACTCTCTTGTATTTTTATTTTTCTTGCCTCCATATAGTAAGCAAAATTAAGCATTCTTTCCTTACCGTCATCTCTTTTCTTATTTCTCTCTCCCTGTTTGTCAGATAAGTGGGTTCAGCAGTCCCTCAATCTCTTGCTCTTCACAGGCACATTTGGATGTATCAACCTAAGAATTTCAGCTGTGGGAAGCGGGGGACCCTAAACTAACCATGAGGCAAAGTGATGGACTCCAAACCAGGCTTCAGAGAGCTCTACTCTACACTGTGTATTATTAAACACTATTCCAGCTAATAATAAAATAGCACTTACATTTCTAATTGGCTACAATTCCATGTATATGATTTCCTGGGGAATCCCACAAGGAAGAGAGGCAGGGCAGGACTTGGCACTCTTGAGCTTAAATAACATTAAAATCCCACAAAACCCCATCAGATACGCTGACCATTTAGCCCAGGTGTTTCAATGATACCCCATTGACATTCTATGTGACACAATTTTAGAATCAGAAAACATAGTTAATATATTTGTATGCAATTATCTATGTGGCATGATTCCTCATACCCAATAAAGCCTTCTCCTCTTACAGCTAACACATGCAATTCTAGCATTAGTGTCTTCTCTCTTTAACTTAAAGAGTTATTCACAAAGTATGGTTTCTGAACCACACATCAGAATTATTTGGGATGTTCAATCAAAACAGATTCTTTGGCCCTCCCCCAAAATTATTAAATCAGATTCTTGGAGGTTGGAGTCCATCAATATGCATTTTAGCAAGCTCTCCAAGTTATTCTTACTGAGATCAATGTTAGGGAACACTGGAATCAGACTTTGATTTCTGTTAAAATTCAAGGTCCCTGGGAGAAAAAACTCTTTAAGCTTCTTTCTTCCATTACATTCCAATGGAAACCAAAAGTCTGAGAGTATAAGTAAAAGATCCAACAAGTTTTGATAGAAATGGAGGCAATGATTGTCATCGCTGAGGAGAGAATGGAGAGGGGAGGAAACATGACAAAAGATGCAAGGGGGGTTGGTTAAAAGGGCCAGAGGCCTCATGAGACAAACTTCTCCTATTCCACCTACCTAGAAATTTTGATTTGTCTGGGGAAGCAATGAAGTCCTCTAAGGTAGGTGATCTGGCCTCTGTTCTGAGGTCCAGTGAGAAATGAAAGATAGCTTGACCTTCTGCACATGGCTGCCATCTTAAACATTTTATTAGGAAACTGGAAAGACTTCTGCAAACTCCTTTGAGGGGATGGTGATCCTCAGACTCAGGCTACTATCCGTGAGACTCTCCAGCATTCCTCTCTAGAGCTTTTTAAGCTAGAGGAATGGCAACAGTCTATAGCAGGAATTAGAGTAATGGGCTGGGGCTTGATAGTATAAAGGAAGGGCAAGGAAGAGAAGGTTCTAAAGTGTTAGGGGAGAGGGACCCGAGGAATTAATGACCTGTACTTCAGGCATTCTTCAAACATATCACTGAGGTGGCAGTCACCTATAAAAATTCTACCTAATCTTGAAATGACAAGCTTGTTTTCAGGAAAGGGGAAGATTTGAAATATACTAGAATTGGGGTGACTATATCACATGGTCACCCTCACTTTTTGTTTAAAAGTAGGACTTTTGAGAGTAAAGAGGGCCTGATCTTTTAGTTGTCCCAGTCCAACTAAGACACTTGGTCATTCTGGTTAGATGACCAAATGGAGACAGAGAGAGAGTAGCCTAGAGAAGAAAGAGCAGAGGTTGGCTGGCACTTGGTAGACAAAGCCTCCCTAATCTCACCCTTGGCACTACAGTCGAGTATCCACAGACTGACCTTTTAAAATAAATCATAGTACATCACGATTTCCAGTGCTTTTCCATAATGCTCAGATTAAAATCCAAAATTTTTACCATGATCTATAAAGCCTTATATGATCTGACCTCATCTACCTCTCTGCTACTCAGACCTCATTTCCCATCATTGTCTCTGTCCCATTCACTCGCCTCCAGCTATACTGACTTTCTTGTTGTCCATTAAATACCCAAAATTTATTCACTCCTTTGCCAGTTATCAATTTATTGCCTCTCATCACTAAATCCACATTTCTTTACCCTGCTCTGTGATACTGGACCTTGACTCTATAAACATTTCTCCTTTGCCAGCTGGCTCAATATCAGTAGAGGCTTTGTCAATGGAAGGCACTGAAGGGGCACTGCAAGGTCATTGCTGAATAAAGGGATTTTCTTTCAAATTTTGGTGTGTTATTTTTAGGCACAATAGCCAGTGGTGTGGTTTGTGAGAGGCCAGGTAGTGCTCATCTCAGTAGCCCTATTAGACCAGCTCCAGACAGCTGATGCCCTCCAGCAAATTTCTCCACCACCAGCTCTGTCCCATGCCCTCTGGTAAGGTTCCTTAGCAGTAGCAGGTTGTGTGCTCCTGTGGCAGCCATATCTCTCCAAAGAGGTCTGAATCAGCCTTGAGGTGAGTAGTGGGCTCTTCCAAGAGCTCTTCCAAGTTCTTAGTTTCTTCCTAATTTACTTTTCCTCAGCCATAGAGGTAGTAGCTGTTTTTTGTACTTACTACTTCTAGTTTGTTAGTTAACCACATCTTATAAGTTACTATCCTTTATATTAAATGTTTTCTGTTTAAATTACTGGTGTGGTGTCTGTCTCCTGATTGGACCCTTATATAGGACTGATACAGGGAGTGCTCTGAGACAGACACTCAAAGATAAGATTTGAGAATGGGTTTGGCGATGTGTTCAGGTATGAGGGCAGTGCAGAGTTCTTTTCCAATAGGAAATTGGATGCTAATTATCCATGAAATACAGTGACATTCCAATTAATTAATCACATGTGGTTGACTATGATGAAGTGCTAATTAAAGCAAATGCCTTGGGAACCCAAGTGGCTGCTGCACTTGATTGTCATGGCAGTAGCAATGACAAGAACTGTGGTGTGGAATTGCCTTTCCTGAGTACATTGCAGCACTTACAGAAAGAAAAGGACAAGCTCGAGATTATAGTCTGAATGTTAGAGAGCTTCCATGACAGTCCTATCATAATCTCTTATTTCTTATAACCACAAGACCAGTATTGCTGAATATCAAACACAAAATTTAACTGGGCAAGTGACAGAATTACAGCAGTTGAATTAAGTCTTTACAAGTTTCTTAGGTGAAAGTTATGACACTGGTTGAGAAACAACGAGACTCTGAAAAAACTTGAAGAAATCTAGTAGGATTCAAATAAAATCGAGAATCTCAAATCTACAAGTCACTCTGAGCATCCTTTCACAATGTATGTAAGTCAGTACTACCATGACTGACCTTCTTTGGCTGCAAAACCCTATGGTAACTTCACCTGAGGCAGATGCCTTGAAAGGGATGCCCATCCTCCTCAAGACCCAATATTATCATCTCCTGTTGCCACTAGACCCACAATTTGGATCAAATCTCAGCATGTTTCATGGACCCATATATAGAGTATTAATGTAAGAATGTCCAAACATATAGAAAATTTTTATAAGAGTTTATTAGACTTATTTGAGCCAGAGGACATACCTAGAAGTAAGATTCCAACAGACTGAGAAAATGCTTCCCAGAATGACAGTTTGCAGTTTCTTTTATACATTTGGAATTAAGGAGGGAACCTAAGGAACATTACACAAACTTGGGAGAAAGCAAAGCAGGGAAATCTGCCTGTGATTGGATTATAGGATAACTAACAAGATTATGTGCTCTCTTGAGGGTGGTTACACTTCTGAGGGTCTGAAAAAGAGGCATTTCAAAGGTATGTTAATCTAGATGCACAAAAGCAATGGGCAGGGTTTGCTTAAGGTAAAGATAACCTTTTACTAGAGAAGTTATAGGCCTGAGGTGTGACTACTCCCCATTACCTTCCCAGTTAGGAATTTATGATCAGATCACCCTGTGAGATTACTTTTGGTTAGATTTATTACAGAGCACTTTTTCTTCCACAATATGACCCAGGAGGAAATGGCTTATACACTAAAAGAATTGAAAGACTTTTTCTAATACATATTTTGTCAGAAACCTTGAAAATGTACGTGGGAGTAGATTCTAAGGGAGTTAGATCAAGGAAGGTGAAATATAACACAATATCAGGCCAAATTAATTTGTATGTACGCACTTACTAGAGAGTCCAGATTTCATATTTTAAATTATGTAGAGGAAAGTGGTTCTTAAATCATACTTAGCTGATTGACATTTGTAGTCAATGTTGTCTTCTGCTTAATGAGAGTAAAATGCCAGTTTCCAAGGTCTGATATGGAGGAAGGAATCCAAAGGCTTAGGAAGATAAGAATGTTGGTGTAGATTTATCATGTGTAACAGGCATACCCATCTCCCCGAACTGCATCTTCTGAGAAGGCTCAGAAGAAACCTCCCTTCATTAAGATTTTGAAAAATAAATAAGTGAAGGAGTATCCTTTAAAAGTTCTGTAGTTGCTCTCATTTATAGTCTCGATATGGGGGATGCTACTTTGATATCAATGGGGTTAATGGAATTCTAGAGTAACAGAAGCCAAAAGGCAGCATGTAACTGCCTAAGACACATTTACCATAAAAGGCAGCAGGAACAAAGGTAATCAGAATGCTTCGGCCTACTGGGATCTCAAGTGGTGGTTAATTGATTACACAGTAATAAAGGAAATAGCCTACTAAAATATTCTATAGCAGGAGTCAACAAACTATGACCCATGAGCCAAAGCCAGCCTTCTACTTATTTTCGTAAATAACATTTTATTGGAAAACAGCTACACCCACTCATTTATATACTGTCTATGGCTGTGTTCCTACAACAACAGGAAAGTTGAGTAGTTGTGACAGAGACTATTTGGCCTGCAAAGCCTAAATTATTTATTATCTGGCCCTTAACAGAAAAAGTTTGCCAGTCTTGACTTATGTAACTGCAAAACATGTGTGTCTATTAGTTATAGATCCAGTTTGGGTCACTGCAATGAAGTGTCATGGTCTCTCGCCCAGTTTCCAGTCCTAAGCCAATTTACAGATCTAGAGTCCCTTGATTGAAGGGGAGGGACTCTGCAGCATTCCCCCAAGTATATACAGTAAATATTCCTCTAAGACTACCCTGAAGAGATCTGTAACTATCTGCTGGAGTGACTGGGCACTAAAGAAAAGGAAATACCCAGACTACCAAGGTATTGCTAGATATGGGCTCTGAACTGATGCTAATCCCTAAGGACCCTAAACACCACTGTGCCTCACCAGGCAAAGTAGGATTTATGGTGCTCAGGTAAGATAGATACCTCACAGAATTGTCTAATCAAGGAACTAATTTTACAGCAAAGGCAGTATAGCAATAGGCTCGTGTCCATGGGATCTTACCACAATACTCCATCACCCTAAAGCAGATGGCTGAACTGAAAAGTGGAATAGTTTACTGAGAACTCAGTTACAGTATCAATTGTGACACAGCACTCTGAAAGGATGGGGTCTGTCTTACAGGTTACAATATATGCTTTGAATCAGAGACCACTATATGGTGCTGTCTCCCACACAGCCAAAATATATGTATCTGGAAATCAAAGGGTGGAAATGAGAGAGGCTCCTCTCATTATACCTTTAAAAAATTAGCAGGTTTTTGGCTTCCCATCCAACCAGAAATTTTCTGGTTTGGAGCTCTTGCTTCCCAATGGGCAAATGCTTCCATCAAAGGACTTAACAATTGTTCTATTGATATGGAAGATAAGACTGCCACTTGGCCATTTGGGGACCCTTATGCCACTGAACAGGCAGAAGAAAGAGTTATTCTACAGGCTGGAGTGATTGATCACAATTATCAATGAGAAATTGGGTTGCTGATACACAATGGGAACAAGGAAGATTATATATGGAACCCAGCACACTTCCATACTCAGTAGTAAAGGTTAATGAAAACTATGAAACAAATAGGAGAAAAAACAAGATTCTTGAGGATTCAGACCTTTCTTATCCCGTTGGGATGACCCAAACCAGACCTTTCAGACCTGGTTTGGGTCATCCCAACGGGATAAGAACCCTAACTACTTAAGTTTCTGGCTGAGGACAAAGGAAAAATTGAATGGGGTGTAGAGAAGGAAGACAGATATCAACTATGATTTTAGACCAATTGAAAAGATTGTATTAGCTTTGCACATTTTCTTTTTGTGTATATAGTAACTATTTTCTTCTCTCTTCTTCTTTCCCTTATTATTTTATATAGAAGTTGTTGAAGATTAACTTTATAATTAAGTCATTAGGTAACAAAATTTTTAATGGAACTGTGACTAAATTTGGAAGTACTTAATGTAGGCAGCAAGGGGTGTAATAATTGTTGAGACCATCTCCATTTAGGGTAACATGTGAGCAATTCTCCCTTGTACAAAAAATAGCTATAACTTGTCAGGTGGAGTTGTTTCATGGTTGTTTGGAAGTTCAAATGTGTGTTGGAAAATATATATGGAAACTGAACAGCCAAAAGGGTAGAATGTGCCAATTATTGCCTCTCGTCTCCAAAGCCACCCATTTTTGCCTTGCTTTATGATACTAGGGCTGGACCCTATAAATGTTTCTCCTTTTCAGGATGGTTTGATGCCAGAATTTCTCAACAGATAAAATAGGTAATACTTAAAGGGCACTGGTAGGCATAGTAGAAAGAAAGGAATTCCTTCCGACGTGCTATTTCTTGGAGCAGCAGCCAGTGCTTTGGTATGTGAGAGGCTTGGTAGCATTCACTTAAGTAGCCCCACGGACTGGTTCCACCTGCATTCTCTGGTAAATTACTCTGCTTCTACAGTTTGACTCTGACCCAAGCTCACCACCCTATTTATCCCCAACAGGCTACAGTTCCTGTGGCAGCCATACAATTTCTTCCCTGTCAACTCTCCCTCAGCCCTGGAGGTAGAAGCTGCTTTCTGAAATTGCTACTTCCAGATCCCTTAGAGATCTTTTTTTACCCTTTTAAGTAGTTAACCACCTTTGACTAGTTAATGAGTCTTTGTATTAAAAGCTCCCTGTTCAAATCACTGGTGTGGTTTCTGTTCCTGATTAATACCTGACCAGTACACAGTCTTCATCTGGATAAGTAAATGCTCAAACACTGTCCAAATTGTCTTTCCTTGTGTTTAAACTGAAGCCTCTGATGCAGCATCTACCTATTCTTTTAAAAAAAGATGGCACAGAACCAATCATTGGGAACCATTGCCTGCAACAATAAAAAAGCCAGAGAAAGTAGATACAAAAAGTTTACTAAGACTTCTGGTCAAGATGGCAGACTGGGTAAATACTGTGCTTACCTCCTTCCATGATCACATTAAAAGTACAACTAAATTATAGAACAGTCACTGTTCTATAACCATCTGATAGAGGTTGTACCCACTGGATAACCATCTGAAGACAAGCTGAATGGAACTCCTATAACTAAGGATATAAAGAAGAAGCCACATCAAGATTGGTAGGAGAGGCAGAGACATTAAACAGACTGGTCCCACACTCACATGTGGCAATTGAGAATCAGGAGAGATGGAGAGATATCTCAGCAACAGAGGTACCCCCTGAGGAGCAAGGGATCCCAGCCCAACACAGGGCTCCTCAGCCTAGAGCATCAGTGCTGGGAAGAGAAGTCCCCACAACATCTGGCTATAAAAATCAATAGGATTCAGTCCAGGTGAGACAAGGTACTGCAACAGACCCAGGCATCCTCTTAAAAGGCCCACACACAGACTTACTGGCTCACAAGCACTCACCCTAAGCTCCAGTGGAAGGCTAGTGCTCAAAAGGCACCAGAAACACATGGAGAGAAATGGAATTGTGTGGCTACAGGGAGAGGGCTGGAGAGAATTAAAGTGCTGCAGCTGCCATTGTTCCTGTGTTGAGCCCTCCTTCCACACAGCCTGAAGGCACAAGCAGGTGCCAAATCTAAATGTGCATTAATCTGGTGAACATAGCTTGCCCTAGCCTAGTGACTCCCTGAGGCCCTGCTCCACCCAACTCACAAACTACCCGGGCCTCTTTCAGTGGCTGTTCTTCATGGGCAGCTGGCCTCTGCCTATGCTGCAGACTTTCCTAAAAACTCTTAAAAGTCCACAGGCCCTGGGCAAGTGGCAAATAGCCTCAGCATGCCCTGCACTTCTTGCTGAACCATCTCAGGTGCAGCACAAGTGGCAGCCAGCCTCCTCAGTTCATAGCATGGCCTCTCTTTGGTGCCTCTAGGCCTAGCATAGGTACCTACTACCATAGATCATTTTGTAGCTTCTATCAGGTGGCCCCAGGCCAGACACAGACAGCAGCTGACTTTGATCTGCACCATAGCCCTCCCAAGAGGCCCCAGAACCAATACACTCAGTAGCTAGCTATAGACCACACCAGAGCACCACCAAACCTGTTCCACAAATGGCATACCCAAAGGGTGGTCTTGGAAGGCACCAGAAACACACTAGGGTAAATCCCACTCTCTGGGGTCAGCCCACACAAATAACAGCTTGTCTCCTGTGGTCATGGCCAGTCTTCACAGCCAGTGATCTTGAATGTCAACCCCAGCTAGTCACTTGCCAACAGCAATCAAAGCTCAACTACAACAGGGGAGGCACTCACATACACACAAGACACTTCTGGAGCACCTGGCTCAAGTGACAAGGGACACTGTGCCACTGGGCCTCTATAGGATATTTACTACATAAGGCCATCCTGCCAAGACTGGGAGATGTAGCAGATCTACCTAATACATAGAACCAAACACAGGGAGGCAGCCCAAATGAGGAGACAAAGAAACATGACTCAAATGAAAGAACAGAACAAAACTCCAGAAAAAGAACTAAACAAAGGGAGACAAGCTATCTACCAGATACAGAGTTCAAAACACTGGTTATAAGGATGTTCAATGAACTTAGGGAAAGAATAGATGAAGTCAATGAGAACTTACACAAAGAGACAGTAAACATAAAAATGCACATAGAAATCATAAAAAAGAGTCAGTCAGATATGAAGAATACAATAACTGAAATTTTAAAAAAAATACACTAGAAGAAATCAATAGCAGATTAGAGTGAAGCAGAGGATTGAATCAGCAACTTAAAAGAAAAGGTAATGGAAAACACCCAATCAAAACAGCAAAAAGAAAAAAGAATTTTGGAGAGTGACTTCAGAAGCATGGTGGCTTGTGAGGTCCCCTGGATCTCTCCCCTTGAAGTTGAACGCCTATAATTCAACAAAGGATTCCCTGCTGGATGCACAAACACTTCTAAGAGATCTACACATGAAAACATCTGTAGGTGGGTGAATTGAGGTGAACGGGGGAGGAGGCGGGGAGAGGAGCAGAAACAGGTGCCTCAGGTGCAGCCCAGAGCTCACTGCAGATCACAGGAGAGGGGAGGAATCAGGCATTCCTGCCTAAGTGACCACCACATATTGAGGCCAAACCAAATTGGGGCAGAGACTGAATACAGAAGTGAGACAGCTGTGTTTTGGCAGCCACCATTGCTAGGCAGACAGTAAAGCCAGAGAGCCTGACTGCCTCACTCCCAGACCGAGCAATGGGCCCCAGCAGAAACTGTAGCAGTGTGTTGGGTTACAAAATAGAATATCAATAGCCCTGATAACTGGAGGGACAGCTCCTGATCAGCAGAAGCACACTGCAGCTAATCCCAGTGACATGGGTGGAAATACAGAGGTGAGGCACCTGAGGTTTGGCAGTTGCCATTATGGGGAGGAAAACAAACCACAAACAACTAAGCTGCCTTTCCGAGCCCACCCCCCACACAGCCTTGAGGCTGATCCCAGAAAGAGCACCTAGGATACCTCAGGCTGTGCAGTACAGAATCTGGCTACTTGGGGCCACACAAGCTCACCTACCACATTCTCCCAGGGGGTTAGTGCCCTGAGACCAACAAAGGTGACTTGATCACAAAGGTGACGCCCACCTCCCTAGGGAATACAGGCATTTTTTTTCCACCACCCAGCAGAGATCCAAGAAGCAGAGGTAGTGCAAGAGAAAATAAAACACTTGTGCTTCAGTGCCATTACTGGAAAACAACAGAAAAACCTCTTCTTATCAATCTGCTGAAGAGATATCACTTAATTAAAAAAAAAAAAAAAAAAGCAGATAACATTCCCATAAATGCCTAGGCAGAGAAAAAATCCATCAGATATCATGAATGACCAAGGTAACAAAGGTAGCTCAGAAAGAAAATGAAAACCACCAGAAAATAAACTTAAAGACATGGAAATATCTGATTTAAATAACAGAATTCGAAACTGCAGTTCTGGAAAAAAAAAAAAACTCAAGATGCAAGAAAAC
This sequence comes from Pteropus medius, assembly GCF_902729225.1. Classification (NCBI taxonomy): domain Eukaryota; kingdom Metazoa; phylum Chordata; class Mammalia; order Chiroptera; family Pteropodidae; genus Pteropus; species Pteropus medius. Next base: position 25,260,083 of record NW_024344240.1, read on the forward strand.
AGGCAGTTTAATAAACTCAGAAACAAAATCAAAGAACAAAAGAAATACTTTACCAAAGAGATTAAAACTTTAAAAAAAGAACCAAGTAGAAATTTTTGAGCTGAAGAACATAATAAAAGAGAAGAATGAAACAGTGAACTTAGGAAACAAGGCTAACAAGATGCAGGAAAGAATCAGTGCTATCTAAGACAGAAATCTAGAAATGATGCAGATTGAAGAAGAAAGAGACTTGAAAGTTAAAAAGAAAAAAGAAAAAACTCTGTAAGAACTATCGCATTCCATTGGAAAGAGTAACATAATGGATATGCCAGAAAAAGAGAGGGAGAAGGGAACAGAGAGCCTATTCAGTCGATAAGAACTTCCCAAACCTATGGAAAGAACTGGATGCTTGAGTCCAAACAGACAGAAGCCCTAATTATCTCTATCCAAAAAGATCTTTTCCAAGATGCATTATATTAAACTAAAAAATTAATGACAAAGAAAGAATTCTCAACAAAGCCAGGGAAAAGATGACAACCTTTCAAGGAAATCCCATTTAAAAATCATGACTTTTTTTTGTCTCATTTCTTATTTGTTTGTTTGTTTGTTGTTTTTTATTATGGTGACATTGGTTAATGAAATCCAGTAAGTTTCAGGTATATAATTCAACAGCAAGGCATAAATATATTGCATTGTGTGGTCACCACCTACAGTTAGATTACTTTCTGTCATCACATACTTGACCCTTTTTACCCCATCTACCTCCCTTCTCCCCGCTTACCATCTGGTAACCACTAGTCTATTGTCCATGTCTATGATTTTGTTTGTCCTGTTTGTTTGTTGCTTTTAGGTTTATAGCCCATATATAAATGATATCATGTGATTTTCAACTTTTTCTGTCTGGCTTATTTCACTTAGCATGATTATCTCAAGGCCCATCCATGTTATCGCAAATAGTAGTATTTCATCCCTTCTTATGGCTGAGTAATATTCCATTGTATATAATGTACCACAGCTTCTTTAGCCAATCATCTATCATAGGACACTTCAGTTGCTTTCATGTCCTGGCCACCATGAATAATGCTGCTATGAACGTTGGTGTGTAAATATCTTTTCGGATATGAGTTTTCAAGTCTTTGGGGTAAATACCCAGTAGAGAGATTACTGGATCATATGGTAGATCGATTTTTAGTTTTTTGAGGAAACTCCAAACTGTTTTCCATAGCGAGTGTACCAATCTGCAGTCCCACCAGCAGCGTATGAGGGTTCCTTTTTCTCTGCATCCCTTCCAACATTTGATATTACTTCCTGTTATTAACAGCTATTCTAACGGGTGAGAGATGGTATCTCATTGTGGTTTTGATTTGCATTACCCTCGTAGCTAGCAATGATGAGTATGTTTACATATGTTTATTGGCCATTTGTATGTCTTCTTGGGAGAAGTGTCTGTTCAGGTTCTCTGCCCATTTTGTGCCTTTTTATTGGTGAGTTCGGTCCATTACATTTAGGGTGATTATTGAAATATGAGGTCTTCTTATAGCCATTTTATGTTTTGCTTTCTGGTAGCTCAGTGTTTCCATTGCTTCCTTGTCCTTGTGTTTCTGTTTTCTTTATTTTGGTTGGCTTTTGTGGGTTTTACCTCTGGTTCTTCTTGTTTTATGTTATATACTTTGGTTCTAAATCTTTGGTGTGTGGTCACCATTATGAATATGAAAATGATAGTTATATATGTACAGTCATCCATTTTCTTCTGTGCATGCCTTATCTTCATTCCCCTTTGTGATTTTGGATCTTTGAATCCTCCCTTTTTCTGTTATTATTGTTTCAGTTTGTCCCTATGTATGCTGAATGTTCATTACTATCTTGCTATAGCAAATCTGTCTTATTGTATAAGCTTATAATGCCCTGTTCTTAGTAAGGGTTGCACTCCTCTGCTTCTATCTGCCTGCTAGTCGCCTTATTCCTAGTTATATATTTTTTTGTCATTTTGTTTTAGGTGAGCTGAGCCCTTTCAGTATTTCCTGTAATGTAGACCTTGTAGTGGAGAATTCCCTCAATTTTTGTATGTCTGGAAAGGTCTTTATTTCTCCTTCATATCTAAAGGAGAACTTTGCTGGGTACATTATTCTTAGCTAGTAGTTCCTTTCATTTAATAGTTTGAATATTTGATTTCACTCCTTTCTGGCTTGTAAGGTTTGTGCTGTGAAGTTCGTCGATAATCTAATGGGTTTTCCTTTATAGGTTACTGTCTTTTTTTCCTTGGCTTCCCAGAGAATTCTTTCTTTATCATTGGTTTTTGATCATTTTAATTTAATGTGTCTCGGAGAAGGCCTTTTTGGGTTGAGATAATTGGGTGTTCTATTGACTTCTTGAATTCTAAGCTCCAGCTTATTTCTTAGACTTGAGAAATTCTCATCAACCATTTGTCTGAAAATACTTTCTAATCCCTGCCTCTTTTCCTCTCCTTCAAGGACGCCCATTATTCTTATGTTTCTTCTCCTGATGGTATCAGCTAGTTCTTGTATTTCTCTTTCATTATTTTTCATTCTTCAGTTCTCTCTTCTTCCTTCTGATTTATTTCTAGATTTTTGTCTTCGATATCACTGATCTTTTCCTCCATTTGGTCGACTGTATTTCCCAAGTTCACTATTTTATTTTTCATCTATTTCAGTGCATTCTTCATCTCCAGAAGTTCTATTTGATTCTTTTTTAGGGTTTCAATTTCCTTGCTAAAAAACTCATTCTGCTGATCTAATATTTTTCAATTCCTATGGTAGCTCTCATTCTCAGATCCCTCAATCAGACATGCTTGTGTGCAGGTTAGGTGTTTTTTGTTGAGTTTTAGATGTTCAGCTTATTGTTGTTTCAAGGGAAGAGATCTGGGGACATATCTCACTCCACCATGCTTCTGACATCCTAATCAGAGTTTTTTAATTGAAATATAATAAACAATTAGTTGTTCATATTTATATTGTACAATTCAATGAGTTTTTAAAATTATAGTTGGTATATAATAATATATTGGTTTCGATTGTACAGCATAATTAGAGATCTGTATAACTCACAAAGTGATCACCCTGATAAATCTTGTACCCCTCTGCCCCGTTCATATTTATTATAATATTACTGACTATATTCCTTATGCTATACTTTATATCTCCATGATTATTTTGTAACTATCCATTTGTACTTTATAATCTCTTTGCCTTTTTACACTGACCCTCCCTGCAACCGCCTCCCATCTAGGAACCCTCAAAATAGTCTCTGTATATATGAGTTTGTTTCCTTTTTGTTGTGGTGGTTGTTGTTTATTTTGTTCTTTAGATTCCACATTTACATGAAATCATATGATATTTGTCTTTCTCTATCTGACTTACTCCATTCAGCACCATATCTTGGTCCATCCTGCAGTATCTTTTCCTATCCCCTTACCTTTACTCTGCGTGTGTCTTTAAATCTGAAGTGAGTCTCTTGTAGGCAAGTATATGTAAAGGTCTTGTTTTCTTATCCAGTCAGCCACACTCTCTATTAACTGGAGCATTTAATTCTTTTTTATTTGAAGTACTTTTTAATAGATATATAGTTATTGCCATTATTTATTCATATTTTTGAAACATTTTTTTCTTCTTAAAGAAGTCCCTCCAACATTTTCTGTAGTGCTGGCTTGGTGATGATGAACTCTTTTAGCTTTTTCTTGTCTGGGAAGCTCTTTATCTGTCCTTTGACTATAAATGATAGCTTTGCTGGATAAAGTAATCTTGGTTGTAGACCCTGAGCTTTCATCACTTTGACTATTTTGTGCCAAACCTTCTGTCCTTAAAGGTTCTTTTGAGAAATCAGCTGACAATCTTATGGGAGCTCCCTTGTAGGTAACTAACTGATTTTCTCTTGCTGTTTTTAAGATTTTCTCTTTGTATTTAAACTTTGGAATTTTGATTATGATGTATCTTGGTGTGGGCCTCTTTGATTCATCTTTTCTGGGACTCTCTGAGCTTCCTGGGGTTGTATGTCTATTTCCCTCATCAGGTTAGAAAAGTTTTCCACCATTATTTCTTTTCAACTTCTTGCTCTTCATCTTCTGGTACTCCTATAATGCGAATGTTGTTGTTTGATGTTGTCTCATAGGCTCCTTATATTATCTTCAATATTTTGGATTCTTTCTTCTTGTTGCCATTCTGACTGGGTGTCCTTCACTACCCCATTCTCTATATTGGTGATTTGACCTTCCACTTCCTCCACTCTGTTGATTCCCTCTAATACACTCTTCATCTCAGATATTGTATTCTTCATTTCTGACTAGTTCCTTTTTGTAATTCCATCTCCATTTTTATGGTTTTTATCTCTTGTTAAAGTTCTCACTGAGTTCATCTATCCTTCCCCTAAGTTCTTTGAGCATCCTTATAACCAGTGTTTTGAACTCTGCATCTGGTAGATTGCTTGACTCCATTTTTACTAGATTGCTGTTCTATTCTTTCATGTAGGACATGCTTCTTTGACTCCCTATTTTGGCTGCCTCTCTGTGCCTGTTTCTATATACTAAGCAAAGCTCTTAATTCTCCTGCTCTTATTAGTGTGGCTTTGTCCAGTGGTATAGTCCTGAGAGGGGTTCAGCTGCAGGCCAAGTTTAGCCATAACTCATGCCTCTCAAGGGCTACCTTGTCAGATTCAGCAAGCAATCCCCAGATGACTGATACCCATGCCAGAAACTGAGGTCAAGTACCACAAGTGCAGGGCTTGGAGCTGCTCAGCAGAGGCACAGGGAACACTGAGAATTCCACTGGATGTGACTTGGGTTGGGCCACAAGTTGAAATGGGCAGAGTTTCAGGGAGTCCTCTGGGCAGAGTGACCTCTGTTATCCAGTTTGATGACATCTTAGCTAAGGCAGTACCTGTGTCCACATGTTGGGAGTGGAGAGGGCTCAACAGAGGAATGATAGATGCCTCCAGCACTTCAGCCCAGGAGAAAGCCTTGCCCGGCCCTTGCTGTGAAGCCCGACAACTCAGCAACCCCCCATATGTTCCTGGCACCCCCCAAGCAGCCAACCCAGCACTGGAGCTCAGAGTGAGTGAATGTGTCCCTGTGAAAGGTCAGTCGTGGTCACGGCTCCTTTAAGAGGAGTCTGCACCTGCTGGCTACAGCTGCTCCAACACAGCCTGTCTCACTCAGCCAAGTGGAACCAGGCAGCGTTTAAACTCTGTCCCATCCTACCATTGCAGGATGATTTTTTATTTTTCTCCCAGTTATAGTGACTCTGTTCATCCAGACCCCAGGCTCTGCTTGATTGCTCTGTGTTTCATCACATTTCTGGTATGGTCACAAGAGGAAATGTAGAAAGCTTCTACACTCTACATCATCTTGCCCTACATTCCTATCATCAGGTTTTTAACCAGAAATCTTTTCCTACAAGCTAGGAAAGAGTTGAATCAAATATTCAAATTATTGAAAGAGAGGAATTACCAGCCATGAATACTATATCCAGCAAAGTTATCCTTTAGATAAAAAGGAGAAATAAAGACCTCTCCATACATACAGAAGCTGAAGGAAATTTCTACCACAAGGCCTGCATTACAAGAAATACTGAAGGGAGTTATTGTACCTGAAACAAAAATGCAAAAGGATACAAAACTATGAGTAAAATGATTAACAGACCAAAGCAAGAAATTGCAATGCTTATTCAGATTAGGGCACCATGTACTTAAATATAACATAAAAGTTAAAGGAGGTAAAAAACATTTAAAAAAGAAAGAAGAAGACTGGCTACTGTAACTCAAAAAATAAACTCACAACATAAATAGAGATAATTTGTGACAACCAAAACATAAAAGTGGAGGGAGTAAAGGTCTGGATTTGCAAAGGAGAATGGAGATAAGATGCATGCAGAAGAAAAAGGACTATATGAAACTATATGAAACTTTCTTCTACAAAAACATAATGGTAACTACAAACAAAAAAATGAGAACTAAGACACATACCATAAAAGTAGACAAAACAGAGGGGGAAAAATCATAGAATGCCATCAAATAACATAAAATAACAGACAGAGACATGAGAGCAAAGAAACAATGCAGAAATTGAGGTACTAGGGGGGAAAAAAAGATTAAATGGCTATAAGAAATTCCCATACATCAATAATCACCTTAAATGTAAATGAATGGAACTCACCAATAAAAAGGCACAGATAAACAGATGAAACCAAAAAACAAAAACCAACCTTCGGGGATCTCAACTGCAACAACAACAAAAAAAAAATCAAAAAAAAATTAGGATAGTTTAAGGGGCCTCTGGGACAACAACAAACATACCAACGTTCTTATCACAGAGGTATCAGAAAATAGGACCTAGCAAGGAATTGAAAACCTATATGGAGAAGTAATGGTGGAAAATTTCCCTAATTTGGCAAAGGAAGTAGACATACAAGTCCAGAAAGTGCAGGGAGTCCCAAACAAGATGAACCCAAAGAGGCCCATACCAAGACACATCATAATCAAAATTCAGAAGGTTTAAGACAAACAGAGAGTCTTAAAAACAGCAAGAGAAAAACCTGCAAGGTTACCTGCAAGGTTACCTGCAAGGAAGCTCCCATAAGATTGTCAGCTAATTTCTTAACAGAAACTTTGCGGAACAGAAGGGATTGGTATGTAATATTCAAAATGTTGAAAAGTAAAGACCTACAACCAAGATTACTCTACTCAGCAAAGCTATCATTTGGAACTGAAGGACATATTAAAAGCTTCTCAGACAAGAAAAAGCTAAAAGAGTTCACCATCAAACCAGTATTCCAAGAAATGTTAAGGAGACTTCTTTAAGAAGAAGAAGGAAAAAAAAAAGGTTACAAATATGAATAATGTAATGATAATAACTACATATATATCAACAATTACTTTAAAAGTAAAAAGATTAAATGATCCAATCAAAAGATAGGGTGGCTGAATGAATAAGTAAACAAGATCCTTACATATGCTGCCTACAATAGATTCACTTTAGATCGAAAATAATAGAGACTAAAAGTAGAGTGAAAAAAGATATTCCACAAAAATGAAAAAAAAAAAATCTGGAGTAGCATTACTTATACCAGACAAAATGTACTTTAAAACAAAGGCTGCAACAAGAGACAAATAAGGACCCAGTAATTCCACTTCTGGGTATTTATCCAAAGAAACCCAAAATACTACTTTGAAGGGACATGTGCATCCATACGTTCATTGCAGCATTATTTACAATGGCCAAAATATGGAGGCAACCTGGGTGTTCATCAATGGATGAATGGATAAAGAAGAGGTGATACATATATACAAAGGAATATTACTTGGCCATAAAAAATTTTTTTTAAGAATGAAATCTTGCCAATTGCAACAATATAGATGGACCTAAAGGGTATTGTGCTGATTGGAGTAAGTCAGAAAGAGAAAGACAAATGCCATATGATTTCACTAACATATGGAATCTAAAGAATAAAATAAACAAACAAAACGGAAACAAACTCATAGATACAGAGAACATTTTGAGGGTTGCCAGATGGGAAGAGGGTTGGAAGGATGGGTGAAAAGGGGGAAGTCATTAAGCAGTACAAATTGGTAGTTACAAATAATCATGGGGATATAAAATGCAAGATAGGGATATATAGTCAATAATATTGTAAAAACTATGTATGATGTCAAATGGGTACTAGATTTATCAGGGTGATCAACTCTTAAGTTATATAAATGTCTAATCACTACGTTGTACACCTGAAACTAATATAATATTGTATGTCAACTGTAATTGAAAAAAATTAAAAATTATTTTAAAGAGATCTCACATCTTAGCTCTAAGAACAAACATAAACTCAAAGGGCAGAAAACGATACTCCAAGCAAATGGCATCCAGAGAAAAGCAGTGTAGCTACCCATACTTATATCTGATGAAATAGACTTCAAGATAAAAATAGGTAACAAGAGACAAAGATAAGCATTTCATAATGATAAAGGAGACAATACTTCAAGAAGACATAACACTTATCAATATATATGCTTTCAATCAGGGAGCACCAAAATATGTAAAGCAAATACTAACAGAACTAAAGCAAGAAACTGACAAAAACACAATTATAACAGGGTACCTAAATACCCTATTGACAGCTATAGCTCATCTTAACAGAAAATCAATAAGGAAATATAGGCTTTAATAATACATTAAATCAAAAGGACACAATCAACATTTACAGAGCCTTTCATCTCAAAACATCATATTACACATTCTTCTCTAGTGCCCAAACCGAACATTCTCAAGGATAGACCATACGTTGGAACACAAAACTAGCCTCGACAAACTCAAGAAGACTGAACTCATACAAAGTATATTCTCCAACCACAGTGCTTTAAAATTGGAGGTCAACTGCAAAAACAGTGGGGAAGACCACAAATATGTGAAGATTAAACAACATGCTACTAAAAAATGACTGAGCCGAAGAGGAAATAAAAGGAAGGATCAAAAGATACATAGAAACAAATGAGAATGACAATACAACATATCAAAACTTTTGGGATACAGCAAGAGCTGTAATAAGAGGAAAGTTTATATCATTACAGGCCTATCTCAAGAAGTAAGAAAAATCCCAAACAAATAACCTAACATTACATCTTAAAGAACTAGAAAAAGAAGAACAAATGAAGCCCAAAGTCAGCAGAAGGAAGGAAATAATAAAAATTAGAGCAAAGTTAAATGAAATAAAGAACAAAAAGACATTAGAAAAAATGAATGCAACAAAGAGTTGATTTTTTTAAAAGGGTCAATAAAATTGACAAAGCCCTGGCTAACCTTACTAAGGAAAAAAGAAAATAATCAAAAAAATAAAATCAGAAATAAAAGAGAAGTTATGATGAATACTGCAGAAATACAAAGGATCATACAAAAATATTATAAAAGACTATATGCCACCAAATTCAATAACTTAGAAGAAATTGACAAGTTCTTAGAAATATATAAACTTCCCAAACCGAATCATGAAGAACTGGAAAATCTAAATGGACCAATCAACAGTAAGGAAATTGAAATAATCATCAAAAACCTCCCCAAAAGTTCAGTACCAGATGGCTTTCCTAGTGAATTCTACCAAACATTCAAAGATGATTTAATACCTCTTCTCAAATACTTTCAAAAAATTGAAGAGGCAATACTTCCAAACTCATTTTATGTGGCTAACATTATCCTGATACCAAAACGTGGTAAGGATAACACAAAAAAAGAAAATTACAGACCAGTATCTCTGATGAATACAGATGCAAAAATCCTAAACAAAATCAAATATGACAATGCTTAAAAGATTATACATCATGATTAAGTGGGGTTTACTCCAGGGGCACAAGGATGGTTCAACATATGCAAATTGATCATGTGATATACCACATAAACAAAAGATAAAAATTATACAATCATATTAGTAGATGCAGAAAAAGTATTTGACAAGATACAGCATTCATTTATGATTAAATCACTTAATAAAATGGGTATAAAAGGAAAGTACCTCAACATAATAAAGGGCATATATGACAAACCCTCAGCTAATATCATACTTAACACAACAGTGAAAAACTGAAAACTTTTCCTCTAAGGTTAGAAACAAGGCAAGGATGCCCATTCTCACCACTCCTATTCAACATAGTATTGGAAGTCCTAGCTAGAGCAATCGGACAAGGGAAAGAAATCAAAGACATCCAAATTGGGAATGAAGAAGTCAAGCTGTCACTTTTAGCAGATGGCATGATTCTTCATATAGAAAACCCTAAAGACTCTACCAGAAAAAAAAAAACTATTAAAAACAACGAAAAAATCCAGTAAAGCTGCAGGATACAAAATTAATGTACAAAAATCCATTGTGTTCCTATATACTAACAATGAACGTTCCAAAAAATGAAAAAAAGAAAAAATAATTCTTTTTGCAATTGCAACAAAAAAAAATAAAATACCTAGGAATAAATTTAACTAAGAATGTGAAAGACCTATACACTGAAAATTACAAGACATTATTAAAAGAAATTAAAGAAGACAAAAAGAAATAAAAACATATTTTGTATTCATGGATTGGAAGAATCAACATAGTTAAAATGGCCTTATTACCTAAAGCATTACACAGATTTAATGCAATCCCCATCAAAACTCCAATCGCATTTTTTAAACAAATAGATCAAAAAACAATCAGATATCTATGGAATCGCAAAGGACCTTGAATAGCCAAAGCAATACTGAGAAAAATGAATAAGTTCAGAGGTATCACACACCCTTACTTCAAATTATACTACAAAGCAACAATAATCAGAACTGCATGGTATTAGCAGAAAAACAAACACACAGACCAATGGAACAGAATTCAGAGCCCAGAAATAAACCTCTGTATATATGGGCAAATAATTTTCAACAAAAGAGCCAAATACATACAATGGAGAAAAGAAAGCCTAGTCAATAAATGGTGATGGGAAAATAGAAAGCCACGTGCAAAAGAATGAAATTAGACTGCTATTTATCACCATAAACCGAAATTAACTCAAAATGGATCAAAGATCTGAATATAAAATCTGAAGCAATAAATCACATAAGAGAAAACATAGATACTAAATTCATGGACCTTGGTTTTAGAGAGGATTTTATTAATTTGACCTCAAAGGCAAGGGAAGTAAAAGCAAAAATAAATGAATCAGACTATATCAAACTAAAAAGCTTCTGCATAGCAAAAGGAGCTATCAACAAAGCAAAGAGGCAATCAACCAAATAGGAGAAGATATTTGCAAACAACACCTGCAATTAGGGGCTAATATTCAAAATATATAAAGGATTCATACAACTCAACAACAAAAATAAACAAACCAATTAAAAAATGAGCAGAGGACCTGAACAGACATTTCACTCAAGAAGATATACAAATGGTCAACAGATATAGGAAAAGAAGCACAGCTTCACTAGCTATTAGGGAAACACAAATCGAAACCACAACGAGATACCACCTCACATCTGTTAGAATGGCTGTTATCAATAAGACACGTAATAACAAGTTTTGGAGAGAATGTGGGGGAAAAGAAACCCTCATACACTGCTGGTGGAAATGTAAATTGGTACAACCATTATGAAAAACAGTATAAAGTTTCCTCAAAAAATTAAGAATAGAATTACCATATGTCCCAGCAATCCCTCTTCTGGGTGTTTACCTAAGAAACTCAAAAACATTTACTTGTAAAGATATATTCACCCCAATGTTCATTGCAGCATTATCCACATTGGCCAAGACATGGGAACATGTCTTCAGGTCAAAAGATACACACAGACTAAAAGTAAAAGGATGGAAAAAAATGTTTCATAAAAATGAAAATGCAAAAAAACTGGGTTAGCAATACTTAGATCAGACAAAATTGACTTTAAAACAAAGGCTGTAACAAGAGACAAAGAAAGACATTTCATAATGATAAAGGGATCAATCCAACAAGAGGATATAACCTTGTAAACATTTATGCGTCCAACATAGGAGCACCCAAATATATAAAGCAAATACTGATGAACATAAAGGGAGAAATTGATAGCAATACAGTAACTGTAGGAGACTTTAACACTCTGTTGACATCAGTGGATGGATGATCTAGACAGAAAATCAACAAGAAAACAGCAGCTTAAATGACACATTATACCAGATAAATTTTTTGAATATTTTTAGAATGTTTCACTCCAAAGCAGTAGAATGTACATTTGAGAGCACATGGAATTAAAATTACATTGAGCATCTTCTCTAATCAAAATGCTATGAAACTAGAAATAAACGACAAGAAGAAAACTGAAAAACAGTCACATGGAGGCTAAATAACATGTTACTCTACAGTGAATGTGGTAACAATGAGGTCAAAAAAGAAATCAAAATATACCTTGAGACAAATGAAAATAAAAACACAAAAACCTCCTGAAATCTGTGGGACACAGTGAAAGCAGTTCTAAGAGGGAAGTTCATAGAAATATAAGTCTATCTTAAGAAACAAGAAAAATATCGACTTCTCTTGCTCAGGCCCGCTTCCATGTCTGGAAATGTAGTTTCACTTCTAATAAAGCTCTTCTTTTCTGCTGTAAAGAGAAGAGGAGGGGAAGGGAGGGGAGGGGAGGAGAGAGAAGAGAAGAGAAGAGAAACAGGAAACAAATATCTCAAACGAACAGCCTAATCATACGCTAGGAGGAACTATAAAAAGAAGAACAAACAAAGCCCAAAATGAGTAGAAGGAAAAACAACAATAAAAATCAGAGCCGAAATAAACAACTAGAGCCTTAAAAAAAAAAAGTATAAAATATTGATGAAACTGAGAACCGGTCCTTTGAAAAGATAAACAAAATTGATAAACCAGACTCATCAAGAAAATGATAAACCAGACTTATTTAACAAGACTAATCAAGAAAAAAAGAGAGAGGACCCAAATAAATAAAACCAGAAATGAAAGTGGAGAGTGACAACTGAGGCCACAGAAATACAAAGGGTTATAAAAAAATCACTACAAGCAACTATATGCCAATGAACTGGACAATCTGGAAGATGGAAAAATTCCTAGAATTATACAATCTCCTGAGTCAAGAAGAAACAGAAAATCTGAACAGACCAATAACTAAGGAAATCAATGCAGTAATCCAAAAACTTCCAAAAAACAAAAGTCCTGGACCAGACTTCACGGGTAAATTTACCAAACATTCAAAGAATTAACACCTATCCTCAAACTATTTCAAAATGTGGAGGGGAGAAGGCAAGCAAGCTAATTTTATGAGGCCAACATTACCCTGATTCCAAAACCAGACAAAGATGTTACCAAAAAAAGAAAATTATAGGCCTATAACATTACTGATGAACATAGGTGCAAAAATCCTCAACAAAACATTAGCAAACCAAATTCAGCAACACATTGAAAAGATTATACACCGTGATCAAGTGGGATTCATTCCTGGGATGCAAGGTTGGTTCAATATCAATTAATATGATACACTACATAAACAAAATAAAGGATGAAAATAACATGATTATATCAATAGATGTAGAAAAGCATTTGACAAAATCTAGCATCTATTTATGATAAAAACGCAGTAAAGTGGCAATGAAAGGAACATACCTCAACATAATAAAGGCCATTTATGACAAAACCACAGCTAATATCATAATGGTAAAAAGCTAAAAGTGTTTCCTTCAGATCAGGAATAAGACAAGGATGTCCATTTTTACCACTTTTATTCATCATAATTTTGGAAGGCTTAGCCACAATAATCAGACAAGAAAAAGAAATAAAAGGCATCCAAATTGAAGAGAAAGAAGTAAAATAGTCATTGTTTGCAGATGGCATGAAACTATATAGAGAGAACCCTAAAGATTCCACCAAAAACTATAAGAACTGACAAATTAATTAAGTAAAGTAGCAGGATACAAAATTAATATTCAGAAATCGATTGCATTGCTATACACCAATAACAAACTATCAGAAAAAGAAATTTTTTTTAAAATCCCACTTATAATTTCATCTAATAAGTACCTAGGAATATATTTAACCAAGGAGGCAAAAATTTCCTGTACTCAGAAAATTATAAGACTTTAAAGAAGGGAACTGAACAAGATACAAATAAATGAAAGGCTATACCGTGCTCATGAACAGGAAGAATTAACATCATTAAAATGTCCATACTACCCAAAGCAATCTACAGATTCAATAATTCCTAACAAAATACCAGTGGCATTTGTCACAGAACTAGAACAAATAATTCTAAAATTTATACAGAACCACAAAATACCCTGAATAGCCACAGCAATTTTGAGAAAGAAGGAGAAAATTGGAGGTATCAGGCCACCTGATATCAAACTACACTCCAAGGCTATAAAAATCAAAACAGCATGGTACTGGCATAAAAACAGACACATAGATCAATGGAACAGAACATAGAGCCCCAAAATAAACCCATACCTATATGGTCAATTAATCTATGACAAGGGAGGCAAGAATATACAATGATAAATATAGTCTCTTCAATGAATGGTGTTGGGAAAACTGGACAGATTTGTGCAAAAAAAAAAAAATGAAACTAGACCAGTTCTTACACTATATACAAGAATAAACTCAAAATGTATTAAAGACTTAAATGTAAGACCTGAACTCATAAAACTCCTAGAAGAATACCTAGGCAATAAACTCTCTGACGTTGCTCTTAGTAATATTTTTTCTGCTATGTATTCTTGGGCAGGGGAAACAAAAGAGAAAATAAACAAATGGGACTGCATCAAACTAAAATGTTTCTGCACAACAAAGGAAACCATCAACAAAACAAAAAGACAACCTGCTTAGTGGGAGAAAATATTTGCCAATGGTACATTCGATGAGGTTAATATACAAAATATATAAAAACTCAAATAACTTAACACCAAAAAAATAAATAATCCAATTAAAAAATAGGCAGAGGACCTGAAGAGACATTTCTCCAAGGAAGACATACAGATGGCCGATAGACATATGAAAAGATGCTCAATGTCATTAACCATTAGAGAAATGCAAATTATCACCTCACACCTGGAAAACAGTATGAGGTTCCGTAAAAAATTAAAAATAGAACTATCTATGACCCAGCAATTCCACTTCTGGGTATTTATTCAAAGAAATCCAAAACACTAATTTGTAAAGGTATATGCACCCCTACGTTCACTGCAGCATTGTTTACAATATTGGAAGCAATCTAAGTACCCATTAATAGATGACCAGATAAAGATGTGGTACAAAAATACAATGGAATATTACTCAGCCATAAAAAAGAATGTAATCTTACCATTTACAACAACATGGATGAACCCAGAGGGTATTACGCTAAGTGAAATAAGTCTGACAGAGAAAGACAAATACCATATGATTTTACTTATATGTGGAATCTAAAAAAAAAACAAAATAAACAAAACAGAACAAACTCATAGATACAGAGAACAAAGTGATAGTTGCCAGATGGAAAGGGGTTTGGGGGACTGGAAGAAAAGGTGAAGGAATTAAGATGTACATACCAATTGTTAGTTATAAAACAGTCATGGGGATGTAAAGTACAATATTATAGTCGATAATATTGTAATTACTATGTATGGTGCAGGTGGGTACTAGGCTTATCAGGGGGACTTCATAAGTTATATAAGTGTCTAACCACTCTGCTGTACACCTGAAAATAATACAATATCGAATGTCAACTGTAATTGAAAAATAAAAAAGAAAGTTTACTGTGATATAAATCAGACCTTGTGTTTTGACTCTCAGTGAACCTGCTTAAGAAGACTATTACCACTACCCACAAACCCTAGAAACAGCATTGAGAGTCTCTGAGATCATGTGGTTGTACTTCATTTGTCCAAAAAATATTTATTGAGTCTCTGTGTACCAAACACTGTTCTAGGCCCTGGGTACATAGCAACACTTGGCTCTGATTCACCCCCAAAATGCTCTGCTACACAAGTCCAAGCGTGCACAGGGTAAAGCCTCGCCCACAGGGTGTGGTCTACCCACAAGCCCAGCTGAGGCTCAAAGAGGGCCTCACTAGGCCCTGCACACATTGTGTGCAAAGATGTCCAGCCCGGGATGAGAGTCAAAGATGGCACCCAGCAGCTCCAACTGTGAGGCTCTGTGCCTGGTAGGGTTTGTGTGAGCCCAGCATGGTCACATATTTATGATAGGAGGTACAGCTGAAGGTGCTGAGACCTCAGGTCCCACCTTGCTGAGACCAGTTCAGAACTAGATGAGTTTTTCAGGACAGTAAGCTTCTTTCCAAGGCTTTCTTATCTAGGGAGAAGGGGCAGAAGCAGCAGTGGCCTCAGTCTCTGGCACTCTCTGCTAAGACTTGTACAAGCCCCTTAAATGTGGCTGTGTCAGCTGCTAGAAGAAAGCAAATGAGAATTGTTTGGGGGATGGAAGAAAAGCATGTATCCACAGACTGGATGCTGAGACCATCCAGCTCAGATTGACTCTTGTACCATTTTGGGCACCCTGGCGTCATTTTGTTAACTTTCTATTGCTATGTCACAAATTCCAACAACCTTAGTAGTTAAAACAATTTAATATATTATCTCACAGTTTCTGTGGATCAGGAGCCTAGGCATGGGTCCTCTGCTCATGGTCTCACGTAAGTGAAATCTATGGAAAACCTGGGCTGTGTTCTCCTCATCTTCAGGCTTGATTGGGGAGAATCCACTTCAAAGTTTATTCAAGTTATTAGCAGAATTTAATTTCTTTGCAGGTGTATGACTGAGAGTCCCATTTTTCTGCTGGCTGCTAGCCAGGGGCCACTCTCAGCTCTAAGAGGCTGCCTGCAGTTCCTTGCTATGCATCTCTCTCCATAGGCCCTCTCACAACATGAAAACTTACTCCTTCAAAGCCATGAAGGGAATTTTTCTCTCCAGCCTGCTAAACGGAATTTTACATAATATGTCACAATCATAGAAGTGACAACCTATTGGTTAGAAGCAAGTTACAGTTCCAGCCTGCACTCTGAAGGGAGGGATTACACAAAGGCATGGACACAAGGAGGCAGAAAATCATGCAGGCCACCTTGGAGTCTATCTGCCAGAATCAGCCTAAAGACCAAGACATACGTGAGGAAAATCCCAGCTGCATTCCTCTAAGTGATGGCTTGAACAGCACAGACTGTACCCAGCAAGGAGGGGCTCTAGGCACTGCCCTCTGCTCCACATCTCATGCCAAGCTCCTAGAGGGAATCCAAGCCTTGGGCACAGGATAGTCACTCAAATTACTCCTGGGGATGACCCACCTACATAGGATGAGGTAATTAGCTACCCCTTCTCTGTAACATCCTCATTCTGATCCCTATCTTTGCCCCTCCCCAAATGTGAAGAACTTTAGCCATATCTGGTCCAACTGCCTTGTGCTTACAGACCGCAGGATTCAGCAGGGAGCCCCAAAACAAGGTCAGCGTACCTGAGCTGGGCTCCAATATATCTCAAGATAGACAGGTCATGTCTGGGAGTGAGACCCAGTTCTGGGCACAGTAGACCCAGTTCATTGCTTCCACAGAACCTCATCCCCACCTTGGCCACACACATTCTTTCCCCAGAGAGACTCATCTAGATTTATTCAGTCTTCCCTGGAGATTCAGGTGAGATGGCAAGACTAGAACCATACCTAGAAACTTGGGGAACCTCCCCTGCAAGTCCCACCGAGGGTTTTCCTATGGAGAAGAATTACCTCCTGTGTATTTACAACCAATACTGGAGAGGCATGGCAGAAGTCAGTCAATCCCTTCGACTCTTTACGATTCATAGTTCTAAGATAATGGAAACTCTTCCTTATTTGAAGATACTGGAAGAATGATATAGCAAGCTCAATGTCACAGGCTTCTGATGAGGACCAAATTAGATAACACATTGTGAAATAACACTGAAATGTTTTCAAGTGTATGCCACCCACCCCACAGTTAGACAACCTGAGCCTGGCTGTAGAGGGAGAAAACAAGAACAACAAATGTTTATTTTATAAAGGAAGAAAGCAAAGAAGGTTAGCAAGAGAAAGCTCTGCTCCAGACATGATATTTAGAGGAACATAAACTTCCTAGTGCAAGGGAGGAAAGACTTGTATTAAGAATTTCCAAACATCAGTCAAACCAAAACTTAGCACTTGATAGCCCCTTTAACAGGTAATGATGGATACTGTACATAAAGAAACCTGAGCAGAAGAGGATGACTATGAAGGACAAGGTGATGAGGGTATAGATGGACATCCGCTTCTCCATGGTCCCCCTGATCAGGCATAGGTAGGGTCCAGGGCAACTATCGGTTCTGCAGTGAATAATGGCTTGGCTCACCAGGGGCAGGTGTTGGAACATGAGAAGGAACAAAAACACACACTGTGAGCCAACCTGCAGGAGGAAGTAAAGGAGGTACAAAAGCAAAAGCATCTTCTCCTGGTGAAAGTTCAGGATTGACTTCTTTGGAGAGGGTACATGCTCCTGGATTCCCACCATGGAACCTTCCTCCACTTCACCTGCCACTGACTCCACTGACTTGACCTTGATCTGCTTATGCCGAATCTGAGCCATGAAGAATTCCATGAGGAAGAAGAGGGCCAGGAAGATGAAGAAAAAGAAATACCAAATTCCCACTACAGGACTGCTAAAACTTTTTTCAAAACACTCTATCAAACAAGGATTGGTGACATTGCCATGGCACCAGAAATCTTCGTGGATGAGGGACCAGGGCATGCGGACTACGTACACCACCACTCCGTACACAGCGATGAAGCCAAACCACAGCTGCCGCCCGATGTAGTAGCCAGATTTGTCACCAGCCACAGAGTGTAACACAGGGATCAGTCCCGCCACCGCTGCTGCAGCCATCTGCTCAGCCTCTCAAAGGACAGCGGACTCCAAGACCCGGAGAACTCCGACCACACCTCAGAAAGGGAAGCAGAGAGAACACAGGGTTAGAACGTGAGAGCAGGTACCAAGAATCCTCAACACATCCGAAAAGCCTGCTCAAGTTTTAGATGCACCACCAGCTCTCAGTTTCATATCTTTACACACAAGCAGTATTTGCATACCCATAGTGGGGTTATTCCTCTCTCTACATTTCAGCTTATGATAAAGGTTGTCCACCTCTTACCATGCCAACTGCATTACAATGACGTGTGTATATCTCATCCCTCCTACTAGATTATAAGCTTCTGGAGGTCAGGAATCAAACTTTACTCATATTTACAATGCCCATATCATCCAACATAGACCATTACATATATTAAGGAACTGATAGACTTGATAAATGAATACAGAAGGGAAGGAACAAATAAATGAATTTAATAATTCTGGAAGGGTCTGGCTGTTCTAGAAGCTCTATGGCAATTTCTATACTTTGTATCTTTGCCAGGAAATTTCCTAAGACTATAGAGAAAAAGAGTAAAACATTTTCTTTTCTTTCTTGCACATGACTTCTGTTCCATCCACAGCTCTTCAGAGGGTTCCTATTACCATACTTTATTTATAATAATAATAAAAATACTGATCACTTACTGACTGCCTATATATAACAAGCTCTGTGCTGGTAGTTTGGATATATTAGCTTTACAGAAGAGTAAAACATTCAAAATCTTTTTATTAGCCCAATTTGGTTAATTGTGAGAGTTTGTCCTCTCTTGTAAATGATAATGACCAATCACTTAACTTGAGATTTAGAGTACTTAATAAATGCTTTGGGTTTTTTATTGTGGTAAATTATATATAACACAAAATTTACCATTTTGACAATTTTTAAGTGTACAGTTTTGTGGCATTAAGTATATTCACACTGCTGTGCAACTATCCCCACTATCCATCTCAGAGCTTTTTTCGCTTCCCAAAATGAAACTCTGTGTCCATTAAACACTAACTCCCATCTCCCCCCTCTCTCCAGTCCCTGGCAACCTCCACTATGCTCTCTATCTCCATGAATTCGACTACTGTGATAAGCTCCTCTAAGAGGAACCATATCATCTTTGTCCTTTTGTATGTGGCTTATGTTACTCACCATAATGTCTTCAAGTTTTATACAATTTGTAGATGTGTCAAAATTTCCCCTTTTTATGGCTGAATAATATTCCAATGTATGGATATACCACATTTGGTGAAGCATCCATTCGTTGATGGACATTTGGGTTGTTCCCACCTTTTGGCTATTGTGAATAATGGGGCTATGAACATATGTATGTTTGAGTCGCTTCTTGTGAGTATATAGCCAGAAGTAAAATTTCTGGATAATATGGTAAATCTATGTTTAATTTTTGAGGACTCGCCACACTGTTTTCCATAGTGGCTGTTTCATTTTACATTCCCATCAGCAATGCACAAAGTTTCTAATTTTTCCACATCCTTGCCAACACTTGTTATTCTCTGGATTTTTTAAAACATGCTTTGGATTTTTATTGAAAAAATTGTCACAACTAGTTATGAATTGTCACACACTAGTTGTCACAGCTAGTGCTGAAAAGTCTCTTTAAAGGGTACCTGAGACTCGGCAATACTTCTAAATTATCTTAAGTATCAGGTCACATTTGGACAGCCCGTACATAAGAACCATGAGAGCCAGCCTCCAAAGTAAGCTAGCAGATGCAGGACTGCCCAGCCATCCCACCAAAGAAGGTGGATGATCAAGAACAAAAGCTAAAAGGGCATGTGGGGACACTAGAACCGATACATATACTGAGCACTCTGCTATCAACTGACTGCATTCATTACCTCGTTTATTCCTTAGAATAACCTTATAAGATAAATATTCTCAATTTCCAGATAAGAAAACTGAGATTTAGAATGGTTAAGAAACTCCCCCACAATTACTTCGCCCGCTTCCAAGCTCATGGGCCTGAGATGACAGGGAAGAAAGGGGGAAAGCCACAGTGGGGCCCCCCACACTCACCTGCCAACTCTCGTGATAAATGAAACAGTTGGTGTCTAGGCCCACGGCTCTTTGCTTTTTTTCCTTCAATGACAGCTTCGTGGCTGAATCCCAGTTAGCTCAAATTGAAGAGCCAAATCTCCAGTAATAGGTGTTGAACAGTGACTAAAACCCCAGGTTTTCACTGAAGCAGCTGAGTTTCTACAGGAATGTATTCTGTCTAGACTACTTATGTCCTGCTTTGTTGTCACAGCTCTGAAGCCCCCACTTTTTCTTTCCTTTCCTACTGAAGGCCTCTGCTCATCAGGAAACCTCCCCTTCTCACCAACTGCTCCTCTCTTTAGAATCTCCCAGCTAGCTGCCCCATTGGCTAAGCTACCTGCTCGTTATCACTCTCAGAAAAGCGGTATAAGAGAACTTCCAGATCAGGTCTCCTATAGTTTAGAAAGAAGGGTTTTTATGGTATCAGGAGACTGCTCTGAAGGTTGAGCCAGGGCCCTGGTGATATTCCTGTCAAACTCTGTCTTTTTCCTTCTGTCTGTTCCTGGATTCAGATGCTATAATAGTCTGAACTTGGAACAGAGTACCAGCAGATTCAACAAGGAGTGTCTGGTACTTTTCCAATTCTTTTCAAATCTCCAACCCCTCTCTCCTACACTCCCATCTCATTTAAACTGAATAAACAGAAATCACCAACCAGGGAACTCCCTCATTTTCCGAGTGAGTCCCAGATCCCATCCTTAGTCCTTTCTGGGGACCCTGCCCCATTAGTCAGCCCCTCTCTCCCTGAATCCTCAATTTCTGCCTCTTTATAGAATTTTTCCCACCACCATCCTGTTGCCACTGTCTAGCTTCTCTAGTCTTCCTCACAGCCAAGCTCCTTGACAGACGAGCTCATCTACATGGGCTGTCTCCATCTCCTTACCTCTGGGTACACTTTCATCCCCTCCCATGTAGGGAAGTCAGCATCTCCATCTTCATTAGATAAGAATGACTAATTCGCTGTTTTCCTTTGCCTTGCCTGACATCTCAGAACTACATTTTCAATTACAGTAATTCTATTAGGCTAAGTTCACAGTATATTTATTTTTCTTTCCTGATATTTTTTATTGTAATTTTACAGTTTGATACCAAAAGACATACTGTAAGCTACCATATATTCTTTGGAGCTAAAATTTGTAGATAGACAAAAAAAAAAAAGAAACACCTGGATCAATTTGTGTTCAATTCAAGAACAATTTCAAAAGAACGGTTATCTAAATTTGGTCAAACATATGGGGAAAAAAACCCAGTATGCAGTCATTTAACTCTAAATCTTCAGTGCTTGGCATTAAGTAGATCTCAACAAATTCTTGTATAATGTGTGAATGAAAGATACAAAACCAAGAGAAGGGAAAACTGCAAAAATCTATGTGCTTGGTAAACACAACATTGCTTCATTCTGTATGCTTACTATCAGCTACTAGAAAGTATATAGAAAAGTAAAAATAGATAAAACATTGAAATAGTGGAGTTGTATGTGAATCTACTTTTCATTTGTTTTACTATTATTACAATGAATAAAAACTGGAGTGGGGATGTGCTAGAGCTCTCTGTAATACAATTATACATTTCATTGCTTAATCTGGTAGAAAATGTAGTTTGGGTTAGCTATTGCTGTGAATCAAACCATTTCAAAACCTAGTAACCTAAAACAGCAATGACTTATTTATTTCTAATGACTGTGGGTCGGAAGTTTGAGCAGGGCCTAGGCGGCCAGTTCTTCTCTTCGGATCTGGGGTATCTCATGAAGTTTCAGTCAGATGGCAGCTGGGCTGAGCCGGAAGGTTTAAGAAGGCTTCACTCACATGTCACATGTCCAGCTTCCAGGCATGGCCTCTCTCACTGCATGTGCTGCCTCATCTCTTAGTATTTTATCTCAACTTTTTTTACTGCATGGCAGCTGGCTTCCCAGTGAGCATAAAAGCAGAAACTATTCTTGCCTCTTAGGCGCTAGCCTCAGAAGCTACACGATGTCACTTCTGCCATCTTGAACCCACAGAGAAGGAAATAGATCCAACCCTGATGAGGTAAGAGGCAAGGTCTCGCATAAAAAATTATACAAGATGGGAGATACAGTTGTGGTTGCCTTTGGAAACTTATGCCACTGGGTGTTTAAATGATGTTTCATTCCCAAATTTACAAAGAAAGCTTCGTTAAGCCACTCCTACTCAGCAGGCAGCCTGGTGTAATAGACTCTAAGAATAGTGGTGCATAAAACCCTGAGTGTTCTTTTTAATCATCTCAATTGATATGAACAAAGAAATTAGCAGCAGCAGTCTTGAGCAGATGTGAGGGTAATCGGAGGCACATCCAGAGGCACTGAGCCTGGCTACAATGGGACTCTTTACGAGGGGCTGCTAACCTAATCTTCTCAATATGGGCTCCTGAACTTTGACCACAATCCCCTAAAAATGATAGGAAGTCACTGAAACATTTCAAGTAGGGAAGCAACATGACCTATTTTATATTTTATATAACCAGCCTGTCTGTGGTATGAGTGTATTAGATTGAATGGAGACAACAGACCAGAGAGGAAGCTACTGTTAATATCTAAGCCATAAAGGGCGGAGGCCTGAACCAACAGGAAGTGGGGACATATGGTGTCTGATTGAATGTAAGCAGTTAGGGAGAATGTGGCATCAAGAAATGAGAACCCTAGGTTGTTATTAAACAGCTAATTTAAGCATAAAGAGAAGTGTAGCAAAATATTGGTAATATAGAGTAGGGGTGTGCTATTAACTTTTAGTTCTTCACCAAGGATCTAGGGGGTATCTTTGTCTTGGTTTGTTCATATCTTTTTTCATCAGCTGGATTCTCTGTAACCTACTTGAACTCTTCTATGAACCACATCAAAAATATTACCATATTCAGAGCATAATCTATATCTTGCAACTCTCAAAACAGTCTGTTATGGGCTGAATTGTGCACCCCCCACCACCACCAATTTATATGATGAAGTCCTAACCCCGCTACATGACCATATTTGGAGATGGGGCCCATAAGAAGGTAATAAAGGTTCAATGAGATCATAAAGGTGAGCCTTAATCTGATAGGACTGGAGTCCTTATATGAAGAGGAAGAAACCCAAGAGCTTGCTCTCTTTCCATGCACCCACAGAGATGAGGCCATGTGAGGACACAGCAAGAAGGTAGCCATCTACAAGCCAGGAAGAGAAGCCTCACCAGAAACCAAGCCTGCCAACACCTTGATCTCTGGCTTCTAGAACTGTTAGAAAATGAATTTTGTTTTTTAGACCACCAAGTGGCATTTGATAAGGCATCTGTGTTATTTCGTTAGGGCAGCCCCAACAGACCAACATAGTCTTAACAGGTAGATATTGTCATTCCCATTTATAGATGAGGATAAGGCTCAGAATTTGACTAAGATTCCATGGGCCGTAGCAGCTCACCCTCTGTACTCCAGTGGAGGTTTCCTTACATCAGCCTTTTGTTTTTGCAGAGAATTGTCTGGGCTAATCCAGGAAGTACCAAGTCTTTACCAACCCTATTTCCAAGACCCTAGCTGCCAGTCTCTGTGTCAGCTTACTGTGCAGACCCATAGAATGATGGAACTTTAAGACCTGCTCTGAAAAATTATCCAGACAGGCTTCCCAGTCTCAGAGGTACAGAGATCTGCTACACCACTCTGTCCTCTTGCAATAGCAAAGGGGGTCATATAAGTCATCTATAAACTTCTCTGTGGGAAAAGAGCTACTTGCTGGCTGTATGTGATTTCATAGGACACTCCAGCACCTCATTACCTTTTGGAACCACAATGTTGCTAATTTTAAAGAGGAGTCTTTTCTGATTTAATTGTTTCTCGTTATCTTCACCTAAGCTACCTAAGCTTCTAATAGCCTTGTTTTAAGTATAGGTGGACAAGGGCCCTCCTGAAGTAACTTCTGATGTTTTAATGTGAACCAGATTAAATTGCTTATTTTGCAGATCAAAAATGATTGAGTATCAGCAATTTCATAAACACAGTTGGCCCTCATTCCTTCCCCCTCTCTCTCATTTGGTAACTTCTGGGTGCCCACGACTCATGCCGATCTCTGATGGCCCTGGGTCGCTAACTGCTTCCTACCACTCAGCACAGCAGTATCCCAGTTGTGCACAGAGATGGAGCCTTAGAGAACAATGCACAAAGGAGAGACTATGGCCATAGAGATAGAAGGAGGCTGCAGGAACCAGGTGGCAGAGGATTTAAAAGGATCTAACTTAGAGGGTTCCCCGCTCTCCTACCACAACCATGGAACTTTAGAGTGCCTCCAGAAGGGACAAGGAAGGCACTGGGAGTCCAAATACCCTCACCACTGCTATCCTGGCCTCATGAACAGCCTTTGTACAGCCTGGGTACTGGTTTGATAACATAATGAAGGGAAAACAACCATGTCACAGTTCTCATTAAAACCAGCTCAGATTTTGTGGCTGGCAGGTCCCATTTGGCAGATGTTGGCAGGATTTTGTCAGAAAAATCTTGTGGTTCAAGACAAAAACAAGGAAAGTTCAAGATGAGCAAAAGCCTGCCATGCCTTGTCACAGAGTTGGCCTGATAAGGCCCTCAACATGTCCCACTGTGGGCTGGACTAGACCCAAAGGGTTAGATGAGATGAAGTTTAAGGGGCAGGGAGGGGCTGTGGTTCAGGCTGGCCTTCCCTAGGGTGCTCCTTGCTAATTGTAACAGGCTGCTAGCTACAAGAATATCAGCAGGGGTGCTCTCCACATTCGGGATGGAGCTTTCTATGAATTGGTCCATTGATTAGCATACCCAGCCTGGGAGAACTAAATGCCAATAGCACTTTCAAGGAATCGGGACAACCCATGAGCCTAGCGCTGGGAGTTTAGGGCAGTTTATAGTGCTATGACCTCCCCATTTAAAAGAGACATTCTCTTAGAATTTTTCAGCTCTCCTTCAATCCAGTCTTTAGTTGGACTCTACCTCCCTAACTCGCTGATCTGGTGACAATTACAGAAGGCAGGATGGGTGAGCTCAGGGGAAGTTTGAGAAGGGAAATGCTAGGAATGAAAAGTCTCCAGCCCAGCTTCAGGAAATAGTGATACTGGTAATGAGTAGGAGGAAACAGAGGCAGTGGGTAAAACCCAGCACCTGTGGCTGAGGCAACAACATGTTTGTGAAAAAGAGAAAGAAGGAAGAGGGCCATCTGTATTCCTAGGGCCTCCAGCCAAGACTATAAATGCACAAGTACATACACTGCCAGGGTAAGGCCCTTGCCTCACCACCACCAAGAGATGGAAGCTCACTTGAGATATTAATAAAGTAGGCTAAGAGGAGGAAAGCAATGTCCCATGGGCTCTGGGCATGAGAACCCAGGTGTCCCAGGCAACATCCATCATCTCAAGACCAGTTTTGATAAAAGGTGTTTCAGAAGACATCGCCTCACTCCCTCACTCCCAAGGTCCACACATGAGCCTGAGCCAAGAAGGGTGACTGCCACAGAAGCAGACCAGTCAAAAAGCAGCAGTGAAGCTGAGTGAGGTGGTACCAGTTTTCAGTGTCAGAGTGGAGGCCCACACTGTGTGTGGTGAGGAAGGCACTCTGAAAACCCATAAGTTGCCCCACCCATCAGAGGTGGTTAACACTCATCAATACCACCTTGTTGAAAACACAAAGAAGTAGAGTTCTCTATGGCAGCAGTCCCCAACCTCTTTTGCACCAGAGACCAGTGCTCCTGTGAATCTAATGCCTGATGATCTGAGGTGGAGCTGAGGCGGTGATGCTAGTGTTGGGGAGTGGCTGCAAATACAGATGAAGCTTTGCTGGCTCACTCGCCACTCACTATTTGCTGTGTGGCCCCGTTCCTAACAGGCCATGGACTGGTACCAGTCCGCAGGCTGGGGGTTGGGGACCTCTGCTCTATGGTATCTCCAGGGCCTAGAGGAGCTGAATAAGTAAGTAAATAAGTAACAACTTACTTGGGCCAAGAAAGATTTTGAAAATTATGTATTTCACAGTGCCTTGGCTTGAATTAAATAACATCTTGCCCAGAAATAGACCAGGTCACCAAGACTCAGGACTATGACCAGAGGGTATACTCTAACAAATAAAGGGCCAGGACAGTAAATTGGTGTTCTCTGAAACAGCAGCCAAGAGGAAATCATAACCCAAATATCTATGGAAATTCCAGGGCCATCACAGTGAAGATGACAGAGTGCTTGGGGCCTAGAAGACCCAGAGGTGGATCATCAAGGAGAATTCCCTGTGGGATAGGAGCTGTGGTGAAACTAAAGACTTAACCAATACCCTGAACTTAAGAGCCAGTCAGTTGTCGCCTACTAAAGATATACGCTTGAGCCACTGAAATGTTCAGGTGGATCATCTCACCTGGAGGATTTCTGGTTTATAAAGAATCACGACATTGAAAGCACGTTACCATGTAGCTTGTGCATGAGATCATGATCCAGCATCCTAAGATAAAGCAGTGACAGTGCCAAGACACATCTTGGATGTTGTTCTACCCTTATAATGCATCCACGAGGCCAGGACCCAAATGGGCCTTCGCCTGACCAATGGTATGTACAGGCCTCATATCTATGTAGTACGAGTGAGCAACAATGTATGAGAACTGTGTGGTACATATGCATACAATATACCATAACTGAGAGAGACTATTTTCATATGATCGCTGTCGTGTGTAAGAGGATACTGCAGCTCTAACTGTAGGGATCCTTACCAATGACCAAGGATTAGCATATGAGAAAAACAGAGCTAGTGCTCTAATGAAAGAACTCATGTAACTATCCTTGACGTGCAGGACTGGCCCTCCTTCAGACACAACCTGGACTTTCTGCCCATTATACCATCTATAGGAGGTAGCGGAAAGAAATATAAGATGGAAAAGACTTCCGGATAAGCAAATACACAGCACCACCCCCAATCTAAGCCAGAGGACATACTGTCTACCAAAAAACGGAACTGCATACAGGAGTTATCAACTGGAAAAGGTGAATATCTTCACTTCAACCTTTCCATAGTGCAACTCCACATGGAGGAGTGGACATGGGACTGGATGTGGACATTACTCCATTAAGTATTTTTTTTTTCTTTCAGCAGCAGTGACTATGGGAACCATGAGGGTAGGGCCCAATGCCCTGTCTGAGGGAATGGTAGACCCTGGACAGACCATAGCATCCCATTATCTCAAAATTGCCTTCCCTCTAAAATGGTTTGGGCAAATCTTCTTGAACTCCAGCCCCACAAAGGAAGGATGGTGGGAGAAGATATATGCAGACCATCAGGAAGAAGTGGGAGCATTTTTTCATGACCAGCTCTAAAGCCATGGCCTATGGAAACAGAAGTTTTGAAAGCACAGCCTCTGGCAGATGCTGCCATCCTACCCTTTTCCCATAGTACTAGAATTATTACCTGGGCTCATAGGAGCTCTGAATAAGCCTCTCTTGTAGCCCAAAACATTCTAGTCAAGGGGACGTGAGTAGGAGTGAGGTGTGCACCTTCCAGGTCATACCTTCAAATGGAAAGGGCTCTCCCTCCCCTCTTTCTTTCCCCGTCTGAAATGCCATCTCCAGACGGAGACAAAGACATTCCCCGATGGATAGTGGAATAAAAAAATAGAGGGAGCCTGAATTTTTACTTGTAAAAAAAATACAATGTTTTCTCTTTTGTTTTAAACAATTTTTAATATTTTCAATTACAGCTGATATACAATATTATGTTAATTTCAGCTGTACAACATAGTAATTAGACATATATATAACTTATGAGTTGATCATCCTGATAAATCTGGTACCCATCTGACACCATATGTAGGTATTACAATATTATTTACTATATTCCTTATGCTATACTTTACATCTCCATGACTATGTTGTAACTATCAATTTGTACCTCTTAATTCCTCCCTTTTTTCACCCACTCTCCCAACCCCCTTCCCATCTGCCAAACATGAAAATGCTCTGTAAATGAGTTTGTTTGTTTTGTTTATTTTATTCTTTAGATTCCACATGTAAGTGAAATCATATGGCATTTGTCTTTCTCTGTCTGACTTCCTCCACTCAGTACAATACCCTTTAGGTCCATCCATGTTGTTACAGATGACAAGATTTCATTTTGTAAGATGGCAAGATTGTAAATAATGCTACAATGAACATATGGATTGGTACGTCCCTTCAAAGAATTATTTTGGGTTTCTTCAGATAAATGTCCAGAAATGGGATTACTAGGTCCTTCTTTGCCTTTGTTTTAAAGTTTATTTTGGTGACGTCAGAAACATGGCGGAGTGAGAGACGTCTTCAGATCTCTCCCTGTGAAACAACAATAAGGTGAACATCGAAAACTCAACAAAAAACACACAAACTGCACACCAGCATGTCTAAGTGTGGGATCTACACATAAGAGCTAACACAGGTCAGAACACCAGGAGTCGGGCGGTAGACTGGAAGAAACAAAGAAGCCGCCTCTCCCAGCCGGAGCTCCCTGCAGGAGGAGGGGGAGGAAAAAAGGTGTGGCGAGTTCCCTGAACAGCCCTGCCTGGGAGAGCTGTGAGTTCCATGCAGCTAGTGGCAGCGCCCAGGCATCAAGGCAGAAAGCAGAAAAGTGGAACGGCAGAGAAATAACAGTTGATTATTACCAGCAGTGGTTGCAAAATGCCAGGCTGAGCCACAGCCCTCATCCCCTAAACCAGAGGGCACTCCCCATGTCCTCTAAGATGGAACACTGCGGGGCCCCGGGGGAATTTGAACAAAAACTACCAAAACTGTCACTAACATTGCCAGGGACTGAGACTGAGGGTAGCGAGTGTGACTGAATATAATAATTAAAAAAAAGCCATTATTAAGACTTTACATAAAGCAGGGATCCAAGAAGATCAGATGCCACCCATTGGAAACCAAAAGAAAGCACTCTTCTTTGTAACAGGCCAAAGAGAGACCTTTATATAATAAATCTTTCTGGAGAAAAAGCAGAATACACTTCCATTAATGCCCTGGTGGAGAAATAGTCCATTAAACACCATGAACATCAAGGTGACAAGGCAGCTCAGAAAGAAAGATAAACATCTCCAGAAAATAACCTTAAAGATATAGAAATATGCGACTTAAATGACAGAGAATTCAGGATGGTACTTCTAAAAAAAAAGACACGATAATATCCAAAAAAAAAAAAAACTCATACCAACAATTTCAAGACTTGAAAAAACAACTAGATGAGCACAATGAGTTTTTTAGAATGGACATTGAAACCCTGAAAAAGAACCAAATAGAACTTCTGGAGATGAAGAACACACTGCAAGAGATGAAAATAAAATAGCAAGGTTGGGAAATAGAGTTGACCAAATGGAGAAAAGGATCAGTGATATCGAAGACAGAAATACAGAAATAAGTTGGAAGAAGAAAGAAACCAAAGAATGAAAAATAATGAAAGAGAATTACAAGAACTAGCTGATAGCATCAGGAGAGGAAACATAAGAATAATGGGCATTATCAAAGGCAAGGAAAAGGAGCAAGGACTAGAAGGACTTTTCAGACAAATAGTGGACGAGAATTTCCCAAATCTAAGGAATGATCTGGAGCTTGGAATTCAAGAAGTCAACAGAACACCCCAATTATTTCAACCCAAAAAGGCCTTCTCCAAGACACATTGTACTAAAATTATCAAAAATCAATGACAAAGAAAGAATTTTCAGGGCAGCCAGGGAAAAGACAACAGTAACCTATAAAGGAAAATCCATTAGATTATTGTCAGACTTCTCACCACAAACCTTAAAAGCCAGAAAAGGAGCGAAATCAAATTTTCAAACTATTAAATGAAAGGAACTACCAGCCAAGTATAATGTACCCAGCAAAGCTCTCCTTTAGATATGAAGGAGAAATAAAGATCTTTCCAGACATACAAAAATTGAGGGACTTCTTCACTATGAGGCCTGCATTACATGAAATACTGAAAGGGGTCAGCTCACCTAAAACAAAATAACAACAAAAAATACATAACTAGGAATAAGGCGACTAGCAGGCAGATAGAAGCAGCGGAGTGCAACTCTTACTAAGAACAGGTCATTATAAGCTTAAACAATAAGAAGAGAATTGCTATAGCAAAGTAGTAATAAATGTTCAGCATACATAGGGACAAATTGAGACAATAATGATAGAAAAGGGGAGGACTGAAAGATCCAAATTCATAAAGAGGAATGGAGATAAGGCGCACGTGGAAGAAAATGGACTACTATGTACGTATAACTATCCTCTACATATCTGTAATGGTAACAACATGCCAAAGATTCAGAATTGAAGTATATACTATAAAACAAAAAGGACCAGAGGGAAAATCCAAAAACCCAACCAAAATTTCAAAAAAATATAGACACACAAGGAAAAGGAAGCAATGGAAATACCAACCTACCAGAAAGCAAAACATAAAGTGGTTTATATGAGGAAGTGGTTTAATATGAGGAAAACCTCATATTTCAATAATCACCCTAAATGTAAATGGACTGAACTCACCAATAAAAAGGCACAGAGTTGCAGATTGGATCAAAAAACAAAGCCCAACCGTATGCTGCCTCCAGGAGACATATCTCAGATCCAAAGACAAATATAGACTCAAAGTGAAAGGGTGGAAAATGATATTTCTAGAAAATTGCTTTCAGAGAAAAGCAAGAGTAGAAGTACTAATATCGGACAAAATCGATTTCAAAAAAAAAGGGAAAGAAAGATACTGATACAAAAAGAGAAAAATACAGACCAGTATCTCTCATGAACACAAATGTAAAAATCCTAAATAAGATACTAGTGAACCGAATACAGCAACATATTAAAAAGATTATACACCACGATCAAGTGAGCTTCATCCCAGGGGCACAGGGATCATTCAACATACACAAATTGATTAATGTGATACACAACGTAAACAAATTAAAAAATAAGAATCATGATCATATCAATAGATGCAGAAAAAGCCTTCGACAAGATACAGCATCCATTTATGATCAAAACACTTAACAAAATTGGTATAGAAGGAAAGTACCTTAACATAATAAAGGCCATATATGATAAACCCTCAGTCAACATTATACTTAATGGTAAAAAACTAAAAACCTTTCCTCTAAGATCAGGAAAAAGGCAAGGCTGCCCACTATTGCCACTGTTATTCAATATAACATTGGAGGTCCCAGCAATCAGAAAAGAAAAAGATAGAAAATGCATCCAATAGGAAACAAAGAAGTCAAACTGTCACTATTGGCAGATGACATGATTCTCTATATAGAAACCCTAAAGACTCCACAAGAACATCACTAGAAACAATAAGCAAATACAGTAAAATTTCTGGATACAAAATCAATGTTCAAAAATCTGTAGTGTTCCTACACTCTAATAATGAATTGTCAGAAAAAGAAGTGGAAAAAGAATTCCTTTTGCAATTGCAACAAAAAGAATAAAATACCTAGGAATAAACCTAACAAAACATATGAAGGATCTATATAATGAAAACTATAAGAAATTGAAGAAGATACAAAGAAATGAAAAGATATTCCATATTGTTGGATTGGAAGAATTGACATACTTAACATGGCCTTATTACCTAAAGCATTATACAGATTTAATGCAATCCTCATCAAAATCCCATCGGTATTTTTTAAAGAAATAGAACAAAAAATCATCAGGTTCCTATGGAAGCACAAAAGACCCCGAATTGCCAAAGCCATCTTGAGAAAAAAAGAACAAGGTTGGAGGCATCACTCTGCCCGACTTCAAATTGTACTATTAAGCGACAATAATCAAAACAACACAGTATTGGCATAAAAACAGACACACAGACCAGTGGAACAAAATCAAGAGTCCAGATATAAACCCATATTTATATGGGCAAATAATTTTCGACAAAAGAGCTGAAAACATACAATGGAGAAAGGAAAGCCTCTTCAATAAATGGTGCTGGGAAAACTGGAAAGCCACCTGCAAAAGAATGAAACTAGACTGTTGTCTATCACCACACACCAAAATTAACTCAAAATGGATTAAGGACCTGAATATAAGACCTGAAACAATAAAATGCGTAGAAGAAAACACAGGAACTAAACTCATGGACCTTGGACTTAAAGAGGATTTTATGAATTTGACTTCAAAGGCAAGGGAAGTAAAAGCAAAAATAAATGAATGGGACTACATCAAATTAAAAAACTTCTGCACAGTAAAAGAAACCATCATCAAGGTAAAGATACAACCATCCAAATGGGAAAATATATTTATAAGCAACACCTTCGATAAGGGCCTAATATCCAAAATATACAAAGAACTCATACAACTCAATAACAACAAAAAAACAAACGATCCAATCAAAAAATGGGCAGAGGACCTGAACAGACACTTCTTCTCAAGAAGACATACAAATGGCCAATAAACATATGTAAACATACTCATCATCACTAGCTATGAGGGAAATGCAAACCAAAACCACAATGAGATACCATGTCACACCTGTTAGAATAGCTATAATCAACAGGACAAGTAATAACAAATGTTGAGGGGGATGCAGAGGAAAAGGAACCCTCATATGCTGCTGGTAGGACTGCAAATTGGTACAGCCACTATGGAAAACATTATGGAGGTTCCTCAAAAAACTAAAAATTGATCTACCATATGATCCAGCAATCCTTCTACTGGGCATTTACCCCAAAGACTTGAAAATTCATATCCAAAAAGATATTTGCACACCGATGTTCATAGCAGCATTATTCACGGTGGCCAGGACATGGAAGCAACTGAAGTGTTCTACGATAGATGATTGAATAAAGAAGCTGAGCTGTGGTGCATATGTACAATGGAATATTACTCAGCCATAAGAAGGGATGAAATACTGCCATTTACATTAACATGGAGGGACCTTGAGATAATCATGCTAAGCGAAATAAACCAGACAGGAAAAGTTGAAAATCACAAGATATCACTTATATGTGGGATATAAACCTAAAAGCAATAAACGAACAAGAGAAACAAACAGAGACTCATGGACATGGACAATAGACTAGTAGTTACCAGAGGGTAGGGGGCAAGGGTGAAGGAAGGAGGTAGATGGGGTAAAAGGGATCAAATATGTGGTGACAGAAAGAGATCTAACTATGGGAGGGAAACACACAATGCAATATGTATATGCCTTGCAATTGTACACCTGAAGCTTACCGAATTTTGTTAACCAACATCACTACTACTACTATTACTACTACTAATAATAATAATAAATTAAAACTTTTTAAAATAGTCTATTTTGTCTAGTATTAGTATTCATACTCCATCTCTTTTGTTTCTATTTTCATAAAATATCTCTTTCTATCCCTTTACTTTTAGTATATGTGAGTCTTTCAATCTGAAGTAGGTATCTTGTAGACAACATATATAAAGGTCTTGTTTTCTTATCCATTCTTCCACCCTATCTTTTGATTGGAGCATTTAATCCACTTACATTTAAAGTAATTGTTGATAGATATATACTGCCGTTTTATTATTCATATTTTTTTCTTCTTCTTCTTAACTCTTTTCCCACTTAGAAAAAAAAAGTGCATCTCACAGCCACTGTTAATATCACACATAAGAATGCTCTATTTTCTAGGATTTGACATCTTTAGCTATCCAGAATTACTATATTTTATAACTGGATATATCACTACTAAAAACAGAATGCTATAAATAGAATGATGTCATTTGTTTCCAAAGACTATCAATATACTAGAGCAATGTGAAAATAATTAAAAAAGCAAGATATTGCATGGCAAACTTTGAGAGTAAGGTTAGGACTGTAATCCATGAGTTCTCTCGGGGTAAAGGCTGCAGCCATAAGCACCACCGGCAAATATTCTTGGGGCAAATGGAAAATGGGTTACAGAACTTTAACATTTCTTGTAATACTAGTTTGATGTTGATAAACTCCTTTAGTTTTTTCTTGTCTGGGAAGCTCTATATCTGTCCTTTGATTCTAAATGATAGCTTTGTTTGGTAATCTTGGTTGTAGGCCCTTACTTTTCAACAATTTCAATATTTCATACCAATCCCTTTTGGCCTATAAAGTTTCTGTTGAGAAATTAGCTGACAGTCTTATGGGAGCTCCCTTGTAGATAACTAACTGATTTTCTCTTGCTGTTTTTAAGACTCTCTGTTTGTCTTTAACCTTTGGAATTTTAATTATGATGTGTCTTGGTATGGGCTTTTTTGGGTGTATCTTTTTTGGGGCTCTGCACTTCTTGGGCTTGTATGTCTATTTCCTTTGCCCAGTTAGAGAAGTTTACCATCATTTCTTCAAATAGGTTTTCAATTCCTTGCTGTTTCTTCTCCTTCTGGTGCTCCTATGAGGTGAATGTTGGTACGTTTGATGTTGTCCCAGTATATCCTCACTTATCAAAATTCTTTTTTTTTTTTTTTTTTTTTTTTTATTCCTTTATTTGGTGTTTCTGGCTACCTTACTTTCTAAATGGCTGATTCAATGTTCTACTTTATCTAATCTGCTGTTGATTCCCTCTAATGTATTCTTCATTTTAGTTATTGTAATCTTCATTTCTGACTGGTCTTTTTTATGCTCTCTATCTCCATTTTTATGTTTCCTATCTCTTTGTTAAAGTTCTCACTGTGTTCAACTAATTCTTTTTCTGGAGCTTTGTTCTGTTCTTTCATTTGGGGCATGTTTCTTTGTCTCCCTATTTTGGCTGCCTCCCTGTATTTGTTTTTAAGTATTAGATAGGGCTGCTATGTTTCCTGGTCTTAGTAGAGTGGCTTTATGTAGTAGTATGTAGTAGAGTGGCTTTATGAGGCTCCATCTCCCTGGTCATCCGAGCGGGGTGCTCCAGGTGTGTCCCTTGTGTGAGTTATGTGTGTTCTCCTGTTGTACTTGAGCCTTGGTTGCTGTTTGTACATTAGTGGGAGGGATTGATCTTTGGGGCTGATTGGTTGTGAGGACTGGCTGGTGACTATAGTGGAGAAGCTGTTGTGCAGGGACTGACCCTACTGTGCAGGATTCACTTTAGCAGGGCTCTAGTGCCTGCCCAATCTTCTTTTAGGGTTTATTGTCCTCAGATGTGGCCCCTGATGGTGCTCCACTCAACTGGAAGCTGGCCACCAGGTATGCCAGCCCCAGGGCCTTCTGGGAGGAACCCCAATGCAGGCCTAGTTCAGCCATGCCTATTCACTGCCCACGGCCACCTGACATGAGTCACCAAGCAATCTGCAAATGGCCATCACCCACACTGGTCTTG
Source organism: Pteropus medius (assembly GCF_902729225.1). NCBI lineage: Eukaryota > Metazoa > Chordata > Mammalia > Chiroptera > Pteropodidae > Pteropus > Pteropus medius. Next base: position 25,295,687 of record NW_024344240.1, read on the forward strand.
AAGGTGCCTCAAGAGGCCAAGCCACAAACTGAGGACAACTGCCAGTAGTGCTAGCCTTGGGGCTGCTCAGCAAGAGGTACGGGGTACACCAAGGCCAGATGCTGCTTTTTGAGTGTTGTGAACCTTCGATAAATATTAGGAAAGGCCACATCGTGAGTCAAGAAAGCTATCTGTATGAAAAAGCAGATGGCAGTTGCTTGGATGGGCTGCAAATTGGATGGGATGGGATCTCATGGAATCACCAAGTAGGGTGATCAGTTAGCCAGGCTGATGGAGACTCAGATATGGTAGCCCCCTGCAGCTGCATACTGAGAGTGAAGAGTGTTCAACAAAGGAACAATGGATTCTGCCAGCACTTGTCTAAGAAAAAGCTGCCCCTCCAGCCCTCACTCTGAAGGCAGACAATTCAGTTCCTCCCTGTATGTCCCTGGCACTTTCCGACCTGCTGCCCAGCACTAGAGCTCAGAGTGGATGAGACCGTCAGAGAGTAAGTCCATGTGTGGGCCTTTTAAGAGAAGCACCTGGGACTCCAGCGGCCTTCCATGTCACTCAGCCACAATCTCGGCTGATTTTCAGAGCCAGAAGTTGTGGGGAATTCTCTTCCAGGCACTGGTGCTCCAGGCTGGGGAGCCCAGTGTGCAGCTGGGACCCCTTGCTCCTCAGGGGGACCTTCACAACCAAGCTATCCCTTCTGATTCTCAACCACCACACATGGGGATGGGATGAGCCCTTTCTGAATCCCTGCCCCTCCTACCAGTCTTGATGTGGCTTCTTCTCTATATCCTTAGTTATAGGGTCACTGTTCAGCTAGACTTAAGGCAATTCTCATTGATGGTTGTTCTGTTCATTAGTTGTAATTTTGATGTGGTCATGAAAGGAAACAAGCACAGCATTTACCTACTCTACCATCTTGACCAAAAGTCAAGAAATACAACATTTAATCCAATATTCTTCTGGATGTCTTTTGCCCCCAGCCAGACTAATATTCAACTAATATGTGACCCCAAAATGGGCAATTATGTAATGTCTGGTAATTTCAGAGAATTGAGAGAACAAGAACAATATGAATTGCAATCTAAAGATAAAATTGCTGCAAGTGGAATTAGCCACTACTATCAAATATTGCCCCAAAGAACCAAATGCCAGGGAGGAAGGAGAAGGGCCACATTGGGCGTCGGGTCCCATGCTGCCCCTGGTGACCATCTTGCTGCAACTGTGTCAGGTAGTGGGGAGCCATAATATTGTGACTTGGTGAGCCCTACTCCATGAGGGTTGACTGGGAATACTAAAAGAACTACATGGGAACAGACAAAATCATACTAAGGGAAACTATGAGGCAAACATAAAGTCAGGCCAAATAGCCATCATCTGGTAAACCAAGGCTCTCAAGGTAAATATATTTACACATTCCAACCTTCTGGAGAGCTAAGGATGAACAATACCAGCTTGGGAATGGCTTGACCACCACAGCCCTGACTGACAAGTATAGTCATTAGAGATTTGTACAAAACAGAAGGTTCAGGATTCCTGGCATATGTTAGCCTAAAAACAGTATAAAAAGCAGCAGGTCTATGCCCCTGGCCTTTTCTTACTCTGTGTACACAACTGAGAATAATGAACTTCAGGTTGCATCCATAAGGAACAAGGATGTACCAGGTAGCCAGGCCTAATCACATTGACCATAACCTATGTCCTGTGAACATCTTGTTTGCTGGTTCCATATTAAACAATGAAAAAAGTCAAAAGGAGGGAAGAAGAAAGGAAGAAAGACGGGGGAAGGGAAGGAGAGAGAAAGAAACCTCAGCTGGGACCTGGCATTTAGGTGCTTATACTGTGTGCTGCACAATGCAAGGGGGGCACCATTCACATAGATTCCAGTACTGATGGCACTTCCTGGAACTGTGCACTGCCTGGGCCCTGACCTCAGGTGAGTCCAAAGAGGTCCTGACTGAAGTCCATAAACTCATCAATAGAGATGGCCTGCCTGGCTCAATGTAGGTGAGAGTCCATGTGACCAACCTTGAATTAAGGCTGAGTATAGAAGGGAAAGAGGTCGAAAGAGGCTGTGAGGTTTGGAGAAAGAAAGAAGGGTTCCAGGGACTGAAGATCCATAGGACATCCAAGAATAGGGGTGGTGAGGGTGTAAGAGAGCAGGAACAACTTTGTCATTTTCCTCAAAACTGATATTCAGACTTAATTCTTATGCACACAAAACCCCAGCTATATGACGTTGGGTAAGTTACTTAATCTCTCCAGACTTGTTTGCTCTTCCATAAAATATCCACCTCACAGGGTGGTTGTGAGGATTAAAGCAGATAAGATGCGTGAAGCCCTTGCCAGGGCCTGGCACTGGGTTGGCACTCAGCAAATACTGATTTCCTCCCAACCTCTCTTACCTGGGCCTCAGATTTATTGAGCTTGTCTGTAAACCTGTTCTGAACAAATGTAGAACTACAATGAGAAAGGCTAGAAGAGATGAGCAGTGGGGTAGACGTAATAAGGCTATATGAACATGGAAAGGAGAAGCAAGGTGTGCTGGCTGCCTAAGCTTCACCCAGTGTTGCCCAGAGGGTTACTCTGCACTCCCTTCAAGCCACTTCCCCAGCACTTGCTTTCCTATGATTTTTAAGATCTCCCAAATTAGGTCTGCCCTGTGGGTGCTCCGCTTTCCCAACGCCCACTTTTTCCTAGGGATTTGACTTCCGTCCCTACCACCCCACTGGGGCTACACTCTCAAAGGTCACGTTTAAGAACCTCTTAAACTCTCAGTCCTGCTACCTGAATCTAGTGCCCTATGCAGGGCTTGGCTCATCAATCTCAATAAATCTTTGTGAAATCAAACTCTCTTTCTTCTCTGGTGGTCACCACTTCAACTAGGTGATCAAACTTAGCACCAGTAATAGTGGGATAGTAGCAGTGGCATAGTTACACAACTCTGGGACTACTAAGCAACATAGAGCTGTACACTTAAAATGGGTAAATTGTATGGCGTGTGAATCATATCTTAATAAGAAGTAAAAAAAAAAAATTAATTAAATAAATAATAGTGGGAACAACCTGACCCTAGAGGTTTCCTGATGTGATGTCTTGTAAAATATACATCATTGCCTGGGAGGTATTCCTGCCAAAAATGGTTAACCTGAATCAAATCAAGCCTTTTGACCTCACTTCAGTTTACAGGCTGTATAGGGAATAGAAAAAATAATGCTAAGATACACTACTTCAAATAGAAATCTTCAAATAGAAAATGTGGACTATTTAATGTCATTAAAAAGAAAGTGAGAGAATTGTTCTAGAGTTAGAGAGATAATGACCCCATACAATATGTGAAACCTGAATGGACTCCGGCTTAAGAAAAGCAACTGTAAAAACATTTAAGGGCACGATTAGGGAAATTTGAATATGAACTAAATATTAGGGGGTTATTATTAATTTTCCTAGGTGTAATAAAGGCATTATTTTAACGTAGTAAGCTGAATTTATTCTTAGAGATGCTTGCTGAAATATTTGGGGTCAAATGTCATGATGTCTACAACTCTCAAGTGTTTCTGAAACACACACATACAGATATAGGTAAAGCAAATATGACCAAGAGTTAATGAACTGAAGTGGTGGGTATGTGGGTTCAGTTGTACTATCTTTTCAACTTTTCTTCATGCTTGAAATATTATAATAGAAAGATGAAAAAAACATGTTCCTTCATTTTTTCCTTTCCATGTTCACTGCCACCACATAAACAGCTCATTGTCTTTGAGTAATATAATCACATACTCACCCTTCTCTAGAGTACTTTGCCTTGTCTCACTGAACAGCAAGTCCTCCAGGCCTTTGCCATATTGCTATTGTCTATTCACCATCAGTCTTTCCTACATGTCCGTGAGCTTCTAGAGGGCAGGGACCATATCACGTCACCTGTGGGTCCCCACAGCACAGAGCCTGACAGTGTAAGTGATCCATAAGCCTCAAATACATGAAAGATTGTATGAGTGAATGAATGGGTGAATGGACAGATAAACAAAAAAGCGGACAAAGGACTGAACAGGTCTGCTAGCATTCAGGCCCCACTGCATCTATCTACCTTACACTGCACTGCCTGAAGAGTCTGCTGAGGCAGTGGTCTCATAGCACATCTCTCTGCTCAGCACACCCCAACAGCTTCTCACAGCCCAATGATTTAAGCAGCCTTACCTTCCCACTGTAACTTCTATATGACCCAGTCACATTTGACTACTTGTGTTCTTTGGAAAAACTCTATGCTTTTTCTTTCAATGTTTCCTTTACCCTTCTCTCCTGTCCTCTCTCTCATTTCTCAGGGCCCCTCCCAAAAGCCATTTCATCCAAAAACCTTTCAGATTCCAACAAACAGAAAGAATAGTCCCTCATCCCCCACTCCCCAAACCACTTTGATTGTAAAATGGTATATATTTTTAAGTTTTATCTTAGCTGCTAACAACAGAATTCTTTAAAAGGCATTTAACATTTATGTTTTAGAAAAATATGTTCATAAGTTTGGTTACTTGGGTTTCCTAGGCATTCCAAACAATAGCCATGAAAGTAATGTACTTATTTTTTCTCAAGCTCATCAAACTTCTAATAAATCAGACTTACATTTCTTTCCAACAAAACCATCCTAAACACTTAAATTCCTTTTCCAGACCTTAAATCTTAATTTAAAGATTCCATAAATCAAATTACCTTAAAAGTCTGAACACCGATTACAAAAGTAATCAGATTCTTAAACCCATTTCAAAATACAAATCTATTGTCATTCAACTTTTTACAAATTCCAAAATAAATTATAAGACTAATATCAAATCATCTTAAGTGTTTCAAGTTAATATCACAAGTATAATATGTCAGTCTCTAACATAACATTCTCCTAAATATTTCAAATGCATTAGAAGTAATACATATAAATTACCATGATGATTTCAAATTTTATTTCTAAACCTAACAGAAAGTAGTAATAAAATAATGGATTTCCTGTACTTTTTTCTTATCTCTATGCTTATTTCGATACCTTCAGAGTAGTATATACTCACCATACTAAGTAGATGAGAATTATCATCTCAGCAGCTGGGGTTACTGAGTCCAAAATTTGGCACTGAAATGGGTTAAAGATTCCAGTGATAGTCAGGGGTTCTGAATTATGACAGAACAGCTGGGTCTGCTTCCAGGGCAATCTTCCCTGAGCCGCATAAAATTAAGGTGAGGATTTTCTTAGAGTCTTACAGTAATGGACCATTTTAAGTCCATGCCTTTTCTTTGCAAATCAATGCCTCACATTTTAAAGGTAACCTCTTAGATAACTGCCTAATTTGAATTTTTCCCATTTGCTATGAAAAATTCCAAACATACAGAAAAGTTGAAAAATTGTACAGTCAGCCCTGTATTTAGATTCTACCATTTAGATTCTACAATTAACATTTTGTGGTATTTGCTTTGTCACATATCTGGCATTTTATTCATTCTTTTATCTATCCATCAATCCACCTTATTTTCTGTGCATTTTAAAGTGGCAGACATCAATATACTTAGCACTTCAGCCTACATAGTATTAACTAGAATTCAATGTCATATTATTTTTAGATAAAATTTACAATTAAATATACAAAATTTTAATGTACTTTTGGATAAATTTTGACAAACATATATACCTGTGTAGCCTAAACCCCTAGAAGATATAAAACACTACCATTACTCTACAAAGTTTCTTCATGGCTAAGGTGGCCAGGTTTACAAAGAAAAACAATGGAATGCCCAGTTAAATATGAATTTCGGATAAAGAATGGATACATTTTTGGTATAAGTATTCCCCAACTACTACATGGGAAATACTTATACCAAAAATGTATCCATTCTTTATCCGAAATTCAAATTTAACTGGGCATCCTGTATTTTGTCTGGCAATTCTATTCATACTCCTTCCCAGTCAGTCATGGATCCCTATCCCCTAGATGCAACCACTGGTCTGATTTTTTTTTTTTTTGCCACCATAAATTAGTTTTGCCTGATATTTAACCATCCAAGTTTATAAATTAGAGTCATAAAGTATGTGCTCTTTTGTGTAAGACTTCTTTCACCAACATAGCATTTTTTAAATTTATTCATGCTATTGTATCTAACAATAGTTTGAAACACTTTACAAATATACTACATTTTATGCCTTCTCCTATTCACGTATACCAAACTACTATTTCTAGTTTGGCACTACTATAAGTAGAGCTTCTATGAGCATTTTTATACAAGTCTGTTCATGGACATAGGTTTTTTATTTCTCTTAGGTAAACATCTAAGATGAAATAGCTCAGTTATAAGGTAGATGTATGTTTAGTTTTCTAAGTTGCATTTCCCTAATGAATAATGATGATAAGCATTTTTATGGGCTTATTGCCTATCTATACATATTAATTTGTAAAGTGGTTATTGAAATGTTTTGCCTATTTTTAAAATTTTGAGTTGTCCTTTTACTATTAAGTCCTTTATATATTCTGGATATCAGATCTTTGTCAGATATATGTCTTGCAAAATATCTTTCCCTATCTCTTTTTACTTTCTTCAGTATCTGATGAATAGAATTTTTATGAAGCTTAATTTATTATTTATTCTTTATTATTCTTTTATGTTATTACATTCTGTGTCCTAATAAACCTTTATCCATGCCCAAGTCACAAAGATATTCTCCTGTGTTTTCTTCTAGAAGCTTTAGAGTTTCCCTTTTATGTTTAGATCTGTAATTCATCCTGAATTAATTTTCGGTTATGATGAAAGACAGGGCTAGAATTTCACTTTTTTTCTGTAGGGATACCCAGTTGTTCCAGTTCCACTTGTTAAAAAGACCTTCCTTTTCCCATTGGGCTGCTTTGGCATCTTGTCAAAAACCAAGTGCCTATATAAGTATGCATCTATTTCTGGGCTATTTATTCCACTGATTTATTTGTTGGTCCTTATGTCAGTACCATCAAATATAGTTTTGATTACTGTAGCTTTAGAAGTCTTAAAATCCAGTAGTATAAGTTCCCTAATTTTTATTTTTTTCCTGGATTGCTTGGATAGTCTCAATCCTTTGAGTTTCCACATAAATTTTAGAATCAGCTTGTCGATTCCTATGAAAAAACCTGGTGGGATTTTGATTGAGAAACATACTACAAATGTTTTCACACTTTGCTTTCTTCTCAGTAACCACCATTCTCTAGCCATTCTGCTGACAAGCATTTTCATATAGTTCTACACCCCTCACCAAATCTCTCTCTCAAACTAGAATCACTTCTAAACCTCTGATTCTTTTGATTCATCTTGTTTAATTTCAATGTTATTTCTGTTTCATCATCTACAATCCTTCCCTCTCTTCCTTCAAATCTCAGTGTTCCCTTTTTTAAAATATAACTTTAATCATTATTTCTAGGTGTAATGATTCCCTACTCTGGTTTCACGTGAGAGAAAGAACCCCAGTCTAATAGCTCAGAACAGTTATCCTCTTTACTGAGCTCACCACCTGGCTTGCTCTCTTTCTCTACCCTGGGCTCTGCCACTGACTGTGTGACCTTATACAAGTGATTTACTCCATCAGGGATTCAGCTTACCTATCATTAAGTGAAAAGATTAGACTAAATCTATGTTGTGGTTTGTGGTGGTGGTGGTAAATGTTTTATTTTGTTAATACCAAAACTCCTTTAAGAATCTGAAGAAATTTGTGAGCTCTCTTTTCAAGGAAAAGCAAATTCACAAAAAACATTTTGCAAATCATTTCTGAGTGTTTACAAACTTCATAGAGCCTATCTATGTACTTCAGCTTAACAATCCCTGGACTAAATGCTTTTTTCTTCCAATAGCTCTCTCTGGCTCTAATACTAATTTCTCTTAGAAATAGAAATAGGAAAGTAGCAATTTCCAACCCTACTAAGAACATAACTCTGAAAAAAATGGTGTTGATAATGGATAGACTGTCCAGACAGAAAATCAGCAAGGAAACATCAGAACGGATCCGCATGTTAAACAAATGGACTTAATGGACATATACAGAAATTTCCATCTAACAGTAGAATACATTTACAATGTGTGTGTGTGTGTGTGTGTGTGTGTGTGTGTGTGTGTGTCTGAGTATGTTTTAAGCTGTGTTATTACAGAAGAGTCAAAAAATTTTTTAAATTTTAAGGTCCTCCCAAGTGCACATGGAACATTCTCCTGGAAAGATCATATGATAGGTCACAAAACAAATCTTAGTAAATTTAAGAAGATTAAAATCATATCAACTATCTTTTCTGACCACAATGGTATGAAACTAGAAATCAACAAGAAGAAAAAAGTGAGAAGATCTACAAATATGTAGAAACTAAACAACACACTTCTAAACAACCAATGAGTTGGAGAAGAAATCAAAAGAGAAATATAAAGATTATGTCAAAACAAATGAAAATGGAAATACAGCATATTAAATCTTATGGGTTGTTTTCATACGAACTGGGGCAGCACAAGAAGACAAGAGCAACCTTAAAGGATCTTCCATAGGCTGAGATGATACAATTTCAACAATAAAAAGGAAATAATTATTATATTTCACTGAAAAAATTCTGAGAAAAAATTATGAGCCTATAAGGATAGCTAAAGGAAAAAAACATAAAGTGTACTAGAAATAAAATTTCAACTCATGAAATGAATGATTATATAAAATATATTAATGATAATCATGTTATTCTCTTTATCATCTTAATATTATGTTAATTTTTATTGGAATTGTTTATTATACCAAGAAATTTTTAAATACATTTGTGTGCAGTCATGTGCCCCATAACAATTTCTCAGTCAACCACAGACCACATATACGATGGTGGTCCCATAAGATTATAATGGAGCTGAAAAAGTCCTAGTGATGTCACAGCCATCATAATGTCATAACACAGTGCATTAGTTGTTAACATAGAATGATATAAAGAAATATTTTTGTACAGCTGTACAATGTGTGTGTTTTAAGCTGTTATTATAAAGTCAAACAATTTTTTAAATTTTAAAGTCTATAAGGTAAAAAAGTTACAGTAAGCTAACTTATTATTCAAGAAAATTTTTAAATAAATTTAGTGTAGCCTAAGTGTATAGTGTTTATAAAGTCTACAGTAGTGTACACTAGTGTCCTAGACCTTCACATTCACTCACCACTCGCTCATTAACTCGTCCAGAACTTCCAGTCCTGCAAGCTCCATTCATGGTAAGTGTCCTCTACAGGTATACCAGTTTTTATCTTTTATACAGTATTCTTACTGTATCTTTTCTGTGTTTAGATACACAAATACCATTGTGTTACAGTTGCCTACAGTATTCAGTACAGTAACATGCTATGTAGATTTGCGGTCTAGGAGCCTTATAGCCTAGGTATGTAATAGGCCAACGCATCTAGGTTCAATGTTTGCACTACAAAATCGCCTAACAACACATTTCTCAGAATATACCTATCATTAAGCGACACAAGACTGTATTCATTTAAAACTATCAAAATTTATACTTAGAAGGGTAATTGGCCCATTGACCATGAGGCAGATATTGACCAATGACTTTAGAACGAAAGTTGATAAAAGAGAAAAAGTGAATATTAGAAGGGTATGGAATCCAATCAAGCAGTGAAGTAATTAGTTAAAATCTGGATGGAGAGGTTCATTACCTCATCAATACAAATCAGGAGGGCAAAAGAGAGTCTGTTATAAAACAGTTGGATGGTCCAAGTTTCAAGGAAAAAACTTTGGCTTAAAAGGCCCATTACAACAAGAAAGATTTCAGTTTGTTTATCAGTTTGCTTTTGCTGCATTAAAAAACACACCAAACTTAGTAGCTTAAGCTTTCTCTCCATTCTTGGGTCTATTGAACAGCTCTTCTGCTCTGGCCTGGTTCCAGCTGGTGCTGAATGGTCAATGTCAGGTGTTTAGAAGGTTGATTGGTCTAGGGGGCCTCAACTGAGATGGCTTACGTCTGCTCCACATGGTCTTTCACCCTCCAGTAGGTCAGCCCGGGCTTCCTCACATGGAAGTCTATAGATTCTAAAGACAGTACGAGAGAATAAGTCCCAATGTGTCACGTTTGCTACTGTGGCACTGGCCAAAGCAATTCAACGACCAAGCTCAGAGTCATTGTGAGAGAAGATTACTCAGAGAGCATTACTGCACCATTATTGCCATTACTGTAATATCCTACTACCATTTGGTAGTAGTTAACTTATTAGATTTGCAAGTGTTGCTCAAATGCCTTGAAATATTTTATTTGTTAGATTTATAAGTCTACCCAATCAGCATTTGAAATGTTTGAGAGAAGCAGACACATAAAATTTGGATTGGGGTTTGAAATGTCTAACAAAATTTAATCAAGTTGCAAGTAATGTTAAATGTTTAAAGATAATTTAATCTTAAATTTATGAGTTAATTGCACATGACTCAAAGAACAAGTGATTGTTCTTATTGTATATAAATATTACTAGATTAATAAATGGACTAGCAAGATTTATAAACTGAATTTAAAAGCTTGAGAAAAACTAGGATTTAAATTTTGCAACTCAATGTAAGTGAATAATAATTAAAACACCAATTATTCTAAATAATTTTTCCACAAACGGAAACTCTCTCCAGCTTGAATAAACTTCAGTTGACATATTTATTCAATTGCTATTCAAAACACATTTATCGATTGCCTGCTATGAGACAGGTGCTAGTCTAGATAAGAGGAATATAGTAGAAAATGACTCCCAGTCTCTTTCTTCATTGAGATTATACACTAGTGGAGGATATAGGGAGATGATGGAGAGACAAATGCCAGTCAATCAGAGACCAGTTCCTTATTTCCTGATTCTAATCCCATCTAATCTATGGCAAAGGACACTCTGTCTCCTCTCTCACTGTGCAGGAATAGAAGCAGTGGCCAGTTCCCTTTTTCCATTGTCAAAGACAACACTAAGTTCTCCAATTTCTTCCTATCTGACTCCAGTTTTTGAACCCAGCTCCTCTCACAATCAATCAATGAATCTACAAATGTTTATTGAGCATCTGTTATTTCTGTCAGGGCAGAGAAGAAGGGAAGAGAAAAGTAAGAACAAGAGAACATGCAGTCCACTGGTGATGTGCACTCAGCAAGTATTTACTCAACACATCACACCCAGCTAAGCACTGAAGGATGAGAGGAACACAGTGGTGAGGAAGCCAGGATACCTGCCATTAAGGAGGACCAATCTGCAGCAAGGCAAGACCATAGTTCATTCCATCAAAGACACCTATTTGTTTACATTTTTAAAAAATTTTAATTGGACTTTATCTTACAATAGTGATACTATCCAGTTTTCAACTGGATGAAATACAGTAACTGTAGCACAAAGCAGTATCATGTCCCGAGAGGTGTGTAGAGCATATGGCAATTAGAACAGTGGTCCAAAGTCAGGCTGCGCATTAGAATCAACTGGAAAACATAAAAAAAAAACCCTTATGCTCAAATTCCACCCCACACCAACCAGAATCAGTACAGAGAGGGTGGGGCTAGGCATGGCATTTTTTTAACCACTCTATGTCATTCTAATATGTAAGCAGGATTTAGAACCAGGATGGCAATGTTAAACTAGGGCACACATTCTCCTGAGGTTATAAGACTTTCCCAGCGACACACCTACATGGATACTTTAAGCCAGGGATCAGCAAACTAGGGCCTATGGCCCAAATCTGGCCTGCTGCCTGTTTTTTACTTCCTCTGGAGCTAAGGTGGTTTTTACATTTTTAAATGGCTGAGGAGAAATGTATTCATCAATGAAGTTCTATTGGAACATAGTCACACTCCTCTGTTTATACATTGTGCATAGCTGATTTTGCACTACAAGGGCAAAGTTAAATAGCTGAGACAGAGGCCACATGAATGGCAAAGCCTAAAATATTTACTATCTGACCCTTTACAGAAAAAGTTAGCTGACCCCAAAGCAAAAGATTTGTAACAGAGTTCCAGAACCTCAACATCTGTGTCCTCTAACAAGAACTTACCTACCTGGGAAGTGCCAGCTGTCAAAGGGTTAGGTGTGGGTAGAGTGTCTTCTCCTTTCCCACATCTTCTTCACATTTACCCTTCTTCCACTTTCAAAAGAAAGACAGGCCTTCCACCAGCCTTAGAGGCATAAAAACCTCCTAGGCACTAAAAACAACAACAAAAAACAAACAATAAAAACAAAAACAAAACCAACCCCAAATACTGGTGTCTAAGAGAACTCTGATGACAATTTTTTTTTCCAAGTCAGATGAGTTCCTTTCCAAAACAGAAGGACCCAATCAAGTTTTCAACTGCTAAATCATTTAAAATATTTGGTGATAGATGGCTATGTGATTTTTCACATATAATTCACAAGGGGTTTAAAGAAATGAATAACACTGTTATGACAAAACTAGTGGCAGAATTATTTAAGGAAACAAGGTTTTTGAAGGCTTGCATCTAAAATATTTAAAATGATGAATGCAGTGTCATTCTATGAATAAGCAGTATTAGTCCAGTTATATGAACTCATCTAATAAGAAGTGAATTTCAAATAAATTTATGTTTAATAATTACTTATCAAAACTTTTGTCTTTATTTTGATCAACTATGCACTAATAATTGTAATTATGAAATGAGGACCTCAATTTCTTACTGGCTATTGGGCAGAGGGCTTTCTTAGCTCTTGGCCACTTGGGCCTGTCCCCAGGGAAGCCACAGCAACCCAGAAAGAGGCTGGGCAACCAGAGGTCTGGGCTTTTTTGTAACCTAGTCTTGTAAGTGATATCCCATCATTTTGTCTTATTCTATTCATATTCTATTGTTGGAAACCAGTCACCAGGCCCAGCCCACAGCAAGGTGAGGGAGACACAAAAAGATGTGACTACTATCAAAAGGTGGCACCATGGGAGCCATCTTAGAAGCTGCCTGCTACGAAGGTCAGATTTTAATAACAATTAAATCCTCTACATCTATTTAAACTGAAGATGAAAAATTTAGATGTCGTTTTAAAGATGTATTAGTGGATGCAGAGTTTTCCAAGATTCTTTTGGAAATAAACAAGTAAAGATGTTTGAAGACCACGGAGCTTCAGGCCTAATGCAGCAGAGTCCTGCGAGGTAGGATTGAGGGACTAACGGAGACGGTCGCCAGGACTGGGTGCTTTGGACAGTGAGAAAATTCACCGCTCTGATCCAGGTGGATGGAAAGTACAGGGAGAAGCTGAGTCTAGATTCCAAAAGCGTCAAAGGTCAGGCAAAGGCTTTTAGACTTGATAGGGAAGGAAATACGGCGGTGGGTTTAGAATGGAGGAAGGAAGGGGATAAAAATGCAGTTTTCGAAACGCAAATACGTCTGGAGCGTGTAGAATGAAACGGGAGGGCGAGGCTGGAAGCCACGATCCGGGCAGAAGGGAGTGGCGGGAACCCAGGAGAGAGGGCAGCGTCGGACTCCAGACGGAGAGGAGAGGATGCTGTCGGCCCACGTTCTGAGAGATCAATCATTACAACCGGAGACTAACAGATGTAAGGAGCCGAGGACAGTCTTTCAGCAGACTGGGAGTAAGTCTCTTGGGAAACACGGCACTCTCGGCTCTGTGGGACACAGAATGGTCCCGGGCCAGGTGCCTGGCCCCCAGGGATCCCATCTCCCCGAGTGCGCATCACATGTGCGGGAAATGACCGCTCCCACCTCCTCCCCGCAGCCTGACAGAGGAACGTGCCGATCCGAGCCGCCCTTGCCTTCTGGAAGATGAGAAAGGAAAGCCAAAGAAAGCAGAGCAAAAAAGAGAAACAGTTTAAAGCGGGGTGGGAGTAAAGAGGGACAGGGACTCAGAAGACGGACTTTCTTTGAGACTCGAGTTGGGGCCTAATGTCAACGCAGAGAAGTCGGACGCGGGGAAACAGCAAAGGAGAAAAAGACGAAAACCAAACCTTCTTCTGGAGTGCGGGTAAGAGCGGGACGACACGTGGAGTGGGCTGGAGAGGGCCGAGCTGACCATCAGCGCGCAGTGGGCGGTGCGGGCGGGGCCGCGAGGAGGAGCGCGGGGAGGGTGCGCACCTGGGCCGCGTGGCCCGGGGAGGGCGGGCGGAGGGGTGCGCCCAGCCGGGAGCCCTCCCCTCGACGCGGCCCGCCCCTCCGCCCGAGTGGAGGCCGGAAGCGGGCGAAGCCGGCCGACTCAAGACTGCTGAGCCGAGGGAAGGCCCGGGATTTCGGTCGTTGTGCCCCCAGCCCCAGGCCGTGCGCTCCGCCACAGTGCTGGGGGGGCATGGGGTCTCCGCGCCACCCACCGCCCGTCCTCCCCCGGCTCCCGCTGGGGCTGCTGCTGCTCCTCCTGCTGCTCCTGCTCCTGAGCGGACCGGCCCCGGGTCGCGCTTCCCCGCGGCTCTTGGACCACCCGGCACCCGTCTGCTCCCAGCAGGTGAGATTCCGCCGCGTCCGCCAGGATGGCGCGGGAGCCGCCAGGATGCGGCGGGGCCGGTGCGGAGGGGCGACCAGGCGGCCGGAGCACTGGGCCCGCGCAGGGCGGGCAGGAAGTCAGTGCTGGGGTTCAGAGGGAGTCCGCGGCTTGAGCACAAGGAGCGAGCGCACCGGGCGCACCGGGGAGGACAAGCGGAGCGGTGGGAGTTGCGGTGCGGCCCCGGAAGGAGAGAGATTCTGCGGGGATAAGAGTTCGCGCGGCGCGTGTTGCACAGCCTGTCCGGCGTTCTGGGAGGGACGCGGGAGAGACACCTCCGCCGGGCCCCAGGGTTTGGGAACGGGGATGGAGGCGCGGAGCCTGGTGCGAGAGGCGGGGCGGAGCTGGTTAGAAAGAGGGTGCGGAAGGGGCCTTCCGGGTCGCCGGGCTCCCCTGCCCCTGCTGTGCGCCCTTCAGACCCCCTACAGTGCCCGGGTGGCCCCGGCCGGAGCCCGGGAGGCTCTTCCGACATCCAGGCTTCCCCTCTAGAGGAGCCCGACAAGCCTGCAGCAGCGAAATTAAAGGGTGGTGTCCCCAGCGGGTCTCAGCCCAGTCCCCAGGGGAAGGGAGAACCCTGCGGCCGTAGAACGGTGCGCACGAGCCGGGGTGGCCTGCGGGGCCCAGGGGCGGAGCCTCCGGTGAGACGTGGCCTGTAACCTTCCAGGGGCAGTTGTGCGGAGGGTGGCTGGTGGCAGCTAGAGGACTCGGGCCAACTCGGCGCCAGCGCCCTCCACCACCACTACTTTCACAACTCGGCGGGTTTGCCGTCTGTCAATACCCGCGCTGTGCGCACAGGAAGTGACACACCCACCCTCCGGGTAGTGGCCCTGTTGTGGAAGACCATCTTAAAGGGGAAAAAAAGAAACAGCAAATTACTGTGCCCGCCTCCACAACTTCTCTCCTCTAAGCACTCCCCTCTTCCACTTTATCTCTAGTTTCCTCAGCAGCCTTCCTGCCACCGTCACTACTTATCCTGAGCAATAATGCTCAGTTTCTGAATCAGAGGATGTGAAACAACCCTAGAGATATTTCTCCTTATCTAATTTTGTAGAGAATTTACCAAAAGAGGGTGGAGGGGGAATGCCTACTTAGCAGAGGAAAAAAATTAATGCTAATGAGTTGAGAAATGTCCTTCTGATTCCCACTATTGGGCAAAGGAGGGGATATATGCTCAGCAGATCCTTCCCGCAGACTTGGTATTGAACTGTTCTACTGTGCAGGATTGCGAGTTCACATTTTGATTGCCACTTGCCAGGTGCTTGCAAAATACAAGGTACTGTTGCTGGGAACTGAAATTATAAAGAAACCCTAATGTCTAAGGGACTTAAATCCTCCAGGAAGGAAAAGGCTTGAAGGTGGTAACCGTGGTGCAAGGTTTACCTGAAAGAAGTGCACTTTGTACAACCAGTGAATATGCAGAATTACACGGGGAAAAAATTACTTCCAGCTGGGGCGTTCTTTGTGGCAGAGAAGACATTTAGGCAGCCCTGGTGGGTGGTAGAAGCTTCAAAGAGTTGTTGAGCATTCTACCTGGCAAAAAGAGGCGCTGAGCCACAACCCTAGAGTGGGCAGGATAAGGTGTGTGGCTGGAAAGTGAGAGAAGAAGCTAAAGGGGGAGGTAGCGACTCCCCTGTGGAAAGGAGTGAGTGCTGGGCTAAAAGCATTTGACTTTAATTGCTCAGTGGGAAACTTCTGGAAGTCTGGAGCAGGGCCACAGCATGATTCCAGAGAGGGCTGAGGAGAGATGCTTATTGGCCAGATTTATCTGCGATCTCCAAGCTTGCTCTTCTTCCCACTGCTTCTGCTTAAAACCTTACTCACAGACAACTCATCTCCATGACAAACAGCTTCCCTGCTTCATTAACTAGTCTCTTTAAAAAGAAACCACACCCTTCAGATTTCTCTCCCTCCACTGATGTTTTAGTGGATGCAACCCCATATAGTGAGTGAGAAGAGGGAAAACCACAAACTTGACTTCAGAAGACCTGGGTTTGTATCCTGATCTCACCACTTACAGTCTCTGCAATCTTGGGCATTTTAGGCTTCCTGTGCCTGGGTTTCCTCAGAGGGCTGGTGAGCCATCTTAAAGTGGGCCCATACCACTTTCCAGACTATAACTGTCTGTCCAAAGTCCCATACCACTTTCCAGACTATAACTGTCTGTCCAAAGTCCAGTTAGATTTAGCTCTCAGTACCTCTCGTAAGACAGAGAAGAGCCTTCTGCGTGCCTATTCTGTTACTAGTCCAATGCTGCAAACACAAAATGTAGAGGCTTGATAAATATTTGTGGAATAAAAGAACACAGAAATAAGTGAATGATGAATGAATGGTTAGCTCTGCTTGAAAGGCAATAATAAACTGAAAGCAGGCATAGCCCTCTTTCTGGCTGCCTGGGTTTAATACTTCAAAACCTGGATGACTTTGAGTTCCCCACAGGAATCAATACTGGAGAAACCATAAGTAATTGCAGTTCCCTGGACAGTCTTTATGTGGGCCTCCCTTGCCTGGGCTTTAATAAGATTTCCCTTGACTGCCAACCCAGAGGAAGGCCCACAAAGAAAGACAGTGACCGAGAGTTGGTCAGTGTGAGTGTTAACACAATTTTTCAGACAGGATGTATATGACATTAGAAATTCTTTTTTTTTTTTGGCCCTGAGCACTCGTGGTTTTGACTTGTGGTAAAACAAGTGTTTCCTTTAACCCTTATCTTTTGGTTGCCAGAAGCTGTTTTCAGCCATGCCATTCTTCCAGAGTGTAAAAAGTTGTATTCCGTGCAGTCTTGGATGGTATATACAGGCATTTGGGCAATCAGGGCTGAGGTCATTGAGGCTATGGGACCAGCAAAGTTAACAGGTTCCTTAGCCATCATACCTGACTTCTTATTGCTCCTGGCAGGCTAGCCTTCCATCTAGAGACTGTAGCATCAAATAGAAACCAGAGTGATGCGGTGCAGGAGAGGGGACACCTGGCTGAGTAAGAAGACCGGGGTTCTCCTGGCACCCACTCTGCAGCCCTGGTCAGTCACTCTACTGCTTTGAGCCGGTGTCTTTGTTTATAAAAAGAGATGATCCTCACCTAACAGGATTATGGGGAGAGCAAATAAAATTCTAGATGTGTGAAAGTGCCAGACCACGTGGGCTTTGACATTGGAAAGTGCAAGGGCACTAACATTTACTAACAGCTTTGTGCAGGCATCGTGCCAAGGGTTAGTATGTATAATTTCATTCAGTGCTCACAGCAACCTGCCAGGCTGCCATGATCCACCTGTGTTAGAGAGTCTAGGTGACTGGCCCAATGTCATACCACAAGTGAGTGCTGAGCTGAGAATCAAAGCAGGGCTCTGCCTTGGACTTCAGAACTTACTTCTCTTTACCTAGCACTTGGTAGTGGCCATTGAATGCACAGAGTAAATACAGTCTTTTATTTCTTCCTTTTAATTTTCACCACTATGGATAAAGAATATTGGCCCACCTGTTGTAAGTATTCTCTTTTTTTTCTTTTTAATTTAGAGAGGCAGTACAGCAGTGAGTAGAAGCATGGATGGGTTCTGAAACAAAGCTGCATGGGCCTGAGTGTAGGCTCTATGGGACCTTGGGCAACTTAGCTGACCTGCCTGTGCCTCAGTTTTCTCATAAGTAAAATGAGATAATCATACTTACTCAGAGGACTATTATAAAGATTAAGTGGGATATGTGTATAAAATGCTTGGCATGATTCCTGGCACAAAAGAAGAGTTCAATAAATATTAGCTGCTGCCATTGTCATCTTCATTATTGCAAACATTCTCCCTCTTGGATTTCTGTAGGGAGCCTAACATAATGCCATTCACAAGTAGGTAGCTCAAATATTCTGATCCTACTATTTTTAAAAAATGAACATTTGAAGTAGAGAAATTAGGGATGATTGGTTGGAGGGGAATAAAACAAGATCTGTCTTAGTAGTGTCCAAAAACCCCGAATGCATATTTTACGTTATTAAAAACATTACGTTAACATAAATTCTATATAAAAATTAAATTATAAAGGAAAAAAGTCGACTATTCCTTCCCCTAAACAAATTAATATTTTCATTTGTTTATCTCACTTGTCAGTCCTTTCATTTGTTTGGAGTAACATTATAGATAAAATTCTACCTTTTATTAATTTATATCAAGGTAATATATGGTAATCCTTTAAAAATAGTACTAAGATATTTAAAACAAAAAAGAGTGGGTCCCTGTCCCACCCCTCACCACTCTCTAAACTTGTTCCCCAAAGATAATCACTTATATTTCTTTCAGCTATTCTGGCATTTGTCTCTGGCTTTCTAAATGTACTGTTATTCTTGATTTGTCAGTTTTAGATATTATCTATTGACTTATAATAGATGAAAGTCTAAATGTCTTATATTACCCTTCTCCCACTGCTTCTCCTCCCAGTCTTCCCAATGCAGTTATATAACAACTTTTAGTTAAATCAATAGTCAATGTTTATATGATAACAAGCAAATAATTTTAACTGATGAGGCAAGTATGCGTACTTTTGATTATATTTCTTTTTTGGTATAATTTCTTTTCCCCTTGAAGATGATAATTGCTTTAATTCTTTACTTCCATAATTTTCCATGTAACTAGTTTTAGTTTTTTCTGTCAGATTAGTTGTTCCGCCCCCCCCAAATATCGGATATTCCATCAATTTCATCCCCCCTTCCCCTAGAGAACTCTCTCCTGGAGCCCTTTGTTCTCAGCTCCAATCTGGACTGATCACTCTCTAGCCTGTGGCACAACTGTCATATTAGATATACTGTCTTGTTTACAACTCCCATGTCCTGGATCCTGTGCCTTCCTTCTCAGAGGTTAACTCCCTCATTTTGCTGGAGCATATCCTCCTGCAGTGTCCTAGGAAAAGGTATGAAGGTATGAGGGAATGTGTGTGTGTGTGTATTAGATCTCTTTTTCAAGTCATTATATGTCTGAAAAAAATGCCTTTATTTTACCCTCACACTTTTTTAAGGATTTGGATTTGGCTAGGTATAAAAATCTTAGGTTAAAGGTAATTTCTCAGAATTTTGAAGGCTTTGCTTTGTTGCCTTCTAGCAAATAGTACGAGTGCCATCACTATTCTGATTCTTATCTATTTGTATGGGACCTATTTTTTTTTTTTTTTTTTTTCTATCTGGAAACTTAGGATCTTCTTTTTATTCCTGGTTTTCCAAAAGTTTCATGATGTTAGGCCTTGGTATGGGTCTTTTTTTCATTTGTTGGCTATTCAGTGGAACTTTAAATTTGGAAATATGTATCCTTTAGTTCTAGAATCTTTTAAAATAATTTCTTCCCCTCTGTTTTCTCTGTAATCTTCTTCAGAAATTCAGTTAATCATACCTTGTACTTCCTGAATTCTCTAATATTCTCACATTTTTTCTCTCCTATTTTTGTTTGTATTTGTTCTACATTCAGAGAAATTTCCTGAGTTTTATAATCCAGCCCTTCAATGAAATTTTTATTTTCAAGGTCCATTTTTAGTCTCTGCTTGCTCATTTTTTCCTCAGTATCCTGTCCTTGTCAGAGTGTCCTCTCATCTCTTTGAAACTATTATAATTTTGTTTGTTTTAGTTTTATTCTTTTCCCAGCATTGTTTTATTTCCTCCAAGAACATTTTTTTTATTTGTTTTTGATCTATTTTTTATACAGAAAACCTCTCTCAAATATCTGGCTGTCTGAGAATATTTCGTGAATGAGCTCTAAAGAGCTGATTGAATGCTTCGTGTAGATACAGCTTATCAATCATTGTGTTGACATAGAGATCAGGCTTGTGGTGAACATGGCCTATTAGTTGACTCTCAGATGTCCAAATCTGGACAGATCTTTTCTCTAGGCTTGGCTGCCAGCATTCTGAGATCAGAGCAGGGACACAGAAGCTAAGGTTCCCCAAATCCCATCTGTAGACTTGCCCATGACCCCACCCCGTACCCCTTTGCTTTACTACTTCCCAAGGGCCTACTGTCTTTGAGACCTGATTCATGAAAGGATGCTAATGAGCCTATAGCCCCTTTCTTGTCAGCATCTCCTTTCTCAGTGCTCAAATTGAAGTTCCTCTCCTCAGGCTGAGCCAGTTGCCCACTCTTCCTTCCACTTCATCTTTAAAAAATTTGTTCATATTGTCTACTGATGTTTCTTCTTTATCTTTGAGTAGATATAAAAATTTTCTCTTTCCTATAACTTTCATGTGGTTAGGGAAGGGGGAGAAGATAATATGCATATGTGGTCAACATTCCATGACTTCTAATGGAATTTTTTTTTCTTTATTTCACTTGTATGCATATTTTTCTGTTTCGTTTATATCCTTTCCCCCTTATCTTCCCTCTCTCCATCTCTTCCATCCTTTCACCCCCAGTAACCAGTGTGTTAACATTCTGATATATATCTTTCCATGTGTTTTTATATGCTCATACAATTACATATATAGATATGTAATTCAAGCATATATAAATATACAGGGAAGATTTTTTCATCACTTATTTCCATAGAAAATTGAATCATATGATAAAAAGTTCTTTGCAACTTGTTTCTCTTGTTCATTAACACATTTCGGCCATTACTCCAGGTCAATAGATATCTACGTAACTAATTCTCTTTAATATTTGCATAATATTCCATAGTAGATAGCAGTCTTTTCAACCATTTTGGTTTTGGTGGACACTGAAATTTAAATTAGATCTCACTTTATTCAGCCATGCCCTATTAATGGGCATTCAATACCACAGAAAAAGAGAAAGCTATTTTTCAAAGCTAGCAAAGCTTAATTCTAAAACTAGATAAGTCGTGTACAAAAAAAGAAAACTACACACCAATCTCAGTTATGAATATAAATGCAAACAAGTCTGCATAAAAATTAGCAAATTCAGTAGATTAGCAAAAGAATAATGCGCCATAATCAAGTAGGATTTATTTCAGGAGTGCAAAGTTGGCCCATTATCAGCAAATCAACATAATTCATTACATTAATAAAGGAGAAAATCTACAAAGTTATGTTAATAAATGCTGAAGAGGTATTTGGTAAGGTTCAGGAACTGTTTTTAATAATAAAAACTACAAGCAAAATAGTAAAAGGAGAATATTTATGTACAACAATGACTATCAGAAACTAAGACAAAAAACAATACTAAATACCAAGCTATTTCTATCAATCACAGGATTGGAGGAGGAAACCCACTGGCATCGTTGTTAATCAACTAACCGAATGCGTTTTCAAACCCTTCCACTTCCTCAGTCTACATGAAGACTAGAGCCTTTCATTATGTGCATCCATCTTGCCGTGGGTTTTAGTAGCTACCAGTGGATGGTAGGGAGTCATCAAAGTGGGTATCTGTTTGCCTTTTCTAGAAGAGTTCACCATCTCAAGGTGAAAGAACCAGATTCTTGTCCTCTATGCCCCAGTTCTAAGAGTCTCAAGTGGGAGGAGAAATAAAACATTCAAGGAAGTTAATCTCACCATTCAAGAAACAGAGTGACACTTGTTAGAGAGCAGAGGCAACTTGCTGAACATGTGAGGAATGTCTCTCAGGGCTGTGATGGCCCTGGGACCAGTAGGTGAGAATTAATCCTAAGGACCTGAACAGGATACAGAAAGTCTGGACCCCAGAAGGGTAGGCTATGGATGAAATGACAAGCTTAGAATCACTTCAGGAGCATGCTTGAGGAAGATATCCCTTCATCTGCTTTCTGAGCAAACTATGGTCTTCCTCCCATTCTTTAGCCCTGCCTCCCTCCTCCCCAGAGCCCTGCTTACACGCATATACCAAACCTCTCTGTTGCCCTTAAAGTCACATTTCTGGTCTGCTTCAACATCAGACTTCTGCCCGCCCACTTATGAGTTTGGTTTGCTTTATGGGTTGAGATAACTGGAAACACCTGAGCCTAAGTTCACCCTTGCTCCACTGCCATGTCTGTGTGGAGGTCATCCTGTATAATAATAGCTTCCATTTATTGAGCACTTGTTATACGCCAGGCTCCAAAGAAAAGGAGCCAATAATTAAAAAGCAGCCATTATGTGCCAGACACTGGACAAATATTGTCTCATTTAGCAGGCAACAAAATTCCTCATAATAATTCTCGTAGGCTTCTAGTAAGCTTCCTGTTTAACAGTGGGAGCATTTATTATTTCTTTCCCTTAATTGTATAACTAGTACATGAATACATTCCCATTGTTTGAAATTTTTGTAATAGACTTATTAGAAGTCTGTAACACACACACACACCACCATCACTATGAGCCCACACCCTGTCCCAAGATTTTTATTTCTGTTTATATCATTTAATCCTAAACAACACTGTAAAGTTGATATTGTGTTTATTCTGATTTTGTAATTGAAGAAATCAAGGCTTGGCAGTGTTAGGTGTCTTGAGGCAACTTGATTCCAGGAGTGTGTGCATGTTTTCCAAAGTAGGAGCAGCTGGCCAGACTTAAGCCCGGTGATTACATTTCCCTAAAAATGTTTGTAACTGGGTCTTCTAAATTCGGCCCTCCAGATCTCCTCTGGGTTAGAGTTAACACATATTGCTAAAGTGGGAGGCAATTTAATATAACATTTGTGGTTCAGTTTCCTCGTCTATGAAATGAAGGTAAGGACATTTAATCCTAAGTGTATTATGAGGATTCTTGAGACAATATGTGTAAATCACCCAGAACAGCATCTGGCACATCTACCCCAAGGAGTTTGTAGGGACTTAGTGACATTTCTGTAACAGGGAGTGGAGCTTTTATTCCCACCTCTGGCAGCACTGTTTTCAGACGAAGATTGGAAGCCTCAAAAGATTTAGAGGACTTTTCACCAGCGCACCCTAGCAGAAGCCTGTCAGCGTCTTTTAAAGTCAGAAGGTTCCCCACTCATAATGGTTACTCAGAAAACACCAGTTCCGTTTTGCCATCCGTTATACCCACTTTTTATCCTATTTCTCCTCAGTTGGGCAGGATGAGAAAAGTGTGGGGAGGATATAGCTCCCCTCCCCGAGACTGGCCCCCAAAAGTGAGAAGGGATAGCTGTGTGTGTTTCATTCTTGAGAACGAGCCAAAGGAAAGTCCAGAACCTGGCTTGTGAATTAAAGTTCTTTCACAGCTGTAATTACTTCCTTCTTTTTTCCTACAGGGACTAAACTGCATAGTCAAGAATAGTAAGTCATTTTTTTGTTCTTGTCGCTTTGTTAATAAAGTGCCAACCTCGTGCTGATCCCTGAGAGAAGAGCTGCCATTCTTCTCCTGGTTTAAAGCGAAGGCTACAACCTTCAGCAACCTTCAGAGTTGTCCTTGAAAGCCTTGCGTGTGCACACCTGTGCTTCCTATCAAGACTGTTCATTGTGCAAAGGTCAGGAAGTCGAAGCAGAACTGTCCTTTGAATTTTTAAGAGTATCCTCTTGGGTGCTTCCCCAGTGGGTCTGTAATCCAACTTGATTTGCCAGAGCTTGTCTCTGTAAAGTGAGAGATATCTGTGGCGTTGATTTCGTTTTGTGTTTTAATTCAAGAAGGAGGCACATATTTCAAGTTTCTGTGCTAACTGGGGACTCTGACGTATAAAAGTAAAGCAATTCTACCCCATCCTTCCTCTGCCCCCATTTCCAACCATTGCTTCATCTCAAAACCAAGTTGTGTGCTTTGTCTTCTCTCCTGAAATGGCTTTTAGACTTCAGAGCTTTGCAGTGACCCCAGACAAGCATGAGAAAAGATGGGGTAGGACAGGGAAGGGGAGAATTCTGCCTAAGATCACAGGCCTCTGACTGTTTAAGATCCAGCTCTCTGGATTCACTGCCGGGCATCTTGCTTGCATGCTTTAGTTTCTTGCAGTTTCTTCAGTTTCTTACAGAACATGAAAATCTCTGATTTTTGCTTCTATCCTGGCTACCAGGTAACTGCTTGGATGACAGCTGGATCCACCCTCGAAACCTGACTCCTTCATCCCCAAAAGATGTCCAGGTGCAGCTGCACTTTGCCCACACCCAGCATGGAGACCACGTCCCTGTGGTTCAAATCAAATGGACACTGCAGACAGATGGTGAGCGGGCATGTCATTGGGCCCTGTGGGATTCTACCCACCTCCAAGTGAACCCATAAACTAGAGCCTCTGGCTCTCCCATCAGATTCAGAACTGGGTTCCCAGAGCTGTGCTCAGACATGAGGGCCCAAATTCAGTGCTGAGAGGATCCACCATTTCATGCAGTGAATACTTCTTCAGTGTTTTAGATGTTAGCCCATGATATGTTCTCATTCTGCCATCTTTCGTGAAAAGCCTTCTTTCAGCCTAAAATCTTTTATCACCCAAGGGGAAAAAAAGTCAAATGGTTAATTCTGTGACTGCAATATCGAATATTTACTGGAAAGATGGTAACACATTTGCCAGCTTGCTTTTTCCCTTCATTTAGGGCTGTCGTTTCTTAAAACAACATCTTCCAAATCTTTTAGAGATAGGGGGTTATACTACAGAATTGAGAAGATCGGGGATAATAAGAACCAGCCCCGGTTTGTGATCAGGGCCTGGGGGAGGGGATCGGAGGGTTCTCTTTGTAGGTCCCCAACTCCTACTGCTATTGCAACCTCTTCAAGGATGGTGGGAATGGCAGAGTTAGACAGCCATGCTTTGTTGCCCATGCTCTAGCCACAAATTTGCATAGCCTTTGCTTCTAGCCCAGTATAAGTTGTCACTTGTCCTTGTCCAGCTGGGACGTAACTGTCTACAGGGTAGGAGGCTAACTTAGTTCCAAGAGTAAGCTGAGAGGAACAGGAAATGGAGGGTTGGGTAAGACAGACAGATGTTTAAGAGTGAGCAAGCATAACCAACAGGGAGGTGACACACCCAGCAGTTTGTCTCATTGATCTGCATCTGTGTCTCCTCTCCACCGTCTCACCTTCAGCCAGCATCCTCTACCTGGAGGGTGCAGAGTTATCTGTCCTCCAGCTGAACACCAATGAGCGTTTGTGTGTCAAGTTTGAGTTTCTCTCCAGACTGCAGAGTCACCACAAGCGGGTAAGAATCCAGCTTCTATGATGATCATGAGGAGCAGAACATGTTTTTGAAAACTTCTTAGATGGGTACTGCCTTTCCTTCCAACTTCTCTAGCTAGTCATTATAAAGAAAGTTGAATGGGGAGAGGACTTCCCCAGCCCTGCTTCCTGTCATCTTTGTTTGTGCCTGAGATTAATCTGGGCCCTGCCTCCAGAAAGGAGCAGCTTTGCCTAGACTAGAGAACCGCAGTGGATGGGGTACAACCAAATGAGTTCTGCAGCAATTTCAGCTCCTTTTGTTGCTCATAACCAGATGGTAAATTGTTCATTCTGATTTACTTTGTTTAAAGCAATGGTTCTCAAAGTGTGGTCCCTATCACCTGGGAACTTGTTAGAAATGCAGATTCTAGGGCCCCACCCCAGACCTGCTGAATCAAAAGCTCTGGGATGAGCCCAGCAATCTCTTAACAAGCCCCCTGGTGATTCTGATGTAAGCTCCAGTTCGAAAACTGCTACTTTAAATCTGCAAAAAGTGGCCATTTGCAGATCTCCCACAAACACAGGCAGCAAAGGCAGATTCCATTCTCCCATGTTTAATTAGGGCCTCCAAACTTGACTGCTAGGTGGATGGTGATGACCAAGTGCCTAGATATTTAGAAGCCAAGGACTCCACCCTGCTCAAAGTAAATGAGCAGAGTAATTAGAATAGGAGTTGGAGTCCATATCTGTCTACTGCACCATTCAGAAAACATCTCCCCACACTTTCTGTCATCTCTGCAACAAAGGAACATGCCAGCCCAGGGTGGCTGGGGATCTCTCTCCAGACAACCCTCTGCACTTTTGTGCTCCAGAACATTCTCAAGAGATCCCTGGCTTTCCCATTTAAGGAGGAAGAGTCATTTAACAAGTAGTTTTTAGCTGCCTGTTGTGTGCCAGCTCTCCAATAACCCCAAGTCCTCTGGCTCGGCTCCCTTACACCATCATTCTGCACTTTGAGAGGGCTGATAGGGGAGGAGGACTTTTGTGCCTTCCCCCAGATTCTCTTGCATACAACCCTATACTCATGAGGCCAGATATGGGTTTTTCTAAATAGGCAGGAAAGATCAAAGGAAACAAAAGAGCAAAGATACAGAAGCCTCTGATTTTGGATCTTGTTGTAGTGGTGGTTTCTTCTTATTTTGACTGATCTTTTAGGGCCGAGTAGGGTGGGCTTCTTTGGGTATAGCTGAGTGAGAAGTGTGCCAGCCTCCCCTTCCTCCCTTCTCTACAGTGGCATTTTACCTTCAGTCACTTTGTGGTAGAACCTGGCCAGAAATATGAGGTGACCGTTCACCACCTGCCCAAGACCATCCCTGATGGAGACCCAAACCACCAGTCCATGAACTTCCTCGTGCCTGGTAAGAGTGCCCTACCAAGCCCTTCCCTTCACCACGTGGCTCTGTAAAAGAAAGCAGCAGGTGGCCCAGACATCAGCATCCCTGCTCAGCTGGACAGTGGCTACCGTTGTCAGCATGTGGTACCCACAGAACAAACAGATGCCAAGGATAGGGAGCTCTCTGGTGTGTGGCTGCAGCCTCTACTCCCTGAAGGCAGAGCCTGTTCTCTGTTGGCACAAATGGTGGATATTGGCCCAAAGCCCCAGGAGTTTTATGGGAACCAGAGTCTCTCCCTCTGTCCAGAGAAGCACACTTCCTGCCCAGAAAGTATGAGGAAGACAAGCCACTCTTGGAAGAGTTATAACCCCTGCTCCCAGCCTCGTCCCAACTTCCATCACCTTGTTCTTCACTTTTATCCCACATCCTACCTGCATTTATCTTAACACCATCCTATGTATGACACCATTTCCTCTTCCCTACTAAGCCATCCTGCCTATGAATACTGCCAGGTTTACCTTTTAAAACAGCATTCAATGTGTGTGCACCTTCTCTTTCTCTGTTCTCATTGTTTGAAGCCAGCTGCATTTGGAACATCAGTCCCCTTGAGGACAGAGTCTGGGTCTTATACCTATTTGTGCAATCACTAGAGCCTCACAAATTTCCTTTCCTATAGTAGGTAATCGGGAAATGCTTGTTAAAGATGATGATGACCTTCTTTATCTCTTGCCATACATCCTCTGCCCCCCACACACACACACACTATCCGCTTCCACTACTTTATTTTTCTTCATCTTACTCATCACTTCCTGATATTATATTGTTATATTTGTGACATTATGCTGTTTGTTTTTATTCATCTCTTCTACTAGAATGTAATCCCTGGACAACAGGGACTCTATCTTATTCACCACTGAATCTCCAGTGCCTAAACAGTACCCGACACATATTGAAAGCTCCATGAGCATTTGTTGAATGAGTGAATCTCCCCAGACCCCTCCCCTGTCCCTAAAGTAGACTGCCTTAGTCCTTGTCACTTATGGCAATTCATATCTGTCACAAGGCTTCTTAAACCAATATAAAAACGTTATAGTCAAGGAAATTGGGGAAGGGGATCAAGAAGGTATATGTGGGGGAGTAGTCCTTGAGGTAGTCGCCACACCAGCAGCCTCATCAAGTTACCTGGGAACTTGTTAGAAAAAGAGATTCTCAGAACCCACCCCAGACCTGCTGAATCAAACTACCGATGATGGCACACTCCACGGAGGAGCAGAGAACAAAGTTCTCTCATTATAGAAAGGCAGAGGCAATCCTGGAAAAGAAGCTGCAGTAGGGAGAGAAGGAACTGGAGTGGACCAAGGTTCTTTGGTCACACAAAGCAAACTCAGGAGAAATACACTTGAATCTAGAGGGTTCCCTAAGAGAGTAGGGTGACACAACCAGGTCCACCCCAATGCTGTGGGACCTGTGACCAGTGGCCATGATCCAGTCCTGGGGCTTGCTTTGAAGGAGCCATCCTTGAACAGGCTCCCCAAAAAGAAAAGGTTGTTATCCCTGGTGTCAGCAGTCTGGAACAGCAAACTTTCTAAGGCAGAGGCTTAATGGTTTCATTTCTTTTCTGGGTCTGCAGACTGCGAGAACCCCGAGATGAGGATAACCACGCCATGTGTGAGCTCAGGTAACTGCGGCTGGCAGCCTCACCAGGGGCACTTTACCTGGTTGCACACACACGCCCTCTCCTCACTCCCAGCCTGTGTCTATACCCTGGGCAGGCAGCCTGTGGCAGCCTAACATCACCGTGGACACTCCGGAAGCCCACCAGCTACGGGTCAACTTCACCCTGTGGAATGAATCTGCCCATTACCAGATCCTGCTGGAGAGTTTCCCACGCACAGAGAACCAGACATGTTTCAAGCACGTTATGGATATACCCATGGTAACTTTCTGCCACTCTTAGCCCCTCAAACAGAGCTCAGAGCCAGGCCTTCAGCCTCTCCTTCTGATCCTAACAGCTATGTTGCCAGAAGCCCAACACTCAGTGCTGTGCTTAGTAAGTTCCGATCCAGGGCTACTGCTTTGCTCTTTTTTCCTTCCTCTTGGTATGTCGTTAATACAGAGTTGATTCTGTGGTTGAGGTTTCCTTTTGTTCTTACAGTCTGTAGTTCATAGAATATAGTTGGTCCCTGCCCTGCCCACCACCCCCTTCCTTTTTGTCCTTCCCTCCACCACATTCTCCCTGTTCTCCTTTTGTTCTGCTTTGTTAACTTCACTTATTTCAAAAAGATTAGAAGATTTTTTTAAATGTGGAAATGAAGACAGAGGGAAAATAAAGATGAGGTGGTAAAATGAAGCCCGGGTGTAATGAGCACAGAAAATGTGTGCCACACTGCTGGGTGTAAGCACAGATTTGTCCTGGTGATCCCCCGCAGCCAAAGCAAAGAGGGAAATACCAGTCACTAGCTGTGTTTATGAGTTAACAACACACCTGGTATGCTAGTCTTCCTAGGGCAGAAACCTGAAAGGTGCTTCTCCTGGTGGCCTTCCTGCGGGCACACTGACAGGGGTGGGGAAGGTTGTCATCAGCTTCCTGCAACACCGCGGCCACCTCCTGTCCAGCTAGCTTCACCCATCCTCTCCTCTCTCTTCAGCCCACACAAGAGGATTTCCACCAGCGGTCCAACGTCACGCTCACCCTACCGAACTTTAAGTGGTGCTGCCACCATCGAGTACAGGTGGGTGAGTGTTGTGTAACCAGGTGTGAGAGAGCATGCACAGGTGGGCATTTCTGCTAGATGGGCAAGGGATGGAAGGAGGGTGGCTGGTGTACCGGCACTCTCTCCAAGGACCCAACAGCAGTTGGGACTCCCTGCCTGGTAAGGCACCGTCTCTGCCTTCTCCAGCCCTGCTCTCCCGGCCGCCGCACCGGGGCAAGGCTCCTTCGACCCCCTCTCAATGATGGGTGGTCTGCCTAACAGCCACGTGGAGATCCTGGAGCAGCCAGCCAGGTCTGTTACTCTGCTGGCAGGAAAGCAGCAGTGGGGGCTCTATGTCCACCAGTATCTCGGGGTCCCTTTCTTCCCTGCTCTTCTCTGCTCTCACAGATCCAGCCCTTCTTCAGCAGCTGTCTGAATGACTGCCACAGACATTCCGTGATGGTCCCCTGTCCAAAACTTCCAGGTACTTCAGATAGGAAGCAAATGCCTGTCCTGGGGCATATTCGGGATAAGAGTGGATAAAGGTCAACAGCATGACCTGAACCCTGACTTGGTCCTAAGGGTGGGGGCAGAGTTTAACTTGGAGTTATACAGGCCCGCGGTGTGTGCTTTAGGGAGACACTCTCCTGAGTCAAACTCCTGATTGCCTTTCATGTAGCCTTGGACAAAGTACTTAATCTTTCTGATCCGCAAATGCTGTGACCAGAAAAATGGGAATTGTTATTGTCATAGAGTTAGTTACATACCCTGGACAGAATGAAGTGCTTTAACATGTCATCGTTTATAATCCTCACAAGTTGTAAATCATAGTACTAAGAAGTGGAGACTCCCTCCCCCAGGTTCAGAGATAAAGAAACTGAGGCACAGAGCTGTTATGTAACTTGTCCAAGATCACATACCAAGGAAGTGGCAGAGCCTGTTCAGAAGCCATCTGCAGCCTAACATGTGACTGCAGTCAGAGCTGAGCAGAAAGCAGCAGATGTTGCACTGGCCAGAACGCAAATCCGGGCCTCCCAGGTTTGCGTGGAGGTGGGAGACATCGCTTAGTAGACCAGCAACTCAGGTGTTTCATAGATGGTTTCAGCAAGTTTAACCTATATCTAAGGAGCTCTGTGCAGGGCCAGGGCCGTTAGCAGGCCCTCAGCGGATGTCAGTGACGGTTTTGTGATTACTGGTAATAATTAAAAATACTGTTTTTCTTTGTTCTCATTGCAGACTTGATTGCAGGTAAGCCCAACACTCCTTCCCATAGTGGGCTGCAGGAGTCCCGTGGGGACATTCCTCAGGGGCCACATGAGAAGTCCTTGACTGGGCCTTGTGTAGGCCGGGCACACAAAGCTGAACCAAGAGACTCACTCAGGGGTGGGTGAGATCACCAGCATGTCATGGTACAGGCCGGAGAGGCCAGCCTAGGCTGGGGGACCTCAGGGCTGGCATAGCAGGCCTCCTGGCCACATCACTCATGCTGTTCTGCTCACCACAGACTCCATACCCCTGTGGGTGTACGGGTTCATCACGATCATCTCTGTCCTTCTGGTTGGCTCTGTCATCCTGCTGATCCTCTGCATGACCTGGAGGCTATCTGGTAAGGAGCAGGCTCTGTGGGGTGGGTCCTGGAGTTTTCCCCTCTGCTCCTCTCTCTCTTCCTGTGTCCCCCGTCCCACTCCAGTCTCTGGAAGGCTGTGCTCAGAAGGCACCTTTCAATCTCAAATTTAGTACAGACTTTGTCTCTTGTTAAGAACTCAGAGCCTGCAGTAAGGCTACTCTGAGCTCAAATACCAGCTCCACCACTTATACCTGGGCAAATTACTTAATTCTCTGAGCCTCGGGTTCTTCTTTTGTAAAATGGAAATAAATTATAATGATACCCACATCATAAAATAATCGTAAAGATTACATAAGATAATGCTTATGAATTCTTAGCATAGAGCCTGGCACATGATATTTGCGTAATATACGTTAGCCACAATTACATTCGTTGATATTAAAATTAACTTTATGAAAATTAGCAGGTTGGAAAGAGCAAGGGTGGTGTTTCCCTGCATCAGACATGATCAGCCAGGCAGGCGGGACAACCTGAGCGACCCCATCCTGCAGCCCCCAGACTTGTACCCCTGAGGTCAGGGAGAGTAGCATGACAAGGGACAGCATGATGTGGTAGAGAAGTCTCTGGGGACCCAGAGCACAGGGCTGTGCACCCCAGCTCTGCCTTACTGATTTGCAGTCAGGCAAGTTGCTAACAAACCATAGATTTGACTGTCTTTTCTGGCAAATGGGGTCACAATGCCTTCCTCTCAGGGCTGTGAGGATTAAAGGATACAGCAAGGAAGGTGCTCATTAGCGAGTTAATAACTATGAGTTTGCCATCTCCACAGTAGCCCTCCCGCTAAGCAGGAGAGAATATGAGTCCTCAGGTTAGGGGCGTGCGGCTTTTCCTGCCCCTCCAGGACCCTGGGCTCCTTCAGCGATCCAGGGAGCCATTTCCACACATAGAAGGCTCATCAGGATTATAGGGAGGGTCAAATGAGTTAAGGTCTCTGTGAGTGCTTCATAAACTTTCAAGCTCTCTGTAGATGTCAGGGAGGCTTCTTGTTTCATTTTGCTGTTGCCCTTCAGAACTTTCCTAAAGTGCCCCCACCACAGGATGAAGGAAGGGACAGGAAAGAAACCTCACTCGTCATTTAGCTGACTTTTGAGAGTTCCGGAGAAAAGCCCAAAGGGTGGGATTTGAATGAAGGCTCTAAGTGTCTTCCTTGGCCACCCATGGCTTCTTTTCCTCCCGGCTGTGTCACCGAGGAGTTTCCTTCATTGCATCTTAAGGGGAGCAGCTGCTCAAGTGTGTTGGTTTCCCTTTTTCACCTCAGAAATAGCAGGAGGAAATGTAAGCACACCCAGTAGAGGCTGCTTCTGGAGACGTGTTGTAAGATTTATGCCTCCTGCAAGGACACCTCTGGGGAAGGGCTTTTCCTCAAGTGTGGATCTCCTTGGGGGTGGCCAAACTGGGGAGGGGGGACCAGAACTGGAATGAGGGACCAGAGGGGAGCCCCCAGTTTGGAGGTTCTGGCTGGGTCAGTGCCACAGGATACTTGTGACTCCAGCTCAGTGCGTGCGATGTGCCAGGCACTTCACATTCAGTCTCGTTTAATCCCCCACTACAGACCCGTTTTATGGGGGAAAAAACTGAGTTTCTGAAATGTTAATAACTTTCCCAGATCTCACACTTCATCATGGCCAACCAGGATTCGCATCTGAGCAATTCCACACAGCACGGTCCACCTGCGAAGGCCCACAAGCATCTAATAACCGCTGCCTCAGGCTGCCGTCCCTTATCAGTTGCCCTTTGTCGGGTGGGGCAGCCCTCCCCTCAGACGCCCCTGTGAGCTGGTTTCTATTTCTCTTCCAAAAGAGCCGCTTCAATGTTTTCTGTTTCTTTTCAGGGTCTCGTCATGAAAAATATGGCAATGACACTAGAGACACAGGTCAGTATGTCATGGCATGGGTGGGCTGGGTTTGGTGTGTGTTTGTGTTCGTGGGCGTGATAGAGGGTTCTCCTGAGAACATGGATGGGGTGCCTACTGCAGTTTACCTCCTGATTCCCTTCAGGAGACGTCACTTTTAGAGGGCCCGCCTTCTATATCCCCACACAGAGGACACCTCAAATGGCAAAGCCAGGGTAATGTTTTTTTAAATCACTTGGACAAGGAAAAAGTGACCAGGTACCATATTTTGTGAAAACACGTCCTCCCTATAATAGACATCTCTGTTCTATAGGCAGGCCTTTGTGCCTTTGTTTCTTTTTAATTAAAATAATTAAAGTATAGGCTAAAGGCCAGCTAGAAATATAAGACAGAGAGATTAGATTCTTTTTCCCAGAACATACCAGACTGTGATTTTTTTCCAAGCAGCCAAAACAGGTGAAACAGCAACATTCGGCTTGTCCAAGGCCTCAGTTACATTTCTTAGGCTAGGGAGCCAAGCTCTGCCTGGTCCCTCCGCTCAGCCTGAGGTGTGAAATGAAGGTCAGCGCAGACACACACCTGAACTTACGGGCTTGGCTTCTCTTGTTTCCCCCAGATGTCCTGCCCACTGCTGGCCTGATGCCCCCTCCCCTAAAGCCCAGGAAGGTCTGGATCGTCTACTCTGCTGACCACCCCCTCTACGTGGAAGTGGTCCTAAAGTTCGCCCAGTTCTTGCTCACCGTTTGTGGCACCGAAGTGGCCCTTGACCTGCTGGAGGAGCAGGTCATCTCAGAGGTGGGCGTCATGACCTGGGTGGGACGCCAGAAGCAGGAAATGGTAGAGAGCAACTCCAAGATCATCATCCTGTGTTCCCGAGGCACCCAAGCCAAGTGGCAGGCCATCCTCGGCTGGGAGGAGCCTGCCATCCAGCTTCGATGTGACCACAGGAAACCCGCTGGGG
Organism: Pteropus medius; assembly: GCF_902729225.1. Taxonomy (NCBI): domain Eukaryota; kingdom Metazoa; phylum Chordata; class Mammalia; order Chiroptera; family Pteropodidae; genus Pteropus; species Pteropus medius. The sequence goes on from NW_024344240.1 coordinate 25,329,597, forward strand.
ACCTTTTCACAGCAGCCATGAACATGATCCTCCCAGACTTCAAGAAGCCAGCCTGCTTTGGCACCTACATCGTCTGCTACTTCAGTGACATCAGCAGTGAAAGCGATATCCCCGACCTCTTCAATATCACTTCCAGGTACCCACTCATGTACAAATTTGAGGAGGTTTACTTCCGGATCCAGGACCTGGAGATGTTTGAACCTGGCCGGATGCACCGCGTTGGGGAGCTCACGGGGGAGAACTACTTGCAGAGCCCCAGCGGCTGGCAGCTCAAGGAAGCTGTGGAGAGATTCCGGGAGTGGCAGACTCAGTGCCCTAATTGGTTTGAGCGCGAGAACCTCTGCTCGGCAGATGACCAGGACCTCGAGTCCCTGGATGAAGAGATATTGGAAGAGCCACTGCTGCCACCAGGAAGAGGGATGGTGAAGCAGACGCCCCTGTTGCGGGAGCCTGTCCCAGAGGGCCACCTGGTGGTAGATCTGCTCCTCGCTGAGGAAGGAGGGGGCGTGGCAAGGCTGCAAGCTCAGCTTCAGCCCCAAGAGCAGCTGGCAGCCCCGATCCTCCAAACCGCTGTGCTCCCAGTGGAGTCAGTCCCTCCCACTCAGGCATTGGAACCCGTCCCTCATGATGGGGGGAGCAGCCCAGCCAGCCGGTTGGCTGTCGTGGATGGAGGTGAGGCCTGCCCACTGCTCGAGGGCCGTGGCCCTGGGCGGAATAGTGTCCTCTTCCTCCCCGTGGACTCAGAGGACTCACCTCTCTGCAGCACTCCAGTGGCATCACCCGACCACCTCCCAGAGGACGTAAGGGAGCAGCTCGAAGGCTTGATGCTCTCACTCTTCCAGCAGAGTCTCAGCTGCCAGGCCCAGGAGGGATGGAAGAGACCTGTGGTGGCCCTCAAAGACCCATGCTCGCCCTACGAGGAGGAGCAGCGGCAGTCGGTGCAGTCCGACCAGGGTTATATCTCCAGAAGCTCCCCACAGCCCCCCGATGGACTTACGGAAATGGAGGAAGAAGAAGAAAAGCAGGACCTGGGAAAGTTGTCTGAGCCACTCTCCCCTGAGGCCCTGGAGAGCCTGAGAAGCCTCCAGCGACAACTTTTTTTCCAAGAGCTTCAGAAGAACTCTGGCTGGGACAGCATGGAGCCAGAGAGGCCGGTCATGTAGGTCCTCCCAGACCCAGAGCGTTGTGAGAAGAGGGTGTGTGTATGCATGGGTATACACGTGTGTCTGTAAATGAGTATATATTCATGTGCGAAATGATACCTTTAAAATGTAGACATCTTGATTCTGATGCCTGGGCATCCCCTTTAATTTTTCTTTCTGTGACCTTCCAGTCATCTTCCATCCCCACAAAAATCTACAGCCCATTCCCAGGAGCTAGTGGCTGTGTCTTTGAGTTTCCATCATTCATTCATTCGTTCATCCATTCATTCATTCAACATTGATTTTACACCTGGCATTGGCCCTGGCCACCAAGGAGCTTAACATCTAGTGAGAATGACAGATTAGCAAAGAGAAGGACAGTCACGCACAATGTCAAGGCTGACCAGAGGCCTACCCAAGGCTATGAAACACAGAAGGTACACCTGGCCCAGGGAGAAATTCCTGGACAGGTGTTGTATGAGCCGAAGGAGAAACTAGTTTCCTGGGCCAAGAGATTGTGGTTGGAGAAGGCACCAGTCCTGGGAAAGGGAGCAGCATATGGGATAAGGGCTGGGAGGTGAGTGGGACCTGGGCCCATCAGCAAACTGCAAGTTGAACCTGGAGAGGAAGGAGGGAGGTATGAGAGATGTGATGGAGCGGTAACCAGAGCCCAGGCTGGGAGTTGGGACATCAGCCTGAAGGCCTGGGACAAATTGAATGCCCTGCAGAGGAGGAGGCTGAGAGCCACACATACCTGGAAGCCACCTCAGATTATTTTGGGAAGAGACAGAGTAGACATCTATGATGTGAAACTAAATAGCATCCAGCAGGGAGATAAGTCTGAAACCCCAAGTTCACATTTTGGCAGGCAGTCGGTGGGAGAGCTATGGCTAAGGATGCTTCCGGGGCTGCCGGCTGGGAAGCACTGGAAGCTGGGAGCCCTCAGCTCCATGCTGGGGTCCAATGGCAAAGTGAATTGAGTATGAGATATGGAGGGCCCATAGCCGGGTGGGAAGACAGGTGGCAGTGAGGAAGGGAAGAGGAAGGTACGCCACTCTGTACTTAAAGGTCTGAGGTTCAAAAACAGCATTTGAGAAGAGATGCTAAGTCCCAGTATTCAAAGTTGTTCCTGGAAGAGCATGCTGGGATACCATCTGTCCTTGGAGCTGAGGATTCTTCACCTATACTTGAGTCATTAACTATTGCCCCAAGTTTCAGCAAGGAGGAGAGGATTCTGAAATGTGATGGGAAACCAGATATCACAGATGTACATGTGTGTGTGCATGCACACATGCATACTTGAGCATGAAAAGGATTGTCAATAAAAGAATGAATAAATTTGTTAACTGTGTAAGAATTTCCTGGTAGTTATTGTAAGTCATATGTTATCATAGGTCAAGAAGTTCCTAGTTGTAGAGTTCTTGTGTGATTTTGCCAAGTAGCAGCAGGACCATCAAGGCCTAAGTCCCAGATGGTGTGTAGTCCAGACCCATGCCAACAGCATCAAGAGACCAGGTGAGGGAGTGCTATGGATGGCATGTCTGTGTTTCCTCAAAACTTTTAGGTTGACACCTACTCCCCAAGATGGTGCCATTAGAGGTAGAGCCTTTGGAAGGTGATTAGGTCATGAGGGTGGAGCTTCATGAATGGGATTAGCGCTCTTATAAAAGAGACCCCAGAGAGTTCCCTCCACTCTCCTGCCATGTGAGGACATAGCAAGATAGTCATCTGTGAACCAGGAAGCAGGCTCCCACCAAACTGAATCTGCCTGCACACTAATCTTGGACTTCCCAGCCTCCAGAACTGAGAAATAAACGTCTGCTGTATATAAACTGCTCAGTCAGGTATTATATAGCAGCCTGCACAGACTAAGACAGAAAAGGAACTGAAGCCTCCCAGTCATCAGCCTCTCGGAGTCCATCTTCAGTAACTCTGGAGGTGAGCATCATTGTGTCCAGATAAATGCCTACTCAGCTCTCGATGACATTTACCCAGCTTCCAATAAGCGCATATTAAATGTCCAGAGTGTGGAATAGCATGGTGGACTCTACCTTGCAGGAGCCAGGGCTCCCTACCTGGCAGCAGAGCGGCCTAAACCAGCGCAGTTCTGGTGCCCAGAAGCACACTTGCATTTAAATTGCATTCCCCACAAACCTTGAATTCTAGCTTTGCTGGTCTTTGAGGCCAAATGTCTTCAATTGGCATTGTCCGCTATGACCCTTTTATCTCCGAAGCTGCTGCTTTTTTCCTAACAGCTTTATTGAGCTATAATTCACATACCTACAATTCGCAGTTGACCCTGTGCAGTTCAATGGCTTTTAGGAGTTCAGAGTTTAGCAATCGTCAACATAATCTATTTTAGAACATTTTCTTTCCCCGAAAAGAAACCCAGCACTCCTTAATCATCATCACCAAGCCCTCTAACTTCTCTGTCCCCAGGCAACCACCAACCTTTCCATCTATGGATTTATCTGTTGTGTGGACATGTCATATATAAACAGAATTGTAAAGTTCCCCAGGTCTTCTCGGCTCTCTCTTTAATACCATTCCTTTGTTGGTCCCACGTCACTTCCCCTTCGTTAGGGCCCCCAGTCTCACACTGGTCACCATAAGTGCTGGAAATTGTCAGCCTGAGGGAGTGTCTGCCATCAGCCAAATGCCAAGAGTTTCAGGAGCATGTATAAAGCGAGCCAGGTCTTTATTATTCTGAACCGTGGCTAATAAAATCCTGCTTTGCCCAGAAGAGCCCCTCGAAGAACAGATGTCCTCCAAGCTGTGGCTTTCCCACTTCTCTGGCCCTGCTCCTGAATAGAGTGCAGCAGAGGTGGCTCAACGTGGGCAGAAGGACCCAGAGTCAATGCGTGACCAAAACACCCAGAGTAGTAGCCTGTGACTAGTGGCCAGTGCAAGCCTCCAACTCCTGGGTGGATTTCCACGAGTTTTGCCTATCTGCTATCTTGATCCTAGTCGGGGAAAAAAGTGCGTGGGGGTGCTGGGGCATGATTAAATGGCAGGTGATCTAGACATTACTTGATAACAGAACTGTTTACAACTTTGATTTTAAACCAGTTTCTCTTTTCTGCAGGAAGGTCCTCAGTAGTGTTTAGGTTTTGAGGGGCTTTGTTCAGTCATTTAAACATTTATTCAGTAGTTTGAGCTGGGATCTCTAGATGCCAGAATATGATGGATTTTACTTTTTTTCGCTGATCTTTGAATATTAAATAGGGCACATGGGAGAAGCTGTACTTACAGTGCAATGGGCGATTTTCATTCTGTGGCCTTTAGGCTCTGCAATTGATGTTCTTCTTAAACAAGGGGAGAGCCAGCCCTGTTCTGTTCCAGTACCTCCTGAGAAGACTTGCCAGTGAAGGGCCACAAGACACGGTCTGCCCCAGGCTCTGCAAGACAGTAGGGGCCCATGTATGCTTGAACTCAGAGTAAAATGCAGAGCTGGTGTTCCAGCCCCAGCCCTGGGCCTCAAGTCGGGTGTGTTGGAGAGTTTCCTTAAAAAGAGGCTGGCGACAGTTAACACAAGTCTGGGCCCCCGGGCTCCACTTCTTGCCAGCCGAGTGACTTAAGTCAAGTTATCTCTCTTAGGCTTCCAGTTGCTTGTCTCTAAAATGGGTGCAGCAGGAATTCTGTTTCACAGAGGTCTTGTGAGGAGTCGATGAAATATACACGTGAAGCACTTAGGTGCTGTCCCGCTCCCAGGAAGCACTAGACACATGGTAGCCGTCACTTGGTCCAGGTGTTTCCTCCCCTCCTACACTGCTGCCGTTTAAAGAGCCCAGAGGCTCCCTGAGGTCCCTTTGCCTCTTAGCAAGGAGAAGTGCTCTGACCTGGTTCTGGGCCAGAGCAGTTTATGAACCCAGAGCACTGTTTATCTAGCCTCCTTTCCTGTTGTTACTGCTTTCTTCCTCGAGTGTTTGCTTTTTCATATTATAAAAGTAATATATGATTCAATATTTGGCATATATTAGGAGCTCAATAAATGTGTTGGCTGAGTGAATATGCTCATTGTGGGAAAATGGAAACAATATAGATTGTATGTTATAGAAAAATATAAAGTAAAGCAACTATCCCCAACCTATGGGTATAAGCTGTGAAGTTCGGGTGCGCTGTTGACTTCTGCTAGGATGGGACACTTGCCACTGTCTACTTCCCACTCAGTGCCTCCCATATCACCCCTAAATGGCTTCCAGGTCCATCTCCTTTCTTTCGGCCTCTCCCCAGCTTTCCATGCCCTGCTGCCTCTCCCAGATCTTGGCACTGGGTCCACACTCTCATCCTGTCCATTTAGGTTGGTTAAGGTAGGCCAGGTGCCCTGTCGAGCCAGCCTTGCCTGTTAGAGGAACATGGAGTCCCCACTCATAATTTAAAGGATGCCAAGAAGTCTTGTCCAATATGCCTTCCCCTAACCTCGGTACCCAGTTCCCTTTCCTAGGAGGAATAGCCCCTTAGGTTAACACTTTAGTATGAATTAGTTTATTGGATCCTTCCTTTCTGATTAGAGAGGAAGTAGATACAACAGTGCCCTGAGAGGACAAGAGGGAGTAGGAAGGAAAAGGTGAGGCAAAATTGGCTGGCCCTACTTTTGTCTGCACCTAGTTGACTTTTGCTCAGTGCCTCTTTCCTGCCACTCACACAGAATATGAAAACTAGCCCCTGCTTTTTAGCCAGAACTGCACAGCTTTAATGAAGGGTAAGTTAAACCCAATTAACAGCTAAAGTCTGAAGAGTGCCTAGGGTACAGATTTTGGAGGCAGGCAGATCCTGGGTTGAAATCTGAATTCATTTCCTGATTATGGTGTGGCTTTCAGCAAGCTACACCATCTTTCTGGACCTCAGGAAAATAGAGATGCCATGAGAATGAAACGAGCTGATATGCATCAAGGGCCTGACACAGTCAAGCACCAAATATATTCCCGTGCTCTTCCTTAGGGTCAGAACTGTGGGGTCAGACTCAACTCCTCAGGCAAGGCCCAAGTATGGTCCCAGCACTGCCCATTCATGATTAGATCACCCCTATACCTCTTCGCCTTTCACCAGGTGCCTTCATATATGCTCCAGCGGACCAAAACCGGTAAGGGCTTACTTAACTATAAGAAACATATAAATATTTAGGACATGCTTAGTCAGTTAATCATCTTATTTTACATCTAGATTTAGGAAGAAATGAAGGCATTTCTTAATGCCTTAAGATTGTCCTGTAATTTCCTATGTTAACTTTTGTCCCCTCATTATGATTATAAACGTCTTGTGGGAAAAGACCATTTTTACATATGTCACCTCTTACTACAGCCTTGTGAAGTAGGTAATATTGTTCCTATTTTATGAGTGCCCAAAGCCATAGCCAGTAGGAGGCAGAGCAAGCCTGTGACCAGGCTCTGACCATGCTCTAGCTTTGCCTCTCTCATCCTGTTGGGTCAGACCACTGTGTGGCCTTTAGAATGGCCAAAAGCATCGTGGGGGCAATGACACAGAGTGGTTTGAATAGTGCCGGTGTCTCTGTGCTAAAGAAAAAATATATATAATTTTATTTTTTTGCAGACCCAATGTTCCAACTTAGACTTTACAGTCCCGTTCATGTTTAAAAAACGAAAATAAAAAACAAGACAAAAAAAGCCATGGCCTGTTCTTCTCATTCATACGTAAGAATTCACGCTTCTAAAGGGGGCAAGAGTAATAGAGGAGGGCAAGGCATTTAAAAATTAGTTCTCAGTCTTTCCCCCTTTGGTAAGTTATTCTTAGAAAGAATTAGGAGAGAAAGCTTTGGGTGGCCAGGGCAATCACTCTCAGGCTGAGAGCCCATCTGAGTTAGCTCTGCCTGCAGAACGCCTAACTAGACACCCACCAGATCAAAGCCAAAGCCACACTGCCCCCCTGAGCAACATGTGACTGCTTAGAAGGAAATAGCCAAGGTGAACCCATAATGTTAACACAAACCTAAAAAGTGGTGACAAATGTTACAGTGACATTTAAGAATTTAGTAAGGAAACCAGGACAGGAAAGATCTTAAACCACACAGGAAGCTTGTCACAAGTCTCAAGTATTTTATTTTCAGAACAGAAGCTGGTTTTATTTTTAAAAAGAGAAGGGGGTGGAGGACATGATAAATGCTAGTGAGGTGCCATTTCCCTTCTTCCAGGATCTAACTGCCAGCTAGCTCTTCCATAAAAACACATGAAATCAGAGCCAGGGCATGCTATATGAGAACGGCCTTTAGAGAGAATCTAGTCCAACCTCACAGCGAGGATGCTCTTCCTTGCTCAAATGTTAGAGGCAAGCAGTCTGGATTCTGAACCTGGGTTCTGGTCTGAATTGTGCTGCTGGCATCAGCCTCAGGACACAGTACACTTCTATTTATCAGACCTCTGGGGAACATCTCCAGTTTGACCCCCGCCCTACAGATTCCCCTAGAAAGTAAGAAAAATGAAGCTTTAAGGGTCATTTCTTCTTGTGAATGGGGCAAGGAAAGTAAGTAAAAGGATTCAAGAAAAACATACCAGAAGGCAGGAAGGGACTGACCCCCTGAGCACAAGGTGCTTGCACCAAATGTTTGAAAGAGGATGTCTGGCAGTGGGGCGGGGGTGGAGGGAGGAGGAGAGGCAGGGCCTGCACAGGCCTGGCCTCTACCGAAATTGGCCTGGTTGCCATCAGTCTCTCAGCATACCTAGGGAAGTGGCAGCTCATAGGAACCTATTAAAGCCTCCAGCCAGAAAACCCAACAAGCACGCAGAGATTTTATAGTCAGTCACTCAGCAGGGAGGCCATCATCCAAACAATAGAAAGGGAGTAGGGAAGGGGGTCAGCCAGGAGCTGGCCATGGCTCAGACACAAAGTCCTTTCACAGTCACTGAGATTAGGTAGCAGAGAAATAGCAAAGCTGGAGAGAGGATGTAGAAACAGAGGGAGCAGCTATTGGGGCCCACACAGGGTCTGGGCCCCAGAACTCTGAGCACATGGAATTCAAAGGGAAAAAAGGGGAGTTAGTAGAGGAAGGAGAAAAGGTAGAAAAAAAATCAACTGCAAAACCCAAACAGCTTGTTTTGGACCTGGTAAGGTGAGGGGCTGGAAGCACAGATAGTGCATTGAGTGTAAACATTTTTCCTCCATTATTCCCCACTGCGAGAGTAGGGGGAGGTTCAAGGAGAGCTGTGGTCAAGCTATCGGCCCCTTTTGTGTCACTGTCCACATGGACATCTTCTATCAACAAGCCCCCAAGAAGTTGGGGGAGAGGGGTCCCAAGTGGAAACCTGAGGCCCAGAAAGCAAATGTGATGTGTCACCCAAAGCTAGCGAGTGACAGAGTCAAAACTACAATCTATGACTTCTGGGTTTATTATATGTCCAGGGTTTATTATACCACACAAAACTTCCCAAGCATAAGAAGGGAGAAGGAGAAACAAAAATTTTTACAATTTTGCTCCACCCCATCCTACTGCAGGGTGGAGGAGAGTATTTCCTGGCCTTGCTCCCAACTGTCTTCCTGTACTCTTACCTCCCCTAAAAATACTTATCCTGCTTCAAAGATTCCAAGAGTGATGTCCACACCAAGACTATTAGTGAGCAACCCCTGGATGTCCCTTGTCATCATCTTCAACAAAAGGAATACCAGGGAGGAAGGGTGGGCAGGGGTAGGGTTTGCTCACCCTATTCCATGAAGCCTTTCTTTTCCCTGGAGATTCTCTTAGCCAGAGCAGAGGTCAAAAGTAACTAGCACCGTTTCTGATCTACACCAAACTTCCTAGAGGGAGGACAGGTGGAGAACTGGATTTCCTGTTTCACATCTATCCAGGAAACCCACCAAAGCTGTTGTTCTGAGCCAAGATCTAACCCATCTAGCAAGAAACCTCAGGAAGGATAAGAGTTCTGGGTGCAGAGGGAGGGAGAGAGGAGGACAAGCCAATGGCTGATACTCCACAGACCCTGTAATAACACTGGCACCAAACCCCAGCTGGATCCAGTGGCCATGTTGAATGCAACTTCCGAGTATTTTGTCTTTATTTTTTGCAAGCAGCATCAGTGCATGATGCAACAAAAGTTGAAAGCACAGAGGTAGAAATGCTCACTCACCCAAGAAAGGGTGCAGTTTGGTCCTTAGAGTATGAACCCTCTGCTCCCCGCAAGCTGAGAAGAGAGGAGAAGGATTGAGGAAGATCCTGGGTGAGCTTCTCCCTTGAAGGAGAGCAGCTGGGCAGCTCCCAGGAGCCCAGCTCTTTCTGGGAATTCATGGCCACAAATTCAGATAGGAATGAAGAGAGTGGTGTTATGTATGGTGGGGAGAGCAGGGCCTCCCCAGATCTCCTACTGAATGCAAGGGGCCACAGGGTGGACTTAAGAAAACAACACTACACATACACAGAGACATAGATTTTGCATCTACCATCTGGAAGAAATCTGGAAGACACATAGGGGGATAGTGGATTCTGAGTCAATTTCAAGGCATGGGACAGTCGTCACTAACCACAGCCTAAAAGAAGCTGGCACTTCCAAGCAAGGGGGAAGGCCCAAGGCCCAGTAACCCCAGTTGGGGCACCCCATTTCCTCTATCCCCCCCCCAACACGCACACATACACAATGGATAGGAATTAGGATGGAGGTGGGAAAAGCGAGAAGCAGAGTTATCCAGCCCCTTGGAGGCTAGGATTAGGGTCAGGCATGGAGAAGGGAGAATAGAGTAAGTGGAACTTCCTCCCTCACCATTAGCTGCTGGTCTCCCTCAAAGCAGTCTTGATCCAAGGGGTGCAGAAGGACACACTGGCCTTTAGCCCTATTAAGTTACCTCTTCCAAACAGCCTGATCAGATCTAGGTGAGAGAAGGTCGGAGGACAAGAGAGCTGGGGTCTCTCAACCGGAAAGCAAGCCCCCCTCCTTTATGTCCCTCAATTTTGGGAGGCCACAGCCAGAGTGTTGACATAGCCATGCGCCCCTCCTTCGTTTTCCGAGATGCAGTGACCCAGCTGAGAACCTCCCTGAGGTGGTGGCAGAGGAGGCGGTGGCGGTGGGGCAGAGGGTGGAGCGCCATAGGCTCCTCTGGCCCGACTGGGGGAGGCCCGACTCCCCGGGTCCCAACAGCCTTCTAGGGCTTCCAGACCACGACAACCGAGGAAGAAAAGGTTCTTGAGCATGAAGATAGAGAGGGGCTGCTGGTAGCTCACCACCAGCAGGCAGCGCAGCGCCAGCAAGGGCACGTCCACCAGGCAGCCGCCCAGCAGGCGCAGGAGGCGGCTGCAGCTTCCGGGCCCCGACGCCTGGCCCCAGGGCGAAACTGCGGCTGCAGCGTTGAGCTCGTAGAGCCAAAGCACTGGCGAGGCGAGGGTGAGAAAATAAACAGCGATGAGCAAGTAGCGCAGGTGTGCGGGTAGCGGCACTCGTCCTTCCAGCATCAGCTCCACCAGGGTGAAGCTGTCGAGCAGGTCCAGACACGTGCCCAGGAAGCAGCCAGCGGCGCGGTGCTGCTGGGGCTGCAGAAGCAGGGGTCCCGTAGAGCCCGGAGGGGCTCCCGCCTCGCTGATGGCCCGCACAAGGCTGTAGAGTAGAGGAACCGACAGCGCCATGGTGAGGCGGAAGCCGGTGGTGCCGAAGGGCGCGCGTAGCTCGATGAGGTCTAGGATGGACGTGCCCAGGATGAGCACCACCTTGGGCGTGAAGGCGATGGAGTAGATGAGCCAGGCCAGGTAGGCGAAGGCGAACTCGCCCGCCGCCGCGGTCGCCCCTGGGCCGCCCCCCGGGCCGCCGGCGACCCCGCGGCCGCCGCGCGCCTTGGCCCCGGCCGCAGCCCCGGCGGAGGCGGCGGGCAGGTGCAGAGGCGGCGCAGCGTGGTGGTGGTGCTGGTGGTGGTTGTGCACGCCGCTCGCCGCGCCGCCCCGACGGCCCCGGCTGTTCTTGGCGAAGAAGATGGCCCAGCCCACCACCACTACCAGGTCGGTGGCGATCCAGGAGCACCAGTACAGGTCGGTGACAGCGATGAGGTACAGGTCCAGCAACCCGCCCTGAGCCAGCAGCAGCACCACGGACAGCGCCTGGTAACCCCAATGGCACCCGGGACTGGGGGCGCAGCCGCGGCGCCGACCCCTGCGTCCCGGCCGGGCTGGGCGGCAGCAGCAGCAGCAGCAACACGAACAGCAGGAGGCGCTGCTGCCGGTCCCGGTGCCGCCCGCACCCCCAGCCGAACGGCCCCCGGGGCCACCGACGCCCCCAGACGCCGTGCCTCCGCCGAAGCCCGCGGCTGTCATGCTGCAGGAGGAGGTGGGCGTGGAGGTGGAGGAAGGAGTGGAGGCCGAAGAGGAGAAGGCGGCGGGTGAGGGGTCGGCGGCTGGGGCGCCCCCCTGAGCCAGGGGCCCCGGGATTCCGGCGGTGGCGGCGGGCACCAGCGGCTTGCTGATGCTGACGCTCTCGTCGTCGTCCTCCCTCTCCGCGCTGGTGTTGCTGCTGGGGGAGCCGCCGCCCCCGCCGCGTCTGCCGCCGCTTCCCCCCCGGCTGGTGCTGGCGCTGGTGCTGGTGCTGCTATCGCCTGAGCCTCTCCGGCCGTGGGGGGAACCCCCCCGGAGGTAGAGGGGCTGCGGCCGGGCGGCGGCGGGGGGCGGCGGGAAAGAGCCGGACGAGGACGAGACCGAGCGGGGTTGCCCGAGAGCTGGGCGCATTGTCCTCCGGGGGGCTGGCAGCTGTTTCCTCCCCGCCAACCCTGGGCTGGCGAGGCTGCCGAAGGGAGCCGGGCCAGCCGCCGCCTCCTCCCCAGCGGCGGGACTCGTACCCGGGTTGGGCAGCAGCGATATCCGGACTGGAGCCGCGGGACTGGGCGAGCCGAGCCCCGGGTGGCTGGGAGCTCGGGTTGGCGAGTAGCTGAACCCGCGGTGGTGACGGCGGGCGCTACGGGGCGGGGGCGAGCCCAGGCAGAGAGGAAAGGGAGGCTGGCTGCGGGGAAACCAGGACTGGATTCCAAGGAGAGAGGAGGAGGAGAGACCAGAGAGGAGAAAGCATGGTTCCCTGGATCAGTAGGAGGAAAAGGGTGGTGAGGGGAGCAAGAATCATTAGGGTGGGGAGCCTTGTAGGCCAGGAGGATGAGAGGAGAGGAGGGTAGGTGTCACAATGAGGAGTGCCAAGGGAGTGAGGAGATCAGCACTTGGAGAACCTAAAGGAAGCACAGAATTCCTAGAGAAGTCCATCTGAGGTCCCACCAGCAGAAGCTGTAGAGCATTAGTGGTGAGTGACTTCTTGGCCTTGCTCTCAGCATAGCCACGCCTCCAAGCACCAGGCTCAGGAGAGAGGTTCAGGCCTCTGCTCCTGGTCAGCATCCTTTCTTTTGCAGGCATCAAGGCAGCTTTGGCCTCTACACTGTCCAGTGCCCTTTCCATGGGGCCATCCTGCCTCTCCTTATACACTTAAAAACTAATGAAGGAGTCAGGCCATACCGATTAAAAGGACCAGGAACAGCAGCCCCAGTCATGTAATCATATACATATATGCATTCATGTTTCCTGCACTGGGTTCAGTGAACCACCTACAAGGGGTCCCAATATTCAGAGAATGAAGTTCTCTGAATATAAGTGCTTGGGAAGAGAGGACAGGTAAAATAATTATTTATAAGGTCCCCGTCATGTGGGGCTTTTGATATTCTCAGTGCTTTTTAAAGCAGGAATTGGAAACAATAGAAAGATGTATCTAGCAGAGAGGAAAATAAAGGGACATTTAGAAGTATTGGTACCATGATAGAAACAAAGGCTCAAAGTGGGTGGTGGTGAATGTTACAACCCACCAAAGTGGACAGTAGGCACAGTGGCCCTGTACCTACAAGTGCAAAGCTTATACTGACTCACTCTCATGGACTCAGTCCATGACTGGGGCTGGATATCTGGCAGCACCTCAGGAAGGCAGCAGGTAGAGTTATGCCTTTAGGAGTTTAGGAGAGAAAAAATGACTAGAGCAGTTGGGCTCAAAATAAAAAACATGAGGCTCATGTATAATGCAAACATCCCAGCCACATCAAAGCAAGACCAGAAGCTTGCCTGCCCCTTCATCCTCCACATTCTGCAGGTTGCATGTTCCTTGCCTTCATTTCATTACCCTTAAACCTTCTGCTGCTGGTCTCACCTTCCTAGACAACACCATGAAACCCAAGGTGGGGGGATCAGTGGAACACAATGGTTGGTGGACCAGGACTTGCCTCTAAACCTGCTTCTTGAATTAGGGTCAGTTTGAGCCAAACATGCTTTCTCCAGTCTCTCAGAGGGCAGTCTGTATAACTAATCCATGGAGATGTGAGATTTAGAACTCAAAACCAACATTATTTCCATCCACCCCAGAACACACAACCTTTGAAAAGCTCTATGTCCAATTGTCATGAAAGGCAGAGGAGGTATGGTGGTAAGAACTTGAGCTCTGGGGTCAGTGGTCTCAACTCTGCCACTGAGTTTCTGTGATCTTGGACTGGTTATTTCACCTCTGTGAGCCTCCAATTATCGAACTGTAAAAATGAACTGATATCTACCTTAACAGACTATTGTATAAAGAGAGGTCGTGTGTTCAAAGGGTTTAACCCCAGTACCCAGAGTGGAGTATGTATTCAGTTAAAGGTAGCTGGTTATGATCAATGTTATCGTCATAACTCCATTTATCTCATGTTTAACCTCCCAGGGAACATTTACTTATAGCACAGGACACTAATGACTTCTCTGGGCTGGATTCTTTGCTGAGGCCACATTCAGAGTTCTGTTCTCCCATAGCTTTGCACTTCGGTAAGTGCCAGGGAGCAAAGCTGCTCTCAATTAGGAGCAGTGGTTCTTGGAGCTGATCTTCACAGTGTGAGAGGTTCAGCTATGCCAGCTGATGCCAAGGCCCACCCACATGGGGCAAGGTGGGGGCTAAACAGCAGATACAACCTGCACTCATGAGCATCACAGCAGATCCAGCAGATGTTAGAGCTGAGCCAGTCCAGGTTAGAAAGCAGATTGGGGAGCTGCCAACTACTAATGGGAGTGATTACAGGCACTCTCCCAGCTCTCCCCAAGAGAAAATACCAGCCAACAACTACCCTGAAAGTTGGCCCAAGATTTCTGCTCAAGTTAATAAAGAAGTTGAAGAAGAACCAGAAGCAGCTGATGAAGACAAAGAACTTGGCTCCTGAGAGATCACTGACGAATCTGTCCCCACTCTCCCACCCTCATGTCCCTCTACCCTGGCCCACTCACACATCCTCCCCTCCTGCTCTCACTGGCCAGGTGCCTCTGCGAGGACAGTTTCCTCCCTGGTAACTTGTAACAGCCCTTGGATGTTATTCATTGTATTTGTGGGAAATGTACTGTCAATCAGTCAGATTAACTTTCTGTATGAGATTCTTTAGCCCAATTTCTTTCAGGTCTGAAGCTCCTGAATATAAATACCACAAATAATAAGGATGAGAAATCAGGGTATATGACAGAATAAGTTGATGGTCTGAGTGTTAGAAGGATTTCCTCTTTGCACTGTTTTTTTTTTTTCCTAATCTTCTATGTATACACACACACACACACAGAGCCTTTCCTTGAGCCTGGAAAGGACTTGACAAAGATGTGACGAGGGTAAAAAGAAGACAAAAGACTTTCTCATATATAAAGTGAGTACAAATATCCTACATGTATCTAGAAAAGGGAAGATACAGTCACTGAGCACCACATAAGCACCTGGGGTCTATGCTAGATATCTTACATAATTAAATTTATATTTAGGTTTTTCTACTCTTGACAGTTTAGGAAAGTCATATTTTTCTAGAGAATTTTCCCATTTTTTCCTCTAAGTTTTCAAAAACATTGTTGCAACATTGTTACTATATCTGGAAACTGAGGGACAGAGAGGTGAAGCAACTTACTCCAAGTCAAAAAGCTAGTTAAGGGCAGAGTTAAGGTTATATCTAGACTTCTGACTCTCAGCCTAGTGCTCTAACCTGCCTACCACTCTCTTCACAAGCCTAGGATGGCAGAAGCTTGCAGGTATCCTGGGAGACAGGGACAAACCAAGCAGGTTTCAACCTGAAAAATATTTCCCTAAGTGCTGGGCCCTGGGTAAGGCTCATTTGGAGACTGAATATTCTTGCCCCCTGGAACAGAAAGGCCGATGGCTCACTGGCTTCCTGAAACAGCAGTAGATGGACTAGGAGGAAAGAAGAGATGTCCCTAATCACTCAGCAGCAAAGGAAAGCTCAGCGAGGCAAAGCCAGCCCTTCCTAGTACTGAACCAAGGCCCCATTCTTTATTCATCCATTCTCTTTATTGTCACTGCCCTCTTCATCTTTCACAGCAGGAATAAAGAACAATCCAAAGGGAACTGTCAGAGGATGTGTAGAGCTTCACAGGTATACCCTGCGAAAAGACACAAGCAGGGTCCTCTGGTGCCCGATCACATAGTTACCATACTGACTCTCAGAAAATGAAAGGGAAGCTGGCAGGGAACTGTGCCTGAAGCAGCATGAGTCTGCAATGCTTTGGCTTATTAGTAACTTAAAGCCTCAAAACTACTTTGAGAGCTCTCTGAAGACAAATACTACAACTGCTCCAATTCAGAGCTCCTCTAATACTTAGAGCCAGGCTGTGCCCTGAGCTGCTTCACAGATGCTTACAGTGATACTGCCACCCTTCTGGATAGAGCAGAAGTCCTAGCATCAGTGCCTCCCTGGGTCAGTTCCTGGGCTACGTATTGGGGTTCCAGAGACTAAAAAAAGCAAGTCCTTTCCTAGAAGTTCAGACAAAGAGAAAGACAGACATGTAAACAATAAAGTATTTTGAAGGTTATGACCACATATTTGGCACTGCTTGAATCTGAAGAAGATGCAGTGAAAGATAAGGCTGAGGAAACAGGGGCTAGGTCACAGAGGACCTCACATGCGGGCTGAGCTTGGGCTGCATTCTGAGAGAAAACGGAACTCTTGAAAGCAGAAATGTAACATGAACAGATTTGCATTTTAGATAAATTGCTTTGCAGTAGAGATGATGCATTGGAGGGGAGAGAAAATGGAAAGAGAGACTATGTTCTACTTCTGGCAATACTGTGAACTAAAAAATACAAAACCTCCCCATATTACAAAAAACACTAGACAAAATTTAACATCCTTTTAAATGAACAGTTAAGAAAGTAAGATAAATTCTTGGGGACATAATTTATAGAAGAAACTAAAAACCAGAATGGTAAGAAAATAATGCTGTGAGTGCTCTCAGATATTGTCTGTCTCATTAAAGAATGCTATCTAATATGGTGGGGACTAGCCACAAGCAGTGATCTAAATTTAAACTTACTTAAATTAAAATTAATTGAAATAAGTTAAAATATAAAATTCAATTCCTGTCTCAATAGCCACATTTCAAGTGCTCAAAAGTCCAATGCGGCTATTGTAAGAATGTTATGGAGACGGGTGTGGAAGGACTTTTCACTTTATTAAATTTGAGGCCAGGATTCTCTAAATCACTGCCTCATCTCTCCCTCAATCTAACTCTGAAAATATTGAATGTGAGACATCAGCACCCCCAATTCTCAGGCCTTTGGACTCTACTGGAACTACATCACTGGCTTTCCTGGGCCTCCAGCTTGCAGATGACAGATTGTGGAACTCCTCAGTCTCCATAATCATACTTTTAAGAGACTTTCAGTCCAAACGACGAAGTTGGTAAACACTGTGTTCTCTTTCTCCCATGACCACATCAAAATTAAAACTAAATTACAGATTAGCCATCATTACAAACTACCTGAAAACTAGCTAACCAGAAGTCTCCTAACTAAGGATATAAAGAAGAAGCCATGTGGAGACTGGTGAGAGGCGTGGAGATGCAGAACAGGCTGGTCTCACACCCATGAGCAGCAGTTAAGAATCTGGAAGAATATCTTGACTGTGAAGTTCCCCCCTGAAGGGCAAGGGGTCCCAGCTGCACACTGGGATCCCCAGCTCAGAGCACCAGTGCCGGGAAGAGAAGTCTCCATAACATCTAACTGTGAAAAACAGTGGGGACTGCATCTGAGTTACACAGAGGGCTACTGGAGATCAAGGCATTCTCTTGAGGAGACAGTGCACAGACTTGCCCACTAACAAACTCGCTCGCTCTAAGCCCCAGCACTGAGGTAGCAGCTCAAAAGTCATGAGGGACAGATGGGAAGGAACTCAATTGTCTGGCTTCAAGGTAAAGGGTGGAGGGGCAAGTTTCTCTCAGACAGAAGTGCTGGCAGAAGGCATTATTCCTTTGTTGAGCCTTCCCCTATCCTAGCCTGCACAAAGGCAGGCACGATATCTGAGTCTCCACTGACCTGGCTTACACTGGTTGCCCCATCCTGGTGATTCACTGAAATCTGTCCCACCCAACTTGTGGGCCCACTCAAGCCACCTCCAGTGGCTTTTCCAAACAAATGGCCTGTCTTGGCTCATGCTGCAGACTTTCCTAAAATCTGTCAAAGGTTCACAAACCCCAAACAAGTAGCATCTGGCCTCAGTGTACCCTGTACCTCTTGTTAAGCAGATCCAAGACTAGCGATAGTGGCAGCTGGCCTCAATTGACATCTGAGCCTCTCTCAAGCACCTCCAAGCCCATAACAGATAGAAGACATCTGTGGATCACTTTGTGGCCCTTCCAAGGAGGCCCGAAGGAGGGCATGCCTGGTGGTTGCTTTTGGCCACCTCCACAAACAACACATCCAAAGGGCAGACTGGGCAGGCACCAGAGCTCTGCTCATGCAAATCCTGCTCTGTGGGGTCGGCCCCTAAATAACAACTCATCTACTAGAGTCACAGCCATTCCTCACAATCAATCAGCCTGAGGGTCAATCCCTCCCACTGACATGCAAACAGAAACCAAGGCTCAACTACAACAGGAGGACCCATACAACCCACACAAGGGACACACACCTGGAGCACCTGGCTCAGATGACCAAGGAGACTGTGCCACTGGGCCCCATAGGACACCTACTACATAAGACCACTCTATTAAGACCAGGAGACATAGCAGCTCTACCTAATATATAGAAACAAACACAGGAAGGCAGCCAAAATGGGGAGACAAAGAAATGTGTCCCAAGTGAAAGAACAGAACAAAGCTCCAGAAAAACAACTAAACAAAATAGACACAAGCAATCTACTGGATGCAGAATTCAAATCACTGGATATAAAGATGCTCTATGATCTCAGTAAGAACTCCAACAAAGAGATAGGAAACATGAAAATGGAAATAGGAAACATAAAAATGAACCAGTCAGAAACGAAGAATGCAAAACTGAAATGAAGACTACATTAGAGGAAATCAACAGATTAGATGAAGCAGAGAATCAAATCAGTGATTCAGAAGATAAGATAGCAGAAAACATTCAATCAGAACAGCAAAATGAAAGAGAATCCTAAAATATGATACTTTAAGGGGCCTCTAGAACAATGTCAAAAGTACCAACATTTGCATCATAGAGGTACCAGCCAGAAGGAAAAGAGAGAAAAAGGGATGAAAAACTTATTTGAAGAAATAATGGCAGAAAACTTCTCTAACTTGGTGAAAGAAGTAGACATACAAAACCAGAAAGTGCAGCGAGTCCCAAACAAGATGAACAGAAAGTGGCCCACACCAAGACACATCATAATGAAAATGCCAAAGGTTAAAAACAAAGAGAATCTTAAAAGCAGCAAGAGAAAAGCAATTGGTTATCTACAAGGGAGCTCCCATAAGACTGTCAGCTGATTTCTCAACAGAAACTTTGCAGGCCAGAGGGATTGGCATGAAATATTCAGAGTGATGATAAGCAAGGACCTACAACCAAGATAACTCTACCCAGCAAGGCTATTGTTTAGAATCAAAGGACAGATAAAAGAGCTCCCCAGACAAGAAAAAGCTAAAGAATTTGTTACCACAAAACCAGTTTTACAAGAAATGTTAGAAGGACTTTTTAAGAAGAAGATCAAAAAATGAATAATAAAATGGCAATAACTACATATTAGCAACAATCACTTTAAATGTAAATGGATTAAATGATCAAATCAAAAGACATAGGGTGGTTGAATGGATAAGAAAACAAGATCCTTACATATGCTGCCTACATGAGTCTTGCTTCAGATCAAAAGACACATATACTGAAAGTAAAAGGATGGAAAAAGATATTTCATAAAAATGAAAATGAAAAAAAAAAAAGCTGGAGTAGGGATACTAGTACCAGATGAAATAGACTCTAAAAGAAAGGCTAAACAAGAGACAAAGAAGTACACAGTAATGCCACTTCTGGGTATTTATCCCCCAAAAAAAAAAACCCCAAAATATTACTTTAAAGGGGCATGTGCATCCATATGTTCATTGCAGTGTTATTTACAATAGCCAAGAAATGGAGGCAACCTGAGTGTCCATCAGTGGATGAATGGATCAAGAAGAAGTGGTACATATATACAATGGAATATTACTTGGCCATAAAAAGGTATGAAATCTTGCCATCTACAACAACATGGATAAACCTAGAGGGTATTGTGCTCAATGGAGTCAGTCAGTCAGAGAAAGACAGATGTCATATGATTTACTTAAATGGTAGAATCTAGAGAACAGGTTAAACAAACAAACAACAAAACAAGCTTATAGATACAGAGAGCATTTTGATGGTTCCCAGATTGTGGGTGAGGGGTAAGTGAAAAGGGGAGGAGATTAAGAGGTATAAATTGGTAGTTATAAACAGTCATGGAGATGTAGAATATAGCATGGGGAATATAGTCTTAAGTATTATAATAACCATGTATGGTATCAGATGGGTATTGGATTTATTGAGGTGATCACTTCAAAAATGTCTAATCTGTGTTGTGCACCTGAAAATAATATAATATTGTATGTCAAGCAAAATTTAAAAAAATAAAATTTGAAAAATCTGAAAAACAGAAAGACTAAAAATAATATGCATCCAAATTAATAAACTGGAGAAAGAACAAGAGTAATGCAATGAAACATAAAGAAGGAAATACTAAAGATAAGAACAAAAATAATAAAAAAAAACTGACTTAAATACACAAGTGTCTGGTATGATTAAGAAAAAAGGGAGAAAGCATATAACCAATATTAGGAATGAAAAATGAGATCAAACTACAGAAACAGTAGAAATTTTCAATGATAAGAATACTAACACTGTAAATAATATTACAACAATTTTGAAAACTTAGAGAAAAATGGAATATTCCCTAGGAAAATATGGCTTTCCCAAACTGTCAGAAGTAGAAAAATCTAAATATAAATTTAATTATTAAAGATATTGAATCAGTAATTAAAAGTCTCTCCCACAAAATTTATCTGGTCCAGAAGGTTTTGTGTGTTCCATCAATATTCAAGAAACTTATAATCCCATTTTATTATTTTATTTGGTATTAAACATGGCAATATTATTTTATAATTTTTAAATTTTTCAATTACAGTTGACATACTATATTAGTTTCAAGTTTATAACATAATGATGAGCCTTTATATAATTTATAAAGTGATCAACCCGAGTCTAGTACCCAGCTGACACTGTACATATTTATTACAATATTATTGACTATATTTCCTATGCTATACTTTACCTTCCCATGACTATTTTTATAACTGGCAATTTGTACATCTTAATCCCTTCCTCTTTATCATCCATCTCCCAACACACCTCCCTCCTGGCAACCATCAACTTGTTCTCTGTATCTATGAATTTAATTCTGTTTTGTTTATTCATTTGTCTTGGTTTTTAGATTCCACATATAAGTGAAATCAATTGGTATTTGTTTTTCTCTGTTTGACTTATCAGACAGCATAATGCCATCTAGGTCTATCCATGTTGTTGCAAATGGCAAGATTTCATTCTTTTTATAGTCGAGTAATATTCCATTGTATATATGTACCACATCTTCTTTATCCATTCTTCTATCCATGGACACTTAAGATGCTTCCATATCTTGGTTATTGTAAATAATGCTACAGTGAACATATGGACGCATATGTCTTTTCGAATTAGCATTTTGGGTTTCTTCGGATAAATACTCAAAAGTAGAATTGTTGAGTCATATGGTAGTTCTGTTTTTAATTTGTTGAGGAAACTCTGTACTGTTTTCCATAGTGGCTGTGCCAATTTACAAGCCCAACAGTGCACAAGGGTTCCCTTTTCTCCACATCCTGTGGTGTATCATGTTAATTGATTTGCAGATATTAAACCACACTTGCATCCTAGGAGTAGAGTAAATCCCACTTGATCATGATGTATGATCTTTTTAATGTATTGCTAAATTTATTTGCTAAAATTTTATTGAGGAATTTATCACCTATGTTCATCAGGGACATTGGCATGCATGTATGTATATATGTGTGTATGAGTGTGTGTGTGTGCGCGTGTGTGTGTGCGTGTGTGTGTGTGCAGATAGAGATAGAGATAGAGAGAGATAGAGATTCGTAATGTATTTGTTTGGTTTTGGAATCAGGGTAATGTTGGCCTCATAAAATAATTTTGGGAGCCTTCCATCCTCCTCTATTTTCTGGAATAGTTTGAGAAGGATAGGTGTTAACTCTTCTTTGAATGTTTGGAAAAATTCACCTGTGAAGCCCTCTGGTCCAGGGCTTCCGTTTGTTGGAAATATTTGAATTACTGGATCCATTTCATTAGCAGTTCTTGGTCTGTTGAGGTTTTCTGTTTCTTCTTAAGTCTTGGATAATTGTATATTTCTAGAAATTTATCCATGGCTTCCAGGTTGTCCAATTTGTTGGTATATTATTATTCATAGTATTTTCTTATAATCCTTTGTATTTCAGAGGTGTACATTGTCACTTCTCTATCATTTCTGATTTTATTTGTGTCCTCCATCTTTTTTTCTTGATGAGTCTGGTTGAAGATTTATCAATTTTATTTTTCTTTTCAACAAACCAGCGCTTGGTTTCATTGATCTTTTGTACTGTTTTATTTTAGACTATTTTATTTCTGCTCTGATATGTATTATTTCCTTCCTTCTAATCACTTTGGGTTTTGTTCATTCTCCTTTTTCTAATTCCTTTAGGTGCATGGTTAGATTGTTTTGAGATTTTTCTTGTTTCTTGAGATAGGCCTCTGTTGCTATGAATTTCCCTCTTAGAACTGTTTTCGCTGTGTCCCATGATTTGGGGTTGTTGTGTTTTCATTTTTATTTGTCCCAAGGTACCTTTTGAGTTCTCCCTTAACCTCGTTGTTAATCCATTTGCTGCTTAGTAGCACATTATTTAGCCTCCAGGTGTTTGCATGTTTTTCAGTTTTTTCTTGTAATTGATCTCTAGTTTCATACCATTATGATCAGAAAAGGTGCTTGATATCATTTTAAATTTATTGAGACTTGTTTTGTGGCCTAAAATGTGTTCTATCTTGGAAAATGTTCCATATGCACTCAAAAAGAATGTATATTCTGCTGCTTTGGGGTGAAATGCTCTAAAACTATTAATAAAATATATCTAATGTATTGTTTAAGCTGCTGTTTCCTTGTTGATTTTCTGCCTGAATCATCTATCTACTGATGTCAATGGAATGTTAACATCCCCTACAATTACTATATTACTGTCAGTCTTTCCCTTTATGTCCATCAATATTTGCTTTATATATTTAGGAACTCCTACGTTGGGCACGTAAATGTTTACAAGGGTTATATCCTCTTGTTGGATTGTTCCCTTTATCATTACGAAATGTCCTTTTCTCTTGTTATAGCCTGTGTTTTAAAGTCCATTTTGTCTGACCTAAGTATCACTACCCCAGCTTTTTTAGCATTTCCATTTGCATGAAATATCTTTTTCCATTCTTTTACTTTCAGCGTGTCTCGATCTGAAGTGAGTTTCTTGTAGGCAGAATATATATGGGTCTTGCTTTCTTAACCATTTAGCCACCCTATGTCTTCTGATTTGAGCATTTAATCTGTTTGCATTTAAAGTGATTATTGATAAGTATGTAGTTATTACCATTTTATTATTCATATTTTTTATCTTTTCTTCCCTTCTTCCCTAGTAAAGAAGTCCCTTTAACATTTCTTATAATAATGGTTTGGTGTTGATGAACTAGCTTTTTCTTGTCTGGGAAGTTTTTTATCTGTCCTTTGATTCTAAATGATAATCTTGCTGGGTGGAGTTATCTTGGTTGTAGGTCCTTGCTTATCACCACTTTGAATATTTCATGCCAATTCCCCTGGCCTGCAAAGTTTTGTTGTAGCCACCAGCCCCCGATAGACACACGACCACCAGAAATCAGTGAGTTATAGGAAACACACTCTTTATTCAGCCAGCTGGGTCTGCCACGGGTACACAGACCTCAAATTAAGCAGCCCCAAAATGTAGAGGTACAGGGTTTTTAAGCCCTAAACCCCTATTCTTCATCCTGTTTGAACACACAAGTCTATTTTTCTTCTTTTTACTAACTGTCAACCCACAGGTCAGTTGTGCAAGCAGGGGGTACAGAAGCAGAAAGCTTATCGTTAGAGCGTTATGTTCCCATGGGCGATAGCCAAACAGTAATTTTTCAGCCAGCACATTCTCCACTGGCCTTAGTGGAAAATCAAATCCTTGATTCTTCATGCGGAATTTGCTCATAGCCTCTATTTTGTATTACTAAAAGTTTAATAGAATTAATTTTCTCCCTTATATATGCAAACAAGAAATTGAGGAAACATGGGCCAAAAGTTAACAAGAGGAGGAGGAGGAGGATTAAAGGTCTAGCTACAGCAGATAGGAGGGTTGTTAGCCATGGCGACCAATTGAACATCCTATGAAACCAGTTATCTGATTCTAGTCTTTGTTTTTCCCTGGCATCTAAATTTCTCTGTACTAGTAGTAAGCTTTCTCTAATTATTCCAGAGTTATTGGCATAGAAGCAACAGGTTTCACCTAGAACCATACATAATCCATCTTATTCTAAGAATAATTAAGCTAAACCTCTTCTATTTTGGAGGACTACTTCTGCTAGTGAATCAACTTGAAGTTCTAGCCTGCTAAGCTCAGTTAAGTTTAGGGGAGTTCCTACCCCGACATAGTAAGGGGTTTTGAGTTTAGGCACAACCAGCAATCTTGTCCTATGTCTGGGGTGGTCTTATTTAAGACCTTGTGTATTGCCATTAGCATAGATATTAATGCTCCTTCTGGTTCTGGTTGTGGCTGATCCAATGCCTGGGGTTTAATAGCTGCTAGGCTACTACTTGGAGGGGCTAGAGCTGAAGTTGGAGTTGCTCCGGAAACATAAGTTTTCTTAGGTGTAAGACTTTGGGGTAGTCCCAGAACTAGAAGTGGTTTGTTGGGTCCTATAGGGTTAGCCTTCCTGGGAGGGTCTTTAACCTGTATAGTAAAATATAATCCTGAATCATACCAGGTTTTATATAATCTGATACCCCGTGTCTGTCCTGTGAGCCAATAGTGTTGTCCCCCAGGGCTACCAGTTTTAATGGTGATTATGATAGGATTGCAAGACCCAAGAGAGCATGTGGAGGGGCTTGGTCCTCTTATTAATCTAATATGATCATCATTCTGTTTTTTATAATTATCTATAGTGGAGATAGTCTCACAACCCCAGTTAGCACAAGAAAATTGGCCTTGGCCCTCACATCCAAGTCCCATATTACCTATGTGGCTGGATATCCCTGGGTAATGTCCTTGAGGACAAATATAGAGTCCTATCTCTAAGAGGCTTTTCTCAGCTGATAATATGCCACAGCTGGGTCCCTCCGTTGTAGCCTAAGTATGCTCCTCCACCTAGGAAGGATCCCGATCCAAGGTGGTGTCCGGCTGTTGCAATGGCGAGGGGGTCTCTGGCAAGCCGGCGCAAGTTTACTCAGATCTCTAGAGTACCGTGGCTGGTGATGTTCTGGGCAATGATTTCACTGGTCTCGATTACTATAAGCTCCTATACTCTAGGCCGGTGTATGTTTCTGTGTGCCTAGGCTAAAGAGGAAAAAAGGAAGAAATAGAGGGTTAGACTTATGTACACTTGAGTCTTAGTCTTAAGGGCCTGTCTTCCTGAGCTGTCCACTCTCATGCTGCCTTCACGTGAGAGTGATGAATCCATGAGGGGATGCTGTCTACTTTAACAGCAGTGGGTGTCGTCAGGTAGACAGTGAAGGGTCCTTTCCATTTGGGTTCTAGTCCCTTGGAAGTGTACTTCCAGATCCACACAGAGTCCCCAGGCTGAAACTGATGGAGAAGTCCATCCCCCAGGGCTGAGTGGGCAGCATGAAGCCAGGACTAAATCTCCTTCTGTACACTTTGAAGGGCCTGTAAAGACTTAAGTAAGACAAGGTTACGTAGTTCTGCCTTTTTCTCATCTTCTATTCTAGGAACTAAAGGCGGGGGTTTTCCAAAGAAAATTTCAAATGGGGTGAACCCATTAATATACGGAGTACACCTGGCTCGGAGAAGAGCAAAGGGGAGAAGTTCTACCCAGGTCCCACCAGTTTCTAATCCTAACTTGACTAATGTCTCTTTTAGGGTCTGATTTATTCGCTCTACTTGGCCCGAACTATGGGGCTGGTAGGCGCAGTGAAGTTTTCCATCGCAAATTTAGGTAGCTAGCCAATTGTTGTGATACCTTTGCTATGAAGGCTGGCCTGTCATCCAACCCTAAAGTTCCAGGAGACCAAATCGAGGGAGGATTTCTTGGAGTAGTTTCTTAGTAACTACTAAGGCAGTCTCTTTCCTAGTAGGGAAGGCCTCTACCTATCCTGAAAAGGTGTCTGTAAAAACAAGTAAATATTTGTAGCCCCTCACAGTTGGGATTACCTCAGTGAAATCGACTTCCCAGTGGTTCCCCGGATAAGTTCCTCTTTCCCTATGCCTAGGTTCTTCTATCTTCCTCTTCTTTGGATTAACTTGGGCACAAGCCAGGCATCATAAGGCAATCTCCTCTGCAGTTCTTCTCCCTTCTAACAAGTGAAAGTAGGAGTCTAAAGCTTGGAGCATCTTAGTTCGCCCTAGGTGTGTGGTCTGGTGTAGCTGGTGGGGGAGAGTCCTTCCATGGGCCCATGAGAGCCTGATTTTTCCATCTGGGGTTGTCTACCACCCCTGTTGGTTCCTAGTGGCTCCCTTATCTTAAAAATATATGTTCTCTTCCACCGTATAGGTCGGAGACGGAGGCAGTTCTGGGTAAGGGACAACAGTCAGTAGACATGGTGGGGGCCCCACTGGCCTTGTGGCCCCTGTTCTTGCCTCTGCATCGGCTGGTCAGGTTTCCCTCAGCCTCGGGACTATTCCCTTTTTGACAATAGCAAGAGCCTTAAGCATCTATATGGCTTCAAGTAAGGCTAAGATTTCACCCTTGTTCTTGATGTCCTTCCCAGCTGAAGGCAGAAGCCCTCTTTCCTTGTAGATGGCTCCATGTAATGTGCAGTGGCAAAGGCGTATCGACTGTCTGTGTATATTGTGACTGCCTTATCCTTTCCCCATCTTAGTGCCTCAGTGAGGGCAATGAGTTCTGCCTTTTGAGCAGAAGTCCTATGGGGAAGAGCTTGTGACCAGATGGTGCCAGTTAGAGTAACGCGCACTGCCCCAGCGTACCTTCTTCCTTCCTGCATGAAGCTGCTCCTGTCCGTGAACAGAACTTCATTGACCTCAGTCAGAGGGGAGTCTTTGAGGTCTGGCTGCGAGGAACACACAGCATCAGTGAAACCTATGCAGTCATGAACGGGGGTCTCGGGGTCTGGGTCTGGCAACAGATTGGCTAGGTTGATGACAGTAGTTTTGGATTTTAGACATACATTTGGGGTCATCCGGTGCCTCCCTGGTGTTGAACACTTTCTGGGCTATCTCGACAAGCTGGGGCAGGTTCATCCCTGCAAAACCTTCAGATTTTTTTTTTTTTTTGTAATTTACACCGGATATCAGGGGCTGCCTGAGTAGCAAAGGCTACATTAATTGCCCGCTGGTTCTCAGAGGCCTCAGGATCAATGAGGGTGTATACCCAGTATGCTTCCTGTAGTCGTTCAAGAAATGCTCCGGTGGATTCCTGAGGTCCCTGTATAACTTCAGTTACCTTAGAAAGGTTAGTTGGCTGACAAGCAGCCATCCTAATTCCCCCAATTAGAATCTGGTGGTACCGATCTAATGCAGTTCTCCCTGCCTGAGAATTGTGTGCCCAGTCTGGGTGGGTGGAGGGAAATTCCTCCTCAATCTGTTCCCCTGCTTCCTCAACTCTCCTCCCTCCCGCAGCTATCTTTTGTGCTTCTGCCTGAATGCATCTGCGTTCTTCCTTGGTGAAGAGGGTAATTAAAAGCTGTTGGCAATCGTCCCAGGTGGGGCAGTGAGTCTGAAAGACACTATCTAAGAGTCGCATTAATGCCTGGGGTTTCTCAGAGAAAGGTGGATTCTCTGCCTTCCATTTGTACAGGTCACTAGTCAAGAAAGGCACGTAAACCATAAAGGGCCCGTCTGTGTGATGTCCCTGGGGTGGTGCTTCTCGCAAGGGGAGGATGGCCAGGATGGTGGTATCGGCTGGTGCCCCACCCGGAGTGGGAGCAGGAGGACCATAGGGGTTACCTGCCTGCATCCGAGGAGGTGAGGCGGTGCTATCTGGCCTCTGTTGTCCTGGATTATAGGGTGGGGGAAGGTCAATGTCCTCCAGTGGAGATTGGAGGACTGAGGGACTAGACTGTCTAGGATATTCAGTTGCTGTATGTTTCGGGGTGCCCACCACTAAGACTCGAGAAAGGGTACACCGATGGAGCCAAGGAGGGGGGTTCTGAACAAGGTTTAACCATTGATCAATGTACAGAAACTGATTGGGATGTCTCAGGTCTCCCGTGACAATCGTCCAAACATTCCTCACTAAACCCCTGTCAAAAGAACTCTCCGGAGGCCAGTTTACACTAAAAGATGGCCACTCAACTTCACACAATGTTCTTAGTCTGCCTGGAGAAAACTTTATGCCATAATCAGCTCCCTCTAAAAACCCTTCTTTGAAATGTCGCAGGAGACACCCCAAGAGTGTCTTCTGTGAACTCGGGCCTCCTCGCATCGCTTGCATGGAAAACACAAGACAGACACTCAAACAAAAACAATTACTGGGTGTAGGTGGACCCAGAGAGATCCGCCACCTACAAATCACACAAGACCAAAGACAATAGACAGAATCCGATGACAGGGCACAGGAGGCGGCATCCTGCGGCCTGGCCACGGTCCGGGAGATATCACTGTGTCCAGTCTCTCCACAGACCCCCAACAACCGGTCAACAGAAACAGAAAGGTACCTTTTTATCTAGATGTAGAGGCTTCAGAGATTCCCGGAGGGATCAGGAACAAAGAGTGCGTCCTAAAGGTTGCATCCTTGATGATTGTATTGACCCTGTCACGGCATTCAAGGGCCCTGGAATGTCTCAGGGTGGCCACTCCTTTGAGTCTGTAACAGGGACAGCAACCGCTTCAGAGGCCGGTCCAATCTTAGATCTCAAGGCCACTCCCTGACATCTCGCGGGGGCCTCCAAATATTGTAGCTGCCAGCACCCGATAGATATACAACCACCAGAAATCAGTGAGTTATAGGAAACACACTCTTTATTCAGCCAGCTGAGTCTGCCACGGGTACGCAGACCTCAAATTAAGCAGCCCCAAAATGTAGAGGTACAGGGTTTTTAAGCCCTAAACCCCTATTCTTCATCCTGTTTGAACACACAAGTCTATTTTTCTTCTTTTTACTAACTGTCAACCCACAGGTCAGTTGTGCAAGCAGGGGGTACAGAAGCAGAAAACTTATTGTTAGAGCGTTATGTTCCCATGGGCGGTAGCCAAACAGTAATTTTCCAGCCAGCACAGTTTCTGTTGAGAAATCAGCTGACAGTCTTATAGGAGCTCCCTTGTAGATAACTGCTTTTCTCCTGCTGCTTGTAAGACTTCTCTTCACCTTTAATCTTTGGTATTTTAATTATGGGCCTCTTGCTGTGGGCCTCTTTCATCTTCTTTGGGACTGTGTTTCCTGGGTTTATATTTCCTTCGCCAAGTTTTCTGCCATTATCTCTTTAAATAGGTTTTCAATTCCTTGCTCTCATTTCTCCTGGCACCGTTGTGATGCAAATGTTGGTACTCTTGATGTCTCATAGTTCCCTTAAGTTACTCTCATTTTTCAAAATCCATTTTCTTTTTGCTTTTCTGATTGGGTGTTTCCTGCTACCTTATCTTCTAAATCGATTATTTGATCCTCTGCTTTATCTAATCTACTATTGATTTCTTCTAATGTATTCTTTATTTCAGTTATTGTATTCTTCATTTCTGACTGGTTCTTTTTTTGTTTTCTATCTCCATTTTTGTTTCCTATCTCTTTGTTAAAGTTCTCACTGAATTCATCTACTCTTCCCCTTATTACATTGAGCATCCTTATAATCAATGTTTTGAACTCTGCATCTGGTAGATTGTTTGTCTCCATTGCATTTAGTTCTTTTTCTGGAGTTTTGTCATGTTCTTTCACTTGGGAAATGTTTCTTTGTGTCCTCATTTTGGCTGACTCCTTGCGTTTGTTTCTATATATTAGGCTGATCTGCTATGTCTCCTAGTCTTGGCAGCGTGGCCTTATAGTAGGTGTCCTGGGGGCCCAGTGGTGCATACTCCCTGACCACCTAAGCCAGGTGCTCCAGGGGTGTTCCTTGTGTAATTGAGCCTCAGTTGCTGTTGCTATGTCAGTTGGAGGGATCGACCCTTAGGTTGACTGGCTATGAGGACTGGCTGTGACAGTGAATAAGCTATTGTGTGCGCTTATCCTATGGAGCAGGATTTGCTTAACTGGGACTCTAGTATCTGCTGAGTCCACCCTTTTGGTGTGTCATTTGTTGAGCAGAAAGATGGTACTCTGGTATGGTCTGAAGCTGGCCACCAAGTGTGTG
This sequence comes from Pteropus medius, assembly GCF_902729225.1. Classification (NCBI taxonomy): domain Eukaryota; kingdom Metazoa; phylum Chordata; class Mammalia; order Chiroptera; family Pteropodidae; genus Pteropus; species Pteropus medius. Next base: position 25,359,521 of record NW_024344240.1, read on the forward strand.
AGTGTGAGTTCTGGGGCCTCTTGGGAGGAGATCTGGTGGAGGCCCATGTTAGCTGCTGTCTATGCCCAGCTTGGGGCAACCGGTAGGAGCTACAAAGTGATCTGCAGTTGGTTATCACCTGTGCTAAGAGAGGTAGGCTATGAACTGAGGCCAACTACCACTCGTGCCAGGGTTGGGGCCACTTATTGAGAAGTAGGGGGCACACTAATGCCAGCTGCTGCTTGTTTGGGATTTGTAGACATTTGAGAGATTTTAGGAAAGTCTGCAGTGCAAGCTAAGGCAGGAAGTTTGGGTGGAAAAGCAGCTGGAAGAGGCTCGGTTTGTGTGCTTAAGTTGGGTGGGACAAGGTCTCAGGGAATCACCAGGGCAGAGTAAACGATGTTAGCTAAGTTAATGGAGATCTCAGGTTTGGTTTCTGCCTGCCCTTCCTGGCTCATTGTGGGTAGGGCTCAGTAAAGGAACAATGGGGTCTGCCAGCATTCCCATGCCTACAGAGAGCTTTCCTGACCCATCCTTCCAGTCTTCACCCTGAAGTTAGTCAATTCGGCTCCTCCCTGAACATCTCTGGTACTTTCTGAGCTGTTGCCCCTGAGCTGGAGCACAGAGCAAGTAAGTTTGTGAGTGAGCAAGTCTGTGTACTATCCCCTCAAGAGAATGCCTTGGTCTCCAGCAGCCCCTCATCTAACTCAGATGTAATCCTCATTGTTTTTCACAGTTAGATGTTATGGGGACTTCTCTTCCTGGCACTGGTGCCCTGGTTTGGGGATCCCAGTGTGTGTCTGGGGCCCCTCCCTCCTCAGGGGGGACCTCCACAGCAGAGATGTTCTTCTAGATTCTTAACCACCACTCGTGGGTGTGGGGCCAGCCCATTCTGTGTCTGCAGCCATCCTACCAGTCTCCATATGACTTCTTTATATCCTTAGTCAGAGGACTTCTATTCTTCTAGTCTTCAGGTAGTTCTCAATGACGGTTGTTCTGTAATTTACTTTTGTGATGTGGTTGTGAGAGAAGGTGAGCACGGAGTTTACCAACTCCTCCATTTTGATGGGAAGTCCTGATAATCCCATTTTAAAGAAACTGTTTTAGAAAATAGAAAAAGATGAATGGGCCACCATTTCTTTTATGAGGATAATATAATCAATATCAATACCAGACAAATACTGTAAAAAAAAAGTTTTTAAATATAGGCTAGTCTCATTTATGAACACTGAAGTAAAACTGTCACTATTTGCAGATGACATGATTCTATATATAGAAAACTTTAAAAATTTCACCAAAAGAATATTAGAGACAATAAACAAATACAGTACAGTTGCAGTATACAAAATCAAAATACAAAACTTATAGCATTCCTATATATTAACAATAAAATATCAGAAAAAGAAATGAAGAAAACAATCGCATTTATAATTGTAACAAAAGTATAAAATTACCTAGGAATAAACTTAACAAAGAATTGAAGGACCTATACACTGAAAAGTTCAAGACATTGTTCAAAGATATTGAAGAAAACACAAAGAAATGGAAAAATATTCTGTGTTCATGGAATGGAGGACTGTTCAAATGGTCATATTACTTAAAGCAATGTACAGGTTTAATGCAATTTTCATTCAAATCCCAGTGGCATTTTTCGCAGAAACAGAACAAAAAATTCTCAAATTTGTATGGGACCCCCAAAGAACCCCAAATAACCAAAGATATCCTGAGGAAAAAAAGAACAAAGCCAGAGGTATTATATTCCCTGACTCCAAAATATACTCCTAAGTATACAATAATCAAAACAGTAGGTATTGGCCGAAAAACAGACAGAGACCAATGAGACAGAATCCAGAGCCCAGAAATAAACCCAGACATATATGGGCAAATAATTTTTGACAAAGGAACCTAAAACATACAATGGAGAAATAAAAGCCTCTTCAATAAATGGTGTTGGGAAAACTGGAAAGCCACAAAAGAATGAAACTAGATTGCTGACATTATACACAAAAATTAACTCGAAATGGATTAAAGACTTGAATATAAGACCTGAAACACTAAAATACATAGAAGAAAACATAGGCTCTAACCTTATAGATCTTGGTCTCAAAGGGGTTTTTGTGAACTTAATCCCAAAGGCAATGGAAGTAAAAGAAAAAAATAAATGAATGGGACCACATCAAACTATAAAGCTTCTGCACAGCAAAAGAAACCATCAACAGAACAAAAAAGCAACCAATCAACTGGGAGAAGATATTTGCAAACAATACTTCTGATAAAGGACTAATATCCAAAATATATAACGAACTCATACAACTTGAAAAAAAAAAGATAATCTAAATAAATAATGGCAGAGGACCTAAAGAAATACTTTTCCAAGGAAGACGTACAGATGGTCTACAGATATACGAAAAGATGCTCAGCTTCACTAGTTATAATGCAAATCAAAACCACAAGATACCACCTTATACCTGTTAGAATGGCTATTATCAATAAGACAAGAAATAACAAGTGTTGGAGAGGATGTGGAGAAAAGGGAACACTTACACATTGCTGATGGGAATATAAATTGGTGAAGGCACCATGGAAAAGAGATGGAAGTTCCTCAGAAAAATTAAGAATAGAGCTATTATATGACCCAGCAATCCCATTTCTGGTTATCTACTCCAAAAATTTGAAAACACTTATTCATAAAGATATATGTACCCCTATGTTCACTGCGGCATTATTCACAGTAGCCAAGATATGGAAACAACCTGTGTCCTTTGAAGGATCATTGAATAAAAAATACGTGGTACATATATAGAATGGAATACTACTCAGCCATTAAAAAGATGAAATATTGCCATCTGCGACAACATGGATAAATCTTGAGAATATCATGCTAAGTGAAATAAGTCAGATGGAAAAGAACAAGAACCGTATGATTTCACTCACATGTGGGATATAAAACAAAAGGCAACAAATGAACAAATAAAACAAAAACAACTCCTAGATAAAGACAACAGAATGGTGGTTATCAGAGGGGAAGGGGAGCATGGGAAGGACGAAGAGGGTAATGGGGGTCAAATATATGGTGATAGATGGAGACTAGACTTAAAGTGGCGAGCATACAATGGAGTATGCAGATTTCATACTATAAAGTCATACACCTGAAATTTATATGTTATTAACCAATGTTTCCCCAGTGAGTTTGATTTTTAGAAAAACATGACCCATCTATATGCTGCTTACAAGAGACTCGTTTCAAATTGAATGACACATACAGACTGAAAATGAAGGGGTGAAAAAGGATATTTCATGTAAACATAAGTGAAAAGGAAGCTGAAGTAGCAATATTCATATCAGACAAAATAGACTTTAAAACAAAAAATGCAAAAAAAGACGAAGAAAGGAATTACATAAGGTGTCAATCCAAGAAGAGGATATAAAAATCCTAAATATGCACCCAACATAAGAACACTCAAATATATAAAGCAATTATTAATGGACATAAAAGGAGATATCCACGGTAATACGATAATAATACGGGATTTTAATACCCCACTTATATCAATGAATAGATCATCCAGACAGTAATTTAATAAGGAAATAATGGCCTTAACTGTCACATTAGACCAGATCAACTTAATAGACATTTATAGAGCATTTCATCCCAAAACTGCAGAGTACACATTTTTTTCAAGTGCACATGAAACATTCTCCGGGATAGATAACAAATCGGGCAACAAAATAAGTGTCAATAAGTTCAGGAAGACTGAAATCATACCGAACAATTTTTCTGACCACGATGACATGAAACTATAAATCAACCATAGGACGAAAACTGGAAGAAACATAAATATGGGAAAATTAAACAATATACTACTAAATAACCAATGGATCAAAGAGGAAATCAAACAGGAGAGCAAAAACTATTTTGAAACAAATGAAAATAAAAACACAACTTTTCAAAATTTATGGAATGCAGCAAAAGCAGTTAAGAGGGATGTTCATAGGTATACAGGCATACCTCAAGAAACAAGAAAAATTACCAAAAAACAATCTTAACTCTACACCTAAAGTAACTAGAAAAAGGACAAATCCAAAGTAAACAGAAGAAAAGTAATAGTTAAGATCAGAGCAGAAATAAACTGAATAGGAATTTTAAAAACAATAGAAAATATCAATAATACTAAGAGCTGGTGTTTTAAAAAAACAAACAAAATTGACAAACCTTTAGCTAAACTCACCAAGAAAAAAAGAGAGAGAAAATAAGTAAAACCAGAAATGAAAGAGATGTTATAACCAATACCACAGAAATACAATGAACTATTAAAGAATACTATTAACAATTACAACCCAACAAATTCGACAATCTAGAAAAAAAAGATAAATTTCTAGAAGTACATAACCTTCCAAGACTGAACCAGGAAGAAACACAAACTCTAAACAGACCAATTACTAATAATGAAATTGAAGCAGTAATTCAAAAACTCCCAAAAAATAAAAGTCCAGAGCCAGATGACTTCACAGGTGAATTCTACCAAACATTCAAGGAAGAAATAATACTTGCTCTTCTTAAACTTTTCCAAAAAATTAAAGAGGATGGAATGTTTCCAAATTCATTCTACGAAGCCAACATCACCTTTATACCAAAACCAGACAAAGGTATTACCCCCCCAAAAAAAAAAGAAAAGAAAAGAAAAAGAAAATTACAGGCCAATCTCCTTGATGAACGTAGATATAAAAATTCTCAACAAAATACTACCAAACTAGATTCAACAATACATTAAAATGATATACATTATATCCAAGTGGTATTCACCCCAGGTATCAATTTTGTCAATTTATGACAAAAACTCTCAACAAAGTGGGTATAGAAGGAACACATCTCAACATAATAAAGGCTTTATATGACAAATTCACAACTAATATTATACTCAATGGTGAAAAGCTAAAAGCTTTCCTCTAAGATCAGAAACAAAACAAGGATGCCCACTTTCACCACTTCTACTCAACATAGTATTGGAAGTCCTGGCCATAGCGATCAAAGAAAAAGAAATAAAGGGCATCCAAACTGGAAAAGAAGTAAAACTCTCATTATTTACAGATGACATAATACTATATATAGAAAAACCTAAAGACTCCATGAAAAAACTACTAGAACTAATAAAGAAATTCAGTGAAGTTGCAGGATACAGAATCAATATTCAGAAATCTATTGCATCTCTATATGCCAGTAATGAATTATCAGAAGAAGGAATAAAGAAAACAATCCCATTTACAATTTCATTAAAAAGTATAAAATACCTAGGATAAATTTAAGCAATAAGGTGAAAGACCTGTACTTGAAACTATAACACTGGAGAAAGGAACTGAACAAGTTATAAATAAATGGAAGGATATAGCTTGCTCATGGATTGGAAGGATTGATAATGTTAAAATGTCCTTACTGTCTAAAGCAATATATGGATTCAGTGCAATCCCTATTAAAATACCAATGGCATTCATCTCAGAATTAGAACAACTAATGCTAAAATTTATATGGAACCGTAGAAGACCCCAAATATCCAAAGCAATTTTGAAAAAGAACAAAATGGGTGTTGTAAGAGACACTTGCAGTCCTGGCAGGATGCCTGGTGCTTGGAGCAACAAGGACATCAGAAGCAGATGTGGACTTACACACAAGGACACATTGCAGGGAGGGTGCACACGCCCAACCGATTCTGGGACTTCTTGCTCTAGGGACTAAAAAAAAGATACTTGGGAAGAAATGGCTGAGAGCACAGGGGTGGCCTTGAGGCTGAATCTGGGAGTTGGCTGTAGCTTGTATTTACTAACCTGATAGTAACTAATTATAAATTACAAAGCCAGCATTGTGGGAAACTGAATAAAAGCCATGTAGACAAGGGTAGGGGATGCTAGCATTGCCATTCCTCTTCTCCCTTATCCATGTTAGTTGAACATTTCCAGATTCTGACTCTTCTTCCAAACCATCTCCGCAACAATGGGAAGTATCATGCTCCCTAATATCAAACTATACCATAAAGCTATAATAACCAAAAAAGTATGGTACTAGCATAAAAACAGATATATAGATCAATGGAATATAATAAAGAATCCAGAAATAAGTCCTCACTTAAATGATCAATTAATGTATGACAAAAGAGGCAAGAATATACAATGGAATAGAGATAGCCTCTTCGATAAGTAGTGTTGGGAAAACTGGACATATATATGCAAAAATAAATAAAACTGAAACACTTTCTTATACCGTATACAAAAATAAATTCAAAATTGATTAAAGACTTAAAAGTAAGACCTGAAACCATAAAACTCCTATAAGAAAACAAGAGCAGTAAACCATCTGACATCGCTTTCAGCAATATCTTTTTTGGATATGTCTCCTTGGGCAAGGGAAACAAAAAAAAGAAGAAATAAACAAATGAGGCTACATCAGACTAAAGAGTTTTGCACAGTGAAGGAGATCATCAACAAAACAAAAAGACAACCTATTGAATGAAAGGAGATATTTGCAAATGATATATCTGATAAGAGATTAATATCGAAAATATGTAAGGAATTCATACCAGTTAACACCAAAGAAACAAATAATCCAATTAAAAAATGGGCAGAAGAACTGAATAGAGGACATTTCTCCAAAGAGGACATACAGATGGCCCACTGACATATGAAAAGATGCTCAACATCACTAATCATCAAGGAAATGCAAATTAAAACCACAATGACATATCACCTCATACCTGTCAGAATTGCTCTCATCAGTAAATCAACAAATAACAAGTGTTGGCGAGGACATGGAGAAAAGCAAACATTCATACAGTTAGTGGGATTGTAAATTAGTGCAGCTACTAACAGTATGGAGATTACTCAAAAAAATTACAAGTAGAGCTGACACATGACCCAGCAATGCCACTTCTGTGTATTTATTCACAGAAAACAAAAATACTAATTTGAGAAGATATATGCACCCCTATGTTCGCTGCAGCAGCCAAGGTGTGCAAGCAAACTAGATGTCTATTAATAGTTAAATGGATAAAGATGTGGTGATACACACACACACACACACACACACACACACACACACACACACACAATGGAATACTAATCAGCAATAAAAATGAGTGAAATCTTGCCATTTGCAACAACATGGATGGACCTAGAGGGTATTATGCTAAGTGAAATAAGTCAGACAAAGACAAATACTGTATGATTTCACATATATATGAAATCTAAAAAAAGAAGAAATGAATAAACAAAATGAAACAGACCCATAGATATAGAGAACAAACTGATGTTTGCTAAAGGGGAATGAGGTGTGGGGATGGAAATAAAAGAAAAAAATAAAAAATAAAATTATAAAGAGAATTGCACAAAAAAGTTCTAATACACTTTTTTTTATTCTTCATATTGCTTGATCTCTTCACTTAAAATTAAATAACAAAAACTAAGCAAAACAGAATTTCTTTATCCTAATTGTAATATGGGAAGAGAAACAAGCTAGATGTTGACCAATCTCATTTCCTTTTCTTAGGCATAAAGGAAGACCACATTTCCCATTCTCTCTGGAGTTGCAATGGAACCATGTGTCTGGCCAATGGATATGGACAGAATTGAAGTACAACACTATTATGAATTCCTTTTCAGTCATCCATCCTCTCTCCCTATTCCCCAGAGACCTTGGAGACCATGTGCTGAAGATGACAGCACCACAAAATGGAAGGTGCCTAGATTCCTGAGTCACCACCTGGAAGAGAAAGGCCAAGACTAGCCACCTACCCCACATCAGACTATGAAATGAGCAAGAAATAAACATCTAAATAAGCCACATTTTCATATATTTTCATCTATTTCATGTAAGTGTTTCTAAGTGCTGTTTTGTTCCATGGTTTGTATCCCTTCCTCTGCCAAGTAGAACACTAAATTACTATAACTTTATAAAAATGTTTGAAATCTGATAGGGCCAAGTCCAGGGTCAAGAGACTGATAAATTCCTCCAAAATAAGGGCAGTTTCTCATTTCTTAACCCAGTGCTTAGTAGGTTCTTAGCAGTCATTTGTTGAGTGAATCAATGAAGCCAAAAGGAGTTAGAAAGACCAAAGGGAAAAGCAGACAAGAAGGAACCTGTCCTTCTCCTCCCCAAAAAGAGGTCCCATGAATGCTAAGGCTGCTTTGGTAGGGTATAAGCCAGAAGGCTCAAGTCAGAGTGGGAGGAGGGAGGGAGTTTCAAGCTAGACCCCTCTCCTCCTCTGCCTCCCAAAAAAGAAAAATGACATAAGGCTTTTGGAACCAAGATCCGAAGGAGCCTGGAAGCAAAAGCTGAAGCTCTGTCATCTCCCCAGCAGTTCACACCCTGAGATAATCCTCCACCTCCAACCCTTGAAGAAGCTGCCAAGAGCCCCAGGCAGAGAAACTGGTGTCCCAGCATGGCCCAGCCTCGGCAGCACCACGCAGCACTGGGGAAGTAACAGACTGACTGGGGAAAAAAATAACTATTATAGCTGAGATATTTTAAAATTCCACCCTCAAGGCAGCATCTGGTTGCTACAGCAACTCTAGCTCTGCTGCAAGTCCGGATTACCAGCTTGCTCACTGTACCTGCCTTGGGCAGCCTAGAGGTGTCCTTAGGAGGCCAGAAACTGCTGCCACCAAGGGGAGCACTGAGGAAGTGCCCCTATATTCTGACACCAAGGCCAGAGAGACCCAAGGTGATTCTCTATTCACTGTGAGTGCCTAATGGTATAGTTTCATTCCAGGTTAATAATATTATATATAAGTATGGACTTACTTCCTGTTCAAATTGACTTACAAAGTCTTTTTTGTTTTGTACTCATTTAGTTCCATCAAAACACAGAAAGGTAATATTTTCATCAGTTTGGGGCTAAGCAAATGAAACGGTTGTGTCTTAGTTCCACAGTTCAAAGCCCCTAAGAGACAAGATTGGCATTGCAGCCGAGTGGCTGGCCCTGCCCTCTGACATGGATTTGGAAGAGCTTGCAACACCTTTAGGAAACCCAAACAAGAAAGGGAGTGGGCTACAGAGCCAGAACAAGTGCCAGCCAAAGGAATAGAGCCAGAGGCAGACAGACACAAAGAGATGCTGTCATTCTGTCACTTCAATCTGGAGCTAAGGATTCTCAACTCTGGTAAGATTCCTCCCCATGTAGCCATACTTGGCTTTGCTTTCCACCTCATTTCTGTACTCACCTGTCATTCCATTTGGTAAGCTCAACCTATTTGACCCAAGGATAGCTCACTTGGGCTCTATCCACAACTGCAGCTGCTCCAGAACATAAAACAATGCTTGGGGGAAGGGCTCAGGGTGGGGAGGGTCTTTGGTGCATATCTCAGGGAAAACACTAGGGTAAGAGTTAGGACACCCAACTTTAGTCCCAGGCACTTCATTTACTGACTTTGGACATATCATCACTAAAATGTGAACTCAACAAGAGCAGGCATTGTTACCAATGACTGGTCACTGCTATGGCACCTAGAATGGTGCTTGGTATAGTAGATCTTCAACAAACGTTTCATATTGAAAGAATAAATTATCTCTGCCTTGATGCCCTCGTTTATAAAAATGGATAGATAAGGATTGTCTCTCTCCATTAGGGGCTTTTTGAGGCTCTAACAAAATATAGACAAATGCCCGTCTTCAAAGGCTAACAAATGTAAGCTGGCAAGACTGATACCCAACCCAGCAGCTCAGATAACTATTAGACAAGGTGCTTCAGAGGCCAGGGCTTCATCCATTTCCCCAGAGCCCTGGAAGAAATAATCACAGTTAAATGCCTTCTGGGTCACAGGTGCTGGAGCTGTACTGCTAGTTGCCTACCCAACATCCATTTCACAACAGACCCTGATTTTGTTTAAGCAGTAATGTGCCCCAACCCTACCTCCTTCCAGCTACTGGTGCCCATGTGACCAGAAAGAGCTGCAAATCCGAAAGTGGGAACTTCTGGGAACGTTCCTCCTTGGAATGTGGATGAGACACCTGAAAGTATACTGGTACCATCTTGCGACTGGACAAACACACACACTAAGGATGGTGGGCAAGTACTTGAGTCCTTGACAAAATCCCTAAGCTGCTTCTCCAGTCTGAAATGCCTACCTCTGAACTTCCTGTTGTTTAGAAAAATAACCACCTATTTGTTCAAGCCACTATAGTCAGATTTCTGTAACAAGCAGCTGAACAAAAAACCCTAAGTAACACAGTACTGTACTTAAAATAGCTCATTTATAAAATATACATTGCCAACACCAATTTTACAGATGAGAAATCGGAAGCTTGGAAAACTGAAACTGCCCAAGGCTATCTAGCTAGTGAGTGACAGATCTGGGATTGACTCCAGGCCTATCTGACTTCAAGACCTGTAGTCTTTCACTTTTGCCATATTCCCCAAGGGAAAATAAAGCCATGTTTGTCTCTAAGGACTTACAAGGTCTGCAACCCTATCAAGTGCCAGACATGTTGTGTAGGGGTACAAGAGTGAGTCAACATGGACAAAGTCCATGGAACTTAATATTTTAGAAGACATAAAGAGTAAATATGGGTCATGGGTGATAAGGACTAGGATAAAAATTAAAGATAAGAGGGTTTTTTTTAAATAGGAAGTTGAGGGAGTCTCTGTGAAGCGACATAGTCACGATTCTTTTTTCCCATCTTTAAGAAGTAATGAGGGGGGAAAAAAGAATGGAGCAAGCCTTGTCAATACTGGAAATGAGGGAGAGGGATGGCAAATGCAGAGAGATCCTGAGGCAGGAGTATATATGTTGAAACGGAAGGAGTCAGTGTGGCTGGTATGAAATGATTAAGGGGAACAAGATTTGTGCTGCGGTAAGGAATTTGGGCTTTTACTTTTAATGAGACCAGAAGTCATAGGATGGTTCTGATCAGAGCACAGATCAAACTTGTGATTTCTGGGCCAATGAGTGGAAAATAGCAGGGAGGAAGGGAAGGGATGAGACAGGGAGACCAAATATGAGGCTGCTGCAACAAGCCAGGTGAGAGAAGCCAGCAGCCTGGACCAGGGTGGTGTTGAAGGCTGGAAAGTGCTCACACTCCAGATCCATTCCGAAGGCAAAGCTGACAGGATTTGCTGATGGACTGGACATGGGAAATGAGAGAGATGATGAGTCCAAGCCTTCAGCCTAAATGAGAAGAAAGAAGCTGCTGTTGTCTGAAGTGGGAAAGACTGCAGCACAACCCAGATTATTGGGGCGCTGGAGTAGAATCGGGCTGTGTTTGGTTTTGGACAGGGTTAACCTATGATAGGTACAGAGTTAGCACAGGTCTTCACTACCTCCTTTATGAAATATATTCTTCATTCTGCCTCCAGGCACCAGATCTCAAGGCCCTTCCTATTTCACTGGCCATTCTCTCCACCTCGTTGGCTCCCTCCCCTCTAAATGAATATCAGGTATCCAAACAGTGGCATCCAAAAGTCAGTCAGATACAGCCAAGTAATGTGTTTTAAGAAAAGGGGAGGAAGTAATCAGCTTGTGTGACAGCAAACAACTGCTGGAGAAAGATGAAGGCAAGAACTGACATGAGGATTTGACAAATGGAAGGTCATGGGTGACAGACCATGGAAAAATGAAATTGGATTACTCCTAGTGGGAATAACGGAAACACATTTTCTAGAACCACTGTAGGAAAAGTTCCTTTAGAATAAACCATAAGTGAGATCCTTTTTTCTTTTCCATATCAGGGAAGTTGCTATGTATATGCCAAAGCCTGGGCACGACTTTCCTAGACAGACTTGCTTCACAGCCCAGATGGGGGTGGGAGGAACACAGAGGTGGGAAAGGAGACGTCAGCACATTATGGGAGTGAAATGCCACCAATCTCTTTGCCTCAAGGTCACCCACACCACTCACCCACTATCTTTCCCCCATGGGACTTTTTAGTACATTCCAGATAGAGCTTCACAAGAGATGGCATAATTAATATTTATTAGGATTATTTTAATTTAAAAAAAATAAGCCCAAAAGTCTCTGGGCAATAAGATGAAATAAAAAATGTAGCATCTGAATGTTACACACCTGGCTGGCATGCAGTGGTTCCCTCGATGTAGATAAAAGTCCTGCAGAAATTTCCACATTATTCCATATCACCTTCCTTTTTTCCAGAAGTCCCTACTGAATTGAGGATGAAACTGAGGCACAGAGGTAAAGGGCCTAGGCTGAGGTCAGACTGCCAGGAGAGGCAGACAGGAATTGGACCCAGAAAATCCTGATAGTTCTATTCAAATGTTACCCTGGGTATAATTCTGTGGCTACTGCCCAGCAGGAGAAAAAGCCAGTTTCTTCTTCCAAGTGACCAGTAGGGCACACCTGTAGGGCAGCAGGAAGAGTGTCTATGGGAGCAAGCCCTGATGTGACCCCTAGTGATCCAGGCCAGAAGCCAGCAAATGAGAGTCACCTACAACTCTGGCACGTCCCCTCCCCCTGCCTCCAATGCATAGTCCTCACTACGAAGCCCAACCCTCCTTGTGGAAAACCAGCTGCACAGCCTCGTCCACATCATTCACGATGTGAGATGCCTCCATAAGCTTTGGACTGAAGCTGAAGTCCCGGTGCCCGTGGAAGGGAGGCTCTTCTCCCTGGGCAGGCTCTGTGGACCCTGGGGTCTTGGGACTGTACACGCCAGTGCACACCAAGATAGAGGAACAGCTCTGGGTTGCTGAGGGCCGCTGCTTCCACAGGCCATCAGCCCCCAGCTCCTCTGCCCCATCATGCTTCACCATCTGCAGGTACTGGTGGAACAGGTTGGCACCATAGACATCAGACATAGGGTTATCACTGGCAGGGGCAGCCATACCGGAAAAGAAAAGAAGAGAAAATCCAAGTTCAGTGTTGTAAGGCACAGAGAGCAAAGGACAATTATAGGGCAAGTGGTGTGCATTAGATACAGGGAAACAAGGCAGGTGAGAGGGGTAGGGAGAAAGGAAAGAGTAAGTCAAAAAAGGGTTGAGGAAATGAACAGAACTTACCCTACAGCATAGAGCTTCTGGATGGGGGCTGCCCAGCCCCGCCTCTCCGCCTGCTGCCTGATCAGGTCCTCCGCATATTGGTAAGTGAGGATGCTGGGTTTGCCCATCAGGCCCTCGTACCGTAACTCATTGCCTGTCACTTTGCGGTAAATGGTTTCCAGGCACAACAGAAAGGTGCCGTGGCCAAACCTGCCAGAAAAGACAATTCAGCAGCTCAGTCTTCACTCCCTGGGTTCTTGCAGGCCACCTGTCATTGTGTAAGCAGGACCCTATACACCAACCTTTCGCTCCAGGGCCCCAGTGGTGATAGGTCAAAACGAAATTACTTCTAGTAAGAACTACATTCATTACCTACATTTATGACCTGCTATTATCTAATAACATTTATTGAGCACTGTTCTAGCACTGAAGATGTCATATCACACTGAAGTCACAGAAAAACCCTGAGATCATTATTCTCATTTTACAAGTAAGGAAACTGAGGCATAAAGAGATTAAGTAACTTGCCCAAGGTGGCAGTGCTAGGATTACACTGCAGGCATTTGGACTCAAGAAACCTAACTTTAAATTCTGCTTTAGATTTGTGGCAGATGTTTCCAACTCCTCTTCTTTCTTGGTGTCAATTTTCAGCTGAGCATATTGCTACCAGGTGTAAAAAACTACATTCCCTTGCTTCCACAGTAGTCAGGTGTGTGGCCATGTGACAACAGTACAGCCAAGGAGTTGATGAAATCAGAAATACTGGGCTTAACTTCTAGGAAGTATCCATAAAATTGGGGGGAGATGCTCTTCTCTACCTTCCCCTATTCCTTCTTGCTGCCTGGAATGCTGATATGATGGCTGGAGTTCAGGCAGCCATTTTGGATTATGTAGGGCTAAGGATTGCACAGCAGGAAAACAGAGGTGCCTGTGTCTCTGACAGGTGAAGCTTCCATACAAGCCTAGGATTGCCTACCCCAGACTTCTTTTATATGAGGAAGAAATAAACTTCTATCTTGTTTAAGATATTCTTGTTTTGGGTTTTCATCCCTTGCTGCTAAACCAAATCTGAACTGATAATGCACAATACACTGAAGTCATATTTGTGTCACTTAGTTATATAATAAATTCTATTTTTAATGTTTAAATTATCAAATGAAAGGTTAACCTCAAATCTGGTTTATAAATTGAAATTTTCCCTTTACTATTCAGTTCATAGCCTATATAATCAAACCCCTTTTATCTAGTGTCAGTATACCCTAACTCTAGGAAGAATACTTCAGAAAAAATACCTAATCTCAGCTACAGAAATATACTTTGAAAGTAACAAGAGAGAACACTGTAATCCCCATTTCTTATGGGCTGAGTCACGTGACTTGAGGCAGTGTTGGGCCCCACTAATCTACTGATGGATCACTCACCCAGTTCACTGGGAGTTAGTGGCATGGGAGAACTCTAGACTTTAGCCTTGCAGGTAAGAGCTGCAGAACAGTACACAGCAGCTGTCAGACTACGAGAAGGCACTTCCAGGGCCAGAAAAAGGGCCGCTTATACTGTGCTCAACTTCAGAAAAAGACAGGACAGGTAAAATCTACACAACTGAGCAGGGAATATGTGCCTGCTCAGTACCTGTATGCCTCTGAGAAAGTCACCTATGACCAGGTCTCAGTTCTCTGGTCTATACAAACATCAGAATAATTCTTGCTTTCCCCTGCCCCTACCTCTTAAGAGCAAAAGGAAATAAAGAAGTGAAAGAATTAATACTACAAGGTGAAGGCAAAGAAGGGAGAGCAGTTGAATAATTTGCATCTATACACCTCAAAAGCTGATCATTGTTTGGGTTCCTCTAGTCAAAAAGAATGTGTTCTGTTAAGATTCTGGAGAGCAAGGATCATCTGTTAAAGATCATCTCAATATATCTCTCCAGTGCTCAGTAATTTGTAGTTTTTATTTAATAATTAGTATATGAAGTGATCCTTGAAATCCCTCCCAGAAGGCCAAGTTATTATGTCCAACTAAAGGGCCTACCCAGGTATGGGTCTGAAGGCCCGAAATATAGAATGATGGTGGGAAACTGTTAGAAGAACTGCTCAGGCAGCAGCTGGAAATGGGCCACCATGGTCAAGGCCGGGGACTGTGTCCTCACCTGGGCATCCTGGCTTCAGCCATCCAAAGAAGATCCATGTTACTGGCCAGAACAGGGAGATGGGGATAGGGGGCCGTCGCCAGACCAGTCCCAGGATTCCCATTGCTGAGAAGGACATCCATGATCAGCTGCAGGCTTGTCTCCCAGCGGACTGGCTCCCCAAGGAGGAGCACCCCTTTAAAGAGCAAAGGTATAGGGATGAGGGTACAGGGAACTTGGCCTGCCCTCTGTGGTAGGTGGGAAGAAAGCCCTCAGGAGACCAACTGAAGCCAGCTGGTGCCGCCCAACCACAAGCTCTTCCTCCACAGTACACTCATTCTGGCAAGGGCACAGTTCCCTGAACCAGTCTTGAAAGAACCACTCACCTATCCACCCAAGGTGAATAAAGCCCAGGGCCTAGGAAGGCACCTCCTAAAGGTTCCCATTGTCACTGTGTCCACTGTACTTCACAAAAGAAGTTAAAAACAAGACAAGCAACAGCAAGTCTCAGGCCCATTTCCTCCTGATGACTGATGTTCTCCCCACTGCTTCACCCACAGGTACATGGCAAAGTGCTCATCTTCCTCAGCCACTTCTCCAAGTCCCAAGGGCCAATAAACCTAATGGCTAGGAGAGGGGAATTTGGAGTGATAGAGATCTGAATTCCAAGGCTGACTCTATCAATTATCTTTTATGCTTGTGGGCAAGTTATTTACCTTCTCTAAGCCTCAGTTTCCTCAAAATGATAACAACACATACTATTGTTATGAGGCTAAAAATGAGATATAATAAATACAGCACTTAACCTGTGCTGGACACATAGCACTCAACAAATAGAAGCTACGACATCAGCTATGAGACCAGTGAATTGACCACTACCCTCTAAGGAGGTATTCTAGAAACTGGAGGATATATTTTAATCTTCATGACTGACACTTAATGATGAGGACTGAAGGAGAGGACCAGCGATGCTAGATACTCAGGACAGTCCTGCACAATCAAAAACTGCCCCATGTCTATTAACATTTGAGTGTCCCATCTGGCATTCATATAGGTGAACAACCTGTTTGTAATTAATTGAGCCTAAACCCTAATCCCATTTTACATGTAAACAAACACAAAGAATTTTTTTGGTAGTTTTAATAAACGCTGATTCTTCCCCCCAGGGCTCCAGGACTATCATTTAAGTCAAGAGAACACTGTACTTTATTTTTCAAAATTTTACCAAGAGTTATTCCCTATTTTGCAAAATCACTTCTCCAATGACAATGCTGCCCTTAATTTCTGAATAACCAATAAAACACAGCTCTATCACACCTATAAACATCCATCTGTTTGCATTTATAGCTGCAACATTCATGGTGATGGTGATCTATGTTTGGTATAATCATTTTACTACTTCAGTTTGTCTTTTTGAATAATTATTACATACTGAAATATATATTAGCTTACTAAAATTTTTTTCTTTTGTTTCTATTACAATTAGGGCTTTGTAGTGAACTAATTAATTTTTAACGTATGTGTATGGAAAGACAGAATTTCATTTTCAGGCTAATAAAGGGGATATAACAATATTTTTGTAATACAAGGAGAGAACCAATTTTAATGGAGCTAAGAACACTGGACTAGATTGCCTCTAGGTACCTTTCTACTCACACATATTCTAAGCTTGCGATTTTTCTGGAATAGGGCGAGTGGTATGGTGAAGGAAAGATAAACAACAAATATCTCAGAAGTAGTGAGTGGCAGATCCAAGACCAGAACCCAGGTGACCTGATGTCTAGTGCCCGCTGGCTAGCCTACCAATTTGCAGGCAAACAATCACGCTATACCAGCCTGGAGGGCCTGAAAGGAGAGAGAACCACCCAGCCCCATGCCCACACAAGGAGAGGACCTCATTACCTTCAATGGCAGGGAAGTCGCTCCTTGGAAGGGGCTGCCAAGAGACAAAGAACAGGCCCATCAATGCAACAGCTGCTTTCCACTAACAGACAATCACACGCTGGTTTCCAAGGGTGGGAGGGAGAAAAGATGAATTTCAGACAGAATCGAAGACCACCCCCACAGTCTAGCCCAAGCTGAAGAGAGGCCAGAAAGAACTGAGGAAGAACATTCATGAAGAAAGGTGAAGAGAGAACAGAAAGGACTGAGGAATGCCACATATGAAGTTCAGCCAGGAGGAGGAGCCGATCAGCTGTCTTTCTCTAACAAGGCCAAGAGGTAAGACATGGGCCAAGCAAGAGTCTAGCCTTAGGTAGCTAAGATGAAGGTGAGCCCATGGAGAAAAAGGAGGCCATCAGGGCATGATGGACTATTTCTCTTGGTGTCAGATTAGGAGGCAGGAGCCTTCACTTTACTAACCTCTTCCACTCCTTCCTCAGACAATTATAGTCCTGGCTCTGCCACTAACCTGGGGTGAATCACTTCCCCTGTGTGGGGCTGTCTCTGAGCTGTTCTGAGATCTATTCCAACTCCGACAATCTGGTTCTCTCCCTAACTTTCAAGGTTCTATGAGAAAGCCCTCAAAGGCGATAAAGCGCTCTATTCAATTGGAAAGCTTTGGAGGAAGGACTAAAGTTGTATACGATACAAGTAAGCTTGTCTGTTTATAACACATTTTATCACATTTTGACAGTGGCCTGACTTAAAATATAGGCTATGTGATACATAAAGAATTCACACAAGGAAGAAGAGAGCCAGGAACTATCAAAAGATGGACAGTCATACTCTAGAGCAGCAGTCCCCAACCTTTTTGGCACCAAGGACCAGTGCTCCTATGAGAATCTAATGCCTGATGATCTGAGGTGGAGCTGAGGTGGTGATGCTGGCGCTGGGGAGCGGCTACAAATCCAGATGAAGCTTCGCTGGCTTGCCCACCACTCACCTCCTGCCGTGTGGCCTAGTTCCTAACAGGCCCCGAACCAGTACTGGTCTGCAGACCAAGGTTTAGGGACTCCTGCTCTAGAGTATCAATAAGAGGCCCTGTGACTACTCAGCAGAGAAGATAAAGAATCAAACCAGTAATTTGAATATGAGCTGAACCCAAAAGAAACACAGCAGACACTCAGAATTGCCAGTTACTTTTACAAGAAAGCTGCTTCTCTCAAGGACAACTCTTTGTTAGCACGGTTCAGGATAAAGTAGAGCAGTGATAAATTTAACGAAGGTGAATGATTCTCCCAGGCAACAATGGGAACACCAACTGGTAAGATGTAAAGCTACGAACTGAGGAGATGCTAGGGCTCTGAAAGAGTTCTCAGCTAAACACAAACAATGCAGAAAGGAAAGCCCTTAGGAGCACATCCTCTTCCAGGCCATTCTGTGTATGTGGAGAAAAAATCCTTGGCCAGATGTGCCTCTCCAAGGAGGCAGCTCTGCGAAACATGGACAAGATACGGCTCTAAGAAGGAGGGACTGCAAGGCCAGTGAGAGGAGCCCATGAAGGAACAAGAGGACATAACTGAACATGAGATCCCAGGCGTGCGCTCCTCATTACCGTGGTCTTTGGCCGCCTCTGGAGATCCACCATGTCAAGTACAGGGAAGGCCATCCGCAGCTCGTCCACAGTAACCACATTCTCGAAGCCCAGTCTAGAGCAAGATCAGGGAAGCAAAGCTGGACAGTTCTGGGGGAAGACATCTTTAAAGTAACGGGAACCATCCCAGAGTCCTAATCAAACTAGTCCACCTATTCCCCAAGTAAGAGTGAACCAATGAGCCCAGATAGAGCCCAGCAGGGCCAATACCAATTCTGGAAAGGCGCTGGCAGGCCAGCCATGACTGCACAGGCAGAGCGGGGCTGCACCGCTCCACGGTGATATACCAGCCGTCAGTGAGCACACTCCAGGTGCCAGGTCCTACACAGGGCACTACCACAGTGCACAGCATACAAGAACCTCTGCCCTCAAGGAGCTCACCCCAAGCCCAAAGCCCATCAAAGCCAGCACTTTGTGAATAGTGCTGCCACTGTATGTCGAGAAGCTCAGAAGAGGAGACTGCTCGGTGGCCTGGGTAACGGGGCAAAGGGTCCAGAGAAGTTAAGACTTGAGCTGAATTAAGCATTAAGATGAATCGGATTCGGCCAGGATGGGGGAGGCCATGGGGAGAGGGAAGCCACCTCCAGCCTTATCTCTTCAAGACTGGCCTCCATTTTTCTGTCAATTCCCACTTGCAATCTTAACTGGACATGGTTTCAGATTACTCTCAAAATAAATTTCCCAAAAATGATGCTTCTATCAGATCAGCCCATTAACAACAATTTGCAGACTCCCCATTGTCCTCATAATAAGCTCACTTGCTTCCTACATTTACTTCCAGTTTCCTACCCTCAGCACCACCCTTCCTGGTCTCTTATTCCCTATCCTGTCCCATTCCAATCTCCTGCTTCAAGGAGCTTCACCATCCCTTCTCTTTCTAGCTTCCTGAACTACTGCCCTGCATAGAAAACCTGAACCCTATCCTGTGGCACAGCTATGCCCTCCATGAAGCCACAAGTAATTCCTATTCCAAGGATGTTACCTGACACTTGTGACACCAGAACCTATACTATTAAGTCTTCAACTCCATGTCATCTGAAATATTCCTTTATTGCATATGGGTGTGTTATTCCTGCCTCAAGTATAAACCCCTTGATTAAATCATAATCTCACTGTGCTTCTCCTGGCCTCTGCCCCCTGGGAGCCCACAGCACAGTGGTGGCACATAGGAAGTGCTTGACAGGACTCTGGAGAAGGAGCAAATAAATAAGCTGCTTGAGAACAGGGACAAGTCTTCTGCTTCTTGACTGTGCATACACCCCAAAGGATTAGTTCACTGTAGGTTCTTAATTAACATTGACGGATAAGTTGATTGACCACTGCAAGGAACAGTACTAGAGCAGTGCTTCCCAGACCTAATTAGAGAATCATCTAGTTTTCTTTTTTAAAATAGATTGCTGATTTTTATCTCAGACCCAATGACAAGACTCTCCAGGAAAGCTCCCCAGAAGATTCTGATGAAGTGGGCTGGCTTTTGGAAACCACCGGGCACCAGGACTAGCCACACCTGAGGGCTGTTCTACCTCCCTCAAGAGCCTACCACACACCCCATGAGCCCGGGCACCCTGAGTCCAGGACAACTCATGACAGTCCCCCTCAGCCTTGGAAGGAAAGGCCTCAGTCCTGCCCCTTCCTCTTCAGCCAGAGCGAGAAGCACCAAAAGGATACGCTCGGGTGTTTTCCACCAGGGGTCCCTGCCCAGACACTAGCATCCTCTTTCCGTGGTACTGTGAGAAGAGCTTCATGGGGCTGTGAGAGAGAATAACCTGGTCTGGTTCCACCTGCAGGGACAGCCAAGAGAGAGGAGAGCAGAGAAAGACACGTAGTTGAAGGAGAATAATGGGAGATAGATGGCAGCTTCTATCAACTAGGAAGAAATAAAATGCCCAGAAAAGGAAGGGAGGGAAAAAGCCCTTTGCCCAGCTTCTAGAAAGTATCCACAGAGGCATGGGAACCACCAGCCTAGTTTGGCTCTTGCCACACAAAAGAAGCAAGCAGGAAATGCCGTTAGTTAGGGGTCATGACATGCACCAATCCTGCCCTACTCAACTCCCCTTTTGGAAAGCACAGGATCTGTATGCATGTTCTTTGTCACTGTTGTAGAAATCTGTCTCTAACTTTGACTTTGTTTTCAGTTGTACTTAAAAGACTTAGCTTTTTAACATTTATACTAACTATGACAATGCAGCCTTTTCTCAGAATGTTTTTGAAACCCTCTCTGGAAACCACAGAAGAGAACCAATTGGATGCCTTTACTCCCTGCATTCATAACAAGCAGGGTCACCCCTTCAATCCGCCACTTTATTTGCTCTCTTGGTTCCAAAGTACTCTTTCCAAAAACTACAGCCACCCTTAAAAAGAGAATGAATGTATCAATGCTGGGATACATGTGGAGTTGCAAGTGGGTGAAAAGGGACTGCTTTTAGGGGACAGTACTCATTCCAATGTTTACATCTTATTCATGAGAAACAAGGGCTGTTATTTCAGAGTCCCATCTGGTATATGGAGGTTTAGAAAAATGCGACCCTTGCTTTCCAGGGGCTGACAATCCAAAAGAGACGATCTGATGCCCAGAAGAAAAGAAATGGATACAAAAACAGTAGGCTCAAACTGCCAACTCCATGGGCAGGACTTTTGTGCTCAATGTGTATGTATACATAAAAAATAACCCTATTGATAAGGCTCTACTCACTAGGCTGGACTTGAACTTCAAGTTTTATTTCCAGCAGGGAAATAAAGATTTGTACTGACCCAACTTATCAATACTGTACACCAGCCCAGGGAAGAAGGCTTAGTTAGAGCTAGAGTGGGGATTACACTGGAAACAAGGTCCTTAGGCTTCTGTGTCTCTGGCTATCTTCTCACCTTGAAGCCCAGCAGAGCTGACAACTCCTGGGCTTTGCCACGTTGTAAGATGTTACCAGCATTTGTGACGAAGACCACAGGCACCCGCAGCTGCCCCTGGGCATTCACCAGCCTGCGAAAGGCCTCCACAGCAGCAGGGATCACTCTGTGGCCACGCACCAAGACTCCATCGATGTCCAACAGGAACCCAAAGGTAGGCGGGCTCTGCAGAGAGGAGGAGAGAGCCGCCAATGCGAGTCAAGAGGCAGCCGGGAGGAAGGAAAAGACCTTTACAAAGAGGGACTCCACACTCAGGTCACCCAGGGCCTGAAACAAAATAAGGACATGGGATTTCCAATAGAGCAAATCCATCTGTAACAAAGAATTAGTTCTTTTTCATGTATTTTTAAGCACATAACTATTTTGTTAAAAATTATTTTCGTATAATTGATATAAAGGAATTTTTAAATTGGAAAATAGAGAAATTCAAAACATAATCCCAGCACTTTAATACAACTAATTATTATTTTCTTTTCATTTCTTCTATTCTTATGTTTGCCATGTAGTTAAAACTGCACTTTACATGTGTAATTTTTCATCTTGTTCTTTTTGCTTGACAAATATTTTTACCTCTTACAATAGCCTTCATAACCACTTTTAAATTTTTATTATATATTTTATTATAACAACACACACAGTTAAAAAAACTATAGTTAAAAAAACTATAGATGATATAAATATATTTTTTAAAGTTTCTTGCCTCCTTCTTCCACCTAATGCTATTTTCTCTCATATATTTTCCACAAACATTTTATGGATACATAGTAACAATTTCTAATTTTTTAACTAACACACAGATGGCATTATGTTGTACTTTCTTTTCCACCTTACCTTTTTTACCTTTTTTTTTTTTTTTATATCTCTTGGCTATCTTTCCATATCAATACATAGCTCTACCTCCTATCATCATTTCTGGCTCCATAATATACTGAGTGAATAATCCACTAACATTATATTTCCCCTATTTTGGACATTTAGGGTTTTCTACATTTTTTTTGACTATAAATAATGCTATAAGGAACCTCTTCGTGCTTACTGATTCCATATTATGAATTTCCTTGAGCTAGATTCTTAAAAGTAGAAGTAATAAGTCAAAAAAGTGCAAACATTTTAATAATGTAACACCTCCTCACAAACTGTTTTCTAAAAACATGTATCAACTTACTCACCCACTGGTAATGCTAATATTGATTTTCACATGTATCAGAGAGTTTGTTAATTATCAAATGTCTTAATTTAAAAGTTAAAACAATTGTCTCTTATCACAATCTGCACTTCTTGGATTTATAAAGCCGAACATTCCTTTTATAAAAAAGTTCATTCCATTCTTATTTTATAAACTGTCTATTAACATACGAGATGTTTTTCAATTGCAAAAAAAAAAAATCTCTACTCTCCTGTTTGCTACTCTCCTTTTTTTGGTGCCAAGTGAGGCCATTCTTACTGCACACACCAACTCTGTGCATAGGGCTCCTCTGTAAGGAGTAAGCAAAAATACAAACCGTGCTCTAGCCCTTCATTTATTAGCTGGGGTGAAAGAACAAACAGCTAGTCTAGGAACTCACTAAAGTTGCAGCACTTTCACAAGTGCAAATCAATCCTAAGTATTTAGGTTCTGAGTAAAGAAAATTTAACAGAGAGGGTTTTTAGAAGAGAATTTTGAGTTAGGCAATGAAAGATTTAAATGCATGCATTCATTTAACAAATATCTATTGAGATCCCAATCAGCAACAGACTAGACAAGCAGGCATAAGTGACTCTGCCTACACAGGTCAGTGGGAAGACAAATAAGCAGCATAGGGCTTCTATACTGAGCATCACATTAAGAAATGACGAGAAGTAAAGGGCTCTGAGAGTCTGCATCAGAGGTACCTAACTCATAGCAGGTGGAGAGGACTGGCCATTACAGGTCTCCAAGGCCAATGTAAGGAATTTGAAAGACAAAAATGGCATCATCAAACCTGTGCTGTTGGAAAATCTTGGCTACAGAGTAAAGAATAGATTGAGTGGACTTAAGAGTCAAGTTGAAGGGCACCACCTGGGACCTACTGTAATCTAAGACACAGATGATGGTAGCTTTAACTAGGTGGCAGCAAAAGGAATGGAGAGAAGGTGGCAGATCATACACAGGAGGCAGAACAACCAGGCCTGGTAACAATCAGATGCAGGGGTGAAGGGAGGGGCCACAAGGACTTCCATGCTCTTTTTGGCTTGGTACTCTGGGAGAGTGGACGCTGGTATCACTCACAGATCCAAGAAGCTCTGGAGGAGCGGTGGCCAGGGAGGGCAGAAGATACGTTTCACTTCAGAACTATAGGGCAAGCAAATGGAGCTATCAGCACTGGACAAAAGGTCCAGGAGATGAAAGAAAATGTGGAAGACTTCAGCTCTCAGAGAACGGCTGAAACTTGAGAGGGGAGAGGACAGCCTGAAAAGCACAAGCAGAATGAGAGCATAAGTGAGATTCATAGAGAATCAGGAAAAACATCTCCATTTTAGGACGGGGCATGTAAGAGTCACCAGCAAAACAGCGAGGAACAGCAGTTAGTGAGGAGGAAACTCAAGAGGATATGGAGTCAAGGAAGCTGAGAGATGAGTTTCTGGAACAAGTAAAATAGAAAATGAACTAACTGAAAAGTAATGATCCCCTCTCGCCTCCACTGACAGGGAAGACCACTAAGGGAGGGAGTCTTCCAGCTCCTTCATGATAGCTTCTGCAGAGCTTCACAGGCTTAGACAATGACAGCTGCAGTGCTGAGTTGGAATTGGGAAGAGGCACTGGAAAAACAGGAGAAAAGGAACTCAAACCAACAAGACAGCACTTACGATCACCAGCAAACAGAGCTGCTAGGGAGAAACTTGTCCAATTCCACATGCAATGCAGGAAATGTCTAAACAAACAAAATCGGCCCCAATGGCTGATCCTGCTGAACCCCAGAACTGTATATTGTAATGAGCATTGAACTAGACATATAGCAAAGGTATTTTTATTGAATCCTTGTACCGGCACTCGGGTGGTGGGTGTCATTATCTCCAGATGACATTAACTAGTGAAAGGGACCTGGTTTATACACAGTGTTCACTATGTATTCACTTAATAATCTGACTGGATGAGTAAGAAACCAATTTCAAAGAGAATAGTTAAAACGTGACCCAGTTCACAAGTACTAGATTCAAAATTCAGCCTCAAACTAAGCTCACAGCAAAGTTAGAGCTCTTCAGCCGCCCACACAGCAACACCTTAGAGCAAGAAAGGGATCCAGGAGGTACCAGGTCCTCTTGCACCTTCCACCAGC
Source organism: Pteropus medius (assembly GCF_902729225.1). NCBI lineage: Eukaryota > Metazoa > Chordata > Mammalia > Chiroptera > Pteropodidae > Pteropus > Pteropus medius. The sequence continues at coordinate 25,384,334 of NW_024344240.1, forward strand.
CCCCAGCCACTTGAGTTCTGGTTCTTCTCTGTACTCAATGGACCTGATGGCCTTCATGGATCTCTTTACCCTCTCCCTGTTTCTCAACGAATCCTACTAGAATATGGGTCTTAACTTGGGTCCACAGGCAGATTTCAGGGTGGCCATAAAACCTCTTAAAACTCTGGATTTTTCCTAGGTAAAGGGACCATAGCTCTTTTCAGATTTCGTCATCTTATTTTTCTCAGAGAATCACCACACGGGTCTAAAGGGAAGAGGGGGTGTGATTTGCCTTCAAATCCCCAAATCTGGCACAGTGCTTAGACCCTGTCAATATAGGTTGACTGACTGTTGAATGCCCCAAAAGATGAAGGGTTAGGGCGAAATAAGGCAGACCTTCCCTCCAGCACTTCCTGATCATCCTAAGAGTTAGTGATCTTCAAAGGAGGTCACTGGAGGAAAGGACTGTAATCTAGCACACAGTCCGCCTTCTTTCTTGGTCAGTATGAACACAGAGCACACTGTTCTGAAAGTCCAAATGTAAAACTTATTTGCCCATAACTTTGAGACAACCAGGGAAAATTTTTAAAGGACTTGATTTTAAGTAATATTAAAGAATTACTAATGTTGTTAGGTATGATAATAGCACTGTGATTATATTCAAAATGTCCTTATTTTCTTAGAGGTACATATAGAATAATTTAGGGTTGAAATAACAAGCAATCAGGAATTTGTTTTAAAATCTTAGAGCCACAAAAAAAGGTGGGGAGGAGTTGAGGGAGGAGATAAGCAAAGCAAGTGTGGCAAAATGTTAATAATTGCTGAATTTGGAAGATGGGTCTATGGCGTTCATAATACAGTAAGTGCTCCCTAAACATTCTGAATAGGTTCTGTGACTTTAAGCAAAACGACATATAATGAAAACATTTTTACCAAAGACTAATTGATATTAACAAGAGTTAAGTTCCTACGGCCCCTCATCAACTTTATAACAAAACGACGTTTTCTGAGAATCTGCTGTATTATTCTGTTTTTGGATTTCTGAAAACTTACATAGGGAAAAAAATAATAAAACAGTTCACTTGTGCTGATGGCTGCAAAATCTAATCACATACAGTTTTAACAGTCTTAGTGGCCATATTCCAAATAGTCACAAGATTTGCTCTCTTAGACATACAAATCCTCAGTCCCTGCTACTCTGAACAGGAAGGTTTTCAGGACAATTTAGCAACATCCTTGAGTGTCCATCATCTATAACTACATAGGGAGTAATACCACTTTCAACCCTCAGGTGAATGTACATAAAGAACCAGGCACTAAGCGACACAGAATGTGAAGGTACACATCACCTGTAACAAATGTGCCACACTAACTCAAGATGTTAATAATCAAGGAAACGGGGGTGATGTATATATAGGACTTTTCTATACTTTCTGCTCAATTTTTCTGTAAACCTAAAACTGCTCTAAAAAATAAAGTCTAATATTTTTTTAAAGTAAAGGTATTTTTTAAAAAAGAAGAAAATAGAAGAAAAAAAGAAAAAAGTGAAGGTATGTAAAGGATAAAAGAATAATTTTTTTTTTCATTTTTCTTTTCATTCTCTAATCTGCATTCTCTAATCTGATTTTTCTTCTATATCACTTGATTTTTTTTTTTTAAGTAGTCCTGGGTATTAGGCCATATCCTCTAATTAAAGTTCATATCATGGCAGTGATAAAATGTATGGTTTTAAGATTAATTTGAAATGAAGACATTACGAAGATGTTATTTGTGTCTTTGCTTCTTACCTAGAATTGGTTTGTTTTAAATAGCAACATTACAGCTATAGTCTATTTTGCTGTCTCCTCCAACCATTTCCACAACTTAATATATGCCAATCATTGAGCAAAGTACTCTACATTTATTACAAAAAGTACAGTACATATATTCTCACAAAAACATGGCATGGTAAATAAGACTCTTGTTATATATATTGGGAAACTGAAACTTAGAAAACTATGTAATTTGCCTTAGATCAAACAGCTGGTAAACGGTACTAGCAGGATTCAATTCTAAAGCTATTACTCTTAAATTCTATAATATACTTCATCCCTTCATCCCTTTCCTCCCTGTTTCTAGTTTATCAGAAAATTCACTCAGAAGTATCTCAGGACCTGCAAAGACACTAGAAATAAATACAACAGTTATAAATAACGGCAATAATTCTTTATATTTACTTCATTACAGTTTACAAAGTCCTTTTATATTCTCATTCCATGCTTCCAGCTTGGTCACTTTTAGCTCTGTGACACGAGCCAAGTCACTTGACTTCTTTGAATCTTAGCTGCTCTATATACAAAATAATTACAGGAACACAGCTGTTAAGAGCTAGGACTCTGGCAGGAGACTGGCCTGGGTTCCAGATTCTGCCACTTACCAGCTGTGTGCCCTTGGGCAAGTTGCTTAACCTCTCTGTGACTCAGATCTTCCATATGTAAAATGGGAATGATAATACTCAGAGTCGTTACAATAATTACACGAATTAATAATTGTGAAGTACTCACTTTGTGCCTGGCACAAAGTAAATGCTATGTGTTTTTTTTAAATAAGTAGTTAATTTAAAATACGACAAAAGGTTACCGTGAAAGCGTTATACAGATGTAAAATACTATCGTTATTACACACAGAATTTAGAAGACAAAGTGATCCCCTTTAAAGAAGAAGCAAAATGGCTCCAGGGAAAGTGAGGGTGACAGATATGACGAACTAACTTAGAGTCCTGGCACAGTCATCTAGCAGCTGTTGACCTTTTCAAAAAGTACTTAAAAATCTAACTCCAAGCTTCTTCCTTACTATCACCAGGGTCATACCTACCTCCAAAGTTAAGAGAATTAGATATCACATAAGTACCTGGCACAAATTAGGGAGCTTGTGCCAGTTTTCCTCTCGCCCTCCAAATCTTCCCCTACACTCTACACGTAACAGCCGCTCATTATAAGCAGGCCCACCAGCGAATGGGACCAAATGAAAAAGCCCCCGCAAAACCCACATTCACCTCCGGGCTGCCCCTTTATAGGTGCAGCTCCCCGAGGAAAGTCCCTCTCGAGTCCCCGGATCTCTTTCAATTGTAGTTGAAAATTATAACCAAAAGGTTCTCATCATGGAAAGGAAGTGCAGAAATCATACGCTGACCAGAAAAATAGGAAGAGGAAACTACCGAGTAATTTTAGGGACAAAGAGCGGCAAGAGGCCAAGAGACACTGGTGTGCGTTTTGGGTCTGTTTTGCTCATGCGCTAGCTAAAGTAACTTTTCTTCCAGGCCAAAACTATGACAAATCACCCAAGTAGGAGGGAGGGGAAGGGGGGCGGGGTAGAGCAGGGTGCGCAGGGGACCCTGTGCTCAAGACAAGAAGCAAGCGCACTTGAGGTCAGCTGCCTTGTCAAGGCCATTTCCTAGGAGGCCGCGGACAGTGGAAGGGCTCGGCCGGCAGCTCCTCCCTCCCGCCGCTCCCGGCCTCACCACAAGCTCTGCGGACCGGCTCACCTGCACGGTCCTCACCTGCGCGGGGCCCACAGTATAGCCTTTTCCCGGGCAATGACCCGGGAGCCCCGCGGCCGCCCGCCGCCACAGCCAGGGTGCCGCACGCACCGCGGAGAAAAAGCCAAGCACAGCCATCCGGCCGCCGCTTGCGCGCACGTGCACACTCCGCCGCTCAGGCTCGGGGCCCTGCCCGCCGCGCAGCCAGTCAGCAGCCAGAGGCTCCCGAGGCCTCTCGGGAGTTGTAGTCCCTGGTGCGTGTCCGGTAGCTCGGCAACGTGCCGGGCGGGGCATTGAGGAGGCGCAAGTTCTTGCAGCTTCGTAGACAGACCTGGAGTCGACAGCCTGATGTGCACAGTTGGCACGAACTATGTACCTGCTCACTTCCTGGGTCGTAGGTTTAAGACTCAGTCCTTGATGACTTTCGGTGAGCAAACTTATGTGGAGGGAACTGAATTTTGATTGGGAGGAAAAAGTGGGAGCCGCTTTCTTTTTGGTGGTCACCCCCCCAATCACTGAATGTTTGTGTTTTTTCAGTAAATATTCACTATAGTCCTCCTTCCTGCTGGGCTCTGCACTAGTGCCTGGGGAAACTATATACATAAGGCATCCCCCAAAACTCACACTTTTTAAGGTGATTGAGACAGGACTCCTGAAAGAGAATCGGATAACTAAGCAAAGACCTATTGAGCACAGCCGTGTGTTCCCACCATTTGAAATGTGTGGGATGCCCGGTTCCAGACCCTTTGACCTGTCCCTGGATGTATTTATACTAAGAATAGATGAGCTTACAATATCTAAGACTAGGTGGAAGAAGGCAGCCGATATCAGGAATGAGCCAACTCAGAGGTTAGCAACTCAGAGGTCCTCAGCTTTGAAGGCCAAGATTTTTTTTTTTAAGCTCTACTCTCTTAGCAACTTTCAAATAAATAATATAGTATTATTATTAACTATAGTTGCCATACTGTACTTTACATCCACAGGACTTATTTATAATGAAGTTTCTACGTTTTGACCCCCTTCATCCATTTCACCCACTCCTCTACCCCTGCCTCTGGCAACCACCAATTTGATCTCTTGTTCTTTATGTCTATGAACTTAGTTTTGGGTGGCTTTATTAGTTTGTTTTAGGTTCCACATATAAGGGAGTTCATACTGTGTTTGTCTTTGTCTTATTTCACTGAACATAATGCCCTCAGGGGCCATCCATGTTATCACAAATGCCAAGACTACATTCTTTTTTTACCGCTGAATAATATTACATTATATATGTGTATATGGGATATACATATCCCATTTTCTTTATTCATTCGTAGATTGGCACTTAAATTATTTCCACATCTTGGCTATTGTAAATAGTACTGCAATTAACAAGGGAGGGCAGGTATCTTTTTGAGTTAGCATTTTTTGTCTTTTTCAGATAAATTCCCAGACGTGGAATTGTTAGATCACATGGTAATTCTATTTTTAATTTTTCGAAGAACCTCTATATTGTTTTCCATAGCAGCTGCACCAATTTCTATCCCCACCAACAGTACACAAGGGTTCCTTTTTATCCACATCCTCACCAACACTTATGTCTTGAATTTTTGATACCAGCCTTCTAACAGGTAAGAGCTGGTCTGTCGTGGTTTTGATTTGCATTTCCCTGGTGATTAGTGATGTTGAGCGCAACAGATGTACTTTTGGCCATCTGTATGTCTTTGGAAAAATACCTGTTCAGATCCTCTGCCCATTTTTTAATCAGATTGTTTTTTTGTTGTTGTTCTTGAGTTATATGAATTTGATATATTTTTGGATATTAACCCCTTATGAGATATATGATTTGCAAAGATTTTCTCGCATTCAGTACGTTGCCTTTTTATTTTGTTGATGGTTTTCTATGCTGTGCAAAAGCTTTTTAGTTTGATGCAGACACACTTATTTTTGCTTTTGTTGCCTTTGATTTTAGTGTCAAATCCAAAAAGTCATCACCAAGACCAATGTCAAGGAGCTTATCACCTATGTTTTCTTCCAATTTTATGGTTTCAGGTCTTACATTCAAGTCTTTAATCTATTTCAAGTTAATTTTTGTGTGCAGTATGAGATAGTGGTCCAGTTTCATCCTTTGCATGTAGCTGTCCAGTTTTCTTAGTACCATTCATTGTAGAGACTCTTTTTCTCATTGTAAATTCTTGCCTCCTTTGTCATAGATTAATTGACTGTATACGTGAGGGTTTATTTCTGGACTCTCCATTCTGTTCCATTGATCTATGTGTCTGTTTTTATGCCAATACCATACTGTTTTGATTACTATAGCTTTGCAACAGTTTGAAATCAGGGAGCATGATTCCTCTGGCTTCATTCTTTCTCAAGATTACTTTGGCTATTTGGGTCTTTTGTTCTTTCATACAAATTTTAGGATTGTTTGTTGTATTTCTGTGAAAAATACCTTTGGAATTTTGATAGGGATTGCATTGACTCTGTATATTTCTTTGGGTAGCATGGACATTTTAACAATATTAATTCTAATCCATGAGCATGTAATGCCTTTGCATTTATTTGTGCATTCTTCAGTTTCTTTCATCAATGTCATACAGTTTTCAGTGTGCAAGTCTTTTATCTCCTTGGTTAAATTTATTCCTAGGTATTTTTTTTATTTTATTTTTTAAATTTTAGTTAGTTTCAAGTATGCAGTACATTGGTTAGACATCTATGTAGTTAGTAAAATGATCCCTCCAATTGCTCCCTCCCTCCCCTGGCCCTCCACCTAGCCAATGTATTAATGCTAATTGCATTCCCTATGCCAGTGCTCCCCATCCCTGTGACCATCCATCAGCTACTAATTTGTACTTCTTTAACCCTTCACCCCATTCTGCCAGCCCCCCAAACTATCCTCCCTTCTGTCCATCTCCAAATCGTCCACTATATTTGTGAGTCTGTTTTTGATTAGTTTGTTCTTTTTATTCCTTAAATTCTGCATATAAGTGAAATCATATAGTGTTTATCTTTCTCTGTCTGACTTAAATACCTCCTAGGTCCATCAAAGCAATATCTTTTTCTGTCTCCTTCCTTTTCCTATGTAGGGGTCTTGTTTTCTTATCCTTTCAGCCACTTCTGTCTTTTGGTTAGAGCACTTAATTCTTTTCCATTTAAGGTAATTATTGATAGGAATGTAGTTGTTACCATTCCTTATTCCTGTTTTTGATACATGTTTTTTCTTCTTAAAGAAGCCCCTCCAACATTTCCTGTAATACTGGCTTAGTGGTGATAAATTCTTTTAGCTTATTTTTGTCTGGGAAGCTCTTTATCTGTCCTTCGACTCTAAATGATAACTTTGCTGGATAAATTATTCTTGGTTGTATATCCTGGGTCTTCATCCTGTTGAATATTTTTTACCAAGCCTTTCTGTCCTGCATAGTTGATTCTGAGAAATCAGCTGCCAGTTATATGGGCGTTCCCATATATAGTAATTATTTCTTTTTCTCTTACTGCTTTTAATATTCTTTCTTTATATTTATGTAGCAGGCACTACTTGTAAGCATTTTACATTATATCCTCGAAGTCACAATAAGAGCTAGGTGTCATTCGCATTAAATAGATGAAACATCTATTTATATTTTACCTTTGGCATTTTAATTATGATGTGTCTTGGTGTGGGCCTCTTTGGATCCCTGATTTTTGGAATTCTCTGAGCTTCCTGGGGTTTTATGTTCATTTCCTTCACCAGGTTAGGGAAGTTTTCCATCATTATTTCTTCAAACAGCTGTTCAACATCTTGATTTTCTTCTGTTATGCCAATCAGATGAATATTTGGAGCCTTAATAGTGTCCCATATTCTCAAATTATTTTTATAGTCTTGGCATCTTTTTTCTTGCCATTCTAATTGAGTGTCCTGATTGGCTTTCCTGTCCTCTAGATAGGGCATTTGATCCTTTTCTTTATTCACTTTGTTTATTCCTTTGTTGATTCCGTTTAATATACTTCTCATCTCAGATAATGTGTTCTCCATTTAAGATTGGTTCCCTTTTATAATTTCCATTTCCATTTTTATCTCTTTGTTGGAGTTCTCTACACTTCTCAAAAGTTTACTGAGCATCTTTATAACTAGTGTTTTGAACTCTGCGTCTGTTAGATTACTTGACTCCATTATATCTGCATCTCTGTTCTGTTCTTTCATATGGTTTCTGCTTCTTTGTCTTCCCATTTTGGCTGCCTTTCCATGTCTGTTTCTATGTACTAAGTAAGCAAAGCTTCTAAGTCTCCTAACCTTATCAGTGTGGATATATGTCCAGTGGCACAATCCTGAGAGGGATTCAGCTGTGGGCCAAATCTAGCCCAAGCCTCTACCCCTCAAGGGCCACCTGTTAAGATTCAGCAAGCAATCCACAAATACTGAGTTTATAGTTGCCTCAAAAGGCCACACCAAAAACCGAGGCCCGCTGCCACCAGTGTGAGTCTCAGCAAGGATCAGCTGACTTACTGAGGATACACCTGGATGTGGCTTGGGTGGGGCCCAAGCTGGGGTAGGCAGAGTTTCAGGGAATCCTCTGTTATCCAGTTTGATGACGTCACAGCTATGGCGGTGCTGTGTCCAGCGCACTGGTAGGGGAGAGGGCTCAACAGGGAACAAAGGATACCTCCGGCACTTCTATACCGAGCATACCAAGTGAGTCTCACACCGACAGAGTCTCCCTGTAAGTCCCTGGTGCCCCCTGCATGCAGCCAAATCAGCACTGGTGCTCAGAGCGAGCAGGTCCGTCACTGCGAAAATCTTCCTGCGGATGCAGCCCCTTTAAGAGGCTTCTGCCGCTGCTGCAGCCTCTGACTCAGCTGCTGGAGATCGGGCAGCCCTGTGTCCTCGCCCTTTCCTGCCTTCTGCTATTGCAGGGTGCTTTCTTGGATTTCTCCATAGTTGTATGGCTTGTTCATCTAGATCCTAGGTGATTTTTCCTTGCTGCTGCTCCTTGTTTCCATCACAACTTCGATTTGGTCACCAGAGGGATGAACAGAGCCTCTATCATCTACACCATTTTTTTCTCTCAGTATTTTATTCTTTTTGATGCAATTGTAAGTGGAATTGTTTTCATAATTTCTCTTTCTGATAATTCATTATTAATGTATAAAAATGCAACAGATTTCTGTATATTAATTCTGTGTTCTGCAACTTTACTGAATTTGTTTATTAGTTCTATTAGTTTTTGGTGGCGTCTTTAGGGTTTTCTATATATAATATATCATCTGCAAATAATGAGAATTTTAATTCTTCCTTTCCTATTTAGATGGCTTGTATTTCTTTTTCTTGTTTGATTGCTATAGCTAGGACATCCAATACTATGTTGAATAGAAGTGATGATAGTGGGCATTCTTGTCTTGTTTCTAATCTTAGAAGAAAAGCTTTTAGCTTCTCACTGTTAAGTATATTATCTGTGGACTTATCATAATTGGCCTTTATTATGTTGAAGTATGTTCCCTCTGTGCCTACTTTCTTGAATTCTGTCCAATACTTTTTTCTGCATCTATTTGAGATGATCACATGATTTTTTTTCATATTTCATTTTGTTAATGTGATGTATCATTGATCTGTCGATGTTGAAGCATCTTTGTGTCCCTGGAATAAATTTCACTTGATCATGGCATATGATCCTTTTAATGTATTGTTGAATTTGGTTTGCTAATATTTTGTTGAGGATATTGATCTGTAGTTTTCTTTTTTGGTGTGGTGTTTTCATCTGCTTTTAGTATCAAGGTAATGCTGGCCTCATAAAATGAGTTGGAAGTGGTCCTCACTTCTATTTTTTAAAAGAATTTGAGAAGGATTGGTATTCTTTGAATGTTTGGTAGAATTAACCAGTGAAGCCATCTTGTCCTGGACTGCTGTGTTTGGAAGGTTTTTGATTACTGATTCATTCTCATAATTCAATCTCATAATTCAATCTCATAATAATCAGTCTGCTCAGATGTTCTATTTCTTTATGATTCAATTTTGGAAGGTTGTATGTTTCTAGAAATTTATCCATTTCTTCTAGGTTTTCCAATTTCTTGGCATATAATTGTTCATAGCAGTCTCTTATGATCCTTTGTATTTTGTGGCATCAGTTGTAACATCTCCACTTTCATTTCTGATTTTATTTATTTGAGTTCTCTCTCTTTTTATTTTTGTTAAGTCTAGATAAAAGTTTGTCAATTTTCTTTATCTGTTGAAAGAATCGGCTGTTGTTTTCATTTATCTTTTCTATTGTCTTTTTAGTCTTTATTTCATTTATTTCTGCTCTGACCTTTGATATTTCCTTTCATCTACTAACTATGGACTTCATTTGTTCTTCTTTTTCTAGTTCCTTGAGGTATGAAGTTAGGATGTTTATTTGAGATTTTCCTTTTTTCTTAAGGTAGGTGTTTCTTACCATGATTTCCTTTGGAACTGCTTTTGTCGCATCCCATAAGTTTTGTTATGATCTGTTTTCATTTTTATTTGTCTCAGGATGGTTTTTATTTCTCTTTTGATTTCTTTATTGATCCATTGGTTGTTCTCTAGCATGCTGTTTAATCTCCACATATTTGTGAATTTTCCTATTTTCTTCTTGTAATTGATTTCTATTTCATACCATTGTGGTCTGAAAAGATGGTTAATATGATTTTAATCTTCTTAAATTTGTTAAGATTTATTTTTAAAAATATTCGTTAAGAAATAGACAGCAATACATTAACAATAGGGGACTTTAATACCCCACTTACATAAGTGGATAGATCATCAGACAGAAAATCAACAAGGAAACATCAGCCTTAAATGACATGTTAGATCAGATGGATTTAACAGAAATATACGGAACATTCCATCCAAAAGTAGCAGCATACACGATTTTCTCAGGGGCACAAGGAACATTCTCTAGGATAAATCATGTTAGGCCACAAACAAGTCCAACAAATTTAAGAAGATTCTGATCATACCAAGATCTTAATTATATCAGTTCACCCACAATTAAGCAGGAAGACTGACACATATTAGGCAAACCTACCAGAGCTTAACACATAAACCCTGCCAGGGAACATAGCTTTCCATGATTGGAATGTTCTTAATTTCTTCCTGCTATCAAACTACATATAAATTGCTTTACTAATTAGTGGATTTCTTGGTATTGTGGTTTTAAAATATGTCCAGAATTTATTTGACAATCCTCTTCTCAAAAAGTGGAGTCTAATTCCCCTCCTGTTGAGTGTGGGCTGGACTTAATGACTCATTTTTAATAAATAAATGGGGCAGAAGTGGTGGCATGTGACTTCCAAGGCTAGGTCATAAAAGTTATTTGGCTTCCATGTTGCTCTTGTTTGGATCATTCATTCTAAGAAAGTCAATACCATGTCATAAAGATGCTCAAACAACATTCTGGAGAGGCCCCCAGATGAAGACCTGAAGGCTCCTGCCAAAAGCCAAATGAGAGAACCACATTGGAGGCAGATCCTTCAGCCCTGGCAGACACCTTGGCCAAAAACTCATAAACACCCCTAGGATGGAACTACCCAGCTAAGTCACTCCTGAATTGCTAGCCTTCAGAAACTGAGAGAAAAATCGATGTCTGTTTTAAACCCTCAAGTTTTGGGTTACTTTGCAGCACAACAATAGATAACTACTATATGTGGTGACCAAAATTGTATTGCAATCACTGCTATTTCATCTCCAGAGGTTCTCAGCCTCAGTCAGGTGTTTTCCCTATTCGGGAAATTGCCTTGCTTTCCATCTTCCTCAGCTGTGCACTGAACTCCATAAAACAGCAGCCATCTCTAGCAGGAATCAGAAATGGGCTGGTTTTTTTCAGGAAAGATTATAATTAATACCATGTGTGTGTGTGTGTGTGTTTAAATATTGATAAGGCTTTCTTAGATTCTCTAGGGGTTCTTAAGCTGGAAGAGGTTAAGAACAATCCTCTAACTAAAAAAGTCCTTGAAGGCAGTGTCCCTCTCTGATTCATTTTTGTCTCCCTCGTAGTTCCTATCATGGTGACTTGCACATATGTGTGCTCAATTAATATTAATAGGCAAATAGATGAATACCCATACTCCTATTTTCTTTATAAACTTGCTTACACATGTTTGCATATACACATGTATGCAAAAGCACCCATGCACATATATTTTGTATTAATTAGAATTAGATTTGGCTGCAAGTAACAGAAACTTCCAAAGACCAATGGCTTAAATAAACGACAAATTTGTTTCTCTATGTGAACAAAGTTGAGAGAGAACCATACAGGCCCGGTATTGTGGCTTCACGAAATTATTAAGTACCCAGGCTCTTATTTTGCTCCTTTGCCATCTTCACTGCATAGTTTCCAAAATACTTGCTCAAGCTCCAGCCGTTATGTTCACAGTCCAGCCATGGAAGAAAGAAGAGACAAAAAAGGGTATGCCCTTTCCCTACAGGAACAATTTCAAGAAGTCTTATGTGCCAGTTCTGCTACATCTCATGGCCAAAACTTAATCACATGGCCACACCTAGCAGCAAGGGAAGCTGGAAAATGCAGCCTTATGCCTGGCTGAAAATCGGAGGTTCTTTTTCCACATAAGAAGGGAATAAAGGATATGCGGGGAGGGGGAGACTGGTATTTTATGCCTCATACCAGAAGGAGACAGACAAAGAAAATAATTAGAGAGTTCATTGGTTCCCACTAGAGACACAGCAGGGATTCTGTGGCTAGAAGAGAGTAGAAAATGAGTAACAGACAACGGGCAGGTGAATGGGCCTGGCGGATGGTCAGTAAAGGGACTACGGGAGGGTTTATCACACACACACATGACTTTCCCTGGGCCTCACTCAGTCTTGCTGCAGGAGAATCCTGAGAAGAGGACAGTTCATTTGTTGGGGAGGAATACTTATTTCCTTCTCCTCATGTTTCTCTAATAAAGGAACTGCTATTAATAACACTCTTAGCCTCTCTCCACATAGGGCAGAGGACATGTGATCTACCTGATGAGTGAGCTTGTGAGAAAGAACTGAGCATATGTGGTCAGCCTATCAAGGGTACCCCAGTATCCTAGTGTGTCCCTGTAGTGAAGAGGGCTGGGGTTTCCGCCTATGCCGATGATGACTGGATAAATTTAAATCAAGGCTCCAGTGTTAGCAAGCCCATTTTGTCTCCCAAATAAGCCATATTCTCCAAAAGCCTTTTAGCAGTAAGGAATCTAATGGTTTTCTGTTTTAGGTTTTTTTTTTTGTTTTGCCAGGCACAGTGGCATGTGCCTGTAGTCCCAGCTACTCGGGAGGCTGAGGCAGGAGAATCGCTTGAGCCCAGGAGTTCTGGGCTGCAGTGCGCTATGCCAATCAGGTATCCACACTAAGTTCAGCATCAATACGGTGACCTCCCGGGACCGGCGGACCACCAGGTTGTCTAAGGAGGGGTGAAGAGACCCAGGTTGGAATCTAACGTTTTTACTTCCATCTATTTTCAACAGAGTTAGATTTAAGCAGGAAAGTGAGTGGCATTGTTTATTAACTTACCCTTTGAACCTCAACAGCCTCCACCCCACTGGCTTCAGATGAGCAACCCCTTCCATGCCTTCCCGTACCCTGCCAGTTCATGGGATAACTGGCCATCAATATGGTAGTGAGACTCCAGGGGCTCAGGCCAGCTCCTCAACCACTCGAGCCCTTCTGAAAGCAAGGAATCACATCCTCTACATCACGATTAGAACTTCGACCTAAGAAGGGGAGAAGAGGGACAAAGAAAGTTGAAATGGGTCACTCCATAGTATAAATAACTGACACTTACTCCTATATCCTGAAAGCAAGTGTTGCAAGTGGGAATGAGGGAAAGAGCTGGAGATGATAATGATAAAGCAATGGTCCAGAGAGGGGCCTGAGGGCTCTGGACTCCAGTACTCAACAGAGCTACCTGTACATGTTCTCTCCTTTGTGCTTGCAAGGCCACCTGTCTCTCCTGCTCCGAAGAAGTCAGGCAGGGGATGTGGCTATGTTAATCCTGGGTTGAAGGAATGTGATTTGATTCCTAAACGGTGTCAGGACCCTCAGTCTGGCTGTACCAAGGACCTGGCAATTCCAAGGACCTGTCTGAGCTTCCCAGTGTGGCTGCTGTACTTGAGGTGGGTGTGGTAGTCCTGGTCAACAAGCTGGAATGGTGACCCAGTCTCAGATGGATTATGTGACCCTGACTTGTAGCCAGGTAACATTTACAAAATAACTTTAAACCCTGCAGGTTAAAACAGTCATCGAACCACCCCCCACCTCCAACCTTTGCCCTCCTTGCCCCCAGTTGTTAGAGAGGGTGACTTTCTGACATCTTGACCCATCTGTAGAAAAAAAATAAAGAACTGAGGAAGCTGCCTGGTCAACATGATGAGCTCTCTTCTCAGTCCTGTGCTCCTGCTCAGACACTCCTATCTCCCCAGACCCACCAAAGTTTTCCTGCCTTTGCCATGTGCTCCTGCCCCTTCCTGTGTCCTTCCTCCCCCACTCTTTGCCACCTGCTCCAGGGAATTCCAGCCTGAGAGAGGCCATGTGGCCCAGGCGTGGGAGGGTTTGGCTGTCCCGAAGACCGAGCTGGTCATGCTCCAAGTCCAGGCAGTGAGGAGGAAGCACATTGGCAACTGAGGAAATGAGCTGGCAGCTCAGCCTGACACTCCAACCTGCTTCCCTCTGCCAGGCCTGCTGCTCCATCATTGTATCCATATTAAACACGGGTTGATTTCTAAGTGAAAAAAGGACAATAAAAAGGAAAAGAAAAGAAGCTAGAGAGGCAGAGAGGAAAGAAAAGATAGATCAAGGAAAATTTAAAAGACACAACAGATAGATGAGTGAAGAAAAGGGAGGAAGAAAGGAAACAACAGAAGACAGAGAGTTCTTAGCCTTTTGGAAGCAGGTAATGTCCAAGTGAACCCCTTGGCTGACTGTTTAGTCAGGCCAAGGGGTCCCCACCTTCCTGCTCAAAGCCTTTCCTCTAATACCCCACTACCTGCCCTCCTGGGCATTTTAAACCACCAGCCATTCCAAGCCAGAGGCCCAGCTAGCACCGAGCTTCCAGGTCAGGGCAATGCCAGCATACTTCAAATACAGCTGAGCCTTAACACTCTCCTGCCTCTGGCCCCCAAGGAGCCTCTGAGCAGTGGGCCTATCTTGGCTGACCAGCACACAGGTGCAGGCCTCAGCTCCTGAAGACCCCAGACCCTCACATGGAGGGGGGAAGGATGAGGGAGGGGCATAGAGGAGGCTCCTGGGGAGACTGACTGCCCTCCAGAGCCCAATCCTTTCCCAAGCCCTGAGGGGTGTGATCTCCATTGCTGCTGCCCCTGCCTCTCCAGTCTTGGGCAGGTCACAGGTCTTAGAGTATTCACTGGCGTGCAAATACCACCACCTTTGAAATAGTCCTGCCAAAAGAATCAAAATAAATCTTATCAGGAATTTAGGTCCAACCACCAATTCACAGGAAATATAGGGGCCGGGTAGAGGAATGTTAAAGAATACCATGGAAATGCAGTCTGTGAGTTCCAGTCCTATAGAATAAACGACCTGGTTTCTTCACCATATCAATTTTAAGAAACAAAGAAAAAGAAAAAGAGCAATGACAGCTCCAGAAGTGTTGCCAAAATGACACTCAGTTGTCACCATTAGAAGTCAGAGCCATAGCCTACCTACAGGACTTGGACAACAGTGAGTAGCTCGGGCAAAGACTTCCCAAGTGGAAGGCAAGGGTTGCAGTCTCAGAGGCATGGAAAGAATGAATCATGTGCACATCCATTCTAGCCCTCCCCAGCCTCAGTCTCTGTCGCTGCTTTGCTCGGGAGCTCTGGAAAGGGTCTGAAGGACAGAGCCGAGA
This sequence comes from Pteropus medius, assembly GCF_902729225.1. NCBI lineage: Eukaryota > Metazoa > Chordata > Mammalia > Chiroptera > Pteropodidae > Pteropus > Pteropus medius. Next base: position 25,399,634 of record NW_024344240.1, read on the forward strand.
TTCCTTGGCACTTACTGACATTTTGAGCAGGATAAGTCTTTGTTGCAGGCGGCTTTTCTAAGCATTTCTGGCAGTAGCACCCCCTCCTGCAACTGGAACAACCAAAAATGTTTCCATACATGCCCGGGGGGCACAATCACCTGAGTTGAGATCCACTGGGGTGGGCAATCCACTAACCTCCTGAGTTAGAGAGAGAGTTAGACAGGAGCACCAGAATTCCAGTTCCTGAATGCCGGGCTCCACAAATTGAGAGAAGCCCCCTGAACAGAAGCCGAGCTCCTCACACTCCTCTCTGGTTCCCCCTTCCACTCTCACCCCTTCCCAGCAGTGGAGGTGCTTAGATTCTCTTCCAAGTCACATCTTAATATCACTCTGGTTTGTCTATGAGGGAAATCTTTTAATTTCCTTATTACCTTCCTGAGTCAAGATTTAGAAGGATATATTTTTTTTAAGGAATGGATACATTCAATTATGTAACACTAAAAATCTTTGGCATAGCAAACAAAACAACCTTGACACTTCGAAGTCAAAAAACAATGAAAAACTGGAAAAAAATTTTTGCTTTCTATCACAGCTCAAGATGTAATATTCCTAATTTATAATACTCCTGCAAAAGGAAAAAGACCAAAAACCAAAGCCCACAAAAAAATAGGCAAAATATAGACAGGTCACAGAAAAAGAAATGAAAGTAACCTTTAAACATGAAAAGATGTTCACTTTATTCATAACAAATGCAATTTAATATTGTACAGAGCTACTATTTCTCAGTTATCGGACTCTCAAAAATTGAGAAGTTTGATAACATACTCTGTTGGCAACACTGGGTGGAAACAGTCATTCTCATATGCTGTTGAATTTTAGAGAGGAACCTCCTAGAAAGGGAAATTTGTCAATACCTTAAAAAGAATTACGTATACATTTACTCCTTGACTCATCAATATCACTTCTGACACTTTAACCCAAAGATAAACTGGCAGAACTACAAATTATATTGTTCACAAGTTTATTTATTATGGTATTACTTATAATCCTTTAAAATTAGAAACAACTTAAATACCCACCACAGGAGATTTGTTGAATAACCCATAGGACATCCCCACAGTGGAGCACTGTGCAGTCCAAACAAGGAATGAGCGAGAACTCTGCAGATTATGGAATGTATCAATTCCTTAAAATATATAGTATATGTTATAAAGTTAAAGTAAAAAGAAATTCAAGGTGCTATGTAGTGTACATGATATGCTACCTTTTGTGTAAGAATTGAGGAAAACTATTTTTATAATCTTTCCAGATGAGGTTTATGGTTTCTTTGGAAATATAACTCAAAAAGTTAGTAAGCATCTGTCTATTCCATTGAGAATAACACCGTGACAAAAATCACACCTAGTCTTACTTTTTAAGCCTGAAGACCAGGTTCTGTGGTCTTCCAACTGGTCCTCACTGGAAGGCATCTTTCCAAGATTAGCCCAGGGTTTGATATTTTTTCAAAAGGATGACATCCCTTTCCCCTCTAACCACTGTTCCTATTGCCTTTCCATAACCACGGTTACTCCTTTCAGTGTTTTCTTTAAGAGCATAGAAGAACAGAAAGTCAGAGTTGGAAATGTCCCAAAGAAAACACCCACCCAGCACCTCCAATGATAACAATGAGGCCTTTGAGCTTAGAGGCCAAGTGAGCTGGCTTGTGCATATGCACAAGGGACAAGAATGGTAGCAGAGCTAAAGCCAGATCTCAGACCTCCCAGGCTAGCACTCTTTTCTCTTCCCCACACTGACCTCTCCAAATCCAATCCTACATGACCCCTTACCTCTAGCAGAGTACCCCTAATCAGCTGGGAGCAGGACAGAGTTCACAGCCCTGCCAATCCCCCTTGGGAACAGGTTTTACCCTCCTTCGCTCTAGTCTGTTTTATTGCATTTGGCCTTCTATGAGTTATTCAGGAGTAAAGAAGGGCAGAGGTTTTCTGAAAGAAGTCTGGGACCCTAGATGTAGCTCCGAGCTTTGGGGGGATTAGGGGGGTTGTGGCAACTGAGGTAAGAAGAGATCAGAGAAAGGCCATTATCAGAGTTCACAAACTAAGGCCTCAACCCCTCTGCCCTCCAACCTGCTTTAGGACAAACGCCTGGTCCAGGCAGGGAGTCCCTTCTCTACTACAGAAAATTATGTCTGATTCCTAATTTTGTCCTTCAAAATGTCATATATTTTTCTTTCATTTCTACTTTTAACCTGCCTGGACCAGGCCTTCAACCTATAAAGACACTGTTTCCCATCAGCTGATGCACAGAGACTTTAACACCTTCTCTACGCCTCCTTGATGTCATGGAGGAATGGGGGAGGGAGAGGCATGTCTATAAACCCAGGAAAGTACCCACAGGGCTCTTGTCACCTAGACTTTATTCATTCATTGACTAAATTAGGCATTTATATTCTGACAATATTTATAATAACAGATATTTTAAAAACAATCCAGGCGCCAACCTATAGGGGCCTTGTTAATTAAACTATGATGTGTTCTCACAATATAACACTATGAGAAAAAAAGTGCTCTCTATGTATCTCAATGGAAAGATCCCCAGGGCATATTGTTAAATAAAAAGAGCAGAGTTCAGAACAATGTGGATAATATACTGTCTGGTATATCAGGAAACAGAATGTTTATATTTGCATTTGTTTATTTTGCATCAAGAAACTAATAAACATGGTGGGGAAAAAAATTGGTGCAATGGGAAAGAGGATTGGGGGAAGTAGGGACGGTCTAAGATTTTCCAGTGTATCCCTTTTCATAATTTTTGATTTTTGAAATGTGATTGTACAGATCTATTCAAATTTTTTATTTTAAATGTAATAAAAATTTTAAATTGTGATGGCGCTACTCTCCCACCCTGCACCGTCTACTCTAAATCTGTGCAGCATACAGGATGTTCTAATGTCAAGAGTAGTCCTTTTTACCCTGAAGGGACGATGTGGCAGTAGAAGCGTGTAAAGGAGGTAGTGGTAAGTGACAAAGCAGAGAAGCCGGGAACCAGAATGAGACCTAAGAACTATTCACCGTGGGAAGGAAATGGACCAAAATATCAAAAGCAGTGGAATTATAGGTGATTTCTGTGTTAGTCTACACTTCTTGAGTTTTACAAATTTGCTACCACACCATGTTTTACAGTCAGAAAGCATTATTATTAAGTGTAATTCCCAGGAGTGACAGGAAGCTACGGCAGAGGACGCGGAAAGCAAGCGGAGCGCGGAGATGCTGCAGGCATTCCTGTGGTACCGCGAGTAGCCATCAGGGGTCAGCAGCACCCCGCAGTCCACCATCCACCATCCACAGGTGACCGACTAGGCGAGGCTCCCTCTAAGGAAGATCTTTCCTGCCATCCTCATTCTCGCATTAATCGCCATTTGCTCTCCACATGCTTCTGTCTTGGGCCATTTCCCACTAAATGGCAGTCACTGAGGTCTCGGAGGGCCACAGCTGTTCTGTAAGCATGGGGGCAGGGAAGCTGGCGGAGATTCGGGACCAGCGCTCCGCCCAGGGACCCTGGACAAAAGGAAGGCTCTTGGGCTGAGGCCCTGGTTTCCAAGAATCTATTCCTCCTGGCAGCAGGGTGGGGAGTAGGGGAGTGGGAGACAGGAAACTGAGGCCATTTCCGGGACTGGGAGGCCGCCAAAGGAGAGTCAGAGGTCACAGGAGGGGTCAGTCTGTCCCTGGAGGGAAATTGTTGCTCCCAGTAGGGTTGATGCATTCTGCCCTCAATAAGCAAGGAGGGGGTGGAGGGGATTGTCTAAGGGTAGGGTAGGGGCCGAGGCTGCCCAGACTCCTCGCTCTGAGCCAGAGAACTGACCTGGGCCTACCAGTTTATGGGAACCCATTTCCAAGTAAGTCCACTGAGAGGCCCTGCCGACAAGGAGAGAATCGGCTCTGTGTTGTAGGATGAGCACTGAGCTTTGTGCAGGAAACCAGCTGTCACCTACTGTGAGATCTTGGGAAAGTTATTTACCCCCTCTGGGCCTTAACTTAGTCTTCTGTAACACTAAGAGGTTAGATAAGATGATCTTTAGGCCTCTCCCAACTCTGATATCCTATGAATCTAAAAATTCCCATCCTCTCATCCTTCCCCACTCCAGATGGCTTAGTCAGTCCTAGAGAGGTCTGGCTGGATAGGAAGAGACCTCATCTCCCTAACATTTGGTCTCTGAACACTCCCCAGGCAAAGGCCCCTTGGAAGGTTGGATCCAGGTTGCCCTGAAGGTGGAGGAGGAAGAGAGTATTAGTTAAAAAATCTAGACACAATAAAACTCAGCAGCTCTGCCCCCGCAGCACATTACAGGTGAACATTGAGGCATGTTGTTCAGGGCTAAGCCAATCCAAAATTGATCCTGGCCCCCACCATGCTCCCAGACACATCAGCAGCTCTTCTAACCTCACAGGTTTTATTTACAGCCTTCCCTGACAGAGAAGAAAGGACAAAGAAGGTTACATTATTTTTAAGCTGACTGTAATTTAAAGTAACATATATTATGTATGTGAAAATAATATTTGTAATCTAGCATGTTAACTTAATGTTGGCCTATAGATACATTTATATATATCTAATCCTCAAGTGATCAATTCTTGTTGTGAGCCAACGACCACGTCAGTCATTCAAACTCCCAGCTTTGGGAAAGGGGACATTTTGAGATTCTGTACTGGGTTGCATAGGCAGTTTCCAGAATCCTATTCCGATGAGCTTTAAAAATTAAACAGGCACCTCTTTCTAAGGAAGTTTCAGACAGCATTTCTAGAAGGTGGGAGATGGTTTTGATAGACTTTATGGGTGCCTTCCAGGCTAAGGACCCTATGATGTTCATCCCATTTTAGCTGGTCTCAACTCGACTTGTTTTCTTCATTCCCAATGAAGACCTGACCTAGTGCAGGGCCAGATCCAGATTTTGCGGGACCCTGAGGCTTACACATATTTAAAGGGCCCTCTTAAAGAAGAAGAGTTTAAAAATCACTAATATATAATTTTTCTTAGAAGAGGTCCATGCATGTGCAAGCCTCTGAAACAGAAGATTCAGTAAACCAGTAATCTGTTGTTCCCATTTCCAGGAAGGTCACTTCAAGCTCTAGAAAGACCGTGGGTTTCTCTTCTTCCAAATATTTTCCTTTTCTTTTCTTTTTCCTTTTCTTTATTGGTTCCCCTATCTTCCTTTGAGACATCTGGGACCAGTAGGACCTGTGGGGGAAGCTAAAGAGGTGGCAGTACGGACTACATACAGTAGAAAGCAGCAATTATGAAGATGCGTTGAGGACAGTGGGAGCCAGGTTTCTCGCTGTTAGGGAACAGAGTTACAGATATGGGAAAGGCAGAAGCTAGAATAAATCCTATAGTATTGAATGGAATTGGAGGTATGGGTACAAACTCAAATTTTTTCAACATGGCTAGATAAATTTGGAAATAGATATAAATGTGTGTAAATACATATATTTGTATTTAATATATATAAATTATATTAGTGTATATACATATAAAAATTATATTTATTTGTGTATATACACACATATACCATTAATGGGCACATCTGAGGCCCAGATCAAGGCTTCTAAATATTATTCTCTACTAAAAGGAACCAGAGGTTTTTGGAGAAATGATTGCTCTCTGGCATGAGATAGGAAAAGTACAAAATTAACCTAGAACATTTTATTGTGTCAGGAAGTAAGGAAGCACTGAAAATATAAGAATTTATCAGAGTCGCAGGAGCCAACATAACAGATTCCCATGGCCAAAGCTGGAACAGTGAGTATCTAAATAAATAATGATAGTAATAGATTATAGTCCATTGACTAGAATCAAAATCCATGAGCCATACTGATAAATAAAAAAGAGAAAGTTCTTCTTTACAGTAGAATGGCAATTAATAAATATGACAGAAAGATATGGAAACAACCTATTCATCCATGGACAACCTATTCATCTATGGACAGATGAATAAAAAAGATGTGATACATATATACAATAGAATACTACTCAGCCATTAAAAAGAAATATTGTCATTTGTGACAACATGGGTGGATATTGAGGTAATATGCTAAGTAAAATAAGTCAGATGGAAAACGAGAAGAAACATACGATTTCACTCATATGTGGAATATAAAACAAAAAAGCAACAAACTAATAAAACAAACTCATAGATACAGATAACAAAATGGTGGTTACCAGGGGGGAAGTGGGGTGCGGGGAGGGCGAACTGGGTAAAGAGGGTCAAATATATGGTGACAGAGGAAACTAGACTTTTGGTGGGGAGCACACAATAGAGTACACAGATGTCAAATTATAATGTTGTACACCTGAAATTTATATGTTAGCCAATAAGAGGTAAAGATAAATAAAGTTTAAATATTTGGTTGCAAGTTGCATCTCTTAAGAGATGCATTTGCACCTCTATATTCTCCAGAGTTTTTCCCAATATATATACATGTTTTTAAATAAATAAAAGTATTATCTTACACAAATTGTTTTTGAAATGTAGCTATTTCACTTAATAACATAAAATTACAGTATTATTTATTATTTAAAAATTAAAATTAAAAACTATGGCAGAAATAGTAAAACTAGAAAATCATCATTTGGTGATTGCATTTTCCAAAATATTTTCTAGCAATATCTCTAATCCTACATGTCCTTCTTACAATGTAACTGACAGTCTTCCATCAAAAGATGGGGTCTCTGTCACCTCCTCTTGAAACTAGGAGGGTTTAGACTAGAGAGATATGACAGAAGTGACGTGACTTCCAAGTTTAAATCAGAAAAGCCAACAGAGCTTCTGCTATATTCCCTGAACACTTACTCTTGACGACTTCGGCCACCATACTGTGAGGAAGCCCACACTAGCTGACGCGGAAACTACATGGCTGAGTCCCAAGACTGTGCAGAGACGAGGAGACTCCTGGCCAACCCCAGCTGCTTCCACTACCATTTTAACTGCAACCTCGTGAAAGACCCCAAACCGAACTGCTCAGCTGGGCCCTTCTCAAATCCCCGAACCAAAGAAACTGTGAGAAATAATACCTTTTTATTATTGTTTTAAGCCACTGTATTTTGGGAGAATTTGTTACACACGATAGATAACTGGGACAGCAACCAGATTGTCTGGTAGATTCAGACAATAGTTCTCAATGAATGCAAAAATCAATGGGTAAGGTTTGATGAGGAATAAGATGTTTACAAAGAATTAAAGTGTTTCCCCACTAAATATAGCTATTCATCACAAAGCAAAAACCCGCACAGTGCAAATCCTGGCAGACATTACCTTAACCAAGTGATCAAAGTTAACATCATCATAATGGGACAAATTGACATCATAGGCATTGGTACGCTGGTAGATCTTTAACAGCTGGCTCAGGGGGGACATGCACTGAGCACTGATCTGTAACATTTGCTGATTTTTGTGGTGTAAAAAAAATCCCATAATTACCAATTTCAGACTACCACTGGTTTGTTCCAGACTGAAAGAGACAATAAGAGAGAGGTGATAACTAAATGTAACATGTGATCCTGGATTGGGTTCTGGACCAGAAAAGGAAAAAGCTTTGAATCATGCTAAGTGAAATAAGTCAGACAGAAAAACTTGAAAACTACATGATATCACCCAAATGTGGAATATAAATCTAAAAGCAACAAACAGAACAAACAGTCTAATGGACATGGACAATGGATTAGTGATTACCAGAGGGAAGGGGGGAGGGGGAAGGTAGATAGGGGTAAAAATGCTTGATGATGGAAGGAAATCTAACTATTGGTGGTGAAACAATGCAATACATATGTGACATACTGTTGAAGTGGACACTTGAAACTTTTGGATTTTGTTGATCCACGTCACTCCAATAATTTTTAATTTAAAAAAAAATAAATAAAAGCTTTGAAGGGCCAAGACCAGATGGTAGTATCTTATCAATGCTAATTTTCTGATTTGGATGGTTATACTATGGTTAAACAGGAAAACGACACTGTGTTTAGGACATGCACAGTGGAGTGTTTAGAAGTAATAGGGCATAATGTCTGAATCTTAAGTCTCATTGGTTAGAAAAAATGAGATATATAGATACAGAAAAAGAAAGAGAGAATAATACAGCAAACATAAAAAGTTATCAGTTCAGAAACCTGGGCAAAGAGTGTATTGGAGTTCTTTGTACTATTCTTGCAACTTCTTTGATGGTTTCACATTATTTTAAGATAATAAGACAAATGTTCCATGGTTTTCCCTGAGGTTGGATCCCAACATCTAATCTGAGAAAGAAGATGATTCGCATCTGCAACAACAATCCCCTAGTCTGAATTTCCCAAAGGCCCCACCTTTCCCTGGAAGCTGTACTGACTAAAGCAAAAGCTCCAGGACCCAGGAGGAAGAGGCCAGACCAGGATCCGTCATGGGCCAGATTATGGGGACTTGCTGTGCAACAAGACTCACAAGTCAGAAACTCTTCCTGTCCTTGGCCTTTAGATTTTTTCCAGCTCAGACAATTTATCTAACAAAGAATAAAAAAAGATTTAACCTCATTCTAAGAAATAAATAAATAAATATGGAGTACATGAATTCAAATTTCGAAATGATGTTTTAACAGAAGGATGTGCTGCAGATGTCCCAAGTGTATCATGATTTCATTTACAAAAATTCAATCAATGCACACATTTTTCCAAAAGGCATAAATGTCAGAGTACCCTCTGGATAGTCCTACAGGAGGAATGCGTGAAATCAGCTTTGTCTACTCCACCCGCTAGCAAAATTGTTACTCAGGTCTGAGGACGCTGCAACCTGTTTCCCAGATCTTCATAACTCAGGGACTGATTCTGTTGGTGTTTCTCGTTCTCTGTTAGGACTCAGCCTTTGAGCCAGGCACGAAGGCAAGACTGTAGTTGGTTTATTTTGCCAAAACAGATCACATCGACTCCAGACCAGAGAAATACACTCCTGGGAGACCTTTTAGCTATGGCAACTTGCTACAGAAGCCCACCATGCTAAGTTCCATTTTCACTATTTATTAAATGTAAGTCAGCTGAGTTGGGACCTATGCACCATCTACTAAGATTGGTGAAGGCAATGAATCAAAGACTATCAGAATTAGACAGGATCTTAGAGGTCAACTTGTTCCATCTAGGTACCAGCCTGTGGTTGAGGACCCCTAGTCAGCAAGGCTTTTCCCAGTGTCATAAACTAACAGTGATAAACCACAAATGGAGAGAGGGTTGGCTGCTGCCTGAGAGCTCTGATGCAGGTGATGGATAATGGATGAGAAGACATTTACTTGGGACTTTGAATGAATTCTTTGATTCTCCTTCACATCTTTAGGCAAATGAGGATGGGAATGGCCTCTTTCCTTCCTTTTCCCAAAAACCAGGCTAGGAACCAGAATCTGATTGCATGAGGTCTTCTGTTTGGGGAGAAGGGGAGACTCTGCCCTGTTCCCTCCTATCTCAGCAACCAGCTCAGTACATACAAATTATGTCCATTCATTCGACACATCTTTCACTGAGTACTGACTAGGTTTGGGGCATGGAGCTGGGCTCTGTGTTTATAGTGTATATGAAATAATCATTAGTGCCTGCCCACGTGGAGCTTACAGCCTGGTGGGAAGGAGACTATGAACACAGAAATAAACATAAAATTACAAATTGTAGTAAGAGTCATGAAGGAAACAAGCAAGATTTCCTTGCTTGAAAATAGCAGGTTAGGGTGTCTGGGAAACATTTCTGAGATAGTGACATAAAACCTGAAACCTGAAGGGTGAAAAGGAATTAGTTAGACAAAAGTGGAAAGAAAGAACATTCCAGGCAGACAGAATGAGAAAAGACCCTGATGCAGGATAGAGTTTGGGATATTTGAGGAACCAAAGGACCAGTGTGGCCAGAGCCTGATGTACTATGGGTGACATGGGAAGGATGATGCTGGAAGGGATTCAGATTAAACAGGATGCTCTATGCCCTGTTGAGACATTTGGGGTTTTCTAAGTACACTGAGCTATAAGCAATGGAATAACCTGAATTAATTTAATTTTTTAAAAATCATTGCTCTGTGAAAAATGAATTGGAAAAGGCAAAGAGAAGAAAGGGGCAATCAATCAGAAGGCTATTGTAAGTCAGGCAAGAGGTGGCAGGTAGGAGGCATGGATGAGTCAAGATACATTTTGTGCGGGGAGCAGAGGAGAGAGCAGTATTGAGAACTTCACTGAAAATTTCTGCTTTGAGCAGCCAGGTGCAATGGGTGGAGGTGTCATTTCCCAGGATGGGGAAAACCAGGAAAAGAATGAAAGGGAAGAGACTGAGAGTTCAAAATTGTACATAGTAGGATTCTGAGATTTCTGTGAGCCATCCAAATGAATAAATAAATTTAGGAGTCATCAGCAAATAAGTGGTATTTAAAAGCAAAAGAATGACAGAGACTACCTAGTAAAAGATTATTAAGTGAGAAGAGAAGAGAAAAGAAGAGAAAGGAAGCAAAGAGACAAGAACAGAATAGAGGAAGGAGTAAGTACTGAGAAAATCCAGCAGAGAGATCAAATAGAGAAGGAGCATCTGGAAAAGGGACACAGATGCAATGGCCAGAGAAAAAGGAGAAAACCAAGAAAGATGATGTCCCTAAGGTTGAGAGAAAGGTATTTCAAACACATTTTCAGTCAACTGATCAAGTATTTCTGAGACATTAAACAATATAGAGTCCATTGATACTTTCACAAGATTGGTTTTTATAAATAAATAGAGAATATACTGGAGTGGATTCAAGAATAATTGAGAGAAAGTGGAGACAGCCTGTGGAAGGAAGCAGAGGAATGGGGTAATAAATGGCTGACTTCTCACTTTGGCCTCCTGGCCAGATCAGCTACAAAGTTATTCCATCTCTCCTCCCAGGTTTTCATGGCAGCCTTTTTCTCAGTATCCAACAGGGTACTGTACCTGTAGAAGAAGAGGAACCCAAGTCAGCCCCAGGGAAGGGGCTGAGGAACAGGATAGGAAGTATGAGGGAACCTCAGATGCTAGCAGAACACATGTCTGCCCAGTCCAAGAGCAATAACAAAACAGCTACGATATGGGGAAAACCCGCAGAAACCTTGCAGGCTTCTGTTCCAAACTTCTAAGGGAGTTGTAGAACAGGAAAGGGAGTTGGGATCTGGAAAGCACACAGGTCACTCACTTGATAGAGTTTATGGCCAGCTGTTTGAGTGTCCTCAGGTCAGCCGTCATCCCACCAATGCCCATGAAGGCCTCATAGAAATCATAGGACAAGCCTTTGGCACCAAAGACAGCTGGGTCATCAGAGCTGATCACCATAGGGTACCCAGTAGCCATCAGAACAGCTGCAGGGTGGTTTCTCAAGTCAGACACCAGCTTCAGAACCTGCCCAATAGGAGGCAAAAGAGAAAGACAAACTTTAATCCATGAAAAGAGTTGTCAAAAGGAAGGTAAGACCATGCAGCATATTCAGGTTATTTCTTATCCCCATCCCCATTCTGAACATTGGGATGACTTCTGGGTAAAGTCTTAACACAAGGAGCAGAGCCAGTCCTCACAATCTTCCTCCAGGTTTCATCACCACTACAAGCATCTGGTCGTCCTCTTGGTCCTACTCAGAGCAGCCCTCCTGAACACAGCAAGACGGGCAGGTTCAGAGAACACTGAGCAACTGTGGGAGCAGCAGAATCTATCACCCCTGCCACTTCACTGGCCACCCCAATGTCCCTTTAGCTTTGTCCACAGCTTTGTCCAAAATGCCACCCCACTGGGGACCCTCACTGCTGCCTCATTATTATGAATGACTTAGGCAAAAGGACGTTCCTAAATAACTACTAATTGGAGTAAGAGAGTGGAGGAATACAGAAAACAAGTGAGTTAAGGAGAAAGAAATTATACAAGAAGAAGTTTGGGAATCAGAGCAGAGGTTGAGGTTAGAGGAGAAGATCATATGGATGGGTTCCATGGATCATGCCTACCTGATTGGAGATGGGACAGACTTCTATGGGAATGTCTTTTTTCCATGACTCAGTCCAGACTGCTGGGTGTTTGATCAAAGCAAATGCATGGCCAATCCTGGTAGAGTTCAGTATTAGGGCATCCAGAAGGTTTCCATCTATGGAAGTACCCTGCCAATCTAGGGATAAAAGGGTAATTTTCAATAGGATGGATCTGACCTACAGATCATCCTCAGTTAAAGGTTTCCAGACACCTGGGCAAGAAAAGAAGATAAATGAACAATATCATCATCATCATCAGTCATCATTGTCAATAATACGACACATACACACATCACATACTTTCTTATAAAAATGTTAAAGAGAGGTATGGCATGCCTTTATTTTATGTATGTGTGTATGTATGTATATGTATATAACAAATGAGGAAGTTGAAACTTACATAGGCTTTATAAATTGAACAAGGATACTCGGCTAGTAAGTAGCAAAACTGGGTTGCAAACCTTAGTTTATCTGACCCCACAGTCTCATTTCTTTCCACTTTTTGTTTGTTTCCAGAGCTATTTTCTGGGAATTTTTTGTTTATAATCTTTACAACAACATGTTGCAGACTCTGACAATATAATTATTTGTATGTACTTACTTTAATTTATATCTTTAACAGTACTCTTGGGACAATATCAATTTCAAGATCACAATGGCTGGTACAAAAAAAGTGCTGGCAGATGCTGTTGGCTGCCTACTCCAGACATCCCACTTCACCTTCCTTGCTGAGGGTGAAAATGACAGGTCCTGATTCTCCTAACTTCCTTTGCAGCTAGGATAGTCCTAATGCTGGCCTGAGAGGTTATTGGTAGGGAGCTCCTGGGGCTTCCTCCCTAATAAAAAGAGATGCCCTGGAGGACACATCTCGTTTTTCGTTTCACTAGATGTAGTCACGCCTGAATATGACTTCACCATCTCACAACAAAGTGAGGCGAAATCGCAGACTCAATGAGGACTGCAGAGACTGCATATTATGTGAGATAAACAAATTACCTTACTGTAAAACCTGTTAGATGCATGCATGCCATTCCCAGCAGGAATGTAAAATATGAATATTCCACTTTTCTTATTTTTAGGAATAAAATCAAGAATTCCCACTGCCGATTATGGCAAGTGTTTTAGGTGGATTTTCACTGGTTTCCTATCTAGTACTTTCTTTGCAAAGATTTCTTATTTAAAAAAAAAAATAAGGACATTACTCTTGAGTATTAAATACCCAAGTCCTGGCAAAATCTTCTAGGACCATGCATCTTAGAATTTGGTTGGATCTTGTATTACATACGGTGTATCACACTGTTGAAATGATTTCACACCAGTAAGTATGATTTTCCCAACTAGATCAGAGGCTCTTCAACATTACCAAATCCTCCACAAACAATTCTTTAACTCTTCTAGAATAGCTTTGATCTAAACTGGATCTAAATTGACTTGAAATGTCAAGAAAAAGAGGCAAACGCACTCAGACTCTTCCTCTAAGAGATGGTTTGATAAACCAAGGTTTAAGCCTGGTTGTCAAATTCAAGCTCCCCACTGCTCTCTCCTCATCTCCTTGGTCCCTTGAGGGTGACATGCACCTAAGGTGCTCAAGGATGCCAGGGGTGATCAGCAGCAAGCTTTCTTTCTGGTCTAGGCCCCCAAATTTTCATTTTGATCTAAAATTGCAGCCATGATCTGGGGCTCCTTTTACTTAGGGTTTACACATTTTAAGAACTTGAATATGGCAGGGGCTGAGAGATGACCAAGCTCTCAAATTGAGCTTTGGGGAACAAAGGCTTGCTGGGCTAATGGCATTTCAGAAACAATGGCAGTCAGGCCCCTTGCAAATGGGGTAGGGGGGTCCCCTTTTCAGCACCGATGAGTGTGGACAGAGCCTCCTAGATGCCAGGGCAGGCCTGGTTTCTAGTCTCTCTTCGGCCACTTACCAGTGTGTGACTTTAAACAGGTGAATTTACTTCTCAGGCACAATTCACTCATTATGAAATGAAGACCATCTGAAAGGGCTCAAATTCGGACTCTACTACTTACCCTTGGACAATACTACTCAAGTTTGGAGGTTTGGGTTCTTCATCTATTAAATAAGAATAAAAACACCTTCCTAGCAAGACTGGGGTGAGAATCAGAAATAATATATGTAAAGTGCCTGATACTGTTATTAGCATTGTTATTCCTTCTCTGGAGATTTAAACCTGCTGTCAGAATTAAATGAGATAATACATTTGAAAGGGACAGGAGTCATAAAATGACTCGACTATAACTATACTGCCCGGTATCCCATCAGTACTGTTGAGCAACAATGCAGAGCCCTCCCGTCCATCACCTCCTCTGGCCCCCTAATTATCTCCACATGGCTCACCTGTCTCTCCAGCATGAAAAAAGTAAGGCAGTTTAAAACCTTGCAAGGCTGGAATCATCAAAGCCTCCTTGTAGTAGTATAAGGAGTAGCCAGTGTCCTCACGCCCCACCTGCAGGACAGAGAGGAAGGGATGTGGAACTGTCTGCATACTCCATGCCTTGCTTTGTTGATGTTACCTCCTGTAGCCTGTGAACACCCTTTCTTATACCCTTCCACTACTGCTTGAGGCCTTAGTCACACAGCCTTTTAAGAATAACCAGTAGCAGAATTTGGGCAGAAAAGAGTGCTTTCTTGCCCCAAAATGACTTCCCCCTTAGTCAGAGGTGTACCTTGTAGCCTCTCAGCCCTCCCATCTTGTCTTCTTGCTCTACCTTCCAAGTACCTATGCTTTAGCCCTGAGCTCCTTAGGGGAGAGACAGTGACAGAGAGAGCAAGAGAAACAGAGAGAGACAGAGAACAAGAGAGTGACAGAGAGAACAAGAGAGTGAGAGACTGAGAGTGAAAGAGACAGAGAGAGTGTGAGGGGGAGAGGGAGAGAGAGAGAGAGAGCAGAGCGTGCGAGCCAGGAGAACTGGTCCAGGAAAAGTGGGGATGCTGCTCAGTCACTCACCCCAGGTGGGTCCCTGGGTGGGTCAGTTTCCTGATAGAATCCCTCTGTGATTCAGCTACCAGCTCTAACTAACCAGAGAAGCAGCCACCCCCAAATCATACTTTTCATCTAAGCCACACATGCCCTAGGGCTTTGTAGCTGTATGTCAGTAGCAAGAATACCTTCAGAACACCAATTATAATTTGGGGCGGAGATGACACATTTTTATAATAAAATAAATATGGATATTCTGTGTAGTAGAATGGAGCATAGGCTTGAAAGAAACTTGGAGCCTGTGAGCAGACCCCTTGAACAGCTACCTAATCCTCCTTGGACTCCCATTCCCGACAAGTACTTATTCATTATAGTCCTCATATGGACTCTTCCAAAAGCTCCATACTAGAAGTAATCCCACTCAGGCGCCTTTGTCAGTGCTGCACACAGAGGGAAAAGCTGAGATGGGAGGGACTTATGCTCCTTTTCTGGAGAGCAGACCCTTTGAGCCACCCCCAAAGATCATAGGAGGACATCCTGGGTCCAAACAAAACAATTCCTTGAAATCCACTTCCTGGGGCTCTGGTTAGTCTGAAAGAAAGCGCTTAAGCAGTCTCCATGAAAATGTACAGATTCTATAAGAGAGTGTCAGAGTGCCTGAATGCGATTAATGAGTCATCATGGGGGAAGTATGGCCTGGCTGCCAGCACATAGCTATGGCTTCGATTTGGTGTGGGGCAAAGAGTAGCAACACCACCTATGGATGCGCAGCTTCAAACATAGCCAGAGGAGCAAATGGGTTGAGAGGGAGGGACAGCTTTCACAGCCCTGACAGTGTGGCCGCTCCACTTCCAGACACTGGCCCGTGTGCTGAGCTTTGAGGAGCAGATGCAGGTGAGCAGAGCAGGCTAGGAATGAAGACAGAAGGCAGGGGAGTGGGAACAAGCCCATACACCATTATTGCCCCAACTTACTGAATCCCTTCCCTATTCTGGTACTTTCCATTTTAGCAGTCTGGCCTTTTCCGCTTTCCCTTCTCTGGTGACTGTCATACCCCTGCAGGTCCCTAGAAAGGGTCAGCGCTAAACTCTGAGCAGGCGGTCAGAAGCCTGAGCCTCTGCAGAGGGTTTCCGTGGGTACTGCCCGGCCCTTCACAAGAGCTGCCTTGCTGTGTGGAAACAGTTACCAGGTCAAACCCTGCCACCGTCTTGGGGAACCTGGTTCGAAGCATCATGGCTGTTTGGATGGATTTCATGATGAAGGACACATTTCTGAATCTGTGAGAAAGACAGAGAGAAGCATGGGAGACAGTGTGGCTTGGCGCGGAGGGAGCTATGTGCCCCAGCAGCTCCCTCAGTGCCCATGGCTGGTCTGGTCTAGTCCAGTCCAGGGTACGTGGTGACCATTTCCTAAACCGTCAGCACCACTGTCTCCACGGCCCACCTCAACTGGGCTATTGCAATCCCTTTAAGTGGCTACAGCCAAGAGATATTTTGCCCAAATCAATGCCTGTTGAGGACTCTGGCTAGCTCAAGCTAGTCCTACAGTCTGGAAAGCATGTGAGGTAAGAGGACCCATGATCAAGTTTTATTGGTCTACATCTGGATGAAGCAAAGTGGCCTTGTCGAAAACTTGTCCTGTATCTGTAAGAGGGTGGGTCCTGGAAGTGGGTGCAGTACAGAAGCCAGCTCTCTGTTCACTAGACACCTGTGAAATGCCACAGGTCACCTGAGCCTCTGTTGGGTCACCTGGACCTGACAACTGCATATCTTCTTCCTCTGAAGTCAGCAAGGCCTGGGCACGTGAGAAACCACCTAACCAAGCTCTTACCTCCCTCTGCACCTCTTTCCCTTCAAGTACAGAATAGGAACAGGGCAAGCAGCACAACAACAGAAGCAACAAAAGAAAAGGCCTGGCACAATTCAGCGAGGGGATGAAGGTCTCTGCCTGGCAACTGGCTCACTTGTTTCAATCCTCATTTCTGTGGGCCCAGATTGGTCCTCCCACACCTGCCCATCCCCTCTCCTACAGAGCCCTGTGGGAACACTGCAGCTCAGCCCTAACACCTTCCCTGCCTCGGCCCACAGGGAACCTCTGAGCAGAACCACTGGGCCCATCCTGGCTGACCAGCACACAGGTGCAGGCCTCAGCTCCTGAGGGCCCCAGACCTTCACATGGAGGGGAGGAGATCAGGGGGTGGGGCCAGAGAGGAGGCTCCTGGGAAGTCTGGTTGCCTTTTAGAGCCCTGAGGGGTGTGATCCCCATGGCTGCTTGCCCATACATCTCTAGGCTTGGGCAGTCACAGGACTTAGACTGGCTGCTCTTGGGCAAGAGTGGAGAGCTCTTTGGTAAAATCAAAAAGAAAATGAAGCTCTAAGGCTTTCTGCACTTGCTTAGGGAAAGAATGGGTCTTTCTTCATACCACCTGGCCACATACACACATGCTGCTACAGAGTCTCCACACACAGACGCTGAGACAGCTGTCACTCAGGGGCTGGTACCAACCAAGCCCTTGTACAAACCCACACACATCACAAGACTGACTTTAGGCAGAACCCCGGTGGCAAGTTGAAACAAAGAAATGGGCCATTATCTAAACATTCAGGCAAAAACATTATACCTAAAACCGAGTTACCCCAGCAGATGCAGGATCACAGCTAGAATTATCTGGAAAATTGCCCCAGTTCTTCATTTCAGTCTGGTTGTAGGGATTCAAACTAGAAGCGATTTCAGAGACAGGATTTTGCACTCACACACAAACACACAAGCCGAGCCCAGGGCCCTTCGGCATGGAGGAGTCTCTGGTCCCCAGCCTCCCTTCTTACCCCTCTTTCTCCTCCCCGATCCCTTCCCAGCCTAGGGGCTCTGCCCACATCTCATTCTCCCAACTCTTGCAGTTTCAGCCATGTTCTCTCTCACCTGTGATCTGAATAAATGATTTTGAGTCCAATAAAGCCAGGATGCTCTTTCGCAAACATACGAGCCACTTCTCTGTAGGTCCTCACTGACCACTCTTGGTTATGGATCATCCCATTCAGTTCATACACCTGGGGAGAGAGGAAGCATGGTCCTGACCAGGCATCAGATGTAAGCAGAGCAAAACTTCATTCCCACTATCAATTATCTCTAAAACCAAGTTGCACTTTGCAATTTATTTGTTCAATGCATTTGACAGCCTCTGACATTTATCAGAGACAGTCCTAGCCCCATCTGGGATGATGATGCTCTTTGATGCCATGTGGTGGAGATGTCTGCCTGTCTCATTCATTGCTGGGTCCCCACACCTAGAACAGTGCCTGGCACATGGTAGGTGCTCAGTAAGTATTTGTATAATGAATGAAGAACAGGTCAGCTGGGGCAGGACACAAGTCAGAAAGAGTGGTCCAAAAACCCACTTCATCTCCCCTCTCCCACCCCCAAGTTGAATACTCCTGAGGTGGCCACAGCTGCTAGAGACACCAAGAGTGACATGGTTAGAAGATCCAGGAATGGACAGTAGGCAAAACAAAAGGAAGAGATGAAGTGGGGAAGGGAGAAACATAATGGGGAAAAAGTGTAAAGAAGATCCCTCTAAAGTGTCCACTCCCAGGTTGAGCCACTCCGAACTACTGCTGGAAGAGAAGTTTGTCCCCTGCAGCTCCCTCAGCCCTCCCCGTCACTGGGCCAGGTCTCACTCAGCTCAAAGTGGTAGTTAGTATACACTGGCAGTTCTAGGTCAGCACAAGATGTGGGAGTTTTTGCAGATTGTAGGGTGAGGAAGGATGGGAAGAAATTATATACAGAATTCCATTTATTTCCATGGACGTTAATTAAGGCCCACAGTATACAATACGTTGGGCTAGGCCTTGGGAGGGATAAACAAATGCTATAAGACAGGATGCCTGGCCTCAAGGAGTTTTTAATTTAGTGGAGAGATAGACTCTCCACCAATACAAATATATGGGGTCTCAGAGGAAGAAGGGGTTCCTTTAACTGGGTAGGAGCATTCCTGGGGGAACTGCACTAGAATGGAGCCTTGAGAGGTGAGAAAGATTTGATAAACAGGAAATGGGGAGGTGGCTCTGCAAGCAAACCAGTTAATCACAGGTGGCCTGTGGCTGAAGGGTTACTGGTCCTGGCCTAGGAAACAGGGGCTCTACACAGAGCCAGAGTTGCCAGGGATTCAGGGAGCTGAGGCTGAGAGGCGAAATGGGAGCTCATCATCCTAGAGGAGAAAAATCCTTTCTGCAGTCAGCTCTCATTTCCCTGGCGTCACAGCAGCCAGGTGCTCTCTTCTCATTTCCCACCAGGTACTTGCCTCACACCACTCTCCCCAGCCCAAGGGACTTCCCATTTCCCACCTGGCTGCACCATTGTGGGTCCTACCCTTTGTCCCTGGTCAGCCTCCCCAGCAGGCCTCTTCTCCCCAGACCCACAGAACAGTCTTATTGCTCTTTCTCTCAGGCAGAGGAGTGGGGATTCTGCTCTGCTCCTTGGGTTGTGGAGTGAGCAGGAAGTTCTTTCCAGCCCCTTCTCTTGGCCCCGCTGGCCTTTGCTCTTTGGTTTCCTCTGCTGCTGCCCCAGTGAAGCCTGGCATTCCACACAGTCCCCTCCAAGGCCGCTTCAGCTCCCTGAGCGCACTGTTCCTGGCTGTAATTTCCTTGATTGCTCTGCCTCGGCCAGTGGACCTGCTCAGGCTTACTGACTGTTAAAGGGTGCCAGGACTTCCCAGAGGGCAGAACCTTAGGTACTGTTAACTCAATATCTAGTATTGCCCATTATTATTATGATTTACTGAAGGGGATCAATATGATCCCAGTACAATCATATGTTATCCTCAAATATGCCACTTTACAAAAGGATAATTTTGACCTAAAGGTAATTAAACAGCAGCAAACACAGACAGAAGTCTTTGCCCTTTTCTCTGCTGCCTAAACGGACATAAATTTGTTTGTGGACATGTCCTCCTCCCCACTCCTGTATCAGAAGGAGTACAATTCTTATCCCTGAGATAGAAAATCAGTGCCCAGGTGGGTCTGCATAAACAAACCTTACTAAAATAACCTTTATTTTCTATTCCTTTCCCCCATATATTTACCTTCCCCCAATTTACTGCCCCTAGAAGCCCAAACCCCTTTTCCTTTATCTTGTTACTTCTCCACAATTTATCACCATTTGTTAAAATACTATGGAAGCACCTGGTCTACCCATTTCTATGGGTAGTCACCTCTTTTCTATGAAAGCCTCCATGCACATAAAAATTAAATATTAACGTCAAATGTCTTTTCTTCTGCTCATGTGGCTTTTGTTAATTTGCAAGCCCCAAGAACACAACCAAAGACAAAGGAAAAGTTACTTTCTCTCTTTCCTACTTTACCAAGGATTTTTAAAGAGAGCTTTTCCTGTCACTGACCAAGGCTTTGACAGACTTCCAGGCACTCTGTTAGAATCTTCAAATCTTTGATGCTGCAAGAACCTATATGCTGGATCCCAGAGGTTCTCAAAGTGTGGTTGGAGAACCCCTGTGGGTCCTCTAGACTTTTTCAGGCAGTCTACAAAGTCATAACTCTCTTCATAAAATTTTAAGATGTTATTTGTCATTTTCAATGTTATTCTCTCATAAAGTGTTCAGAATTTTCCTGAAGCTACATCATGTATGAGTGACAACATTGCTCTGACAGATAATGACTTGTGCACTTGTGTAGTCTTGTGCTTTGGAAATTTCTCGGTTGTATTTTCTAATACACGCTATATTATACAGGATAGACTAGGTATAATCCATAAAAACAAAAGCTCTTTGAGGTCCTTAAAAAATTTTTGAGTGTAAAGGTTTGAGAATCATTGCATTAACCCAACCCAGAATTGTTACTTGAAGTCATCTTAGCATAACCTACCTGATCTACAGAAGGGAAGGACTGAGTTTTCTGCCCCATGCCTGACAGCTCTGTCATTACTGAGTCACCTGTCCAGAGTTTACCACCCCAACTGGATGGTAAACCCATGAGGGTAGGGTCCACATTGTTTGTAGTTTTGATCTTCCCAACTCCTTCTTTATAGCAGGGGTCTCCAACCCCTTGGGCCATGGACTGGTACTGGTCTGTGGCCTGTTAGGAACTGGGCCACACAGCAGGAGGTGAGCAGCGCAGGAGAGCTAAGCTTCATCTGTATTTACAGCCGCTCCCCAGCACTAGCATTACCGCCTCTGCTCCACCTCAGATCATCAGGCATTAGATTCTTATAGGAGCACTGGTCCCTGTTGCCAAAGAGGTTGGGGACCGCTGCCCTGTAGCACCAGAGTGGGAGCTCCATAAAGAAGCATTCACTTAAGAAGAGTACTGTCTCCTTGGTGTTTTAAAAGCACTAAGCCCCTGGCAGCATGTTTGAATGGATGAATAGATGGATTTTGGAGAGGTGACTGGTGGAGCAGTGCTAGCAGAACAGAAGGAAGACAAAAGAACCTTTAAAAAAAAAAAAAGCGACAAATGACAATTCTACCTAAAATAAGACATCTGATAGATTAATCAGGTATAGAGAAATGCGCGAATGATACAATCAGAGGCCTGAAGGGGGCTTGCATATGGCAATGGTTCCAAGTCACCGATTCTGTCATTCCAGTACTTATCCCAGGAAAAGCCAGGCGTTCCAATCCCACTACAAGTTCCCACGGGCAGCCACGGAGACAGGATCTGGCTCCTGGGGCTGCAGATGCTGAAGCTACATCCAGAGTGTTTCCTGGTCTCCTGGTACCCTGTACTCCTGGGCCTCTGGCCTTAGCAAAGAAACCGTAGGCTTACTAGAAGCACCTAGGACAGAATCTGAATGCTTAAGAGCACCCCCTTTCCAGTGGAGATGCCTGCAACCCCTCCCAGTCTCCCAGCTTGTGTGGTTGATATATTTTTGTGAAGCCAGGTGTTGGAGGAAACTTGTCAGCTGGTTTGGAGGTTCTGGTCGGCCTTCTGGGTTCAAGTTCCCAGTGGAGATACACTCTGTCTCAAATCACTCCTATCTCATAGAATCATAGCAAGGATGAAAAGAGTTAATATTTGTAAATCACTTAGAAATGATAACTGTTAATAACATTATTACCATTACAATTTTATCACCAGATACAGAAAAATAACTCGAAATCTGCAGTTGTCCTAACAATCTGTAAGTACAAGTAGACAATGTTGTGTCAGTCATTCATCTAAGACTAAATGATACAAAAACTGCTATATCCATGTAACAAGTCCTCTTGAATTAAAAACACATTGGACTCAATTTAGAATATTTCAATTTTACCTTATAGTTTACTTGAGAAACTGTAAATTTCTGGAAAAATTATTCAAACTACATATTACTTTCATAAACCAATATAAGATTACACAGTTTTACTGTCTGATATCATGAACTTACAGAAATTTGAAGCTGAAAGGAACAGAAGGGAAATTTGGGAGCAGAGTTGCTCAAGGTCACAAATGCAAAAATTAGTTTACATCAGACCAGAAACTAGGACTCAGAATTTCTAACTCTCAAGGCAAATGGCTTTCACTACTAGAACATGATTAGTTTAACAAGCATTAATTGAGCTTCTGTGTGTCAGGCATATGCCAAGAGCTTTATATCATATCTCATTTAATCCTCAAAACCACACTAGTAGGTAGGTCTCATTTTACGGATAAAGATTTTGAGGCTTAAAAAGGTTAAGAAACTCAGTCTTACTGCATAGTTGGAGCTGGAGGTCTGCCAAGTTTCAGAATCTTGCTGACTCTGAATGTCTCCTGTCATCGGAGTGGCCCCTGCCTTCACCTTTATACTCTAGTGTCAGGGCATCTCAGAATCTCGGCCCTAGCTACACATTAGAATCACCTAGGGAATCTCTGGGCTAGAACCTGTTTATTTTTTAACTCCCCCAGGTGATTCTAATGTATAATATACAACTAGGGTTAAGACCTACTAGTTTTGTCGATTTGACAGACAAGTAAATAGCACAATTACAGCCTGGAAAGATAAATACTATTGCCCGTATTCTTGCAGAGTAACACCAATAACATGAAACAGTGGGCACTGCAGCAAAAAAGTCAGGAGAAATATTTAATGATGGGTATGCTAAGAATCCAGGAAAAATCTAGGGGGTAGGGGATGAGGGGAGCACAAGCATTGCTTGTTACACAAGTGACAGCACCCAAGAAGTGTCTCGAATGACCATCATGGGTTCTCTTTGCCACTGACCTGTGTCTTCCTAAGACCGCCCCCTCTTCCCCAATCACCACCATCAGTAAGTGCCAGCAGGGCCATCTCCTGTTGATACCTCTCAGGTTATGAGTTCCACTCTGCAGACTGGCCGGGACCTAGTCTGCATCTCAGATTCAGGCTGTGGGGGAAGGGACTGAAGCCCAGGAGATAAGACCCTCCTAGCAACTGTTGCTAAAGGCAAGTAGCCTTTGTTATCAAGCATTAGTAACACAATAGGAGGCTGAGCAGCCAGGATAGTCCATCAACATCATCCCAGGCCCTGAATTAGCCCCACAAGTAAGAGGGGGAGGTAGTGCGGCTCAGCAAAAGAATTCCAGAGCAGACGGTTTTTAGTTGTTAATGTGTTGATGGCTCCCCCTACCCTGGCTAATGGGGGGCATTAAGGCATAGACTCTCTATTGCAAGAGGCCTTTGTTCCAGGGTCAGACCAGAACAAATGGTCAAATCCCATCCCCCTCAGCCTCCACCAGAATCCCAAATCCCAGCAGCCCTCCACCTTCTAGGAAGTCGGCTGGGGGATGGTGGGGCAGGTGGGGGGTAGGGCAGAGTGGGGAGAGGGGAAGAGCTGCGTAGGGTCCCCAGGGTAAATGCCCTGGAGTCCAAGTCTCCCCACTCGGTAGGGTCAACCGCAGAAAGGGGGAAGACTAGACAGGAAACCAGGTTCTGGCCTTTTTCTGTCCCTCCAATTCAATTTCTCAACAACTTCCCCCAAATACTTCCCCACCAGGCTCAAGATGAAAATCAACAGACTTCAAAACCACCCACACCCAACTCTCTGCAATTTTCTCCCACTCACTGCGGCCCTCTGTTCTACTTGGATCTACCCCACTACTTCCCACACTGAGAAAGCTGCCAGAATTGGCCCGACTGGAAGCTACTCCCCTAGCAGGGGCCAACTCCCTCTGGGTAAAGCATCAGCCCAGTGCATCCTGGGGGCTTTCAATTTCCGGTGGAAGGACTAGAGAATCAAGCCGGATGCCCTCTCCAGGGCTCCTTTTGAGAGGAGTGTGGCTGCCACAGTCACTCCTTACCTTGCTGGTCACTCCTTACCACCAACATAACCTTGGTCAAGTTCTTTGACCTTTGCAAACCTCAGTTTCCACATCTGTAAAATGCGAGGTTGTCGTGAGGCTCAAATGAGGCAATGAATTCAGAGCAAGTGCTTTGAAAGGTCAAGGTCAGACCATCTACATCAGAATCACCAGGAGGAGAGAGGAGGGTACTAGTTAACTTTGCAGCTTCCTAGCCCTACCCTAGAGCACAGAATTAGAATCCTGGGAAGTCGGGGTTCAAACAGTGTCTCCGAATTTTCACATGTACACCCAGGTTTGAGGACCACCACCAAGCATGATTATCCCTATTGGTGCCTCCTGAGGACACCAGGCAATGTCAGATCTGGTGCCAGTCTGAACTAGCCCACAATCTAGTTGAAAAACCAGGGCTTATATGTTATGACACAGACAACACAAGGCAACAAATCAACATTACAGGAGACAAAGGGAAAGACGTGGACCCCCACAGACACAAGAATCAGGCGGGGCTTAAGCCAGAGCCCGAGAGAAGGATGGACTTAGAGGGGGTGGAGCCCATGCTTGGAGAGAGAAGGGTTTTCCAGGCCAAAACATGGGAAGAAATTATTCTGGCAAGAGCAGTTTCTAACACCCTACATAGGCCAGGCCCAGTGTCACCTCACCTTCAGAAATTCTTCTCTTAATAAACGATGGATTGGACCCTCTCTTTTCTTTTTAATGGGTTGTTTGTTCCCAGGTCTTATTTACTGTACTCACAAAACTTAATGAAAGCTCTATTGAGGTGCAAAGGTAAGCTTCATTCCTACCCAAGAACTCAGATATAGAAACACACGTCTGTACTCAGAATTAAGCTATCAAACAAACATCAGATCCTGGTGGAGATAAAACACTATCGCCTGAGAAAATGCTCTTCACCTTCCAGCCTGGAGCTAACCTCAAGGAAGGTATTAATATAGCTAAGAGAAAAGGTGGGTCCAGAATGCAGAGAAAGGGAGAGCTGAGAGTCAAGGAAGCTTTTGTTTCAGAAGAAGAGAAAGGAGCACCGACCCACAAACTGGAATTACTGGTTCTTGGTGCAGGTGTATCGTTATTTAGAGGGTCCTTGAACCCATTAAATCAAACTGGGGGTAGTAAAGTCGGTTTAGGAATCCTAGCATTTTAAAATTTTAGTATGCAAAAATATCCAGAGTTGCTATACATTGCATTTCCAGGAAAATTTTATAGACGTATATGGATACATGTGAAAACACAGTCTTCAATGGTCAATTTAGTCTAGTACTTTCTTTTTTTCTCCTGGGGAAAGGGTGATAGCTTTCATCAGATTTTCCAAAAGTGAAGAACACTGTTATGAACTCCCTTAGACAATCAGAGCCTCAGAGACAGGGCTTTTTTAGGACTCTGGCTTACCAATACCGTTATGGCTATAATTTAGCTTCAGAAAAGGTTAAGATTTGCCTTCAAGGAGAGAATTTCCCAATCAGTAAACAAAAGTGTCTAGTCTGATTGATAGTTTTCTCTGAAAAACAGCATTTGAACTTTCTTATTTATATATCTGTCTCTTACAAATTTAGTCAATGAATTTGTGTTAGTCCTCTGGAGCCCTATCACTTCTGGGTGTATAGACAATAAAATTTTTGAGCCCATAAAGACCATGGAATATGGTAACAAAACCAAATTAATGTCATCCTGTGGATCCTGCCCCAAACTTGGTATACTCAATATTGGTATACTAAACTTGGTATACCATGGCCTTGGTATACTCAATAAATATTTGAATAAATGAGCAAACTAGTTTGGATACAGCATAGAAGAGAACTGTACCCAAAGGTCACTTTCCCCAAGCCACTCAGAACCTTTAACAAGCTCAAACTCTCGTGAACCTACCAAGCAGAAAATTCAGAAATCCAGCCCACTCCCACAAAACCCCAAACCCCCATCAAAAAAGTCCTCGGGAAAGTTTACTTCAATAGATTGACCAAAAGAATCATCTAGCAGCCCTTACTTACCTAGAACTTCTCTCCTCAACAGATGCGTCCCTCCAGCACGGAGGCCTGAGCTTCCATCAGCTGGAGTCTGTAAATCTGAGGTTGGTCCATCTCAGAGTACTGGAAATCCCAATCATCCTTTGCTTCTGGCCCAAAGCCAGCATATATATTTTGCATAGGTCCCCTTCTTTAGACTCTTCCTAATCTTTTCCATTCTACTCTCTCCAAACTTCCTTCCTTAAAATCAAACCAACAAAGTCATCTTTAACCTTTTCTTAGAGTGGTCCGAAGACTCCATTTTCTCAGCTTACTTTAGGAGAGGCCCCTTCTCCTGCACCCCAATTCCTGCCATTCTCCGAAGCCATTTCATCTTAGGTCTTTTTGGGCATGCTAAATCTCAAGGATACTCACATCCCTTTGAACTGACACTTCATGGATCTTGCTTGGGAGCTTATCACCCAAGCAGCTCCCCTTCTGATAAACTCAAATTTGCTAGTTTCTTCCCTGCCTCCTGTCTTTCCAGGTTGCTTACTCCCTTACCAGCCACTCTGCAAATTCCTATGCCTTTATTTTCACCTTGTCTGCATGCATCTGCTCTTCTCATTGACCCACTCCCTGTGCTCTCCAGCTGAGACCCATGATGCATTACTACCATCACTTTCTTGTCATTATCCTCAGGTCTTCATCCCAGTACTTCCACTTCGTTTGTCCTGCTAACCTAGGCTCCATTAAACCATTTTCTATATCTACGGGTAGGGTGATACAGAAGGGAATCACACACCAGCATGAACTACCAGAGATCTTGTCTCCATCACAGGCTCGCCTTCCGAGATCTAGGGAATCAGTTTATCTTTCTGGGATCAGCAACCTGTCCATCCCCCAAGGAGGTTCTCTCAAACACCCACCACTCTTCCCTTAGTCTCAGTGAACATCTTTGCTTTTCTGTTATAGAAATAAGGGGAGGCGGGAAGGACCTCCTCCCTCAGTTCTGCACTCTTATCCTTACAATGTCTGTATCTGCCCCTTGGAGAATGTTCTCTGGTTCAAGGGCAGTCTGACTTCCTGCCTGCTGGAGTGACCTCTTCTTTTGTCCTAAGGAACATCATGTCATCTTTTATCCTCTTTCTTCCCTCTATTTTAACCTCTCTAGGCTCCTTCCTTATGTGTGCAAAGTCTCATCCTAAAAAGGACCCTCTTGGACCCAGTGTTCTCTCCTAGCTACTTCCCTCTTTCTTTTTCTCAAATCACAGGCAAGGTCTTGATTCAGCCAAAACTGGCCCAAATTTATCAAGTGCATTTCCTTTTTTTTTACTCCTGGAAATTAGGCTTCTCTTCTTGGCATACCATTGAAACTACTCAAAGGTGACCTCCTAATTTCCAGATCCAATGCGCTCTTTCCAGGCCACACGTTTCTCGACCTCACCCTGCCATGTGAAACCCCCTTCTCCTTGACCTCTAGAAGAGCTCTATCCTGGTCCCCTCTTACCTCTGTGACTGCTCCTTTTCACTCCACTTTGTAAACTGTACATCTCGTTTGATGTTTGTAGGGCTCCCCTCTTGGCCCACTCCTCTTCTCATCTAATGTCTTCTATGGGAGCCTTATCCTCTCTCAGTTTTAATGATCACCTTTCTGCAGATGAATGTCAAGCATTATGTTTCCAGGCTAGAACTCTCCTATGGTCTCCAAACTCATGTATCCAATCACTTCCTGGACATCTTCATGTGGATGTTCCATAGGCATCTCCAACTCTACACGTTCAAAAGCAAAGTGACCATTTCTCCTTCTCTACCCTGCTCCTCCTCTTGCATTCTCTATCTCCATAACAGTCACCACCAATCAACTCAAGCCAAATGCCAGCAAGCCATAGTAGAAGTCTCACCCCATATAGTCTATCACCAGACCTACAGATTCTTCCTCCTGCACCTGGCTTGGATCCATCTCCTCCTTCTCATTGCTTCTGTCTTCCACAATCTTGTATCCGCAGCTTCCCTGGTCTCTTTACTGGTCTCCCAGTCCCTAATCTTCTCCCTTTTTCACCAGGGGGACCCTTTACACTGTAATCCATTTTCCCCAGTGCTGCCAGAGTGATCTTCCTAAATTGCAAATGTATTCACACTCTCTTGCTTAATACCATCCAGTGGCTCCCTTTCACCTCCAGAACACAACATTTAATATGGTGCCCAAACTATTAATAATTAGTTCTGTCTACCTCCCTTGTCTTATTTTCAATGAGTATCCCTAGAATCTTAGGCTCTAGTCATGATGAGCTCCTTACAGTCTCAAATGGGCTTCAAATGAGTGTCTAAGAAATCTATACCTTTGTTTATGCTACTCCCACTGATGTAAATACCTTCACTCACCTTTGTCCTTTGACTCAGTGAACTCATCCTTACCTTCCAGGACTCATTAGAACATTCTCTTTCCTCTATAATGCATAGTTAGTCTTTTCTCCCACCCATTAGGTAACACCAACCCATTTCTTTCTTTGTATTCTCTCTATATCCTGTAATGGATATAGACCCACTCCCTGTGCTCTGCAAGAATATCAGTCACATGTATTTGTTTACCCATGAGTCTCCCAGAGAGAAACTGTTTTCCTTCTTAAGGACATAGGTTCTGTCCTATATGACTGTGTACACCCAGCACCTAACAAGTGCCTGACACAGAATAGGAGCTTGCAGATATTTAATGAATACATGAAAGAAGAAAGGGAGAGAAAAAGAAAAAGATAGGGAGGAAGTGAGAAAGGGGGAGGGGTTTGGTTAGAAAAAGAGTAATAACATTGAGGTGGTGAATGCACTCTAGACGTGAGAGGCTCTCATTTCATGCCAAAGAGTTAAAATTTATTCCACCAAGCTTGAAGAAAAGGTTAAGTGTAGAATGATTTGAAGAGAAATCAGGGAGGAAGCTCCTGCCGTGGAACAGACAGGAAGCAAGGGAGTCTGTAGTCCCCAGAGGGGAGGAAGGTGAAGGGAAAGGCATTGTGCAGGAAGCCACTCAAGGCCTGGACCAAGAGCAGATGATGGCAGAGAGGAAGGGGCCCCAGCCAAGGAGGAAGGGAAGTCGGGGGCAGAGGGTCACAAGACCCTTACCTTCCACATAGGCACCTCAACCAGCACTGTCAGTCCACCAGAGCCATGCCCTGAGCTCTGATAGGAGACACTGTCATAGGCATATGGGAAACCTGGGAAGGAGCAAGGCTTTTCACCAGTTCCTATGTGATAGCAGCATTGCCCATAGAAGACCCCAGATAAAATGCAACTGGGTTCCACAGAAAGGGCCTCCAGGAACTTACCAATCCCCACTGTTACATGCAACTAGATCCATTTACCAGATTCCTCACCTGTCCCACAACAAGAGCATTGTCCTGAGGGACTCGGGGAAGCTAAATTTTGATATGAAAGAAGACAGGTCAAAAAGGTCCAGGCACAAGACATTGCTCAGAGTCCAAGGCCAGGGAACCCTGAGCACCCAGGAGGCACTGTGTATCTGTGAGAAGGTGAGAAGTTGGGATCATGAGAAAAGGGAGGTAAAAAGGCAGTGAGGGTCACATTCACAGTTTTGCTAGGGCCAGCTCAGTCTATTTCAGATTTCCTTGCTCATGGTGGCCCCTGAAAAGGCACATGTCCCCTTGGGGACGAAGCCATCATTCAGTCCTGTACTGTACAAGAGTAGGAAACCTGTGAAGACTTACAGGGTAAGATCTGAAAATCAAGCCAGCACAGAAGAGAGGAAAGACTGGCTCACCGGGAACAGCATGGCTCTGAGCTCCAGGTAGAACACATTGTCCTGGTAGAACTCCTCCAGGCCCCGGAAGATGTAGTCTCTGAACACCGGTGCATAGTTGACAAGGCCAGAGATTGTAAAGAATATGGTTTCAAACTTAGACCAGATGATATCTTGGTTTGCATAAGTCACTTCGGGGTTCTTGGTCATCAGAGTGAAATTGCTCAGCAGGCTGTCCAGAACACAAAGGAGGTTTGTTGAGGAGGCGTGCTTCAGGCTATTACGTCAAGGCATCTGCAGGAGCCCTGCCTTGTGTCTCCCACCCAGAGGAAACTGGGATGCATCATTGTGAGCAGTGGTGAGAGGCAAAGAGATGCATCTGCGCTCTTTAGTGGAGGCCTCCGCCATGAAACCCACTTTGTACCCACCAGGAGACGGCTCAGGTAGGACGTTCCCACCAACCAGGCTCTCGTGCTTCCCTTCGCATGCTTAGCCAATCTGACCCTGCTGTACTTACATCCTAGACCAAGCTCTTTTTGGGTAGTGATATGCACCAAATTTTGTCCCCCCCCAAATTCATATGTTGAAACCCTAACCCCCAGTGTGACTGTATTTAAAGATAGGGGCTTTAAGGAAATGATTGAGGGTAAATGAGATCATAAGGGTAAGGCCCTAATCAAATAGGATTTTTATCAGAGACACAGGACATGAATGTGCACAGAGGAAAGGCCACAAGAGCACAGAGAGAGGAGAGCCAAGGAGAGAGGCCTCAGGAGAAACCAAGCCTGCCTACACTTTAATCTTGGACTTCTAGATTCCAGACCAGTGAGAAAATAACTTTCTGTTGTTTAAGTCACCCAGTCTGTGGTATTCTGTGATGGCAGCCCTAGCAGACTAATACAGTGGGTCTGGTAGAAATAACCCTGGACGTGGCCCTACGTGACCAGGTTTATATCCCCAACTAGCCATTTACCAACTGTGTGGCCTTGGGCAACTTCCCTAACCATGCTGAGCTTCATGTTTTTTATTTGTAAAAGGAAATAACCTCATGAAAGTACCCTATAGATGATTATATGATTAAAATAATTATTACTTATAATATTACTGTACAAGTTTGTTAGGAAATTTTTCCATCATATTTTCAAGCTGTTTTAGCCACCAGCTAGACTGTCATTGCTCCAGGAGCTGGGAACTTTTCTTCTTTCTGGTCTTATTGACCATCTAGACAAATTTCATTTGATGCAACAACAGTAATGCTGTCAATATTTTTTGCTGATAAATTGAATTTTAAATATCAGGTACTTCCCATGGACAGAAGAGGTGTTGAATACCTTTCTGCAGTAAAGTATCCTGTAAAGTTAAAAGAAAAACTTCTTGACTTTTCTAAGGCCAGATTTTTACATATGGGTGTGTACCAAGGGAGACATACCAGCACTCTACCCAACTATGATAGGCACATGACACATTCTGAACCACCACTCACCTGTTGTCAAACTCTGTGACATTATATAGCTTCTTTCGATACTTCTCCAACAAAATCCACTCTGAACATTCTGCTGGTGAGGGTGGAGTTGGGTAAGCAAATTTGAACATCAGGATCCCATTTCGAGTGAGACAGAAATGGCAATGGGGCCTGTAGGTGACATTTTTCACCAGCCAGTCCATACTTGAGATGCTGATGTCATGGACATGCAAAGCAGCCCCTGGAAAGGGAAGAAAAAGAGCAGGGGGTAGGTTGAGCATTGAGTCCAGATTCTAGGGCTCGGGGCCTGTGAGCCCAGTGTAGATGGACAAGAAGTGGTGGGAAGCTCCAGGATTTCTGCCTGACCACATTCCTCAGAACTGAACATAATGTACTCTTCCCTGTCCAGCTCGAAGACTTCTAGGCTGCCTTTGTCTCCAGAGGACGACCATTGCCTTTTTTTGCTCAAGTTTAAAAATAAGGCTTCCTTGGCTTTAAAGGCAGCATGGTAGGCTGGAAGAGTGTCAGGCTTGGAAGCAAAGATCAGGGTTTGAGTTAGGGCTCCATCAGCTTCTAGCCTTATCACCCAACACTGCATGAAGGGATGTAATGAGAATGAGCCTCAGTCCCTGCTCCCACCCAGTCATGTTTGCAGTTTTCCTTGACCCCCTCACCCTGCTCCCCAACACCCCACCCATTACTTTCCACTTGAGCTTCTGGCCTGCAGGTTTTACCATTTGAGGCCCCAGGCTTGTCCTTCAGACCTGACACAATTTTGACTCTCATGCTCCTCAAGGCACAGTATACACTGTCCCTCTGTTCTTCTTGCTCCGTCTTCACACCTGGCCTTGGCATTGGCCCCTTGGCAGGTGTCCCAGCTGTATGAGCTTTGGTGTGTCACCCTCTCTAAACCTTACATTCTCCATCAACTGGGGATGCTACTTTACCAACCTCATAGTTTTTATTTTTTTTTAATCTCTATTTGTAACATTAAATTTAAAAGGTAAAGTCCTTGAGAGCTGCAAACCGCTATTTACATATGCAGGATAATTATTTTACTATCCAAAGAAATGTGTTTATACTGTAGAAATACACTAGAAATGTGTTTATCCAAGATGCTATTTCATGTATCTTATTTGGTAACTTAGACCCTGGAAAAAGGCTAGAAGAAAGGAGTGCGAGGGAAGATATGAAAGGAAAACTAGGATCCTGTGAGCCCAGGATACTGTCTTATGGGTGGATGCTTTTCCAGCTTTATCAGAGAAGACCAGTGGTACCCAGGGCCCACTTTCTGCTCTCCCTCTGAGGCTGAGTTTCCTCAGAAGCAGGGTTTTTGGTCTCCAGGGCAAAACGGCAGCCACCTTTCAACAGCACCTTTCCTCATTTGCCAGGAAGAACAAGGCACAGAGTAGCTGAGTGGCATTCTCTCTGCTCCATTTAAAACAGCAGCTCCAATAACAATAACAGCTCCAAGTTTAGTTTTCTCCTAACTTCCCAGGAAACCCAGACTCGTCCCTCCGAATCTCTACCTTTTGGCATCTTCTTCAGGATATTAAACACCTCGCTTTTCTCAATGAGATTCTTGGCCTGGAAAAAGTGCATGCTGGGTGGGAACTTCTGAGTTTCCATGGCCTGCTTCATCTCAGCCTTTTTGAGGGCCATGAGTCTCTCATTGGCCAGCTCCTCTTCTTTCTTCAGCACCAGCTGTCCTCCCAATTGCATCGTCTTCTCTCTCATCAACAGCTGATTTCGTGCTTCATCTATGGGTATGGCTGAGCAGAAAAAAGACGCTGCCACTGCCAAAAGCAGAGAGAGCAGGGCTGGCCACACAGATGGGCCACCCATCAACATTGAGATGCCTGGAAGAGAGGAAATTGCTCAGATGGAGACTCAATAGGTCTAAAAAAGGTAGTGTGTAAATGAAAATCTACAGATTCTCACACCCTGTTCTCATTACCAGAAGGTAGCGTATTGAAGGATTCTTTTCTGAGACCCCAGAGAAAAGAACTCCAAGTACAGATAAGGAGGGGTTTCCCAAATAAAAGGTTAACATGAGGACTCCTTGTAGTGGAGTTTTTTGGTCAGGAAGGCCTGCTTACACATAGAGCAAGACATTACAATCAGATTTTTAGTGTTTCACTTTTAAATATAACCATAGAGCAAAGTCTCACAAGGCATATGAAAAAAAAAAGGCTCCAACATGAAAGAGAAACTTAAAAAAAACACAGAGAAGGAACTAAAGGGAAATGGAGACAGTGCAGGAAATAAAAGAAAAAGTCAAAAGAACTGTAATAAATATCTTTACAGAGATAAGAAAAGATATTGTATCCATAAAACAAGAACAGAAAAATAAACAAAATGAAAAAGGGCTTTTAAAACTTAAAATATGAAGCTAAAATTTTAAAACTTTACTAAGCAATATTAAAAGATGGAATTGAAAAAAAGTTTTTAGAAAGTATGAAAAAATAGGAGAGAAAAAAACAAGATGGTTTTATTGGTTCAGAAAATTCAACACCCAAATAACAGATATTTCAGAAGAAAAAAAAAATAGATGGCAGAAAAAGGAAATAAAATAATACAAATAATATAAATAAATAATAAGATAATAAAGGAAATACGAGAAATTGTCCCAGAACTGAAGACTTGTGTCTCTAGATTGAAAAGACTTGTTGAGTACCTACCTAGCACAGCCAATTACTCAACAGTGACACCAAGATATATCATCTTGATATTTCAAAATATTAGCATTTAAATGATTCTAAAAGCTTCCAGGGAGTGGCTAGTCCAGGTGGGCAGTAAGTAGGGATTTAAGGGAGGAAGGAAAGAAACTTGTATTTATTGAGTCTCCTACTAGGCACTATGTTTAGCACTTTACATGATTATCTATTTGAATTACATTTACGAATTGTTTCTGCATACTTGAAAGTATAATATGTTTTACTGGAAAGAAAGTATAATATGTTATTATACTGGAAAAAATCAAGACCTTAAAATAGGAGACCTCAGGAACAGTCCCAAATTAGTATGGCTTTGTAAGACCTTGGGCAAATTACTTAATGTCTAAGGATCTTAGATTGCTCATCTGTAAAAAGAGTGAATTAGACTATATCAGTGGTTCCCAAAGTGTGATATATGTATCTTCAGTGATACAAAGTATCACTGTTCTGGTTGAATAAAAAAATTTTTAAGCAAATTATTTTAAAGAAATATATTATGTAAATAGAGGTGCAGGGACATGATAAAAATGGAAAGTTTGGTAATCACTGAGATATATTATATCCCAGATTCTTTTCAGGACTAGCATTTACTCTAGTCTTACAGTTATGGTCGGAGCTATAGATAGCCCCAAACCAGAGAGACAGACTTTTGAAGAACACTTCAACTTCATTAAGTCCTCGAATCTCTCCTCAGACTACAGTGTTTGCCTGCAACTGAAATCTCTAAGGCAAGAGGACGGTGACATCCACATTGCCTGCCATTCCATCTACCTCCATGCTGCACCGTCCACTCAATGGCCCCAGCCCCCTGTCTCTTTCTTCCTAGTGACACATAACAGAAGCCACCAAGTTCCAAAATCTCCACTCCATCCTCTCTAAAGACTCTAAAAGTATTTGTGTGGCCTAGCATCTGGGGACTTTTCCTGGCCTGTCAGACAAAATTTATCTAACACTGGTCAGGACCAGCTTGGTCAAGCATAAGGGGAAAAATCCCTTTTTCTATGTTTACGCATCTTCCTTCTCTTTGAAAAGAGGATGAATGAAAACTCTACAAAAATACTTTGTTTTCAGACTGAGAACAAAGGAACAGATCATGCATTTGTGATTCTGAGTCAATGTCCTTGGGACCACAACCATTTTCAAAAACCTGTTGTGGAGAAAGCCTAAGTCCTTCCACCCCACCAAAAGGGGAGGGGAGAGGGCAGCTGCTGCCAGGTGAACGAAGACTAAGCGCCCAACTTCCCAGCTACCTACGGTAACCTCACAAGCCCAGTGCTCCATCCAGACCCCCACCCCAGGGGATCCCAGTTACCTCAGAGCAGCTCCAGAAACCGTAGACTGTTTGCCTAGTCCCCTCAACAGCTGTGTCAGAAGCAGGAGAAAAAAAGCTCAACATTCTGTTTCACTTCCTGTCAAGGCAGGTTTCACTTCCTTCCAGCCTCATGTTGCACAGGCCTCTGAAGAGGGGCAGGGAAAATGGGACCTGCCAGGGCCAAGACAGCAAGCAGGACTGAGTGTGGGTTTATATGTTTGTGTATGTTGCTGTGTTTATGTTTGTTCATTGGGGAGTTTATACATGCTCATGTGTGTTTACAAGTTTATGGGCATGTGCGGGTTTTATATTTATTTGAGGGGAGGGTATGTGTGTTTGTGTGCACTGTTTGTGTAGGATTCAGAACATAGGATTCTGAACATAGGTTTGGACAAGTACCACAAGGAAGCACTCTAACATCTGCTCATGAACTTTGAGAAGTGTACCCCTCCACAAAATGTGTGTGAACTAGAGGAGCAAACCCCTGGACAGAGAGTAAAAATGTAGATAATAACAAAAAGTAAATGTTTTAGGGGGAGAAATCAAGACTGTGGGAGCAGGACACTAAGGGTTGTCAACAAGTGGTTGTCATCAATTCAATGCCAAATAGAATCCCAAGTTTGGAGTGTGAAGAAGGAAACTTTACTCAGTGCAAACAGTTCAATTGTGATTCAGCAGAGCCGTGGAACAACATGGCTGTGAAGGAGCCCTAGGGCAAGGCAGCTCTGCTCTGGTATGCTCCTCCTACTCCACTTGGCTGTGGCAAGAGTCCTTCAGGATTTCAGCTCTAGCCCAGCCAGAGAAACTCTGTCTACACTTCCCTACAGAAAAGGAAAGAGGTTGCCAGAGCCAGAGGGAAGCTCACTTATATAGAGAAAAGTCCCTGCCCCTGTTGTTTCCCAATTGGTCCATCCTCATACAAATGAGGACTCCAAATCCTCGTAGTTTGATTGGTCCAAAAGGCACTGTCCTGATTGGACAGAATGGAGGCACTCTGGTTGGTCATTGAAGATGACGATGTGGGGTTATAACTGCACAGCTCCTATTGGACAAGGAAATCTCAGTCCTGTTGGATGAAATACAATTCCAGGAACTCCTTTACAAAGCTAGCTCTGCCCACAGACACAGTACAGAAAGGTAGTTCAGTGCAGTAGGCCGCAGAAGGCAGCAGAAGGCCACAGAAGGCCAATGCCTTAGTGCAGGCTTATCTCTGAAGCTCAGTTTGCATGAGAGACCTCTGTGTAGAGATGGATACTAGGCTATTTTTTACTAATTTGAACCCAGTTAGCCACCAGATGCCCTTCTTAGTATCTTCTTTTTCAAGGCCCACAGGGTCCAGGGTTAAATGAAGAATGCATGCAACATACCTGGAGTGGAGGAAGTTCTCAATAAATCTCAGCCATTACTATTATTAGAAGTAACTATTGTGATACATCACCTGGGCCAACTGAATTAAGACACGTGAGGCTGTACCACTGACTTCTCTGTTGCACACACGGTCTGCATACCTGCTATGCACCCGTTTCCTTCTCACCCATCTCCAAGGCCTTCTGCCCCCAATATACACACAAACCCTCTGGCACTTCCACTTCTGCAACTCCTAAATGGCTGGACCTCTGGGCCCCTTGTCATCTCCAAAAAGTAAAAAGATCACCCATTTAGTAAATAAGATGAAATCCAAAAGTGAAAACATAGAGGAATTAGAAATACCCTCATCAAGACCTCAAGATTGATTTTTTAAAAGTAAGAGAACTCAGGAGGAACAAGCAAGTAGTAAGGAAAACCAAAGTTAATTAAAGCAAAAAGGGTAAGAAGGGCAGATCACCGATTTTGAACATAAATCATTTGAAGATTTTTAAAAATACCAGATCAGAACTGCAGATAAAGCTTTTCTTTCCAAAACCTTTGGTTAAATGTAGGAATTAATTTTCTCATCTTAAAAGCCTGGCTCTGGGATTGCAGCTCATGACCTGGCCAGGGAGCGCAGTAAAGCCAGCAGAGGGTTGTGGATCTTGAGGCTGGAGTTTCCATGTCAAACAATCTACCTGGGTTAAGGGCATGGAAGACTCTGATCATGAGGCAGAGACAGACAGGAGAACGGCTCAGCTCACTTACCTGGACACAGGATCAGAAACAATTAACCTGGTCAGCACCAGGAGGCTGACTAGCAGGCTCTGCAAAGCTGCTGGGGCAGGGCAGCTATCTAGAGCCAACCTCTAGGCCTTTGTAACTGCAGTCACTTGTGAGGGGCCATCAGCCCCCTCCGGGATGTGGCTGTAAGCACTGTCTACAGAAAAGATGTGACATCTGAAAACAGGAAGCAAGAGTGTAAATAGGGAGGCCATTCTGGAAGAGTGCTCTGCCAAATATGGAGACTATAAAATGGAATACAGGGTTCTGTGTTTTATGCTTTATTGAAGATGACCATCAGAAGTGAAACTGGGCTTTTGTTCACAATCTGAAAATCTACAGGGCAAATAAAGAGAACCACAGCATCTTTTAGCAACTACAAAACTAAACTTAAGTGGAATGAAGCCTGAGAAGACAGGTAGGTTATGCTTCCAAAACTGAAGACAAGGAGAAGTTTTCGGAATTAAAGTGGTCTATGGCTACACAAATATTTAAGGGGCATTTTCATTAAAACAACTTTTTCCCCACAAATATCATGAATTATATGCTGTTGCTGTACATAACTTAGAGTAGAGTATAGGAGTTTTCTAAGGTAAAGGTTTAAAGTGCTTGATACGCCATTTTTATAGATGATAAATAAGATTCTCTGACCCCTAGAGTTAAGAAAACGGAAATAATTACAGCTAAAGCTTATTGAAAATTATATATATTTACACTTTTAATCCTTGCAGTGATCTTATAAGGATTATTGCTAACCCCCCTTGACAAGTGAGTACACTGAAGCACCTGGAGTTTAGGTAACCTGCTGAAGGTCACACAGCTGGTAAGGAGTAGAGACTAGACTAGCATCTGGCAGTTTCCACCTACTGTCTTTCCTTGTAGCAAGGAAATGGAAGGTCTTCAAGCTGGTGGGGAGCCACATGCCTAGAGCCCCTGCGCTCGGCACAGAAGAGCAGACCCGTGGAGGAGAGCCCCAATCATCAAAGGTAGGACAGGAATAGACATTATCAGGCATGAGAAGATTTTTCTAGATACTGGGAGCTTGTGCTTCTCCCCGCTCCTCTTTAATTCCTCCTTCCTCCTCCTTCCTCCTCCCTCTCCCCTCCCCCACTTCCACCCTTGACCTATGGATGTTGCTATTTCTCCTTAAGAACTGGATCTCTGAAGGCGGGGCGCCTCCTACCACGCTCTGGTGGTGCACACCCAGGGGGCCTGGCGCACCCAGGTCATGGTCTGTGGCTCCACCTGGGGTGCAAACTCAGGACCTTCTGCGTGTAAAGCAGACGTGCTAACCACTACACTATGGAGCCACCCCCCTGGGAGTTTGTGCTTTTAATAACCAAAGTATTTTTAGGAAGCAAATAAATTAGGTCTCTCACAGAACTGCCATGTGATATTGAAAAAAAAATTAATATCCATAAGCCTTAATGCCTTTATCTGCAATAAGGGGAAAATAACATGTGACTTCTACTAAGATTTTTACCAAATAAGTTTGTGTATGTATGTGTGTAAAATAATACATGTGAAAATATCTTTAAAACTATAAAGTAACTATGCAATTATACAGTATAAGTAATAGTCTTTGCATAAATCTTTCTAGTGTGTTGTTTCCTGGCTTCTTAGAGTGCTTGTATATCTGTTCATATGCTTTTACTCTCCTGTCTCATACAATTAATTTGCTACTTCTGGTAGGTCTATTCTCTAGTAACCCTCCCCTTTAATATGCTACCTCTTGTTATCTGTGAACTAAAGAATCAGATAATCAAATTTGCAAAAAATGTGAGTTCTAAGTAAGAGCTTTTTCAATTTTCCTATGAGTCGGTCATATTCTTAAGTGCATGGGCTGGTTTTCAGTTAAAGATGGCAGGTTAAACACATGAATTAACTTTAGTCCCCCTTCAAAATCCCAATAAAATGACAGTGAGGAGAGTTTTTTCTTTTTTAAGCATATATTCATGAGGATGAAGAAAATAGGAATGGAGAAAATAGCAAAATATTTTTGGAAGCTGGAAAGTAGATGAATAAGTGCTAATAATTTAGAAGACTTAAAAGAGCTGAATCTTAAACCAGCAGTGAGAAAAGCCAAGAAATAACTCAAAATACCTCTGAAAGCAGGGGTGAAGGTAGATCCAACACAGGAGGAATGGAGGGATTATTAGATATATTTTCATAATCTAGAAAAAAGGTCAAGTAAGCTAGACCATTTATAAACAAAAACAATAAAACGAGAGCCACAGATGTTCTCCCCACTCTTTTTTTTAACAGAGCAGTACAGATTTGTTTTCAGGGAAGGGTAAAACAGAGTTTCTGACCTAGTTAAGGATGGAGATAGCATACTAAAAATGGGGATATTATTGAAATTTTATACATAATACTAAATCTCCTAAGATTTTTCCCCCTGACTACTCCCTCAGACAGCAGCAACCAACTTACACCCACAGTCAAGAAAAGAGAAAAGCCTTCCTTGGGGCTTTAACCAGCCTCAGAGAAAAGACCTAATAATCCTGACAAAGATTTGCCAGGTCACTGTACAGTAAAAAGTATGGCCAACGGCCACCCGTCCCCCATGTACACAAGGCTTCTAGAACTCCACTCTTAAATAAAAGCAGACAGCCAAGAGTCACTACATTTGAGTAATGCTATTTATGACAGCAAAAAGAATCTTGGGAGAAAGAGAATAGGAAGGAGAAGAAAACTTCATCTAACATTATTAGCCACAGAAAGCTAAGAAAAGACATTGTACCCATGAAACAAGAACAGGACACTAGAAAAGAGGACACTAGAAAAGAGAGTGAAAAGAATTCTTGGAAACAATGATGGCAGAGTAAAAATGAAAAACTATATAAAGGTTTAAGGATAAAATTGAGGATATCTTCCAGG
The DNA here is from genome assembly GCF_902729225.1 of Pteropus medius. Classification (NCBI taxonomy): domain Eukaryota; kingdom Metazoa; phylum Chordata; class Mammalia; order Chiroptera; family Pteropodidae; genus Pteropus; species Pteropus medius. The sequence continues at coordinate 25,440,012 of NW_024344240.1, forward strand.
ATATAGAACAAAAGACTAAGAAAAGAAAAATTGAAGGAAAAAGATTTTTTTAAAGGATGAACAGTTGAAGAAACCAAATATATGGAAACTTCATGTTCTAGAAAGAGAAAACAGAGTGGAGAAAAATCAAGAAAGTATCTTAGGACTAAAAGACATGTAAGTCCATATTTTTTTATAGCTATTCTTTTTTTTTAACTTTATTTTATTAGTTTCAAATTTACAGTATATTGGTTAGACATTTATATAGTTTATAAAACAATCCCCTTAGTTGCTCTTTTCTCCTCTGGCTCTCCACTTAGTCATTACATTAATGCTAACTGCATTTCCTATGCCGCACTCCTCATCCCCAAGACCATCTATCAACTACTAATCATGTGAGTCCATATTTTAAGGGTACTTGGAAAGCCCGGCACAATGGATGAAGATGGACCACACCAAGATCCATCATGGTGAAATTTCAGAACACTGGGGACAAGTAAAGAACCTAAGATTATCAAAAAAAAAAAAAAAGAGGGTAAACCAAGAAAAAGGAACTTAAGGATCTAGGAAACAGAGGCAAGAAAGAGGCAGAGGAAATTCCCAGTTTGATAAAGGAAAATCTTTAGTCCAGAGCCATGCTGCATGCCCCAGAACAGCTAGTCTTTGACCAACTGGGGCTGGTAAAAGAGCCTCTGGAAGAAAAGTTGTTCAAGATGAAATTGGTAGGATGCCTAATAAGAGTTTCACATAAAGAGAGAAGGGTTTGAGGATAAAAAGGCAGAAAAGACAGAAAACTAAGTAAGAGAAAAAATATGACAATTGTTGATTCCATGAAATACAAAGATTTGTGCAGAAAAGGAAAAGTTATAGTAAATGAAATAGCTCAGCGGTGTCTATTTAAGGTTACTAATATGGCACTGAATATAGAGCTAATAAAATTATGATATAAATACATTGGGATGATGGAAGGATAGAAAAAATGTGTGTGTGGTGGTAGGAGTAGGGGGCAGAGCTGAGAGAGAGAGACCTAAATCCTCATCTTCTGTACTGGGAAGCCCACAGCTAATGCCTAAAACTAAAAAAATCAAGAAGGGCGGCATATAAAGGATATGGAGGGAAAAGGCTAACAGACTTGGAAAGCACTGCCTCTGGAGAGCACAGAATGGATAGTGTGAGGCTGTGGGGATAGGGGTCAACCCTTGAGGACTCTCTGACTCTTTAACCATGGGTGTGACTGTATGGCCCCCAGTGGGAATGCCTTCTTCCTGTTTTTTAGTATGTAGAGTCTACCAGTAAAGTGTCCTGGAGCAGAATGAAGACATGAATGGTGTCATACACAAACCACAGACGTTTTACTCCAGCAGAGTGGAACAGATCGTCATTAACCAAGGAGTGGAGAATCCCTGCCAAGGAATCACTTCACAATCCTAAGAGGCAAACTCTGAAAAGTAAGACTGACGTGTGCAACAACTCATCACTCCTGAAATTATTTGTTCAGTGTCTAGCTTCCCCATTATATTGCAACACTTATTAAATATCTGGTCAAAAATCATTAACATTTATGTAGCATTTACTGTGTACCAGGCACTGTACTCAAACACTCTACTGCCATTGTCCTGTGTGATCCTCAGGACAATGTTGAAGTGTGTAAGTTTACAGATGTAGAGCACAGCCCAGATTAGTAACATATTTTATGTCAGGCAGATATACTCCGAGAAACATGCTCCCCGCCACTCTGTTCTACTGCCTTCCATGTTATCTTTTTTTATTTATTTATATATTGTTCCAGCTTTATTGAGAGAAACATAATTGAAAAATAACATTTGTAAGTTTAAGGTGTTCAATGTGATCATTTTCTATATGCATAGATTGTGAAACGATTACTATAATAAAGTTAGTTAAAACCCATCGTCCACATAATTACCAGTTGTGTGTATGAGGGTAAAGACATCCAAGATTACTCTTATCAATTTTCATGAATACACTACGGTATTGTTAACTGTAGTCAGCATGCTGTGTGTGCACCCCAGAACTTACTCATCTTCTTAATGTGTCATCTTGTTCTCTGCCGAAATCCCGTATTGTATATAGTGTGGGCTCATAAATAGTATGTGTTCAATAAGTTTTTATTGTCCTTTTTGTTGAGAAGCTTATGTCTCTTGATATTGTGACAGTAACAAAGTAAACTCAGACCTCAAACTCAGCCCATACTTTTTTACCTCCTCTCCCATAGAACCTGATCCTCTTCCAATTTTCTCCTTCTTAGTAAGTGGCACATCCATGCACTCACTGGTCTCTGCCAGAAACCTGATTCCTACTATAAAAAATGAAGAGTTGGCTGGTGTTGTCCACTTCCCTTACATCAAACCTTCACTAGACCCTGCCTAGTTCCCTCCAATATGGATCTCTAGTCATTCACTTCTATTTTCACAATCATGACCCTAATGCCTAACAACTCTCTCTTGATCTATTTTAATAACTTCCACTTTGTCTCCTTTCAATTTATTCTCCAGGTCTAAAAGCACAAATATCAGCATGTCCTTCATGTCCCTTTCTGTTGGAAACCTTTCGGAGTCTACCCACTACACTAAGAGTAAATTCTAACACTCCTTTTGTTGGCCGCTAGGCCATGCTTTATCTGGCTTTGGAACCATCTCTCAACCCTCTCTCCCCACCTGCTCCCTTTTGCCCAAAGACCAGCCTTCTTTCAGCATCTCAGATGTGGTGAATGTTTGCACTTCTAAGAGTTTTCAGTGTAATTTCACTTTGCCTGGAATGGGCTTTCCCTACTTTTGTAAGACAGCTCCTCCTGTTCGTTTTCAGGCCCCAAAGTGAATATTTCTTCCTCAGGAAGCTTTCAGAGAACACCCTCCAATGTAAATTTAATCTCTCTGTTACTCTTCATAACATCCTTTTCTTATCTTCTACAGAATGCACACAATTTGTAATTCTGTATTTATATATCTCCATGATTGTTTAAGCTATGTCTCCATATGAACCTGAAAGCTGCCTGAAGGCTTTCTGAACTCCTGCCACTGTTTCCTCTTCTATACAGTGCCTGGCTCAGAGTAGACACCCAAAAAACATCTGCTGCTGCATGCATGCATGTATGAAGAAAGGAGGAAGGAGAAAGGATCGAAGGAAGGAAGGAAGGAAGATGAAGGAAGGGGAAGGAAGGCTGAAGGAAGGAAGGAAGGAAGGAAGGAAGGAAAAGAAAAATCTGTTTGTTGCAGGTGGTAGACATTCGGGTCTTCTCAACCTGATGTCATAGGGTATAGGGTAGAGGTAAATGAGAACAGAGTGTCTTGCAAAAGGTGGCTGGTAAGCACAGCCATTGGTCTGTATGCCATCTGCTGAACAAGTGCAATAAAGATATGAGTCTATGTCAGTGGTATAAACAGTGCCCCCTAGAATTGTGCGGTGTTCAACTTGCACAGTCACACATGGCAGCCTGGGAGGCAATAATAAATGCCAATGGCATATCAGTAAGCCTGAGCTGGATTTTCTTGTTTGTTTTTACTTAGTTTTTATCCATCTTAAGTGAAACACAGAAGCATCCCTATGGATCAAACCTTGTCTTGGAGTCACCTTGTCTCTCATTGTTTTGTTTCCAGTCTCTGACGCACTCTTTGCAAGCACCAACATTTACCTTTGCACTCTCCATAATTTTATTTGTTCCATTCTTATTTCTATTTGGGGGGGGTGGGGAGGAGCAAGGGCTTTTTCTTTATCATACCTTATGAGTCTATATTGTCCTTTCCTCTGGCTAGTTCAGGGATTCATCATCAGTCATATCAATACCTGCATCTTGCAAACTTCAAAGTGAGTGTAGGATCCAAAGTCCTGCACATTTTGACCAGCATTTTCTCTACTACAGGAATGGAGACCTTTGCCTTCCTAGGGCGAAGAATTTTTATTATCACGTGTTAATAATAGTAGGACTGCCCATATTTCCTGGCTTGATGGTTGCTGGGTTATTCTTGAACAGGGAAAGAAAAGGGCCAGCTGCCTTTTAAATGTAAATATCCACATGACTGAGCCCTATGTTCACCAAGGATTCCATTTTGTTTGTCTAGCCTGTAAAGCACAAGGTATTCCAAGATTCTCTCTGGAGGAGAAACTTTAGTAAAGCAAATCAGATCATGTCACTTTTCTTCTAAAAACCCTCATAAGTCTCCCATGGCTCCTCACTAGCCTTATTGCTCACCCCTCCAGCTAGTCATACTGAAGTCTTAGTCATTCCCCAAACAAGTTCTTCTGGACTCCAGCCTTTCCACATGTTCACATGTTCACTGAGCCTGGAAAATTTTTTCTTTCCCCCTTCACCTGGCCAACTCCAGTCTCAACCTGGACTTATTTTACTCTCAGAAGTCTTGACCCTTACCCCAAGGAAAAGACCAGGTCAGGTGCTGGTCAAGTGCTGCTCCTGTGCTCAGGCCCCTCTGTAACCAAGTCTACACTCATACTGCTTACCGCACAAGACAGTCAATGAGTTGAATGACAAGGCTTTGGGGAAAGGAAAACAACTTTATTCAAAAAACCAGCGAGCTGAGAAGTTGGTAGACAAGCATCCTAAATAACCATCTTAAGAAAGTACAGAATTCAGGCTTCTTTTATATCAAGAGAAAGGGAAAGTGGGAGGGGTTTGAGGTTGATTGATGACCGCAGACTTGGGCAGCAGCAGGGGTACGAGGAAGATTGCTTTGTTCTTAGTCTGTTGACTCTAGTTGATATGAGTCCAGTCATGAGGTTAAATAGTACAAACTTTCCTTATCTCCTTGTGAGAGGCAGTTTCTGGTAAGGGGATGTTTTTGTAAAACTCAAGCAGCAAGCAGAATTACTCTAATGCTATGTGCAAGACTAAGCAGAAGCTATTAACCTAAAGGCCACGGGAACAAAGCAGGGTTAAACAAGATGGAGTCAGAGAAGCTGAGCATTTCACTCTGTTATTCCTCTTTTAGCACTAACATGCCATATTGGAACACAGGTACCTATGTGTTTCTACCACAAGGATGCACCTTCTTTGATGTCAGAGACTATCTTGTTCCCTAAAGCACTGTGTATGGCACATTACACCTCCATCAATGTTTGTTCGGTAGATGAAGAAATGAATGAAAGAAGCCGCATAGTTTCCCTTACCTCTTTCAGGCTTCAGTTCTTGTCACTGAGGGAGTATAGGAACAGGGGACTTGGAACTGTTCATTGACCAGTCTTTGTTACTCTAATTTAAACAGGTCTTTAATCCCTAACGTGCATTTCCCTGTCCTTGTTCTACATCTACCTCCTCCTTAATCTCAAAAGCTCTATCCAGAGCCTCCCAATCTATGACTTTTCAGGAGGATCAATGGAAGAAGCCTGAGCAACGAAAGAAGACTTAGAGACAGAGAGGTGAGAGGGACTGGAAAGAATGAGGCTGAGATGAGGGAGGAGTGGGATATAGAGGAGCCCATTCTCTTGATGGCCTCTTTTGTGCTCTGCCCTTAACCTACTAACACCTTCCAATTCTGTGAAGGACCTATTATTGTCCCTATTGTGTAAGATATGGAAACTGAGGCCCCAAGTGTTCTATAACCAGCCTACCAGCTCATATAGTCAGTTCTGTAGCTACCTAGGGGTGGAACCAGGTAAAAAGAGCAGCAATAGTAGACATCCACTGAGCCTTTCCTGTGGGCATGTATCATTTCATGTAATCCCCATGGTAACCTTAGGAGATGGGCAAGAATTTCATCCTTATCTGACAGATGAGGAACCTCAAGTTCAGAGAAGCCAATAAACTTAATCCAAGTCATACAATAAGTGGCTGAGCTGGGAACAGTACATTAAAATTGCCCTTTGTTTAAAGCCTCTTAGGAAGAGAAAACAGGTGGAGTGTAAAACATAAACACAGCACACAAAGGATCATTTAGAGGAGGAGGGGTTCTTGAGCGAGGACTATGTATGGGACCTCAATCTCCTTCACCCAGAGGACAGGAGGCAGTGTGTGCATCACAGACCCTCTAGAAGCACCTCCCTGGTTGCTCCTGGAGTGAATAAGCTGACAATGGCCACCACACATGCCCTCACCACCTTCTTACTAGACACTTCTATTAGCTCATCCTTCTATGATTGCCCAGGTGCTAGTTATCAGGCCTATGGCCACTTGCTTTCCAAAAGACCTCATGAGCAACCCTTCCATCCACACGGACTTAAGAAAGCCCTGCTGAATGCTGGTCCTATCCCTCAAGTTGTCAGCCTGGACTGCACATTAGAATCACCTGGAAAGTTTTTACTAGCCACTGAGGTATAAGCCCCACCCCAGACCAATCAAGTCAGAGTCCCTGGGCTTGGGACTTGGGCACTGGTATTTTTTTAAAAACTTCCCTTAGCGATTCTTATGGGCAGCCAGGGCTGAAAACCACTATATTTCAGGAGGCAGCCACACATAAAAAATGTAAATAGTGCTGTCACCATTAGGGCCGATGGGAGTTCATTGTCACCCCAATGGTAGTGGGGCAGGAGAGAGATAACAACAGCGCAGACGTGTAATTAGCATTTTCCCTTGGTTCTTCCTCAAATGAAGGCAGTGAAGAATGACAGGTCATTGAGATTTAAGTTTTATTAAAAATATATTTTAGAAAGATGAAGAATGTCCGAAGGAGACACATGGAGAAAAACAAAGTATGCCCCAAGGAGTCAAATGGTCCCAGTGCTGTAACCAACAAGAAGGGGCCAGAAGAGGCTAAAATGGCCACGAAAGGGCAAAAAGGCCATCAAAAAGAGAGAGAACCCAGAAAGGCAAAAAGGGAAGCCCAGAAGGGCAAAAAGGGCCCAGAAATGGGAATATCTGACTTATATTTGGGCTGTGATGGGTGGTTCCAAAGGTATTCCTAGGTGATTGGCACATGAGGTCATTTTGATTGACACCCGGCTGCTGTATAACTTTATCTAGTGTGCATGTGCGTACCCAGAATTCTACTACCATTGCGGTGTTCTTTGGGCAGTCTCTATGCTGGGCCCCTATTCCTTTGTTCCCCTTGTCATTCATGTCTTGCTAGCTACCTAACAGCACTATATGGCATTATCTACAAATAAAAAGACCCAAATTCTTCGGGCGTCAGGGAGGGAGTTGGTGGCTGCCTTGTAAAGGAGGTGAGATTTGATGTGACCCTGAGCAGCATCCTAGGAAGAAGAAAGACACTGAGGAGGAGCGTGTGCTTTCCTCAGCTTACCACACTGACCTGTCCAACTCCTCTGCCATCCTGTGGTACTTACTGGGAAGGGAGGGCTGCAAAGGCCAGCAGAGCAGAGTTTTGAATACAAACACATGGAGGAAAAAGGGGTTCTATGGAAAGCAACCTCACAGGGTGACCTGGTCATAAATTCCTAACTGAGAAGGTCATGGCGGGTCATGCCCCAGGCACATAACTTCTTTAGTAAAAGCTTACCTTTGCCTCAAGCAAGCCCTGTCCATTGTTTCTGTGCACCTAGGTTAAATGAAGGCCCCTTTCAGATCAATCCTTCTGAGAGGTGACAGCCCTTTCAGACCCCTCAAGAGAGCACATAATCTTAACTACCCTGTAATCTCATCCCCACCATGCTTTCTCCCACCATTATGTAATATTCTCTTAAGTTCCTTCCTTAATTTCAAATGCATAAAAGAAACTGAAAACTGTCATTGTCTGGAGCATCTGAGATCTTGCTCCCTGGCATATTTCACCAGTTTGGCGCAAATAAACTCTATAAAACATAATCAGAGCTTCGCTGCCATCTTCAAATCCCTGTGCTTTCACCAACCATCCAGAATTTCTTCGTACTATGCTTCCACCAAGGAACTTTCCAAGGAGCAACTGCACCTTTGAGGATAATGCCTGAGTCCTCTGCATCCGAGCATGAAGTGGAAGAAATGCCTCATTAGAGAAAATTCATCGAGTAAACCTGATGATCTGTTAGGCTTTATTAAGCCTTTCATGAATCAAACAGCATCCCATTTAGCAATTAGAAGGGCACACTAACAAGTGTACAAAATGGAAGGTTTTTATAAGCAGAAATAAGTTGGGACTAAGAAGTTAAAAGAGTGGGTTATATTAGGCAAGGACCCCTTCCCTTAGGGGAAGGCAGGGGTCTTCCCAGGCAGACAACCTCACTAGTGCTGACCATGGAATTCCAGATTGATTGGTTTAAAATTTTCTTTTCTGGGAGGGGCTGAAATTGCAATTAGGTTAGTTACTAAGTTTGGGTTCAGTAACATAGTTTAGCAAAAGTGACTCCATTTTGGCCTGTTGTCTTTTTTAAAACAACCTCCATGAGCTGCAGCTTCCCTTAAGCAGAAGCACCAGGCAGGTACTGGCTGAGTCTACTGAGCTAGCCCTTGCTCTCCAGTATGGGTGTTTGTCCCCCGAGGGCTACACCTTCTCTTCATTCCCCTTTTTAAATGCTGATGGAAATGTGCTTCCAGCTTTGTTTTATAGAGAAACTGAGGTCTGCAGGAGAAAAACAATATCTAGACAATGATACACTGGGAATTTCCAAGCTGAGATAAATTACCCCAAAGACCAGTTCAAGAGGGCAAGGTAGGTGGAGATGGGGAACAGTGCCGGCCCTGCTTTCAAAACTATCCTCAAATAGGGCTTAGAATACACCTCCACAATTATGACCAAGACTGACCAAAGACCCCCTAATATTTTCCCAGCCTCTCAGTCAGGCTGGTGACTAAGTTAGGGCCTGTACTTGTGGGCTCAAGACCAGGTTTTGGGGGCTGTGCGTACCTGTGTGCGCCCCCTTCCCCAACTAACCAAGAACATCAATTTGCATCTGGAATTGTTCTACAGGTATACTGAGCAACCTCTTAGGTCACATTTCTTTATCCCTAAAGCAAATGGAGAGATTTTAAGTGAGACTCCATCCCCAAACAGGAACCTGGCAGGTCTGTGTTAAAATGTAAATGCAGGGGCCTTAAATATTTTTAAAGTTGTAATACAAGTAACAGATTGCCCTAGGACCAAAAGAATTACTTTTTATACACAAATAAAATAATGATCTTTAAGTGCCAGTTATTGTCAAGGTGATGAGCTGCCTCAGGTTGGAGGGAAGGGACCAATGGGGCGGCTCCAGCGCATTATTAAAAAACCACCAGGCAGAGAAGGAAAAGACTGAGAGGGGATGTTAGAACCAAGAAGCGTTGATAAAAAGTTCTAGGGGCAAGTCAACATGTAGAAAGGACACAGAAAACCAAGAGGTCATCTGAGACAAAAATGGGACAGGAACATACTATCTCAGCAACCGAAAGTAGTCACGCATAGCCAATAGGGAGTACTCTGCTTCAGCATCCCTGGCTTTCTCTCCTCCAGCACTTCTTTCATGCTCAAATCCTAACTCTTCTTTCCGAGAATGTGCTCAACTGTGGATTTCCTGATTGCAGGACTATGTTAAATTTTATTTTGATAGTCTCAGTGCCCGGCATTTATAAAGTGCTCATTGATGAAGGAATGATTGAGTCTTTGCCTCTGCTTTCCTTCTACTCATTCATTCATTCACCAAATATTTATTGAGATCCCCTATATGCCAGGCAATGTAATGGGTATCAACCCTGCTCTCATGAAGTTTGCAATATATAGGAGAGACAGAACATGAATAAATGATTAATTATATAGATAAAAATAATTACATTTAGGATATGAAAAAATAAGAATAGCATAGGAGAGAGACTCAACCCAGAGCAGGGGGTGCAGGACAGTTTCCTATAACAAATGACATTTAAAATGAGTTCTGAAGGCTAGATAGAAGTTAGCCAGAAGGAGAAGCAGCATTCCAGGCCAAGAAAGAACATATGCAAAGGGCCTGAGGTAGAAAGTTTAAAGACTGAAAGAAGGATGAAAGCAGGGTAGTAGCAGCAAAGGAAAGTAAGTAAAGAATATTATGTGATACTGAGACATGATAGTGCATTTAACTTCCACCTAGGAGCCCAACTGATGCACTGGCAGAAGACAAGGAAATCCATTACAATGGATTTAAAATAGATTTGCAGTCATCTCTCTGCCTGTCCTTTTCTGATCTTCCCAGTTTTCAGGCCCTGCCTTTTCTTCTCAGTCTGCCTTTCCCTAGCCCTGAATCCAGTTTAGGGAGCAACCCTGCTCCTCCCTGTCATGGATGACTGATACCGAGTGTGCAGTGACTTCACCCTGGTAATAGTAGAATTCTGGGGAAGAACTCATTGCTGGTGAGTCACCAGAGAGACTATGAAGAAAGGGCTAAGCAGGTCACCTGAGGAGCTCCCCAGTCATTTCTGTCTCATAATGAAGCTGAACGTTGAGACCTCTACAGAACCACATAGGAAGGACAGAGACGAGGCATATCTGCTCACAAAGGCAAGGGTGGGGGTGGACAGGAAACTGGCTTAAGACGAGAGGCCAATGGTGTGTGCTTCGAGTGCCCAAGCCCTGCGGTAAGTTGAGTTTACTATTTTAGGTGAAGAAAAATCAGCTTATGAATCTTCTCCAGATAACTGGGAAAAAAATCAGGGAAAATATGAAAGAAGAAGGGACTGACTAGGAAGCCAGAGACCTCAAAGGGTCAAAAGAAGTGACATTTTTGGGAAAGAGCATGAACGCCAACCAAAAGGTCAGGGTGAATAATAACAGAGGAACTGACTAGAATTTCCTTCTAGTCAGAGTAGCAGGGCAGGACTGAGTAGGGTGGGACGGGGTGGCATAACCTCAGGGGGTGCCATTCACATCGACTTAAGGTTAATAGCACCCCCTGGAGGTGTGCAGTGTGGTGGGGCAGTGGTACCAGGATGGTCTGACCTACCACAGAAAAGCTGAGGATGCTTTTGGAAGAGTTGAGACTATCCAGGTCCAACAATGATTCAGACTCACAAATTCAAGCTAAAGCCTCCATTTCCTGGGCAATCTGCCTGTGGACAAGCTGTAAGAGACTGTCACCAAGCCAACTTGTCACCAGATGTTAGAACTAAAAAAAAAAAAGAAGAGTGGTCACATGCAAGAAATGACATTTGTGTGAAATTAGTCACTGAGAGTATTGGTTATATGGCAGAATATTGAAAAGAGACCAGCGGTCCACCAATAGGAGACAGGGTAAGTAAACTGTAGTACCATTTACGGAGTACTATGCTTTATAGAGATGGATGAACTTCTTTGTCTATGCACTGTAAGAAAAATATCTCCAAACTAAAGTTAGGTTTAAAAAGAAAAAAGCAAGGTACAGAAGTGTACAGTATGCTACCTTCAGTGTAAGTAGAAGAAAGAATAATATTCATATTCGTGACTATGCATATAAAAAGCAACTCTGGGAGAATACATAGGAACTAAAAATAATGGCTATCTGGTAGGATGGGTCAGAAGAATCAGTTAGAAAAGACAGGGAGCAAAAGTAAGACTTTTCTGTAAACATTTTTATGTTATTCTGATATTTTTCAACCATATTACTTATTTGTGTTAGGCAGAACAGCTCCCTAAAGATATCCACATCTAATCCTTGGACCGTGTGACTAGGCTGCATTATATAGCAAAGGAAACTTTGCAGATGCCATTAAAGTTACAGACCTTAAAAGAGGAGATTATCCTGGATTATCTGAAAGGAAGGGGACAATTGGGTGGGCTCCAGTATATTATTTAAAAAAACACCAGAGAAGAAAAAAGACTGAGAGGGGATACTAGAACCAAGAATCGTTGATAAAAAGTTCTAGGGGCAAGTCAACGTGTAGAAAGGATATAGAAAACCAAGGGGTCATCTGGGACAAAAACAGGACAGGAACGTGCGAGGAGAGCACTTTCTCTGTCTGGAGTCAGACAAATTCGGCAGAAGAAGGCAGAGGGGTTTGAAGTGCTAGAGGGACTCAGGCTACAATTGCTGAACGGGGCTTGGGAAGGAAAGTCAGCGCTCTCTGGGAGCACAGATTGACCCCCAGCTGACAGATAGCAAGGATATAGAGACCTCAGTCCTACAACCTCAGGTAACGGCTCCAGCCAACAACGTGAATGAGTTTAGAAGCAGACTATTCTCAAGAGCCTCCAGTCTTGGCCTTGTGAGACATTAAGCAGAGAACTCAGCTGAGCCCACCTGGTCTTCTGACCTGCAAAAATTATGAAAAACAAATTTGTGCTCTTTTAGATTTTTAAGTTTGTGGTAATTTGTTACATCAGCAATGAAAAATTAATATACTATTCAATATTTTTAAAAATAATATTTCAAAATTGATGCTTAGAAAATCTCTTCCTTATTTGTAATTTTTGATCCTTGAATGTAATTCAGAGCATGAGTCAAAAAGAAGCCTTTGAAAAATAATGCTCAGTCTCATTGGCATTTTCAGGCAAACTAGGGCCAAACATCCACTGTTGGTTCTACTGTGTCAACTCCTGTCCACAACCCTGATCCCCGGCTTTCTTCACATTCTCAAGAGCATGTTCATGAAATCATGGGAAAATCAAATATTTAATTACACATACTCAAAGAGATATTATCTATTATTGTCCATTATCCTAGCCCAATGGTTCCCAAAGTATGGGCTCTAGACCAGAATCATCAGCATTACCTTTAAACTAGTTAAAACTGCAAAATCTCAGACCTTTCCCAGACCTACTAACTAGAGACTCTGGGAGTAAGGGCTGCCTAGGCATCTGTGCTTTAACAAGCACCCTCCAGATGATTCTGATGCATGCTCAAGGTTGAGATCCATCATGTACCCTAGCCTGTATAATACCATCTTTCTTTAAATGACTAAGATGGGGGAAGAGAGAGAAAGGAGAGGCATTTCAGAAGGTAGGGAGGGTCCCTAGATTTGTCCTAGCAGATCTCCGAGTGGCTGTTAAGTCTCAAGGCCTTAAGGTAACAACAGAAACTTTCCCGGTGTTGGAATAGCAGAAACGTAGTGCTCATGTCCTCTGCTATGGTAGGCAAAATCACCGGGTAATGAAGGAAGGTGGCAGGCTGCCCTTTCAGAGGGTCAGCTGTCACACCACATCCACAGACACAGTCCAATAACACACTGTGGGGACCACGCTGGGAGGAGTGGACACTGTAAAGTAGCAGTACATGCCATCCTCAGAAGTGCTGCTCTGTGTCAGTTAAAGGCCTACCTAGAAAACACTATTCCAGATTATAAACATGGCATGCCTAGGTGAACCAAGAGATTCCAGCAATTAACTAAAAAATTAAATTAAAGGTTTTTAAGAACCTGAAAGGAGTTTGTGTGCTCAGTTCAGATCCTACGTAGTTGGGCAAAAGTTGGCAGAGTATGTATGACACAGCTGACCTTGGAAAATAGGAGCTCAGGTGAGAAAACAGCTTTCCCAGGTATCTGTAGGAGAAAAAGGAAGAACAGCATCTGGCAGACACACAAGAGTGAGCTCTGGGGGTTAAATTGCAGGGGGAGTCTGCCTACCACTGCCTGCGGGGCCCAGCCTTTTAGAAGATCTCTTAAACAAACAGGCTGTTCCTCGAGTAGACAGAGCAGGCTTCCACTCACTAGTCACCTTTTGCCCGTTATGTCTTCTGCCCATTATGTCTTCCTGTTTTTTCCCATGAATTGTTCAGACTAACCTCTCCATATGCACAACCCTAGATACAGCTTCTTGGCTAGTGCCTAAGGAGATTGGCCTCTACCAGTCGCTAACTTACCCAGCCTGCCTGACGATAGCAACCGCTTAAACTAGACAACCTGTGGATGGACAGCCTGGTGCTATCCCTCTGTGCAGAAAGAACTGAGCCCCGGGAGAATGTTCTTAGGAGTCACCTTAACCACGAAGCAGCCTGAGCCTTGCACTGCCTTACAAGGTAAAGCAACATATTTTGCATGGGTGCTTGCACAGATGTGGGGGCAGAGCATGAGAAAGTGGGAAAGGGCCCCAAGAGGCCAGGATGTGGAATAATTCTGGATGGAGACGTAGACACTTTTTTAGTTTACAGGGAGCATAAGAAGGAGCAAACTCAGGACTCAGCTGGACTGCAGTATCTTTCTGGGAACTCCCACAGAGGGGTATTTCCAGAAACCTTAGATACTTTCTCTGAGACAGAAGTTACTTCCTTTTTGAGGAGTTCTCAGCTTCTCTATCTATATTAGTTTGCTGGGGCTGCCACACAAAATACCAGACTGGGTAGTTTAAACATCAGAAATTCCCTTCTCACAGTTCTGGAGGCTGAAAGTCCAAAACCAAAGTGTTTGCCATGTTGGTTTTTCCTGGAGCCTCTCTCCATGGCTTAGGGACAGCTGCCTTCTCCTATATCCTCACTTCATCTAGCCTTTGTGTGTGTGTCCAAGTGTCCTCTTCTTATAAAGATAGCTATCAGATTGGATTAGGGCATCAACACATGAATTTGGGAGGACAGGACACTATCTGAGTAAGGAATATTAACCCCAGTCCATTTCACTAGCTGAAGGACATGACCGTGGGAGAGAATGCAGAGGGGCGTTAGAATCAGCAGACCAAGTTTAGATGCAAGTACTCCCGCAAAATCTCCAAAAGTTCTGTCTTGTTCTTTGTTAACAGGAAAAAAAATCAGTCCTTTATGTAGAAACCACTTATTGAGCACCTCCCTGTGCCAAGCATTGTGAAGGTAAAGCTGTAAAACATGAGAGACCAAGCCCCACTGCAATGCAGATATTGTCTGATCTAATCAAGAAGTATTTATTGAGTGGTGGAGGTTAAAGAAGTATTAGACATACTTGGGGTCAGTCCTAAAGGAGCCTGTAATTCTTGTTGGGGAGGCCGGACAAACTCCTATGAGACAACAGGAACATCACAAGGCAATATATAACTGAGTTCTAAATTGTGTGACACAGACTTAAATTGCTGTTGGAATTCGGAATGAAGATCAATGAGGCAGCAGGTAAATAGAAGCTAAATCACTCAGACTGAAGTATTTGTTAGTCTGAGACATTGTTCATTACAGATTTTTCTGTTTCAAACAGTAAAAGCCGGTCAGAAAGCCTCAATCATATAGACAACTCTAGATGTCCAGAGTTTCAAGTTTCTAAAATCAAAAGACAACGGTGGGTCTTGCTCTGCTCACCATAGTTCCACCCACCACCTACTGTGAACTGAAAGCTCTCTCCACTCAGCTTTCCACCCTTGAGGTGGATGAGAATAGGGACTCTTTGTCCCCCTCTGCAGACATAGCTGGCAGGACAAGGCAAATGAGCTCACACCTGCACCCCATTCCCACCTCACCACAGGCCGCTCAGCTCTCTGGCAGCACTCAATTGCTGGTCATAATGCCCTTGTTGGTTTAGGAGGCTACTGATTGCACAGAGCATCAGCTGACAGGATGTGGGAAGGGAGGGAAGTAGGAGGAAAAAGAGGTGCAGCCCATAGAATTAGACAAACAGAATCAGATAGAGACAAAGAAGACAGAGAACACAGGGCACTGAGAACCAGAACAGATTGTCTGGCCTGACACACCTTTCTCTCTCCTTATTTTTAGGGCCAGGGGTCCAGATTGGTCCTGGAGTGCAAGCAGGTTCTCCCCACCTCTTCTCAACTGCACACCAGCCCTCTGAAAGGCTTCTCTTTTCCCCTCCAGCTCACAGGCTGCATGCATAGCTTGGGGAATGCTGCTGTCTGGTTTCTCAGATGTGCTGAGGGCTCCCTGAGTGGGGTCTCTCTCTCCTCTTATGTTCCTGAGTCCACAGGGCAGTGACTCGGCCCTAGTGACGGCCAAAGGGCCTTCGTTTCAGGTGATGTGTTAGGAATATCTTTCAAACCTGTCAGAACCAAGTAAATTAAAATTTATTTTCATTGAGAAAGTGAGTGTCCTATGGCCCTTTTAGGAGCATTTGTTGGAGTGGAGTGCAGATCAGGAGAGCAAAACCAAACAAACGGAGATGGCATGTGCAAGCTGCCCCAGAGCCCAGGAACCCTAGAGGTCCAGCCAGCCCCACACAGGCCACAACTGGAGACTGACAGAAAAACAAACTACGAGGGGGTGGAGTGGGGGCTGTACCATCGCAGCATCCTCATTTAACTTCCCCTGTGTCTCTGGTGTGCGACTTTCAAAGGACACCAGCAGCTCATCAGAATGATTGATTCAGCATGAATATGGCTTTAAGGGCAGCAACAGAAGGATGCTAATCAACTCTCCTTGAATTCCTAAAAAAAAAAAGAGCCTAAATCTGAGCTTCCCAAGAAACACTACTTTAGTTTTCTCTCTCCCTCAGTACATGCACAGCACACCACTCCTAGAAGCCTGGGAAATCCCAAATCTAAATCTCTTTGTGCTGAAAATGTGGGCTGAAAATTCTTGAGCCCTTCCACAGGTAAACTGGAACGTCAGCTGATGGTATTTTCAGTCACCCTCAATCAGCGACAGTGGATTTGAATTTAATCCCTCTCCCAGGAAGGGAAAGGGGAGACCCATAATCCAGGTACTCAATGGGTAAATGTGTTTTGTGGCAAGAACTAATAACGAATATGTTATGACTTGAGGACTTACATTGTGCCAGATGCTTTACACATATTACTTCATTTAATCTGCTAGGTGTTATCATTCCCATTGTAGAGATGAGGAAACTGAGCCTAGAGAATTAACTTGCCCAAGGTCACATGGCTAGTAACTAGGGAAGGTGGAACTGAATTCGGGTGACACCACAGCCCATGTAGTACCTCCTAGGCTTCACTCTCTCATAAACTGACGTTGTCATTTCTCAGCTACCAGTGGGGTTGGTGCCTTTAAAACCAGGTCTGGAAAGGCCTTAGGAATAACATTCTGGTCTATAGGCAGCAAAACTACAGCCCATAGGCCAATTTCCTGTATACTTTATTGAGGCATATTTTACGCAGCATATGTAAATTCATCCATTTCAAGTGTACAATTCAATGAGTTTTAAAGAAATTTACTAAGTTGCACAACCATCAGCTTAAATATGTTTTAAAACATTTTCATCACCCCAATAATATCCCTCATGCCCATTTACCAGCAAGTCAAAATCTCACCCAAAGATGTTGTGTTTGGTCTACCATAATTAAAATATACACTATTTCAATTTTTGCTGGCTTTTTAAAATGAGACAATTACACATAAAAATTAAAAATTTTAACTTCTCTTGAAAACTCAGAAGATTAGGCAAATTTAAACCTTCCTTCATACAAGGCAAAACTAGTAGCTGCCTCTTTCAATCAAACACGTGCTCTCCAGTTCCTCATAAAATCAGCAAGGGGCCCAGGAGGGACACCAGAACCACGGCCCCAAATGTTTGCCCTATAGCCCCAGACACCTGGTTCCAGGGCTTTTGGCAGATGGCAGAGCCGTTGTGACTGCTTTGTTGTTACAAAGTTAATTCTTGGTCCTCACCGAAAAGGAGCTGCTCTTTTTACCTGTGCAACCTTCTCTGAAAACAAAGCCACATGTCTTGTTTTGAAGCACAATAATTAGGGTTTATACCTGATGTGGTAAAGGAGAGCTCAGGGTTTATTTCTTTTCTTACTATCCCTTTCGAATCCACCCCTCCCTGAACATAAAGATGGCATTCTTCAAATCTTGCTTCTTGGCTTGCCTTTGCTAGACTCAGTGCAGACACCTTTTCAAGAAACTGGTGATAGAGTTCATCAGAGGATGACTTTCTTTATTGCTGGTTGTCTACTCAGTTCCTCCTTTGTTCCTTGTTATTTTGTTCAGAATGGCAATATTTTCAGGGAAGGCGGACCCAGCCCTAAGGAGTGAACTATGGTTGGTCTGACCCATGCTGGTAGGCATCTTTGACAATGATTGGTTTAGGGGTAGACATAGGATCTGCTCTAGTAAGAGACATAAGAGAACGTTGACGTTGATTGGGGGAGGCTTTTGAGACAGATTTCCCCCTTTTGCCATCTTTGTTTATTGTCACAGTGGTATGTAATACTTGGCACTACAGCAACCACCTTGTGACCGTGAAGGCAAAGCCAAGAGAATCATAGAGAAGCTGAAACAGAGCCCTGACAATGTTGAGCTGCCAAATCACCCAGACATCTCCTTCTGGACTTCCTGTTATGTGAGATAAGATGTGCCCTATTATTTAGGCCACTTCTAGTTACACATTCTGTTATTTGAAACCAAAAGCATCCTGATGAGAGTGTAATATTCTAATTATGAATCCTGTTGCCAACACTAGGATACTTCCCTGGTTTCCATCGTTTGCTCAATTTATTAACCATATTGGAGTGGGTTTCTCATATATAAAGCTGCATTCAACCATTTAATGTTGATGTTTACTTGTTTTTTATATCTCAAGAGGTGAGCTTTTCCTTTTAAATATATATATTTATTTCCTTTGAAATAAATATATATATAATTAATATATATATTAATTTTATCTCTGGAGTTTGTGTGCAAATGGTGTGCCCTAAAAACTGTATTACAAAAGATAGTGAAGTGTTGAAGCAAACTGCAAAGGCATAGACCTCGCCACAGCAGATGTACTTCCACCAGCAATCTAGGATTAAATTAGCCAGCAGGCAAAGATGGTCACCCTCCATCTTTGGCCAGCTCTGAAGACCTATGAAATGCCTTTGTTTGCTGCCAGCCTCCACCCACTGGCTTGTTTTAACTAGAGAATGAATAGCCCCTTATGTCAGGAAAGCTACAGCTGCTTCAAGCTTACCCCACCCCAACACCTGGGGGAATAGTATTCAGTCACCCTATTGTTGAAATGTAAAGGGGGCAGCCCCAAGTACTGGCCACTGACCCATTGTTGTACCCAAAGCTCTAGTCACTAACATTAGCTTCCACCTACTGAACACCACCCCACCACACACACACACACACACACACACATGTGCCAGGTGTCTTTCCTCCATTATTGCTAATCTCTAAAACTACTAGTTAAGTAGGATGATTACAGTACCCATTTCACAGACAGGGAGACCAAGGCTCAAGGAGTTCAAGTGACTTGCCCAAGACCAAAAAGCTGACAAATTACAGAGCTGTGTCTGACTGTCTCCAAAGTCTGCCCTTTTTCCTTAAACCAGGCTGTACCACTGCCACTCAGATCCAGGATAAGAGGGTCAGAGCTGCCACCAAACTCCTGGGAGAGGCCTGAAACTGCAGCTCATGGCAGACTGGACAAGTGTTTTCTGCAATGGGGCTCTTACACCAGAGTACTCAGCCTGAGCTCACCTCTTAAGCTCCAGTTGGTAAAGGAAGACCCTTCTGCACTGGTACACATTTTGAGATTTGTTATAATTCCCTGCCAAGGGAAGGCCCAGGCTCCTCCCAGCCCACCTTCTGCCTCCTCTTGCCTGTCCTCTGCCCTGGAAAGAGCTTTTTGATGACAACCTCCATTATTAAGATAGAACCAGGGGCAATACCTAGGATATATTCTTGCCAAGAAGTTTTAATTGGAATCTAATTAAGCCTATAGATCTAACTTTCAGGGTACAGGAAATATACAGATAAAGGGAAAGCTAAATAACACAATGAGAAAAATAATTAGACGAATTCACAGTATGGAATATTATAGCAAGCACTGATCTATCTCTCCACAAATCAAAGACACCAAAAAGGAGAAGCAATTGCTCTGGATTAAAATAATTTGAGAGAAATAAAAACAAAATGCAATGCATGAGCCCTGATTGGGTCCTGGTTTCAAGAAACCACCTTCAAAAGATATTTGGGGGCAAGTGGGGAAACTTGAATATGGCCTTGTTATCAGATTAAATAATTATTTTCATTTTGTTAGGTGTGATAATGATATCGTGATTATATAGGACAATATTTTTACTTTCTAGAGATGTATTTAAAAGAGAAAAGTCATTATGTTTGTAATTTACATTAAGATGATTCAGAAATACATATATTTGTAAAATATATATATTTATATATATATATATATATATATTTAAAAAATAGAGAGAGCACACGCGCCTGTGCGCACACAAGTATGCTAAATGTAAAGGGGGCAGCCCCAAGTACTGGCCACTGGCCCATTGTTGTACCCAAAGCTCTAGTCACTAACATTAGCTTCCACCTACTGAGCACTACCCCCAAGATGGATATATGAATATTCCTTGTACTATTCTTTCTATTTTTCTGTATGTTTTAAAAAATAATAAAGATGAAATAAATTATAACAAAAAGTTTACAAGCTAAATGAAGATGACTATAGGATGAACACTTGAAGCTAGGGCCTCGATTGTTGCCCACTTGGTCCCCTCTCTCAGTGTTCTGCTCACCTGTTGGGCCCTCCTGCTATTTTAGCCTGGACTCTGAGGCTTGAGTGAGCTTAAAAACTGCTGAGCCCCCTAGAACCAGACCAAGAAGCTCTGGTTCTGGGAGTAGACAACAAGGTGGGATTTCTCATTAGCATCTTGGAGATGAAAATAAACATCTCTCACGTAAGGGCAGCCCTGGGAGTGACAGACCCTGTTCAGAAAAGCAAGAACCCCTCTTGGGCACCTCTCCCAAGAGAAGAGAAACACAGTGAATAGCACAGTAAGATATAAGTATGTCAAATCAACATGTTGTACACCTTAAATTTACTCACTGTCACATGTCAATTATATCTCAATAAAGCTAGAAAAAAGAAATAGTACAATAAAATAATCAGCAGCAAGGGCTGGGCCATTTACCAGAGTGGAAAGTCGTTCCTGGCATTAAAGATCAAAATGAGGTTGATGTTCCCCAAGTCAATGAAAAAATTTAGCACAATTTCTATAAAATATCAGCAAACAACTTTATGGAACATGACAAAATTATTGCATAACTTATATGGAAAAAGTAGGGGAAAAATACAGATTTCAAGAATATTTTTTGGAGATTGTAAGCTCCGTGAGGAGAAGAACCATGCCTGACTTGTTTATCTCCCCACCAAAACCCCCATCACTACAATAGGGTCTTAAATACAATAAATACTCAAAAAATTTTTAATTCAATTGAAATGATCAAACAACAGAGTCAGCCCCGGAAGCATAGCTGTCTGTGCTCACCAGACAACCCTGTACTGACATCCCTATGAGACACGGGGTCAGCGGAGCTGACCAACTGTCAGCAGCACAGAGAATTGAGGATTACAAAGGCCTCAAAAGCCAGATGCCAAGAAATTCAGCAGCTAGATTCATCAGGGCTGGGTTTCTTATAATACGAAGAAACAGCTGGAGTAGGAACTGCAGAGATCGGGGCCTTTGGGCATTTACATCGCAGATGCTGAGGCAAATATCATCTACAACTGATATTTGTAGGATCACCCATTTCTGGAAATTTATCTAGATGCTAGCCCTGGCCTTAGAGTTCAGTTAGACACAGGTTTGAATAGTGGCTCCATCAAAAACTCATTGATCTTTGAGCATAAATTTCCTCATCTGAAATAGAGATTTTAATAGTATTTCTCCCATAAGACTCCAGTAAGATAATACATAAAACATCTGCCGAAATGCATGGTACATATAACAGGCATTCAATAAACAATGGCTGGTATTGTTATGATTGCAAATGCAGTAAACAGAGAACTGCTAAGTGCAATCTGCCAGAATAAATTCCTCATGGCTAGCTTGCTTAAATATAAGAAATGCCTCTATCACCTTTGAAATACATTTATTAGTCAGTTTTTGTGCTTTCTTTTCCCATGATCTTTAAAGTTTTAGGGAGAAATAAGAGATGTGTAACAGAATTATCCTCTAATGGTTACCTAGGTAAGTCTGGACTACCAGCAGGTCAGTCAACTCTATTAGAAATAGGACTGGGTCGTATATATTTTCTGTATTCCGTTGGGTCCAGCAATGCCAGTCACAGAATAAGAGCTCAAAAAAATTTATTTCGGTAAATTAAATGGAATCCATTTGAAGGCAAAGAGCACTGACCTTACTTACATAAAGTGGAGCTCAGGGAGCTTCTCTAAGAGGGAGGTGAGCGTCTGGTGGAGGGGCCGTTGATTCCGTAGAAATCTGCACAGGAAATGCTCAAGAAGATGGTATCCTGGATCTTCTGCCCTATAGACCATTGACCTGTAAGAGGGAAACTTCCAGAGCTTCCGCATGATGAGAATTTTAATAGGGGCTACAGCCAGAGCATCTGGGTTCAGGAAAACAAGCAGTCATTCGGGCTGCCTGTGTTACCAACCACCATTAAGGGGTAATTTTATGGGGCTACCTGGTCTCTGTAGAAGGAAATGGGCTATAGACAAAGAAAGCAGCATTCTAAAAGCAAGCAAATCTGTAAAGTGAAAAAGGACTCAGAGAGCAGAGCCTCCAATCTGCATTTTATACAGGAAGGCCCAGAGAGAGAGGGGAAGTGTCTGGCCCAGACCACCTAACTTGCTAGCAGTAAAGCTGATGCTGACTAGAAGCCAAGCCTCCAACTCTATATCCCCAGCTCTTCCTACTCCAGCCAGCCTCTCCCGGGAGACAGTCCTTCTGCCTTGCCAACCCACAAACAGTGTCACTATTCCTCCATCCCCAAATCTTGCAGTCAATCCTTCACAGCCTTCCTCTTCCCTCCAGCCCTGTAGGCACCATATAGTCCTGGGGGCATTGTGCTCAGGGAGCAGGGGACTGGGACCTGTGCTCTTCCTGAATTGTTTTCGCTGCTTAAAGGAACCGGTGGCCACTGACTACATCGGAGACGAGGCAAAAGGCATCTGTGTTTCTTACGTTGTTCCCAACTGCCAGGCTCAGTGCCAGAGAAGCAGACCTTTTGTGCACCAAGAGGGAGGCAGAAAAAGTCCTCTGGCATCAGGCTGGCCTCCGGGGAGGAGCAAGAGGGAATTGTCTATGGAAGTCCCAGTAAATATTCTCATTTAAACAAACAAACAACAGAAAAATAATAAGATGAAGAAAGAGGCAGGAGGAAAAAATAAGCAAACTTTTGAAATTGCGCTGTAATTAAACATGTCTGCTTTCCTAATTCTCATATGTTGAGAGGGGAAGTATGTTTATTAACTTGGTCAAAAGACATCAGGCAGATTAAGCTGCAGCCCGGCCTTGCCTCCAAACAACTTAGCATGCAAATGAGACACACACACTGCGGGGGTGAAGGGGACCTCCACTGTAACTGCTACACAGGTCTTGGGCAGTTGAAGAGGGAAACCCAAGCAGGGCTGCCCTGAAAGTGAAGGGAGGTGCTAGGCAGAAGCGGAGGAGCCATCTAGTTTCCACCAGGGACAGTTTTCACTGGTTTCGTCTCACCCGATACCAAGGCTAGGAACTAGCTAGTTTGGCCCCCAAGGACTGAGCCAGCTCACATATGGGAGTACACCAGACTGGGGCCCAGTAGTACGTATGGGAGTCAGTGCCAGTATTAACCCACTGGGGCTGCCTGCCCGAAAGTAACCACTGCACCAAGGCCAGGAGGGCATTGCCAAGGTGTTAGCATAGCAGAAACTAGCATATGTGGCCCAAAGAAACCCTTCTGAGTGTGTGTTGCGGGAGACTATACCCCCATGAGCCACTCTGGTGGTTTTTCTTTGGTTTCAGAACCTGTGGCTAAGGCAGAAGGACCATGAGGGCCCCTGGCCGCGTTGCTTTTTCTCCTCCCAGCTGCTTCTGTCTCTCTCAGGCTCCTGGACACAAAACAGCTGAGCAGATAAACAAGTCACCACCTGCTCCCTCCTCCCCCACGACACCGCCCTTGTCCCCAAGTCCCACCCCTTCTTCCTCGCACTCTCTCCCTCCATTCCTCCCTGAAGCCAAACTTCCCGGCAGCAGCAGCTGCAGCCGGCTCTCTCCCCTCCTGTGCCTGCCTCCCCAGTACCCCGCAGCATCACCCTGCTCTGCCCCTGCTCCCACCAATGGCAAATGAGGAACATGTGTATAGAGCCTTGGGCTCTCCCTCCTCCCAGAGCCATTTCAAACAAAAACAGTTGTGCTTTTTGAAAGTAATTTGTGGAGCTCTGGGCTCCCCAAGAAAAATGAGTTTATGGCATCCGCAGCCCTGGAGCGAGTGAGCGCCTGGCCCCTTAGCCCAGAGCCCCTGCACAGGAAAGCTGGAAGGAAGAGGTTAATCTGAGCAGAAGCCAGGAGGGACCCAGCTCCATTTCATACAGAGCTAGGCAGATAGATCCCTGGAATGAGAGCAGCAGGAAGCAACTCAGGCCAGGAGGCCAAGGCCCAGTTTAAACCTTGAATAAAGGCCACCTTTCTAGTAGCTTGCACGCGTGCGCGCGCGCACGCGCTCACGCACACACACACAGAGTAGGCTCCTGACAGACTCTGGGTTTGATGGTCAGAATCGCTGAGCTGATGCTGTTTAATAAGGCCCCAGTGCTCATGGTGAGCAATCCTGAGGGCCTCAGGCAAGGGAGAGTAGAGAGGAACCTGAGTACCTCCTCCCA
The DNA here is from genome assembly GCF_902729225.1 of Pteropus medius. Classification (NCBI taxonomy): domain Eukaryota; kingdom Metazoa; phylum Chordata; class Mammalia; order Chiroptera; family Pteropodidae; genus Pteropus; species Pteropus medius. The sequence continues at coordinate 25,464,220 of NW_024344240.1, forward strand.
GGGAGGGTGTGTGTACTGTGAGCTGGGTGGTGGAGAACCCCCAGAGGTTTCTTTGGCAATTTAGAGTTTAAATTTGGGTTACTGTTGGCTCACCTGAGTTCTAAGAATCTTACGACACTATAACTAGGAAGACGTATATCAGCCTGCTTTTACCTCCAAGCTTCTGTATTTCCTCAGAGCTCTATCTTTACTGTTTAATGGGCAAGGCAGGAAATGGATTTGTTTGAGGAAAACAAAACTGCCTTCCATTTGCCAACTGTTTCCAATATGTCTGCACAGTTCAGTGCTATTTTGTGGCAAGTTGCAGGAGCACTGGACTGGATAGCTCAGAGCTAGGTTTGAAACAGACAATGGCTGTGTGATCTTAACAAGTTACATAACCACTCTGAGCCTGTTTGCTCATTGGTAAAATGGAAATACTGTCTATCTCACAAATGTAACTGCTCTTTATTTTTCAAGTTAAGCAACCATGCAAAGTAGATATAACATACGTAAAACACCAAGCATTCCACTGGGTGATCAATAAAACAGTTTCCTTTTTTATATATATATAGAGGAGATATAGGAGAGCATATATATATATATATATATATATATATATATTCTGTGGGAGACAAAATGGAAACACCAAATGGACAATGGACAATGGAAGTGTCAGGGGCAGAAGGTGCCAAACCCAGTGATTTTGAGGAGACATCTATAGGCCCCCTGGATGGGGAAGGAGAAGGAAACAGGTAAAGGTTCTCTGGAAGGAAGTTAGTGAACAGGACTTCTACTTGTAGAGCAGGGTTTCTCATCCTCAGCACCATTGATATTTTGGGTCAAATAATTCTTTGTTGTAGGGGCCTGTGCATTGTAGGATTTAATAGCATCCTGGCCTCTACCCACTAGACGTCTGCCCATAGCACTCCTCCCCCCAGTTATGACAATCAAAATGTCTCTAGACACTGCCAAATGTCCCCTGAGGGTCAAATCACCCCTGGTTGAGAACCACTGCTGTGAGCTGGGAGCATATGCTTCCTGTTAGGGGTCTGAATGCAGGCTGTGCTCTTAATGGGCTAGAAGGAGGGATGTTCACCAATACCTTTCTTTTAAGTGAGAGACTCACAGCCTGTGAGAAGGTAGCTGTGGGAGGGGAGAGGTAGAAGTAGTGCCTGCCAGTGACTCTCCCCAGAGCACTGCCTCAGCGGAAATGTCCTACTTCTAGACTTCTGTCTCACCTTGTTTCCAGAATTGAGGTGAATTTTGTAATCAAATGGGAAAATGATTCAGGGTGACAGGAGTCAGATCTGTTCCCGCCTTCGCTCTGTAACTCAACTAATGAGCTCTATGCCCTTAAACAAGCCATCTCATCTCTCTGCAACTGTCTCTTTGTGCGATGTGAGAGTGAAGTCAATGAGTTCTAAGGTCCCTTCCAGCTGTAAGTCCTAAGGCCTTTGAATACCACAAATGTGATTAAACCAACTGGGTAATTAGGGCGTTATAAAGTTCCATCTTACTGCACTGCAAACCAGCGGTATAATTCTCCACATATGTTTAAGAACTATCATTGCCAAAAACTATTTCGCAAGTTCCTGTTAAATGAAAGCACTGTGCTAGCAACTGTGGGGGATAGAAAGAAGAGTTACCCCCTGTCCTTCAAGGGCTCACGGTCTAGTTAAAGTGAAAAATAATTCCAATAAAAGGCCATAAATGAAAAATGCCTCACTCCCCAACAGCTGTTTGACAGCTGGTTCCACCACTATTAGCCCTCTGGCAAGTCACTTAATTTCTTCATCTGTAAAATGGGCATAATAGCACCTAGACCACAAGGCAATTGTAAGAGTTAAATGAGATAATACATGTAAGACAATTAGCAGGGTGCTTGGCACATAATTACCAAAAAAAAAAAAAAAATTGTTAGCTATACCTTTTTATTGGATATTCTGCACCAGGCACTCTGCTAGGCCCTGGGAACATAGAGATGAGGGACAGAGCTCCTCCTCTGAAGAAGTTCATCAGATGGTGGGGAAATAAGGAACGAGTACAGTGTCCTGAGAGGGCTGTGACAGAGCCGGGTAGGAGGGGCATGGACACAAGGAAGGCTTGTGACTCTGACTCCAGGACACTGAGTGGAGGTATGTCTGTGCTAGGTCTTGAAGCGTGGCCAATGGCCTTCACCCAGGCTAAGGAGGCAGAGCATTCCTGATGATGGAACACAAGTGTAAAGGAGCCATGCCACCTGTGCTTCTGTAGCTGTGAATGCACTTGAGCAAGGCTAAGTGTGAATGGGATAGTGGTAAGAAGTAAACCTGGATATTAGTTCCCAGAAGGAACCTACATAAGAAGTGCTTCCTTTCTATCAGACACACTCTTTACCTTTTTGACATAACCACCAGGAAGCTCAGAGCTGATTTTTAGGCTCAGATATTAGAGCATTTGTCTAAATCTAGGTTTCCTGGTATAATTATTCTCTTGCCTCAGCTTCCTTTACAGCCCAGACCTCAACCATTAACCTGGTTTTAGGTTTTAGGGTATGGTGCCATTAATTATAAATTTCCTTGAATCCTTTTTTAATAAAGATGGTGTGTAAGTAAATAAATGAACTATACCATGGAAGTATGTGGATGGGGATGAAGTGACACCCTGTGGGGTGAGCTCTACCAGGGCAGTGACCGTTTTTACTGTTCATAGCAGTATCCCTAGTGCCTAGGCCAGTGCCTGGAGTCCTGGAGGAGTTCAATAAACAGTTGCTGACTCAGAAAATGACGTTAGGAAATATTTTACCTGGAAGAAGCCTTCTCCATAAGGTATATCAGGACTGACCCATGGGACCATTCACTGGCCTTAGGACACATTTGGGCTGCACTCTGGGCTTCTTTTATACCGTCCCTTAATTGTTTGAGCTGAAAGCCTTGCTCTTCCAGCCACATGGCACGCTATACCTCAAAGACAGATGCTTTCCCATATATGTCTGTGTTTCCCAGGACTGCACCTAGCACAGAGCTCGTCACAAAGCAGCCTCCCCAAATTTATGTAACTTTAGCCTAATAAACACCCACAATTCTTTGTAGTGGAACAAAGATGAAAAACCCTGACCCTTCCAAGTCAGGCTACAGTGTCCCCCTTCTGACCATACATTCGACCATGCCGGGTGGTGTCGCTTTTATTCATCCACTTAGTCAGCGGGTATTTGCTGGATGAAAGGAGGAAAGAATTGCTTCTTATTGGTCCACGTTGAAGGCCTTTGCACACATATTTCTCAGCAGCAGTATTTGACCCTTTCACACAAAAGGCAGAGAAGGGAAAGAGGCACCCCCAGCCTCCTACAGAAGGGACAGAGGCTCCTAAGGAGCAGAGACGGGGACGACAGACAGGCCTCTAAAAGCGGCTGCTGCTCTCCACACCGGGGGAACAGTTTCTCTCGGCTCTCACCAAGAGTCAGTGTCAGGCCAAGCACTGGGGCGGGTGACACCCGGAGTACTCACATTCTGCTGTGCTCAGTGCTTCCTCCTGGCCCCTGGTCCCAAATGGCCTCTCACACACCTTCCTTCCTTCTTTTTCTTTCTCTCTCCCCTTTTCTCTCCCTGCCTTTCTCAGTGAAAGGACTCCTTTGACAAGAGTATCAGGTTTCAGTTGTCTGTGTCCTGGGAAATTAAAAGATCCTTTCTCCTTTCTCTTTTTAACCAGGATTATACATTCAGGGTGAGTTGGCTCCTTGGGCCTGCCCAGCTGCCTCAGGGCTGGAGGACTCCGGAGGCTTCTGGGCTTGGCTGCCCAGCTGGAGGGTGGGCAAAATCAGGAGTGGAAGCTCCCAGGCCTGCTCACCCCTCTTCCGAATCCCAGGGACTCTCCCTCAGGAATTCTGAGAGCACTAGGCGCCCTTGCCGAGATGGAGCAGCCCGGGTTGTCCTCCCTGGTCAGGCATCTGGCCACCAAGTCTCTTTCCACTCTGTGGACAACTATAGTAAGAGGGGAAAAAACAGGAAAAGTAGGTTATTTGTGATTTGACTATTGTGGTTTAGAAAGAGAAATATTTTGCAATATATATCAAATCATCATGTTCTACACCTTAAACTTATACAATGTCACATGTCAATTATATCTCAATAAAACTGGGGTGGGGAGAAAGAGAAACAGGTCAAGAGAATAGATGGGATTATAAGAACAGCGAGGGAAAAGAGCGAGGGAAGAAAGAAGAGAGGGAGTCCCATAAAGTTCCATTCAGCCCTGGGCTCTAGACGCCAAAAGTGCAATGGAGGAAATGGGCTCTGAGGACATGGCCCAAACAGGTCTTATTGAGAAAATTAGGAAATATTTGAAACATTGATTGTGGGGATGTGGGAGAGTGAGCCCTTCCATCATCAGCAATATTCACTGGATGCAACTCTGCCCTACAGGACAACTGGGGCGAATTGTTCCTCAGTGTAAAATGCACATTGGGTTCCCTAATTTGAAAAGCTGGAACCTGTGGCCCAGTTTGGCTTTTCCCACCATGCATGGACAGTGGAGGTCACAGGCTCATGACATATTGGAGGCGAGAATCTCCAAAGCCCTAATTTTACAAGCGGGAATGTGATGGCCAAGAGGTCATGTGATCTCCCATGTTCACTCAGGGGCTGAGTGACGAAACCCACTCCAGACCCAGGCCTGACCAGGTGTTCCTCCCCACACGCCACAGGCGTGCCCTGGCAAACTGATGAGTGTGTGCAAAGTGATTTAAAAAAAATAATAATAATAATAATAAAAACAGACTCAGGTGCATAAACAAAAAGTGGGTGTGGGGGCTGTGGTTGTGGTGTTTTGCTGGGTTTTACGTTCTTGCGGCAGAGGTTGGGGTGGTAACAGTCAATTTTTGGCCCTTAGTGTCTCCGAAAGGGCAGGCCTGGTGTCAGCCTTCCCTCATTTTCCAGAACACAATTTTTAGCACCTCAACGGGACCGAAGGGGAGTCAGGATCAGTGTCCAGCTCGGATTGCCTTACTCTTAGCCGGACAGGGTCTTAGGAAAATTGCCCACAGTACACAGTCCTATCATTCAAATGAAACATGAAACCCAAGCCCTAAGAGTCACACGTAGTCGCCAAGGACACCCCAGTCTGGGGCTAAGCCAAGGGCATTAGCCTGTGTAGCTCTAGACTGCGCTGCAGCTTGGATCAGTCCTGCCCTCAAATCCACAGCAACACCTACCTATCCCCTCTCAGGACCCTCGGCCAGGCCCCCTGGAGACGCAGTATCCCCAGTGTTTACCTTGGGGCAAACTCTGCTGTGGAAACAGCATGCAACTTTCCAGGGTTCTGAGAAATAACTTTCTTAAGAGTGTCACCAGCTGCAAACGCCCCTGTCATAAACTGTCCTGCTCTAAGCTGCCTAGGGCATTTATCCCCTCCCTCTTAGCTACTCATTACCCAGCTTAATTAGGCCAGGAAATGCTCACGCAGAGGACACTCTCGGCAGGAGGCGAGGCTGGAGGAGAGATTCTCAGCAGCTCCACTTCCTGAGCTGGGGGCTGGGGAAGCTTGGAGAAGGACTGCCAGAGATGGCAGGGCTGCGTCCTCCAGCAAACAGCTGCTGGGAAAGAGGCCGAGATGCGTACATTTGCTCCCCAGGCCCTCCAGGGAACTGAGGGTTGCACTTGTTTACGGGAACAGCACGGGATCTGAAAGCTTGGAAGTGCCTGCCCACCCCCACCCTCACCCTCCCATCTCAATCAACCACCTTCTCCACCCCACCCCCACGCTCTCCTAGGGAAGAGATTGCACCCTCTGTAACCACTTACAGTATTTCAGCCCAGTCCCTGATATAATCACAACCAAAGACACAGCCTCCCATTTTCAGCCATCCCCTGACCTTGAACTGCTTTGGTCATACGTGTGGCCAGCTAGACCTCCCCAGAAAGAGTGCACCAAGGTTCTTCTGAGGTTGAATGGTTTTGCTGCTCTAAAGCTGTGTGTGCTTCACCCATTTTGGGAGCTTCCTGCTGCAGTGGTGGTGGAGGGGAGTAGCACTGTTGAGGGGTTAATAGCATGGGATTTAGAGTCTCAAGTCTAGCTCTGCTGTGGACTAATTCTGTGACTTTGGATAAGCTATTCCATCTTTCTGAGCTTCAGTTTCCTTAGCTGCAAAAACAGATAGTGATATTAACCTCTTGGAAGGTTGCAAAATCTATGTATACCCTTATACCAGAAGCAGGCAAACCCTTAGGAAGAAGCAGCTGGCATCACCAATGTCAGCATAAAGTTAGGGGGCTTTGCCTCTGAGCCAGTGAGTAAGTCTGCGTTTTCTGACTTCCCCCAACCCCATGTTTCTTTGAGGGAACCTTAAGAAAAGGAGAAACTAATATTAATGAGCTCCCACTGTCTATTGGGGGCATTCGTACTTACATTATTTCACTTAATCATTAAATTATCCGTTGAGGATTTGAGATACAAATGAGTAAACTGAGGCTGGAGAGGGTGGGTAATAGCTAGTAAATGGCAGAGCAGATCATACAATCAGGCTATAGGCCTGCACCCCGCTCTGGAAATGTCAGAACAACACAAGCCTAGAATGAGGAGTGACCTGGATCTCAGCAGCCTCACCGCCTGGTGGATCATCCCCCTCCAAGAGGGGGTTGCAGAATGTTGGAATGTCATCAAGCATGACATCTTGATCCATCCCAGGAACTGTACCTCGGCTTCCCAAAACTCTTACCCACTAATTTCAGGGGCCATTGGTGGTGGCGCTCTTGGACTTAACTTGGCTGCTAAGGTGGTTCTCACTGGAAATCCATAAAATCAAAGGAAGCTCCTGGCTGAGCGACCAGAAGCTTGAAAATCTTGGTGCCCTGACCCCTGACGGTTCCTGGCTTTGTCACTCTCTCTACTTGTGGCTTGAGATCAGTGAAGTCAGAGGTAAAAACAAATCAAAGCCTGCCCCAAACCCTGCAAAGACTGCCAGACAAAGCTTCTGTGCGGCCCCAGGGAACAACGCGGGTAAAGTTACAGGGAGACAGTGCGAGCTTAACACATTGAAGTCCCCAACCTTGGGACTTGTCAGTGAGTCATCCTATCTGGCCGAGGAAGCAGCGAGGTGCAGGCCTTCCACCCAGGCTTCTCGTCACAAGGGTGCTGTGAAACAGAACTGAGAAGGCTGAGGGTGGGAGGAAGGAGCCCCTGACACAGCACCAGAGGGCCAGTTCTGACACACAGGAATTTCTCAGCACCATCTGGGGCACCTTTAAGGCCTTTACCCTCCTCCATTCAGTCTGTACCCACCCCTCCCTTCCTTCCACCCACTGAGAGGCCTCCTCCTCCTCTCACTGACTCCTACACAGGAGCAGGAGGGGGAGATGCAGCCTTCAGCTTGTGCAGCTTGGGGGCAAACATCTGCTGCTGTCATTGTTTCTCCTTATTTAGAGGGTGGGAGGGACCCAGTAGAGCTCTGCAGAACCTCACCCCCAAACAGCAGTTCGAAATACTCTCCAAGGTAAAGGAGAATAGCCGAAAACTCCCCTTGATCTCTTAGAGGGGTTTTCAAGATATCAGTCATGGGGCAGGGGCTGCTGCAGGCGAGGTAGGGGCTGCTGCTGGTGGGGCAGGGGAGAGGGAGGAGGGGTGACATTCAGCCTCCTGGGCAATACCCCTTATTTGTTTTTGGCTCCCCTGAGCCTGGCAAGGCCGCGTAGCTGATGGATGCAGTCACCCGTGTCCCTCCCTGCCCTCTGGGTCTGCCCCTGTGCCACTTCTACCACCCAGGCTTGCAGCAAAGCACCCTGAGTCTTGGGTGTGGGCCAGCGTTCATCTCACCAAACAGCTAAACACGAGGCCAAGGGGACTGAATCACACATACCACTGGGGCCACCTGGGGTGTGGGTTCAAGCATTCACCTTCTGACCTGCTTAAGAAATGCAGCCAGCACCTTCCTGGCAAACTCACCTACTGAACACCAAGTTTCAAACGACACGTTTGGGATAGAAGGAATCCCAGTGAAGACTCAACTAGCCTTATCATATTTCTGTTCTGGAGATACTGGTGTTGGTGATGTGGTGGTAAGCAAATAGGACAGGGTGAGCCCCTGCCCAGGTGGGGCTACAGCCTGGTGGAGGTGTGAAGACTGAAGGTAGTGAGCCCAAATGCAGCTTTGATAACTAACGTGGGAGATCAACGAGAATGAGTAGCAGCAGGATCAAAGTCAGTAAGATTGGATAGGGTCAGGGAGGGTGACTCTGAGGAAATGACATTTATGCTGAGATGAGCAGAGATTAGACAGGACTGGCTTTTTTTACAGGTGGCTTTCCAAGCTAAAGTTCTAAGACAACCTGAGGCAACCTGTTCCAGAATCCAAGCAGGCTCTAACACAAGAGTTCTAGGTCCCGTCTTCCTAATGATTCATTGAGTGTCTTGACCAAACAGCCCTTAATTTCCCCGTGGACCATGCTATCGGCCTGACTCACAGGGGTAAGGGGAAATGTGAGCGTTAAAAACGTTTTGAGATTCCCAGATAAGACCCAACATATTATTATAATGAGTTACAACATGTTATTTCTAGTTTCTATCCACTCCATGAAAAGAAGAGCTTTCTTGGAGCAGAGACAGGTCCCCTCCGAGGCTCAGCAGACACTTCTTATTCCTATGAACGCTTCCAGACTCCTTCATTCCCTTCTTGTGAGTGAGCTTGCAAATTTAGAGTGATTCCTGTTTCTGCTGTCTCTCATTCCATGTCATCTTTATCATGACTTTTGATGATTCTTTTCCTTTTTTTTTTACAAGTATTCGGAACAAATCAAGACACCTCCTCTCCCCGCTCCTTTCATTCCTTTTGCCTTACCCCAGTCTGTCACCACGGTCCACAATTTGGGGTACACGTCCCATGCATTACCCCTCTCAGACATACGTGCATATCCACTAGAATCATACTCTCATTCTATGATTTACCTTCTAGTAGATGTGCTTATCTCTCTTGTTTTTAGCTGCTTCATAGTATGACTTAGCCTGGTGTCATGATTTGTTCAATTATTTCCTTATTCATGGATATTTGGGTATGCCCCACCCTTTTTTTTTTTTTTTTTGCTATTGCACATTGGTGACTTCTTTACGAGGTGGGTTGAATTTCACATATGTCTACTTTTTAGAAAACTTTCAATGGAGCAAGATGAGGACTCCAACATTGATAATACTGTTTTTTATTTTCTTTAATTTAAGACCCATCTTTGAAATCATGGCCCATTTGCACCCGGGCTGGGCAACCTCATGCTGCGATGACCTCAGACTCATTGCCCAGAGCCCCTCCCCAGCCTCCACTCATGATTGTCCATGTCTTGGTGTACTATGGTGACGAGTCATCTCCCTATGTTTCCTCTGAAAGCCGGCCTCTGTCTCTAGTGGACCAGGCTCACCATTTCTGGCTTGCATATGCCTCCCTCCCACAGTGGGAGGAAGCCCCCAGTTCTTTGTTTTTTCAGGACCCCTCTGGATGAAGAGCTGGCTAGCACCCTAGTCATCTCTTATCCCAACCCTTTAGGCTTCCCTGGTAGACCACTGTCTATGACTACCTGCTTCTGTTGAAGCTGCATCTGTCCTGACCTTAATTGTCCCTGTACATGTATTTGTCCATGTACCTCTTCGTTGTCCTCAACTTCTGAGAGCTTCCAGAGCCACCTCCCTCCTGTGCTTTCTGCTCTGCTGACTTTCTTTTCCTCACCATCTCAGGGCCTTTTGTTCCCACGCCCCTCCCCCCAGCTCTTCTCCCCCTAGGTTTTGCCCTCTTCTCTCTTTTCTTGTGATCTCTAGTCCAGCGGCCTCTCCTCCTAGTGATCTCTTTCCCAAACATTGTCTTCTGTAGCCAGATCTGTGTAACACAAGTGAAGGAGAAGGTTGGCAATTATCTAATGAGTCCACACAATGCAAACAGCCAATTAAAATATTCTTGACACGACGAATCCCCCTCACTTTGTTTAATGCTGAACTCCAACAAAATTTGCCCATTACAAAATCCGTCATACCATCTAGGTGATTGAGGTGACAACAGTGAGTGAGAATTTCAGCAACATCTCTATCTGGTTTCCATCTTGTAAAATAAAAGATATTTAAATATACATGCGAACAAACAAAAACAAAAAACACACCAAAAAAATGACTTTCTTAGAGTTGGTATATAATTGTGCACTGAAATCCCTTCTCAAAATAAGAATCTCTCTGGAAAGCGCCATTTGCATGAGAATTTCAACCCCAGCATTTTATTCATAGATGTACCCTTTTGTAAAATACAGAGGAGAATTGAGTACAGCAGCTTTTGTAACTCCAAAGACCTTGACATTCCTCCCCCTTGCCTTGTTGCAAAAGTGCAAACCAGAGGAATCCTATGGAATAAAACACAATAAGCATTGGTTAGGTGCTTAGAGCTGGTTAAAGATAGAAGCCATGTCTCTGACTTCGATGCATTTATTTTCTATTTGACAATATTGAGCAGAGAATATTTAATATTCTACTTCAATAGTTTTTGAAAACAAATGATTTCAGTCATTTTCCTGAACTGACAACTAGATGAGATACTTTTATCAATTTAAAAATCAATATTGAACTGGGCTTAAAATAACTTTTGGGAAAATATAATTAAAAATACAGAGCCTGCCTCTCTTTTGAATAAGTAAAACAAATAAAAATATATTGGAGGTTTTTCTGAAGCAAATTCTCTAAAACAGCATTCTCGTTTTCTCATTCCTACCCATACTCCGGGGTATCAGCCTTGAGAATGGGACGTAGAAAAAACATCCCTAAAGCAAAGCAAATATTCTTTTTTTCTTCTCACCATCACCACCACCCCACTTAACCTATCCATGGAGGTGCTTTTTTAAATATGCATTTTAATTTCAAAGATTCAGAGACCTAACTTTTGGTCTAAGGCCCTAGCTCAACCCACTTATTAACTGTGTGTCTATGGACAAGTGATTTTCCCTCTACCAGCCTGTTTCCTCATCTATATAATGGGAACATAATAACCACCTCCCAAGGTTGTGGTGAGAAATAACTGAGACACCATATTTGTAAAATTGCTTTAAAATGAAACATAGTATGTTCCTGATGGGTTCTAGTGTAGATAAAATTATAAGTTACATTTCTCTGCAGATCTTGCGAGAAATACTTCTTCACAGATATGGGGAGGGGAAGATTTAAGCCTACATGACTTATTAAATCAGTTAAGAGGTATATCACAAAAGCACTAATTTTCCATGTTAAAGAAAGGATTTGATAATCTTTCAAAATGCCTTCTTCACTTTTCTCACTTGTGAAGAACAAAGTCTAGGATTTAGCTGGTCTCACAGATCTTCAGGAGTCACAAAGACACCCAAAGTGAGGAGGCCAGCCAAGCACATTCATACAGGACCCCCCTTGCGAGCATTCCCCAGAGAAGCAAAGATCTCCCTCAGACACCCTGGACTTGGTGACACACCTTTCCCTTTTGTTTCTGTCCTCTATGGTTCTTTTACTCTAAGGCAAGAAATCTCCAGTCTACATGCACTGGAGAGGCAGTGTGCACAATGGGTAGAACACAATGGTAGTGCCAGTCGGTCGTGTGCTAAGGAGACTTTGGGCAAGTCTCAGAGCCTCTGAGCCTCAGCTTCCTGAAATGAGGATGATAATACTAACCTTGTAGGAAATGTGTGACAATTACATAAGAATGCATAATTGAAAAGTTTATAAATTATACAGCTTCTACAAAATAAGCCATTATTATCATTATAGATAAATTTATTATTAGTTTGACTTAGTGTAACACAATGATTAGCCTTTCATGATGTTGCATTCTCATCTTATCCTGGTTCGCTTGCTCTGCTCTGGGGCAGTCACAGGTACGCCGCCTTTATATTGAACATTAGGTATAAACTTTAGGTTTTAGGATTAAACTGCCCTCTCAGAAGCCAGTGGAAGTTCTATCTAGTTTTATAGATTTCTCTGAGTTTTACTCAGCATCTCTTTAGCAAGGCTTCCTTCCCTTGCTCTTTTCACTGGTCCTGAAGAAATGTTCTGAAATGGATGCTCCTTACACTCAAGCATTTTTCTTAATAGAGCTCCTTTATGAATTTCCTAAATTAAATTATCACTCCTTTAGAAGCCAGTTTCTCTAAACAGCCTCTTTTTCCATTGGAGGTTTTGTTAAAGAAGTTTCCCTTTTTTCCTTCCAGCAGCTCCGGTGTCCCTCCCTTTTGACTTCTACCCCCATCAGCCACCCTTCCTGTGCCTACCTTTTATCGTGGGCTCCAAGGAAACAATACCTTCAAACAAGCATGATACTAGCATATCTAATCCTCGCTTCATAACTTGTTTCTCTGCTTAACTCACAGAGGTTAAAACTCAATGCACAATCTAATTCTAGCAAAAAGGAGAGCAAGGAGCTGTTTCTCCAGCAGTCTTTGTCCTTATGGTTCCAAAAAGAAGCAGCATTGTTTGGGAAAGGGCACTGTCAACTTCTTTTTCCTCCCCAACATCAGGTAAATTGCACTTCTTCGAGAAATATACACTTACAAGTGTTTATAAATATGTAAACATGCACATACATAAATGTAATGAACATTTTCAAAATCTGTTAGCCAAAGAAGCCTGTATCTTGCTATTAGAGAGGAGATGGAAGGAGAGAGTAGAAACATATTTGCATGATGACAGTTCAAATGGAGAAGAAAGAAGATTATGATGAGGAAAAGTAGAACACAGGAGGTAAAAAAGAAAAAAAACTTTCTTGGAAGGAATTTTTTTAAAAAGAAAAATTTGTTTCCATTTTGCTGGGTACAGAATTCTAGTTTGGCAGTTCTTTTTTCTCTCAAGCTTTAATATTTCACTCCACTCTCACCTTGCTTGCATAGTTTCTGAGGACAAGTTGGATTAATTTTTATTTTTTCCTCAGTAGGTAAGATATTTTTCCTCTGTCTTCTTTCAGGATATTGTCTTTACTTTCATTTTCTGTAATAAAAATGATATGCTGTTGGGCAAGAGATGTACATATCTCAGCTCCACATCATTTATAGAAAATATACAAATGTGTAAATGTAAAATAAATGTCTTTAATTCCCGCCCCCCCCAAAATGATATGCCTAGATCTAGGGATTTTTAGTATTTATCCTGTTTGGTGTTCTCTGAGCTTCCTGAATCTATGGTTTGGTGTCTGACATTAATTTGGGGGAAATTCTCAGTCATTATTGTTTCAAACATCTCTTATTTTCTCTTTATTTCTTCTGGTAATCCATTATGTGTATGTTACACCTTTCGTGGTGGTCCCACAGTTCTTGGATATCCTGTTCTTTTTTCTTTCCCTGTCCTTGGTGTCTTTACTTTTCAGTTTCAAGGTTTCTGTTGAGATATCCTCAAGCTCAGAGATTCTTTCCTCAGCCTTGTCTAGCTAGCAATAAGCCCATCAAAGGTACTCTTCATTCATTTTTGTTACAGTGTTTTTCATCTCTTGCTTTTCTTTTTGGTTCTTTCTTAGAATTTCCATCTCTCTGCTCATGTCGCCCTTCTGTTCTTGCATGCTATCTACTTTATCCATCAGAGCTCTTAGCTTATTAATCATAGTTGTTTTGAATTCTTGCTGTGATAATTCCAACATCTGCCATGTCTGATTCTGATGCTTGCTCCATCTCTTCAAATTGCGTTTTTTGCAATAAATGAACAGGACAAACAAACAGAGACTCATGGACAATGGACTAGTGGTTACCAGAGGGAGAAGGGAAGGGGGAGGGGGAAAATAAAAAAATAAAATGTTTTAAAAAATTATATATATATAGTATGAAAAAAATAAATAAACTGGCATTCAAATTGTGGTTTTTGCCTTTTGGTTTGCCTTGTAATATTGTCTTGATGGCAATATTGACATGATGTATTGGATAAAAGGAACTGCTGTAAATCGGCCCGTAGTAATGTGGTGGCAAGGTAGAAGAAAGGGGAAGTATTCTGTAGTCCTGTAATCAGGTCTCAGTTTTTTACTGAGCCTATGCCTCTGCACAGTGACCTTCACAGGTGTTTTTAAGTTTCTCCTCTCTTCTTGGTTGTGGCAGGATAGCTAGAGTGGGCTGGAGTTGGATATTTCCCTTCCCTAAGTAAGTTAGGTTCTGATACTACCTCAACAGGTTAGGCATAGGTTAACTAGTTTCCCCTGAGGGCAGGCCATGTTAAGAAAAACAGAGTGCTCTGGCTATTTCACAATGATTCCTTTCCCCTCCCCCCTGCCAGAAGCATGAGGAGATCGTTTCCTATTTACAATAGGAATCTGGTTGAGCTTCTGGAGGTAAATCTCCCGATACTTTCGGGGCCACTCTAAGACTGGATCTTTTTGGAGTTTTAACTCTCAGACATGTGCATGCTGAGCCTCCAGAAATTCACTGATTGCAGTTCAGGATTTCCTACCACAACACTGGTTCCTAGGGCGATTTCTGCTTTGTATCGCTGCTCCGATTAGCCTGTCTTTGCCTGTCTCTTGGGGATAGCAATTTGCCCTGTGTCCTCCTCTGTCTTAGAAGAAATGTTGATTTTTCAGTGTGTTTGGCTTTTTACTTGTTAGGATGGTGTGTCCAACTCTCACTCTTTCAATGCAAAACTGGAAACTAAAGTCTGGTTTCATTTTCCATTGAGGTAAAATCAATTCAGTTCTTAGCCTATAAATTCTTGATTGTCTGTTGTTTCTGCTATTGTCTTGCGATGTTTTAGACTCAGTTTCTGCTGTTGTCTTGAGGTATTTTAGCTCAGTTTGAGTGCAAGGTGTAACTAGATACATATTAGCTAACCTCAGTTTTCTTGTTATTGATAAGTTTTCTTTATTATATCTTAAAGTTTTATTTCTTCTCTGCTCCAATCCTTATTTTTACAGGGTTTAATGTATCCAAAAATGAAATACACAAAACATCTAGTACTTAGGAAGGGAGGAAAAAGACATGTGTAATCTGCATCGCAATATAAAAGACAGATTCATGTTTGTGCTTGCTTCACCTCCGTACCTGCCAGAACCAACTATGGATAACACAAGCATGAAAGGAACTGACTGAAAGGTACTCTCCAAAAACACTGGAGAACCAGGCTTGGAAAATGGGCATAACCCAAGTCTGTCCATGCACCCACATACACCAACCAGGACCCACCTCAGCAACAGTCTGGCTGATAAACCAATGTAGGCACTGCATCGAGGGGACACTTGTCTCAAAGTCTGTACATCATCTCTAACCATCTCTATATTTCTGTGGCACTCCCTCCAGATTCAAAGACTTGGGCTAAACCAAATTATGTACCCTGTGAGAAGAGGAAATGCTGGTTCAGACTTTTATAGTCAAAGCAGAGTCCTTCCTCTCACCAAGACTCCCTCACTGAAAAAGACTCATAAATAAGATGAAGGTTTGAAAGTAGGCAAATAAAGCAATGACCCAAGTCCACTATAACCTACCTTTTATATATATATTTTTTATTAAAGAATTTATTTTAATTCGTTTCAAGTATACAGTGCATTGGTTAGACATATATATATAGTTCATAAGACGATCCCCCAATTACTCCCTTCCTCCCCTGTAATCCGCCCTTTAATTGCCCAATATCCACATGCAGCCCTCTTCCTCTACTTAACAGTTCCCAGGAAGAGATCCTGGAGGCCATATTCCTCCCTATTCATGTCATCTAGCAGCAATCTACTTCCCTTGAAGGGAGGAGGGCTCAATGACCCAGCCAACACTTCAACTCCCCCTTTTCTCGTTTGCCTGATGACACAGAGATGACGTCCCAGGTAGCTATATTGGCTTCCACTTCAATATATCTCCCTGTGGAAGCATTCTTCCCATGGATACTAAAACCCTTAAACCAACAAAGAACAGGTTCATGAGGATAGAAAGAAAAAAAAACCTGTGACTGTGTCACTGGGTATAATTGTGCCAACTTCCATCTCCTGGTTCTCAGCTCTATGTATTTTGACTATGGGAAGGACCAAACCATGTATTGGTCTTTGGTTTAGAGCATATGCTACATCCTGCAACATAGCATCCGAATCTCTGAGAGTGTTATGTCTTTGGTAGCCCGTGCCACACCACTGCTGTGTAAAACTTCTGGATAATGAGGTACATGATAAGACTATTGAATCTCATGACAGTAGTACATTGCTTGTTCCTTTCACTGTAAAACAATGTTAGCAGGACACCTTGGGGTTGTTTTAAGGCATTCACTACCTTCACAATTTTTATGTTAGCAGTATCAAGGAAAGCAAACATCAATCCAGGATAAGTGTCCATTCCAATGAGGACAAATAAAACTATCTTTTTCATGACGAAAGTGGTCTAATGTAGTTAAACTGTCACCAGTTAGCTGACTGGTCTTCCTAACTAATAGAATCGTAACAGAGAGTTTTACTGCAAACTGGGATCACAGCCGTGGTGCAGGTCAGGTTAGCCCTGGTAAGAGGAAATTCATGTTCTTGAGACCATATGCAATCTCCATTCCTGCCACCATGACCCTTTGCTCCTGAACCCACCAGGAAAGCCCTGGGGTTATGGAGAGGGAGGCTCTCTGACATCCACAGGGCAGATCATCTTGCCCACCTGATTAAAGGCCTTTTGTGAAGTGGAGGCCTTTTGATAAGAATTCATATGGGACACAAACATACCATCCAGCAACACTTACCTCCCCAGGTTATTGAGGGGAATCGATGAGCCAGTAAATGTGAAATGCACAGGCACACAGTCTGTACTCAAAAAATGAGTTATTACTAAAGAACAGAATAAGGACAGTGTATAACTATATCCTGAAATCATGTTGAAAAATACAATAGAGAGAAAAATAAAGTATACTATTAGTATAATGCATTAAATAACACTCAAAACAGGCTATGAGTACAAAGAAACCATATTTTTTTTTTCTAGGAAAACTTTCAGTAACCAATCAAATCCAATACTATTTACTTTAATCAGAAAAATAAAAGGTATTTTCATTTTGAAAACAAAATCACATTGTCAGGTTAAGTTCTGTGGTTGTCCAAAACTTTCTGATTTTGTTATACTCATGAGTATATGTAAATTATAGTAAAGTTTATTTGTGTGATACAGAAAACCACAACAAGAAAAGTACAATTTTTTTGAAAAGAGAATTGTTTAGAAGTTAATAATTTCCTTTCTTGTAACTCCCTCCGATGAGTTACAATGGTAGCAACTGTGGTCGACACTTTACAAAATGGGCAATAAATTTCATTAATAATTCAATTGATATTTATGGTACAAGACATTGTGTGGGTTGTGGGTTCAGGACAGAAAAGAAGATTGCTCCAGCTTTCGTAGAGCTACAACCCAATGTGGGTGGAATACAATATGATGCTGACAGAGGCACATATACTGAGCAATAAAATAAAGAGCACTGAGGTTCCCTACACATGTTACATGATGGTTGAGCATCTGCAATTTCCTTTTCCTTAGTCTCTTTGGAAAGCAGCCTCATTTCCAGAGAGAGGGGGACTGCCCAAGTGTGGGTGAAGGCTGATCCCTGGGGACGCAGCGCAGCTTGCTGCATGGCCATAAGCTGGCCAGCTTGAAGGAAAGGGTTGACTGAGCTGCCAGCGCAGTAGCAGGAAATGAAGAGATGAAGGTCTTAAGGTCACACTACATGGCAAGAACAGAGCTAGTCAAGAAAACTACAATTACAGTCCCAGGCTCCTAACATTACTGGGAGCCCCTGCTTCCTTGATATCTCATAAATCATGGAATTTCCCAGATAAATAAACTCATTTAATTACCCTCTTTGCTGCTATCACTAAACAGGTACATTTTCCCAGAGAGAGTTTTCTAGTCTTATCACAGATACGAGAGGTGGAAAACCTAAATGACACTCACTAACTGCAAACAGATGAAACTCTGTCAGCTTGAAAACCCCCACAACGATTTGCAGCACTTTTCTCCAGCGTTACACATCTGCCCCCAGGAAACGTTCCAGCCATTTTACTTCCATCCTACCTGGCATGCCACTTCACTGCAGGTTCCTTTCCATACTCTTGCATGTTTCTGCGCATGTGAATTTGTGTGTGAGTGCTACTGTCATTGCCTTGAATGCCCAATGTTTGTATATTTTAACTCTCCCATACACATTATCATGGTAGCAGCCTCATAATTGGTTCCCAATAAACACTTGGTCACCATCTGAGAAAAATTTATGGGTAAAGATACCCTAGAGTGCTATTCCTTTGTTCTCTGCATCTAGTGACCTTCAGTGAAATCTCTTGCTCTCGGCATTAATGTTCCCAGTGCTTTCCATTCAGCCTAGACAGACCCTATGCATTGTCTCCCACACAAATCAGCCAAGCACTATGAGTCTCACTTCCAAGAGTTTGTTGTCACCTTTGAAGTGTGATATGAGGGACTGAGCTTTTCTACTTCCCTCCACTGATGCCTAAAATTTAACCATGAGAGATTCATTCACCTGTACTCAGCATATCATTTTCCTGATACTCTTTGTTAACGGTTTTTCCTTGAGCCTCAAAGAACATTGAGTCAGGAACCAAATGACTCCCGTGGAAAGCTTTGAGATCCATGAGGCCTTGGTCAAGTCACGTATGCTCTGATTCTATTCTGAACATGAGGTGCTGCCCAAAACTACCTGAAAAGTGGACAAAACAATGCAAGGAAGTACTTGGCACTGTGCTTAGCATGGGGCCAGGGCTCCAACAACAATAGCTTTCCTTGTTACTTCTCCAGTTTCTCATCTATAAAATGTAGCTTACACTATTTTTCTTGCCTGTCTTATACATGCCCAATCCCCTTCAAGGTCAACTTCCTTTAACATCGTGACTTTTAAACATATTTAATCTCAACTCACAAGAAATATATTTTACATCATGAATCCAGTGCACACACATATCTAACTGAAATAAAAGTTTCAGTTATAACTGTATAATTGTATTAAACAATACTTACTAGAGCACTGCAGTTTGATATTTTCTATTCAATTTTTATTTCATTTTCTAAAAAAAAATCCTGGTTGAGACCCACTAAACAGCTATTATGACTGGTTACTGAACTATGAATCATAGTCTGAAATATATGACTCGATCATCTAATGTCAAGTCTAATGTCTAATAACTAGCAAACATAAGTTTTCTTTTAGATCCTTCCTGAGTTATCCACTTGCGAGCTGTCCCTTGGTGTTGCTGGCACTTTCCTTTGCTCTCAGTTCTGCTCCCCCACCCTGTCCCATCTTACTCCCATCATTATGTGGAACTCTTGGGCACAGCCCTCTCCACAGGCTGCAGCTCCCTCCGCTCAGGGCGCAAAGGAGCGCCCTTCCCTTTGCCTTCCTGTCTCCTTGTTTTCAGCATATGGCTAAATGTGGACATCAAAATATTTTTGTTGAAGATTTGAGCAACTAAAGGAAATTATGTTGTAGTAGAGAAAACAAAGAACATCACACCTGGAAGTTAGATCTCTCTAGGTAGATGACCCCTCATGTGCACTCCACAATCTTACCTGGTTCCCTACCCTGAGGATTGCTCCTCCTTTCCAAAATACCAGTATCTTCCACCTTTCCACTCCCATCCGGAGAAACTCCCCTCCATCCTACCTGTCAGGAAATACTATCCCTGACCAGAGGTTTGATCTCCTCCCAGAAAGGACTATCCTTTTCCTCCTTAGTACAATCTACATTAAGCATTCTGGATGACTGGGGACTCAACCTCAAGTCCCACTGAGCAGTCTAGGAGGGCATTATTTTGCGCTGTAAGTCTGCAATGAAGTCCAGGGTAGATGTGAGCTCTGAGTCGGGGACCCCTTTCTTTTTTCTTTACTCTTTTTTAAAACATTTATTTATTTATTTGTTTGTTTGTTTATTTATTTATTTATTTATTTTATTTAAGTGAGGCGACCCTTGGTCGACCTCACAGATTGCAGGACCTTGTTAGCTTACAATCCCTTGTTTGTTTGTTTGTTTGTTTGTTTGTTTATTTAATTTTTTATGCCTACAGCACCTGGTCTTCCTAAGTGGTCTTCCATCCAAGTTCTAACCAGGCCCAACTCTGCTTAGCTTCCGAGATCAGACAGGATCGAGCTTGTTCAGGGTGGCATGGCCTTAGATGAGACCCCTTTCTAATCCTGCTTTCAGTGTGAGTACAGGCACCTTCTCTCCATTATCAGCAGGTTACTGCTGCACCCACCACACACCTGAGGACAAGGCACTTCACAAGTCTGTTACTCACCTGAGGACAAGGCACTTCACAAGTCTGTTTAGCTTAAACCTCAGAGGCACATTCTCTCTTCAGAGTTAGCCCATTCATATTGTCATGCCAAACAGTGTTTAGTTCATTTCCCCATAACCCTCCACACCTCCTCACCCTTTCCCCTTCAGACTATCTGGTAACAAAACAGAGGTCTTCACTGGGCCGCACAGCCCAGATACAGCTCTCTTTGCTGCACAAAAAAGAGTTTACAGTCTGTGACTCTTCTAAGACTCCGATAAATTCTTAGCCAAGAGCCCTCCTTCTCCATGTATTCAGTCTGCAAGAAGAGAAAGAGGAAGCTTATTTTCCGGATACAAAAGATTTTATAAGAATCCGATGAAATAAATTTTAAAAATTATCCTCATTATTGAAAGAAAACACGATCTTATACCTTATGTCTTAATCTCTGCACTATAGTACATGTGCATTCATTAGGAAATTTTGCAACCAGAGATTTTAGAGAAAGGAGGAGCACTAAGGCAGGGAGGCAGAGAGACTAGGAGGAGGTAGAAAGATCAAGTGGAGCATTGAAAAGTGAAGATGGACATTAACCATTTGATGATTGGGAGCCTCAGTCCTGGAACCCATAGCACACTTGAACTTCCCACCAAAGTAATGGCCTCACAGATCCTGCAAAGACCATTCTTTTGCTTTCTGAGAGCCTCCTAAGCATCTCCAACCAGTCCCAGAGCTAAATCCTGGAGTCTCAAAGACACAGCTCCTACCCTTGAAGAGCTTACTATTTAACAGAATCAAGAAATGTAAACAGTAACACATCTACTAGTGTAAGTTTCCACAAAAGGGAGGATATTGTCACAGGAGGCAAAAGAGTCAAGGAAGGCCTCTTTGGTGAGGCATTTGAATAGAATGCTGAATGGTGAATATGAGGCCTGTTAGACAAGGTGACCGGGGAGAGCTTTCAAGTCAGAGCATTCAAGGTCAGAACACACAGTCTTTTGTGGAGACGCCCACAAAAGGCTTATGGAACAGAGGCAGAAGATCAGGCCAGAATGGTTGGCTGGAAATCTCTTTCAAAGACTCTTACATGTCTCGTTAGGGGCTTAGGGTTCTCTCTCGGAAAATAGGCAATCATGCAAGAATTTAAGCAAGGGGGTAGTGGTGTTAGATTTGCATTTTTTGAAAGATCCCTTTGGCTTATCCATGGAAAATATACCATAAAAGGGGGCAGTAACTGCTATTAAGAAAAAACATACCTGTGCATGAATGAAATGACATTGGAAAGGTCAGAGCTGTGGTCAATTTTCCATTGGAAAAGAAATCATGCTGCGGGAAATCATCGAGGTGGAGAGCACTGAGCATCGGAATGGTGGGGAAGGGTGCTGACTGACTCACAAGCTTATTGATCACTTAGCACCTACCTCGTGTTCTAGACCCCGAAAGCAGACAGTAGTTTGGGGTGATGAAGATTCATGGAAAGGATTTGGGGAGGAGGAGGATGAAGACCTAAGCATGCTTCTATGCTGAAAGGGGAGAACCAGTGGAGCAGAATTTGACTGTGGTTTCGAATAGTGCATAGGAGCCAAGTAGGCAGAAGAGAGAAACACATATTAATAAAATCCTTTGAGACTAAAACTCTTTTGACAAATTCATGCTCTGTCAGAGTGAAGAAGTTTGGGACTCAGGACTGGCTGCAAGGCCCGGTCTCTGTGGAGCAGGTACTGGCAAAGTCTCAGGCGTTGCCTTTCCAGTGAGTGCTGACCTGGGCTCTTGGGCCTCACAAGGCCATTCTCCCCCAAATTAGAAAAGTAATGCCTGGTTTCAACCCCATTTCACTTTTGCGTTACTAAATCCAAGGGAGGCAAGAATGTCCTCTGCTACTGGGAGGGAAAGATCATCTCTTTTAGAAGATGAGAATTGTGGCTCTCAGTGGGAAGCCTCATTCTAGGAGACCTGAGCTGCCCAGTTCTGACCTCCATATCATTTGTTCTTACCTCTATTATAGCACCTATCACACACACTGCATTGTAAAGCTTTATTTACCTGACAAGCAATAAGTTGTTTTCCTTATGAGACGATAAGCTTTCTGATAGACCTAGCATTTTGGAATCTCTTCCAGGGCCTGCAACTTATTGTATGTTCAAGAAAGTCAAGATTGGAAATGAATCAATGTGCGCTGCTTACCCTAGTTCCAGACTCCTTTGCCTCTTCCCTGAATTAGCGCAACAACCTGACAACTGGGAGTCCCCCTCTAGTCTAGCCTCTTTCCCGCTGTTCATCACATGAAGGAGAGACCAGAGTGACCTTTCTAATATGCAAATTCTATCACATCTCTCCCCTGGCCCAAAAACTTTGAATGCTCACAATTATTCTTGGAATGACTTCCAAACTCTTTAACCCAACTAATAAGGCCTGTTGTATCTGGCCAGCTTCTCTCTCATACCCCACCCCCACCCGCACCCCCACCAGCTCAAGCTCAGGTCCCTAATGATGCTTTTAGTTCACCAAATGCGTCCTGCTGTCTTTATTGCCTCTGGTCCTTCGCATGTGCTGGCAACAGCCTTAAATTCTCCTCTTCCCATCTCATTTAGATAACTCCTTCAGGTCTAACTTACTGTCTTGCTGTTGCCTTCATTAACCTCCCCAGAGGAGGTTAGATACCCCTTTACTCAGTTTTCACAGTGCTCTGTGCTTCCCCTTCAAAGTACTTGTACCTTTATTACAATTACCTGTTGACTCATCTGTATCTTCTATTCAACTGTAGATCTTATGAAGGCCAGATGTGTCTGTCTTACTCACCAGGATATCCTCAGAAAATAATAATGCCCGACACTCGGTGTACCAAGTGTGAAATAAATAAATGGATTCCGGAAAGGCGAAAGAAAATAATAGCTGCCAGCAGAAAAGAAGACAAAGGAGGAGGCAGTAAATGTGAGAATTAAAGAGAAGTAAAGGATATATAATTTAGAGTCCATGGGTAAATGAAACGGGCGCACAGATGAATGACAGTGGGTCTGGGGGAGAATTCTAAGAGTTTTATTTAGACATGTTCGACTTTAGGTCCCTGCGACATGTTTGAGTAGAAATGACAAATAGGAAGTTGGAAATCACTGTCAGGAGAGAATACAAGCCGAAGCCAGAGCCTTAAGAGTCATAGCAGGAGGGGATGAAGTGAGGATATGCAGAGTAGGGGTGGACCTTGTTCAGAGAGAATGACAGGGACAAACTTGAAGAGAGAGAGAGAGAGAGAGAGAGAGAGAGAGGAAGAGTCCGAGGACCAAGGCAAGGATGATGGCTTTTAGGGTAAGGAGATCTTGGGCATATTGAGAGAGCAATAGGAAAGTCGTGAGTGAAGAGTGAAACATCAGGAACAGGAGACAATTGTTGGAGGAAGGCCCCAGATGGGTGGGCAGTGCTGGGCGTGAGGCACAGGTGGCAACATCAGCTCTGGAAAGGAGTAAGGACACTCCTTCCTCCCAGTAAGGCAGGAAGAAACAGATATCACAGATGTTAGAGGGAGGAAAGCCAAGGGCGACCATGCCTGACAACCTCTCCTTTCTCTGTGCAATTGAAGGTTACCTCATTTAAGAGTGTGGGAGTCCAGTTCCGGCCTTACCAGGTAAGGGCAGTGTGGCCTTGGGCTATTCACAGAAATAATCTACCTCAGAGTGCTTTGAAAATCTCTTCCAACCTGATCATTTCATTTACAGAGACTCTTCATTTCCATAAAAACATTTATTTGCTACACAACATAAATTTCAGTTAAGCTATCTAAACCTCGAAGGTCTCAACTTGTTACTGAAGCAGAGTGTGTCGAAGGAACAACAAAAAAGGGGCACAGGAGTCCACCAGTCTCACAGCTGAAGTGCACTAGCCTTGCTATTCAGAGAAGGGTTTAACCCTCGTACTAGCAAAAGATAAGTACTGACTACGTGGCTTATTAATTCTTATTATCTCTCCAGTGAAGCAAAAATACATGTAGCATAAATACTGCTTTGAATAAATTTATTAATTTGTTAATTTGCACAACAAAAACCTGCTCTGTGCAAGGCACTAATGCGTGTTAAGGAATCTATAGAGATGAACAAAAAACCAAACTGCACTACTAAGGCAAGCAAGGATATTAGCGCGTATCGTTCAGTAGAAATAGAATGTAAACCACGTATTCAATTTAGAATTTTCTAGTAACCATGTTAAAAAAAGAATCAGGTGAAATTAATTTTAATGTCTTCTTAAATTCAATATATCCAAAATATTATTGTTTCAACATGTAATAAATATTTTTAAATTACTAATATTTATGTTCTCTTTTTTCCCATAGTAATCTCTCAAGTCCTATGTGTATTTTACACTTACATCACATCTCATTTCGGATAACCAAGTTGCACGTGGCTCCTGGCTACTCTTATTAGACAGCACAGTTTTAGAGGGTCTCTAAGTTTTAAGGTAAATGTCAAAAGGGGGCTTCTTGGTAACCCCTATATGCACTGCCTCCCCGGGTGCCTGTCAGAGGCCGGATGAAGCAGGGGTATGCCCAGCAGGCGAATGTTTGTTCTAGCTGCTCGGGGCTAAGGAGAAAGGCTGGCCTCGCCTTTAAAACCCCATTCCACAGTCACTCTGAGTGTGCGAGGCAGAGGCAGAGCCATAACCTCAACCTGTCCAACCTCAACAATTACCGAACCAAACTTCCTCCCCAGGGGACTGAAGAAAAGATAGTTATTGTCTTTCTTTTGGCGACCCTCAAAGTCACCACTAAGCACTGAGGCTGTTTGTTCCATAGAAGTTCAGTTATAAATGACTTGCAGCTGTGAAACTGTTTTCAGGCTTCCTCTGGTCTCATCAGCTGGCCACCCCTTCATCTTCACTGCCACTGTATTTACTCACAGAGGTGGACATCTGGAGTTTTCTTTTCATTTGCTTAGCATCTTTTCTTTTGCAGAACTGCCCCACCCCACTATTCACGCTTCGTCTAATTTTGGTGGGGCTGTCAATCACAGGGGACTTACCCACTCCTATCATACAAGTGGACACTTGACCCATCCTGAGCCACCCAGATGCTCTCTTCTTGGAAATTAATAATTCAGCAGAAACCAAGAGGCTGCAGGCATGTTGGAACCAGAGCCTAAGGTCCACCTAAGTGCCTGAGACCTGTGCTTTCAAAGCCTAGTATTTCTTTGATTCTGAAAGCTATCCTTTTTATACCCCATCAATTTCGCCTTCTTTTTTCCCCCTCAAGTTAGCCAGAACCCATTTTTGTTGCTTATAACCAATGAATCCTGATATAAAATTTTAACCTCATATGTATGTATATGCATATATATACATATGTACACATATGTATATACGTATATAATTATATGTATACATGCATGTATATATTTGACTTCTGTCATCTATATGCAATATGTTTATTTAATTTCCTTTTTAAACTGTGCTAAATATAAGCTTTTAATGTTAGCAGCTAGGGTTGTTTGGTTTTGTTTTTTGAACAAGGGTCATTGGAAGTTTCCAAGCCTCACCATACTCCAAAATCGGGTTGCGTCCAGGTGAGATCACACCACCTGCCACCTCTGGGCTTCATAGCCAGGTGGCCAGTGGGATCCTGGAAAGAAGAAGGCCACCTTGGCTCAGTTCCTGGTGGAGACACTGCCCTTCAGGCCACTTCGTACAACTGCTTTCTATGGATGTCGGTCAGCACTTCTCCTCTTATGGAGGAACTTGATTTTTAATATTTTATTCAATATTTTAAATATTTTAATATAGCTTCAGCAAAAACAAATAGATGATGAGGTGAATAACATACTCTTAGACTGAAGATATTATACAAGAATATTCTTTGTGCTTCAAACCATGGTGTGATGTAATCACGGGACAATTATGGATTTGTTTTACTTCAGAGGTAGTGCTTTTTCTTAGCTAGGAAAAGGTGCTCTATCTCAAGTGTTATGTTTAACTGAGAGAATGAAGGATGACACAAATTAAAATTCTGTTTATTTAACCCACTTCCCAAATATACATAAGATATTCGGAAAGAGCTAAGGAAATTGGGGACTATTATGTCAATAATCAGACACTGCACATTACTTTGTAGAAATATGTGTTTATATATATTTTGAGCTGTGATATTTTCATCAATGACATAAAAACACAAAAAGAGAGACTATAACTCTTTTGACATATAGAAATACATGCCATCACAGCAGCTGACAACGGAGGAGACACGAGCACTTGACTTTACAATGAACATTCATCCAGAAAACCAGAACATGTTTTGTTTTGTTTTTTCACTAGGCAAAGAATTTTATTAACCTTTGTTTCAAATTTTATTCCCAGGCTTCTTCACCTTAATTAGCTGCAAAGAATGATTTGTATATAAGCAAAAACTGGAAAGAGCTGCAGTGTCCAAGGGGCTTGGGCTTAAAAATGTCAGAGATTGAGATTTTATCAGATCCACTAAAAAAAAATTTTTAAAGCAGTCATAATATTAAATAGAAACTCCCAGTAACTTCTTCAAGTTTTATCTTCTTCAGAAGTTGACTCAGTTCAGTTTGTTTCATTCTTGGAAGCTTCATCAAAATTCTCCACAAGATCTGGAACCTCATCATCGTCATCCTCTCTGGTAGCAAGTGGTGCTTTTCCATCCACAGATTGTTTGAGCAGAGCTTCAGCTAGTCTCTTTAAACTAGTCAGACTGTCTGCATCAAGCTGGTTTAAGATGCTGGGCAGCATTTCTGTCAGTTACTTTGTTTCAGCAAGGCCTGTAATGGTGAAAGTGTTTGCTGCCAGAGATGCCTGAACTTTAGGATTGTCAAAGTGGATCACTGCTCCTTGGTTTGTGAACATATTCACCTCTTCAATACCAGAGATATTGTTTACCACTAACTTCTTTAAGGAGAACTGAAGTTTCTTATCATCTGCTGTAGCTGTTCTGTGAACCACCTTCTTTCTGCGAGTAGTTCCTTTCCCAGAAACGCACACCTGTACCTGCAGTAAGGCAAATTTCTTCTGGTTCATGATAGTTTCTTTCATCTGTTGGAGAGGAAACGGGGTCACGCGGGGGTCTAGGGTTGGCACTCAGAGGGTCTTGGGCAGACCAGCTGAGAATAAGAGCACACAGGCAGGGACGCAAGATGACAGAATGTGGTTTTAATCATAAGGAAGATGAGCTGCGTTTTAAAGTTTTATTGCAAGTTGGTAGTCAGAAAACCTGATTTTTCCCCCTCAGTTCAGGTACTGCTGCTTATCAGCTGTGAGTCCTTGGTGATGTTTATGCCCAACCAGAAAATAGAAGCAATGTGTAGACTCAGGCTGGGTGCACGTTGAGCCTAAGTAAATAAGAACATGGGCCCTGAGTCAGACCTGCATGTTCTGGCTCTGCTTCCACTAGCTTCTTACCTTCCTGACCTCAGGGTCTTCAGCTGTGGGGAGGTAATATCTCCTGGTGTTGTTGGGGTTGTTAAACAAAGGCAGCGTAATTAAGCCACCTAGCATGGTGTTCATGCTGAATAAATGCTAGTTCCCTTCTCTTTTTATTTTTTTGGTTAAAACTTGAAATCCACATATTTTCTTTTACCCAACTGGATTTAAAAGTATAAAGAAAAAAAACACACATAAAAGGTAATCAGAAATAGAATATGAAATCAGGGAGAGAGGAGAATAGAATCCAGGCTTGACACTCAGAGAGTTTTTGCCTCAGCAGCCTACTTCCAGGGAAAGAATCATTGCTAATGAGTCCAGTAGAGCCAGGTGACTTGGCTCAACACTTAGGACACATGTAACACTAGTTAAACAGAAAAGACATTTTGTTGCAAAAAGACAGATTTTTGACCCTCACTGCTGCAATAGAGGGACTGTTAGATAATAGAACAGGAGGGGAAGCTCCTCTGTGGTATAGAAGAGCCTCCTGAAAGTTGGGTGGCCTATAACATCCCTTGTACTCCGCAGCTTCAAACTAACACATTTGCATTAGAGCATTCCCTAGCATTTCTACGATATAACTTAGGAACAGGAACACCTAGAAATAGAAAAACAATTGATAGAGGCAGAAAATCCATAAACAATTATGTCTCTGCAATTAATACCAATGCTGAGAAGTAACCAGAACTGTATGGGTTGTGGCCAGTGCAAAACAGCAAAGGGTGAGCGGGTGGCACCCTGAACTGGGTGTGCAGATTACACTGGCCAGAAACAGAGCCCTAGTGTCTCTGGTTAATAACATCCCAGTAAGAGGGTAACATGGCTCTTTCTACTTTATATCATTTTCAATTTGGTTTAAATACCCCCTCCCCCAAGTGAATATGGTTAATTTCATAGTAGGAATTCAACCTATCCTTCTGTTGACTTTTAAGGTTCTGAATGAAATGAACCCTACTAAAATAGTTGAGGGGAGAGTTGAGTTCCTCAATAATACTATAAGCTCTTGTTCGTTGTCACACCAGAACCCAGCACTGGGCCTGCACGTAAGCACTCTTTTTGTGCATCACTATTTTGAATAGAAAGAAATAGACCCAGTCAGGTATGTGGCAATGACCACGTTCCTAGATCAAGCAGACACATGAGGGTTTCTCCCTGCTTAGATATATTGCTCCTTACACCAGAAGGTAACCAAGGGAAAAAAATAAAGGCAGAGAAAAAAAATGGGGAAGAAAAATGAGAAAAGAATATTCCACAGTCCCATCTTCAGCTCAATTCAGCCTGTCGTTTGCTGCCTGAACTATTCCTCTTCTACCCCCATTCTCCTCAACCCCACCCCCCATAACCCTTTCTCTTTCCGGGATGACCCTCTCAGTGTGGTAATTTGCTAATGGCTAATAGAAGAACACTAGAGGGGATATTCTTAGGCTCCCAGATAGCAATTTCATTTTTAGTGGTGGCTTTTGGGGACACAATGGCTCTGCCCGGAAATGTTGGAATAATCATAAAAATGGGTATGGATTCTCTGCAGTTCTGCCGAAAAGTTATAAGAACAGTGTTATGGACTGAACGGTCTAAAATTCATAGTTGAAGCCCTAACCCCCAATGTGATTGTATTTAGAGACAGGGCCTTTAGGAAGGTAATTAAGGTTAAATGGGGCCCTAATCTGATAGGATTGGTGTCCTTATAAGAGAATGAGACACTAAAGTTCACATGCAGAGAGAAGGCCATGTGAGGACACAGAGAAAAGGTAGCCATCTGCAAGCCAGGAAATCAGCCCTGCTGGCACCTTGATTTTGGACTTCCAGCCTCCAAACTGTGAGAAAGTAAATTTCTGTCCTTTAAGCCACCCAGTGTGTGGTGTTCAGTTCTGGCAGCCCAAGCAGAGTAAAGCAGATGGTCAATGACTACATGGGGAGGTCTCTGTCAGTACACTAAGGAGTAGGAAAAATAGTGCTACAGAACAAACGTGAGGCATCCTTCTGGAGCTTCAAATTCACACTGAGATTTGTGAGAAACATTATTTTTACATTAAAACGAACAGATGTATTCTGGGATACGGTGCGAAATTTACTTGACTTTTTAAGCAAAGTATGATATAGCAAAGAAATTGCTCTGCCCTATTGTCTGCCTCCAGTCAGGGAAATAGACATTCCAGTGCAGGGATTTGGTTACACAGGCGATGGAAGCACCAAGGGGTCAAACAAGGGACAGTGCCTCCCATTGGCCAGAGGGCAAGGGATGCTGGGCAATGTAGTTCCCTACCATACAAGGCAGAGGAGAAGGGGAAAAGATCTGAGAGCAAACTGGTCAGCACACAGCAAGTAGGTATATTGTGGTGGGAAAATCCAGGGAACACTGGTTTAAGAGACTTTGCTTGCATTTTTCCTAGATCTGAAGCTCAGTGAAAAGATGGGAGTATTTCATCATCTGTTGATTAGGTTACTTCTTTCTTTTACATTGACATGGAGATACTTTAATTGGTGAACCTTCATAGAAGTTGCCTGTATGCTTAACTTCATGATCAACCTATGACCTCCAGGTTCATGTGAACACCTGGCTTCTCTGGCTGCACTCATTTCCAGCTCTCATCCTCTCAAGCCAGAGCAGGACAAGAATACCCTTAGTTTTTTGGGAACGGCCATGTCAGTCAACCATCCTAATTTTCCTTGTGTCACAAATAGATTGGGGATTGAAAAGGCATTTGCTAACTCCTTGAGTCTCCCAGGCTCCTCTGACATGTTATGCTTCTGTGGCTTTGCTCCTGCTGATCCCTCGGCTGCTTCTGCCTGTCCAAATCCTACTTATTCTTTGAGGACTCAGTAAACACCAACACCTTTCCCAAGAGTGAATGTAAACCCTTTCTTCCTCTGGACTTCTTCAGCACATTGATTTTCTTTCTGTTTGGCACTTATTTTCATCTTCTTTTTATTAGAATGAGTTGCTGAAAGGCTGTCTCTCTAGCTGGACTGAAAAACCCAGGGGGACAAGGACTGTATCTTTTTCATCTTTGTAGCCTCTGCAGTGCCCTGGTATATAATCAACATTTATTGAAATAAAATGGGAAGAATTTTGTATGATTTTAAGAGACTGGGTCTATTATAGACTGAATGTTTGTGGCCCACCAAAATTCATATATTGAAATGCTAACCCACAATGTGATGGTATTAGGAGGTAGAACCCTTGAGAGGTAATTAGATCATGAGGGTGGAGTCCTCAGAAACAGAATTAGTGCCCTTATAAAAGAAACCCCAAAGAGCTGCCTCTCCTTTCTGCTATGTGAGGACACAGTGAGAAGATGGCCATCTACGAGCCAGGAAGTGGACACTCACCAGATACCGAATCTGCTAGCACCTTGATTTTGGACTTCTCAGCCCCTGGAACTGTGAGAAATAAGTTTCTATTGTTTATAAACCGCCTATGATAGTTTGTTATAGTAGCCCGAACAGATTAAGAGAGGATCATTTTCCCAACTTTTGTGCCAAGCTATGAAGACCAAAGTATAAAATGTACTGCTACTGTGCTCAGTGGCTGCAGGCTTCGCAACAACTTGTTGGTAGCTATGGAGTTAATTTTAACCTGAAGCAGATCATCTCTCTACTTTCAGTTCTCTTATTCCTCCCTGCTTTCATTCTAGCAAGTTCAAAATCACCCATTGACATGACAGAAGAAATCTCATTCATTTTTCAGCTCTGGAAAGATGACTCCTATACCTTAGTAACTGAGGGTCAGAAAAGGAAGGTTAAATTTGCTGAAGAGCTCAGGCCATTGTAACTAGGAGACGGAATAATTTAGCCAAGAAAACTCAGCTGTGATAGGGGGACTAGAATCCTTTTCCTGACCTACTGGATGACCTTTAGCAAGTCATTTCACCTCTATTTATTCATTTCTATAAAATGAAGAGATTGAACTAAATGCCTTAAAAATCAGTTTCAGATCTAAAAATCTTATGATTCTGTAATTAAAGTCTATAAAACTCTTCTTCAACTTTATTGAGATATAATTGACATAAAAATTGTATATATTTAAGGTAAATAATATGATTTGATGTACAGATATGTGTGAAATCAAGTTAATTAACCCATCCATGACTTCACATAGTTACCTGTTGTGTGTGTGTGGCATAAGAACACTTAAGATCTACCCTCTTAGCAAGTTTTAAATATATGGCACAGTATTATTAACTGTAATCATCATTCTGTACATTTGATCCCCATGTAAAACTCTAAGTTGACTTACGCCAAATTTAATAAATTTTAATGATTAAATTATTTGGGAGGGTTTAAGTTAAAGTCCAAGGAAAGCTCTTACTAAACTACCCAAGAGGTAACAGTACACTTCAGTTATTTGGAGGCCTCTCCAATGCCTGACTTGAATTCCAGCTTTCAAATGCATGGCTCACCTGCTCTCTCAAAGCCACCCGGCAGCTAAGTGCTGACATGCCACTTTTAGAGAACAGAAGCAGCTAGGGAGAAGACAGCAGAGCGGAAGCTGCCCTTTACTCTGATTTAAGTTTCTTCCACCCTGTCATGTTGATCTCTTGCCTGTCCCTAGCATTTGATCATCTCTTTGGAACCACGTTAATTGCTTTTTTGCTTCTTTTTTTTTTTTGCTTGTTCAGATAACATTCTGGTATCATCTTCAAAGGCCAAATGTCTGGAATAGAAACAAGATGACATCTAATAATTTACTGGCCTCTGCCTCTAATTAATAATTTTGGACACTTTAACCAAGGAACCTGTTATTAGGAAGCTCAAAGTTTTAATTAGAAAGGGCAGGGAGATTTGTGTATTAAGAGGAGATTAGTAGTTACTCTTAATTTTCTCTGTGAACACTCTGATGTATAAGGAAAGAAAAAATGAATAAAAAGGACCAAGAGATATCTGACTTAGTGGGTATTTTGTTGTTTGTGTGTATTTTAAGTTTTTTATTTTTAAACCAAAGAGCAATTTCTGGGTGAAATTTCAGTACTATTACTCCTTTTTAAGGGAGTTACCTTAAATAGCAAAAGAGCCACCAAACTTGCATAGAACAGGAAGCTGGTTCTTTTTGTTGAGCTGAAAAATAAATCAGAAAACTTAGCTGGAGAATAAAGAAGTTGCTTTTCTAATACTTCCTCTGTGGTATCCTAAACACTGGCACTGGAAATAATTTTGAGAGCCTGCAAAGCCTTACAAAAGTAAAGAGCCCTGATGTTTTCTGAAGAACAAATTCCACTCTGACTTCTTCAGGACATTTCCTGACTTCTTTCCTCTACAATCAGCCAAAAGGTCGTGGCTGTAGCCATTCAATAGCATTAACTAACACTGTCCAGTGCTTTATCTCTGGAGTCAGACCGCCGAGTTTGAAGCCTGGGTCCACCAATCACTAGCCACAAGACCTTGGGCAAGTTACTCTTTAAGCCTGTCTCCTCTGTCATGTGTCCTAACATTTACGATAGACCGAGACCAAAAGGGGACCTTTCACTGCCCTCGTCCACATTCTTGTCACATTTTTGTCAATCTTGTCAGCTCATGGGATGTATCAGTTATCTATTGCTGTGTAACAAATTACTCAAAACCTAGTTGTGTAAAACAATAAATGTTTATTTTCTCACAGTTTCTAAGGGTCAGGAATCCAGGCATGGCTTAGGTGGTGACTCTGGCTCAGGGTCACGCAGATTATAGTCAGGGTGTGAGCTAGGGTTATAGTCTCATCTTAGAAGTGACATCCAATCCTTTTTGCACCTCTCGTGGATGAAGGATGGGAAGCCCAGAAAAGTGAGGTACTTTACCTAATTTCCTCCATCCTGTCCTTGTAGACCTAGCTGACCACTTTCTGGAGACGGTTCTGCAGAGTAGGGATAAAGTTTTGAGACCTTGACATAGAGTCCTTGTGCTCAGACTTGCTGGCTTAAGTCAACAGTGCTAGAAAACTCAGTTAACTATAACCAAGTAGTGTGGCATTGTGGAAAGGGCAGATGCTTTAGACTGAGACAGGAATAGGTTAGAATCCAGGCTTTACTACTTCTTACCTGCATGACATTAGTTACCTCACTTATAAATAGGAGGATAAGAGAATCTACCTTACAATGTTGTCAACATTTATAAATAAGGTCCATAATTGTGACAGTGAATATGTCAGACCCAGTTCTACAGTCTCTTTTAAATCTCTTTCAGATTTTTCCTCCCTAATCATTCATCCAGAGACATTCCCCTGGTCTGGTCCTCACCCGCTCATCCGAGGCCCTGGCAGTCTTCCTACCGGACTCTTGGCCTTAAGCTGGTTCCACCCCTCAGCACCACCTTTCCTTTTCTTTCAGCTTTGCATATGTGCTGCCAGGTTCATTTTCCTTTGTCACTTTCTCCTTTCACCAAGCCACTTTTCTGTTCTTATACTACCTCCCAAGTACTTGTGGTACTAAATGTAATTTCTCTGCATACCCACCTTTCAGAGCTTCTCATAGGCCTTAGTCCTTAGTGTTCCTCAGGGCCCACATGATTCTCTACTCAGTGGGGTCCCCTCACTGCTCTTCTCCTCCTGGAGTCTCGCACATTATTTCTCCTGACTGTAGTGACCTCCCCGCCCCTTCCACTGATGAAATCATGTCCCTAATTTAGGGCCCAAGCTAAATCCCACTTGCCACAAAGGCTTCTTCTACCACACTAGCTTAACTCAATTCAACCTATATTTATTAAGCAGCTGCAAGGAATTGTGATAAGAGAGGTCATAAAGTTGAACAAAATACATAGCTTTTGTTTTTCTGGGGAAAAAATTTCTGAAAAGTGGCATTTCAGCTGGGATTAGAAGGAGTTCAGGGTTTTTCTAGGGTTAGGCGCGCAAGGTAGAATGCAATGGATCTAAATGGTTGGATTAGTTTTTAGTTGTTGCAATAGCCATATTTATGCAATGAGACCCTATCCTTCCTGGCCATAGATGACACTTGACACAAGCTGCCATTCAATTTTCTTACCTGTGAATTTGAAATTAGGTTAATAGGTTCTGGTTAGTCTCTATCTCTGCAAATGAAGACTTTGAACTTGGAAATGTAGAACAGCATTACTCTACCATATACCCAACATGCAGGAGAAAAAGAGAAATAAAACACACACTTAGAAAAGAGGAGACGAGGCCATAGGGCTGCTGGGAGGGCCATCATTTCCCAGGTCCGGGGTCCATTTTTTTGCGAAGCTTAACCAGATGTTTTGCCTGTAGGTTTTATGATATTTCTTCATATCCTTATAATACGATTTCTTTTTGTTGTTGTTTATTTGTGTATTTCAGTTACTTACAACCAAAAATGTTAACTAAGACACAGGCTTAAATATTGGAATTTATAAAAAGAAGTCAGGGCCTGAGATGTTCGTTCCCCTTTGACGAGAGTAGAGGTGGGAAGTACTTGGCCATCACGCAGGAAGGGTATGTTGCTGTAGACACACCCTGGAGGGCATTGAATGTCATACAT
This sequence comes from Pteropus medius, assembly GCF_902729225.1. Classification (NCBI taxonomy): domain Eukaryota; kingdom Metazoa; phylum Chordata; class Mammalia; order Chiroptera; family Pteropodidae; genus Pteropus; species Pteropus medius. The sequence goes on from NW_024344240.1 coordinate 25,499,206, forward strand.
AGAAACTGAGATCATACTGCTTAAAAAGTAAAGAACTACTGAAGTTTTGTGCAGAAGAATAATTCACAGTTTCAGGTGTGGGCTTCAGAAAGCTGAGTCCAGATGGAAGCAGTGCAACATGAATGTGAAACGCAGCTGGTAAATGACAATATTTTCTAGCTATGTTTCTAGACCATGGGCAAATTACCTAACCTCAGTTTCTGCATTTGTAAAATGAGAATATTAATGCTTAGCTCATAAGATTTGGGGGGAAATTATATAAAATAATAATAATAAATTGCCAAATAGTAAACGCTCAAATGATAGCTATTATTATTTTAATCTTTCTTTTCTCTAAATATCTGTGGTACTTATTACTAATACCATACACATTAATCTTATTTATTTTTATATTATTTTAAGTATACTGATTTTACCTCATAATCAGATCAAAAGCCTCCATGAAATAATGACATCTTAAACTGTTTTTAAATCTCTCATAATTCTTATATGAGCTTCTGGGCCCAGAGTATGAAGAACTAAATACTCTGATTGATTGGTTGTTGGCAGCAAAAAAACCACTCTGTTCTGGCATTTAGTAGCTGATAAACGTTTCCACATGTTGACTCTTCATGAACTGATGGTCTGTGTTTGGGGCTTAGCAGAAAAATGACCACATCACTGAAGCCACTTCCCAAATTACGAGATTTAATGAGCCAAGGAAATTTAATTATTCTCTAAAGTGTACTTTCTGGTTTAGATTATGACTCAGTGGCAGCAGTTGTTACCACCAAACCTTTTGGAAAAATTACACACAAATAGTACTAGGCTTAAGACACTATGATTTTATTCATTCATTCAAATTTGTTAAGAATCTTCTATATGAAATGTATTGATCCAAGCAAGTCTGATGCAAAGATATATACAGAATAGGATCTCTGCCCACAAGCAACTTGCAACTTATCAGGAGAGCCAAGCCATGGAAATGAATAATTACAATTCGAGGCACTATGTGATAAATATAAAAATGGAAAAGGTCTAAAAGAGCTTAAGAGGATGGAGAAATCAGGGAAGCCCTCTTGGAAAAAGTGTTATGTACACTGGCTTTGAAGGAGAAGAAGGATTTAAGATTTCAATAGCTGGAATTGGGTAAAGAGCCATTTTAAGATGAGTGATATGAGTAAAGACGCAGAGATTGAAGGCGTCAAGGTGGCAGAAGTGTAGGGGGAGAAGAGGAAGATATAGTTGGGAGCCAGAGCTGGGAGAGCCTTAAATGCTAAGTTATGAGTTTAGATTTTACATATTAGACAAGAAGAAGGTCCTAAAGGTTTCTAAGTAGAAGAATCATGTGACATTTATTGTGCAATTTATGATTAATTGGTGGTGATGTGCAGGTAGGAAAAATAAGAAGCGTTGGATTAGCCCAGGCGTAAGGTGAGAAGGACTGAAATTAGGGAGTAGCATTGAAAATGAAAAGGTCATAGGTAGGCAAAGGATGATAAATGATACATTAGGTGTTTGGACATGGACAACTGGGGAGACATCAAAGAAGGTGTTTTCATGAGATGATAAGTTGGGATCTAGGAGTGTTGATTTTGGTGCTATAGGGGTAAATGTCAGGGAAACACTAGATATAAAGCTGGAGCTCAGGAGGAAAATCAGACCTAGTACAGAGTTCACAGTCCTTCCCATACAAACTCTGAATGGAGCTGGCAGAAGGATTACAGATCTAAAAGAAAGAAAATACATGGAAAAGAAGATAAATAGGCAAATTTGAGTCATGTTCGTGGAACTGGAAAAGGAGCCAGAGAAGCAGACTGAGAGAGAATTAAAAGATAAAATAATTATAACTAATGCTGATTAGGTGCTTGTTATGTTCCAGGTACTATTCTAAGTGTTTTACAAGTCTTAATTTATTTAATTCTCACAACTTAACACTTACTTGAAGAAACTGAGAGTCAGAGAGTTTAAGTAGTTTGCCCGAGCTCACCCAGCAAGACTCAGAGCCCAGAGGCAAACACTGGTGGTTTAACTCCAATGCCATGTTCTTTATCCCCTACCTGTTTTGCCTTGAAAGTAGTGGTACAGGGTTGGGTCACTGAAATCAAAAAATAAAGATGTTTCACGGAAGGGGTAGTTAAAATTGCCAGTGTTGATGATAGGTCATGGAGAATGAGAATTATTATCATGAAATGAGACCTGGAAAGGATATTCTAAAATGAGGCTCTGTTTCCACAATATCATGTAAATACAAACACACACTCTGCACTGGACTGTTATACTTGCCCAGCTCTCTTTAACAAGGTTGATCAAGCATGACAAGAAGGTTTTTACTCATACGATTGTTCTGGAAACAAGGTGGCTAAATGCATTAGTCACCAGCCTTCTTTGTCATCATCTTAGATGCATTAAGCCCATTCAACCTGCCATTTAGTTGGCTAGAAAAGTATGCAAGCCAAACTCCAATTGTCCACTGAGCAAGCCTTTAATGAAAGGTCAGAGTAATTTAATGAAAGCTTCAGTTCTACGCTTTAGGGGAGGCCAAAGAAAAGTGGAGAAAGGGATACTACAATCAAGAGAATTTAAATAGGGCTTAAGTAGCACTAAGAGTTCTAGTTCCCATCTATTGAGATAACAGAACATCACCCTACAAAGACATTTGAGGACTATTGAGATTTTAGGTAAATTTATTTTGGGGTACTGGCTTAGATTTTGTATTCTATTCAGTTATCTTTGTGCAGAATTCAAGTACACCTGTTTGTTGGACAGACCCCACCTAGCCTACTATTAGCTGGTTAAAAATTATTTCTGACCAATGTAAAGTACACATGAGACCTCTGATCTGTACTCCATTATGACCACTCTTTAGCCTTCCCTATCACAAACTCATAGGTATGAATCCAGTTCTTCAAGTCCACATATCTTTATTTGATCCTGTATATTATTTACACCATCCCTGATAATATGGAATGCTTTATCCAATCCTTTTTTCTTAACCCATTTATTTATTCATTCAACAAACAGTTATTGAGAGCCTACTATGGAGCAAGTACTGTTCTAATTGGAGAAGCCGAAGAATAATCAAATGAATATGTAGTTTGTCAAATGGGTATGAGAGATATGAAAAAAATTGGAGCATATAAAGGAGAGAATAAGGAGATAGTGGAGCTATTTTATAAAGAGGGAATCAGAGTAGGAGATGACATTTAAGCAAAAGCTCAAGCAAAGTGGAGGATCCAAGACACGGGGATATGTATGCTCTGATTAGGTTATACACAGCTCAAAAACGGGGGGTGTGTCTTGTTTATTTCATATCCCTCAAAACATCTACTGCTGTATCTGGCACCAAGGAATTACTCAGTAAATACAAGGGGAGTGATTATTTGGGGGCGGGGGGGAAGCACCTTACTCACTGTTATATCAAACTATAGAAAACATTTGTCACACAGAATCTTTCTTTAGAAGGAACGTTATTATAACTAGATATACCCAGCATTTTCATATGGGACATGAATGAGCATGCATTTGAAAAAAGCTTTATTATATTTAATATAGAATTTTTCTTTGTAGTGATAATTATATTGAAATTTTATCTGTTGAATTAACCAGTTATTAGAATTTTTTACATTTTATTACATGCAAATTCCATTATAATTTTCTGCCTTTCCTGTAAAAGTAATTCTTTCAAGTAGGCAATGCACTTATAAGATTTAAAAATCAGAAAGTATAAATAGATACACAGCACAAAATCTTCCTTCTCCTTTTCCCCTTCCACTGCCCAGTTCCCACCCTCACCCCATCACACACATGAACACAGACAACTGCTATTACTAGTATCTTGTGTATCCTTCCAGAGTTCCTTTATGCATATACAAATAAGTACAAAAAAAATTATCTCCTCTTTTTACACAAAGAGTCTATTCTGCACTTTGCTATTTAAAATTTCATAATGCATCTTGGAGGTTTTTCCATGTCAATATATAGAGGATTTGTCATTCTATCTTACAGTCTCACAGCATTCCATTGTATAAAGGACCACGATTTATCTAGAGTGTCTCAATGATGGACAGTTAGGACTCCAGACTTTGGTTATTAAAATAAAGCTTCAATAAATAACCTGGAACATTTATAATTTTATACATGTATGAATATAGCTATAGAAGAAATTCCTACAGGAAAAATACCTGAGTCAAAGGGCACATTAATTTGTAATTTTATAGATATTGCTAACTAGAGGTTATACCATTTAAGTATCCCACCAGCAATCAATGAGAACAACATTTATTTCTTTTTTCTTTTATTCATTACATAAACATGTATTGAATATCTATCTACAGCCTCTTAAGCATCATGGGAAAAACTAGGGACAGAAATCAAATAATACACAGTTTCTGCCCCAAAGGAGTTTGCAATCTGTGGCAGTGGTTCTCAACAGGGGCAATTTTACTCCCCAGAGACATTTGGCAATGTCTGGAGATACAACAAACAAGCACCTGGTCCGAAGTGACAATAGTGCCAAAGTTGAGAAGCCCTGGTCTAATAGAGAGACAAATATTCAAATGCACTGTGGAAAATTTGTGTTCTGAAACTTAAGGGAGTGGCTATGAAGAACTTTTTCTGAGGAGCCAATTAAAGGAGGAGGATGGGTGAAAAAGGAAAGGGAGCAACAAGCGCAGTGGTGTGGAGGCGTGAAACAATTTGAAACACACGAGAAAGGATGAGTGGCTTTGTATGGCTAGACTAGTGAAAGCTTTGTGAATGAGGCCTGTGGAGCAAGGCCAGAGAAATAATCATGGATCTGATTGATAAGGGCCTTAGTTGCTAAGCTAAGAAATTAGATCTTTAAGCAATGTGGAAAGTCGCTGAAGGGTTTTAAGCAGAGGAGTGAAGTGCTTAGATGTGTATTTTAGAAACTCACACTGGCCACAAGATGGAGGATACATTGGATGGTGGACAGATTGGTAAGAAGCAAAAGAACGAGGAGACTGCAGTAATAATCTAGAGACACCACGGAGGTGGAAATGGAAGAGAGGGGATGGGTTCAGGAGATTTAAAGGAAGATAGAATCAGAAGGACATGGAGCTAAGAAGATTTATTGGATGATCCCTAGGTTTCTGATATGTATGCATGATATGGGTAGATAGAGAAGTCATTTTGTAAAATAGAGAACACAGGAGAAGAGCAAATTTGGAAAGGGGGAGAAATGTTAACAGATGTGTTGAGCTTAAGTCAATGAGCAGGTGAATAATCAGACCTGTAGTTCATCAGGAAACCGAGGGCTAGCATACCCATTTAAGAGGTATCAGCAAGTAACTGCCCTTTGAAGCCCCAGGTATGGATGAGGTCATCCGGGGGGAATGCAGAAATAGAAGCGGGTGTAGAACAGATCCCTTGGGAGCAGCTGTTGACTGGCCTCCATGGAACTTGTTTGAGAAGTGACTGCTCCTCTCTTTTATGTATTGCTGTTCTCATTTCTTCTGGCCATGTTGACATGCTGCTCTCTATTATATTCGATGCAAGCATCCTAATTTTTGACAATTCTTTAAAAGGCTATACAAATGTAACTTGCTATTAATACTGTTATTTTCATTATCCCAATTGCTCATCTGTTACATGAAAGCCTACTATAACATACTCTCTGCGACTGTCCCCCAACCCCTTTGGTGACACTTTAAAATTCAGCCCAAGTATCCTTGGTTTCCTGCCGGCATCACAAGGAACCCTGTGCAAACATCTGTTATGGAACTTAAATGCTCTACTGTAGTTTTCTGGGGGGTTTTTTGTCTGCTTTCCCAGCTATACCAAAAGCTCTTCAGGGCAGGAATCATGGTTCACTTGTCTTAGAATCTCCAGCACCTAATACAGCACCTGTTGACCTGGCGTAGTTATTAATAGTGACCTATTCAATCCCAAGAGTGCCCTGGTTTGGAAGATAAAGTACTAGATGGTTATCCTATTTACAGAACACTCAATTGTCATAGTTGGTCCTAACCTTTGGCAGGTGTCTCTGTTTATAAGACATTCCTACCAGAGAAAACAGTAGACACAGCAGGGACAGTTACTAGTCCTAATCAACATTAAATAATGGGATCCTCTGTTCTAAAATCAATAAGACACGAGTGTTATGGGAAAGAGAGAGAATTCAGGCAGATTCTCATATTAATATAATTTTTAAAACAAGTAAGCTATAGAATCAATATAAAAAATGATCAGCACAAATAGAATAATGCAGTGCTAAGAACCAACAACCATAGAATTTTATAGATATGAGGCCTCATAAATCAGGTAGCTACAATAATTCACTGTGTAAGTAAGGAAACTGAGGCCCAGAGACTAGTTATGTTAGATTGACCAGTTACAATTAGTGTAAAAGTTGGGCCTGGATGAAAGAAAATAGAGAACTCAAAAATGGACCCACACTTACACAGTCATTTGATTCTGAACAAAGGTGCCAATGCAATCCATTGAAAAAGTAAAGTATTTTCAACAAATGGTGCTAGAACAACTAGATATCCATAAGGGGGAAAAAAATAAACCTTGACCCCCTACCTCACACCATTCACAAAGATGAATATAAAATGTAAAAACTGACATTTTAAAGTTTCTTTTAAAAAATCATAGGAAAATATCTTTGTGACTTGAAAGGAGGTAAATATTTTTTAGAGAGGACACAGAAAACAATAACCATAAAAAATTAGATTTCATCGAAATTTAATATTTCAACTCATCAAAAGACACTGTTAAGAAAAATTAAGCCAAAGATGGAAAAAAATCTGCAAAACATATATCTAATTACTTACAAAGGGAAAAAGAGTAACTTTGCAGTGGAGAAATCTGGCAGATTCTACCTTAACTAAGTGATAAGTTAACATCACCATTAACAGCAATGAGACAAATGAACATCACTGAACTCTTGATAGGATGCACTGAGGACCTAATCTCCCATCTGTGATATAACTGCCCACAAAATGTATAACCTCAATCTAATCATGAGAAAACACCAGAAAAAAAACAAATTAGGGAAATTCTATAAATTACCTATGCTATACTTTTCAAAAGTTTCAAGGTTATAATAAAGAAATACTGAGAAATTGGTCCCAATTATAGGAGAATAAAGAGACATAATAACTGAATGAAATATGTGATCCCAGATAAAGTCTTAGACCAAAAAAAACGATATTAATGGAATGATTGGTAAACTTTGAGTAAGGTCAAAGTCTAAATAATAGCATTATACCATTGTTAATTTCCTAAATTTGATAATTGTACTGTTGTTATATAAGAATGCCCCGGCCAGCGGGACAAAACAACGCGGGACGAGGAGGAAACTATGGAGGATGAAGGCGAGACAGGAGACACAAAGAGACGGAGGCAAGACAGTATTCTGATCAAGCCTCAAACTTTATTTTTCAGCGGGGATATTTATACAGGACAAACAAAGGGAGGCGGGGCTAGCTGGCGGAAGACAAGCGCATTGGCTCTTGGATGGTCCGAGTAGGCGGTGCCACACGCCCATTGGGTCTAAGGGGATGGGGTGAGGGTTATTGACAGCCTAAGGGGTGTGTGCTTAGGGGGAGGAAGTGATGAAAGTTAAAGGAAGTAGGAAGTAGGAAGTAGGAAGTAGGAAGTAGGAAGTAGGGCTCCGCAATGTCTGAGGCAGGCAAAACACCCAGTCCTGCAACCAAGCCTCCGCGGCCCGAAGACCCGCGGCTCCCCACATAAGAGAATGTACTTTTTTAAAAAGGAAGTACACACTGAAGAATTTAGAGGCAAAAAGACATCATGTCTACAATTTACTCTCAAACATATCAGTAAAAGTGATATCTATCCATCTCTCTCTCTCTCTCTCTCTCTCTACATATTTATATATACATATATATATATGCATGTAGACAGAGAGAATAACTAATATAGCAAGTAGGGTAAACTATTAACCTATGGGGAATATAGGTGAAGGGTATATGGGAATTGTGCCACTTTTACAATATTTTGGAAGTCTTAAATTATTTCAAAATAAAAAGTTTAAAAATATAATAAATATATATTTACATTATATACGAAAGAATTTGTATCCAGAATATATAAAGAATGCCTATAACTCAATAAAAATAAACAACTCAGTTAAAAACTGGAAAAAACACTTGAAGGGATACTTTATAAAGAAAGGTTTATAAAAGACAATTAAACACAGGAAAAAATGCTCAAATCATTAATTAGGAAAATGCAAATCAAAATTATAATGTAATAATACTCTACACTTATTAAATTAAAAAGATTGGCATCATTAATGTTGACAAGTATATGGAGCAACTGGAACTTCCAAATATTATTAGTGGGAGTATAAAATGGTACAATTATATGAAAAAAAGTTTTAACAGTTTCTTATAAAACTAAACATATACCTTTTCGATAATTCCAAGAGAAATGAAAGCACATGCCCACAAAAAGACTCGAACCAGAATGTTCATAGCAGTTTTATTCATAATGGCCAAAAACTAGAAGTAACCTAAATATCCATTGACAGGAAAATGAATATGCAAACTGTGGTATATTAAAACAATGAACTATTATTCAGTAATAAAAAAGAACACATATAGCAATATAGATGAATCTCAAAAACATTATGCTGAATGAAAGTAGCTTTATACAAAAAAATACATACAGTCTGATTTTCTTTAGATGAAGTCCTAAAACAGGTAAAACTTATCTACGGTAAAAAATTAAAATAACAATTGCTTCTGGGAGGGTGGGCATGCAGATTGACTAGAAAGGAGAGAACTTTCTAGAATGAAGTTAATATCTTGATAGAAGTTTGGGTAACAGGTGTATGCGTTTGTCAAAGCTCATTGGCTAGAACATTTAAGGTTTATTTATTTCACTATATGTAAATTTTGTCTAAATAAAAAGAACTATAAAAAACAACTATCGAATTCTTGTTATTAATATGCATGTTGAACTGTTCATAGGTGAGGTTTACTAATGTCTGCAACTTACTTTGAAATGTATCCAAAAATAAGATCAATTGATACATGGCTAGATAAAATAGATAAATGATAAAGATAATAGAACAAAATGTTAAATATTAATGTTAATATATACACATACTTATATATGTAGCAGGTATATACACATTCACTGTACAATTCTTTCAACCTTTCTGTATGTTTTTCTTCATAATAAAATATCGAGGGGGGGGAAATTGGACCAAAACTCCTGCTCTCCTAATTCTCATTTCGTTGTTCTTTCCACTATACTACACTATCTCTTTGCTCTAAACAACTCCTTATTAAGCTTTCAGTGTCTAATCATCATTAGACAGTCCATTTTGAAAAGTCAGTCCAAGCTAACAATAAAATATGAAAGAGATGTGACAAGATATACCAGGAAAATCCTCCATAAAGCCTAGAACATTAGTAAGCAAGCAATTCGGATCTGAAAAACAGTCCCTCAACTTAATGTCCAAGAACACGCCAAAAATTTAAGTAGAAAACATCTTGAAGCAGGACATTGTTACCCTGTGGGGAACTGGCAGGTACAGTATGCATGGCATCACCATAGCTGATGTATAATTTCAAACTATGTTAAAGACCTACAGTGCCAAAATAAGATTTCATTAGGTTTCATGTTTGTATAACTTCTGTATTCCCTGTACTTCACAGCTGATTTCTTTACTAGTTTGATCACTTCATTCTTGAGTCATACTTACTTAAAAAACAAGTCAACATCACCAACAAAAAAGGTGCAAGAACACAACTGGTTTGTTTGCACAGGAGCAAGATGTTTTGCAAAGCCATTTACTGGGCAAGACAGCAGGAGGATGACTAAGAGGAATACACATGAATAATTGCTGTGTAGTAAACAGTATGACAAGCAGAATGAGCTGTTCACAAAAGCTCAGCTTTACTATTCTGTAACACTGAGTAATAGGAACAGCAGACAAACCTGCTTGGCACCCATGACACAATAATAGATGGCATCTTTGGCCAGCATAGTAGGGCTTCTCCAGAGGTGAAAAGGCTGGGCTACAAATAGCTGTCCATATTGATTCAGGCTTCTCTACCACTGAATCCAAAAACCAAAGAGCAGCCAGTCTTGACTTGTTCCTAGCCTCGAGATGATGGTCTAGCTTCACTAGCCACACTCAGACATTGAATGGCGCTTACTGAAGGTGTGGATTTTGAATATTAAGGATATGCAGAGGGAACCAGGTAATATACAGGGATATCTAATGCATATGTACCCCTTGATTCATTTTTTAAAACTTCAAATTTATAAAAGACTTAAGTTAGGAGTGATAAAAATAATACATGTTCATATAAAAAATTAGAAAGAAATTTAAAAAATAAAAAGAGCTATTCTTTTAATTGTTTAAGTTTACAAATATTGCCCTAATGTAAAACTTATTTCTGCTTATTGTAATTTGGAAAATAGAAATGTAAAGAAAATATTTTTTAAGTGGTGATCATTTTCATCAAACAATTCACTGCAGCATATTTTTACATTTTAGCATGTTTTTCTTGAATGTTTAAAATGTGACTGACTCATACAACTCTTTCAAAAATGTCTGTTGTGAGCCTTTTTTTAAAGGGATGGAGAATAAATGAAATAAAATTACTAAGTAAATAGCATTTAAAGTACCATTACTGTTAGTATTGATTTTGACATAATACTGACTTCCCAGTTCCATCTCCTTAATCAAATAAATTGAATAAAAGTGGACTCTGCTTCATTCTCCTGTGCTAAGAGAACAACTTTGCCAATGTAACAATGATGACCACTGTTCCGATGTGCCTCCCGTGTTGTTAGGAAGCACTCTTCACTTCACAGAGGCAGACACTGTGGTGAGGTCACAGAAGCATCCCTAGTGTACTGTGAACTTCTCCTAATTGGTACACCTGAGGAGCTGGGTCTAGATCAGGCTGCCTCTGGTTGCCTCGGTTGGTGCAAGAACTTGAGCCAGTGATATAGCAAGCCTCCTCCTTATGTCCCGATGGCCCAACTGTGGAAAAACACCAACTCTTCTTCCATTCTCTCCTTCACACAGTTGAGGACTAGTGGGAATTTGCCAGAGGAACTTTTCTAAAAATTAAGGGAAGCCAAAAGAAAAATAAACAAGGGAAACAAAAATAACAGTCAAGCGACAGCAGCGGGTCTTGAGCTTACAATAGTTAGCTCACTTGTATGCCATTTCCTGTTTTCCAAGGGCCCTGCCAGGGAATCTGCCTTTATAACTTGAAGGCTGATCTCCTTACAGAGGTGGGATTGGGGTGGGCCCTGGTCTCCTAGGTGTTTCTAAGAAAACCGTGAGAACCCAGAAGGGCTGATGGCTCACCTCTTTCATCTCTTTAGGCATCTAAATATCCTCCTTTACCTGGAGTTAAGGAATTTTATTGTGCATAGTGTCTTACTTGAGGAGAATGTCCATGTTTAATGCTCTGTGTGAGAGAGATGTAATGAAAAAAGCCAGAACCTTGAAATCGTTCATCCCTCTGGCTTAAGTCTGAATCAGGCTTTAATGGCTTCCCGGTTGTATACTCTTTTTTTATTTTAATCTACTTAATTGAGACATAGTTTACATATCATATAATTCACCTATTTAAAGTATGCAATTAACTGGTTTTTACTATATTCAAAGTTGTACAACCTCACCATATGCAATTTTAGAATATTTTCATCACCTCTAAGAGAAATCTCATACCTGTTAACAGTCACTCCCTTTTTCTCCAAACTATCCCCCTTAACCCCCACCCTAGGAAACCACTGATCCTTCTGTCTCTAGATTTGCCTACTCCATTGGCCATGTACGCTCGAAACAATTATTTAACCTCTTTCCATGTAAAATGGACTAACACCCTCCACATATGCAGCACATAGGAAGCATCATAGAAATTAGTTCTCTCCTTCCCCTTCATCATGGGCCTTAAGACAATGAAGGGTTTGTGTTTGTTTTGGTTTTGTGTTGTTTGTTTTAATGACACCTATGCTGACAGAGTCCATTATTACTATAGCTTTGTAAAGTCACTGAGCTGATGATGATGATACATTTTTCTCCTTTTAGCCCAGTGTATGAGCAAGCTCCCCACCACCAAGTGTTCTAGTAGTGATAACATATTATTTTTTGAAAGCTCACTATGTGCTAAGCTATTTTACATGCAATGAACAATGTAATCCTCACAAAACCCAATGAGATAGGTTCTGCTGCTATTTCTGTCTACAGACGAGGAACTTGAAGCACAGAGGGGTTAAGTCAGCAGTCCCCAACCTTTCTGGCACCAGGGACCTGTGTCTCTGTGAGAATCTAATGCCCAATGACCTGAGGTGGAGCTGTCTAACTTGAATTCCTAGCACCACAACATCTGCGTGTGAGGTTGGCTTCTCCTGGCAGCTGATCTCCTAGCCATGCTTTCACATCTTCTATGATATATTTACTCCTGAGTTGGTCCATGGAGAGCCACGTATTGATGACTATTTCCTGCTTTCCTTTCCTCTCAAATGACATTTCCCCCACTATTAAATAGACTTTCCTTTAGTTTCTAATAGCTTGATTTTGTTTTATGTAACAGGCAGGGCAAGTTCTATTTCAATTGACTTTCCTTTATACCAAACATTAAGCCTACTTTCCTTTGATATACTTATTATTCTCAGTTTGTAAATTCTCAGTTACATTCATAATATATACAAGTATATGTATGTTTTCTATATTAGAAATTTACTAATGTAATCTACTCTTATAATTGTCTAAAGCTGTCTAATTTTGCTTTGCTCCTTCAGAAGAGAGGATTGATTTCTTATGGCCTGGTGTTCCATTTTTGATAACTTACTTCACTCTTTCAGCTATAAAGATACAAAAATAGTAATATGCAAAGTATATGCACAAAAAGTTTTCCACAATTTAATAAATACCATTGTTACATTCAATCTAAAATGGAAAAGCTGTTCCTAAATCTAGGCCTAAAGTTTCTAAAATGCTGGGTTTCTGATGGATAACTGGGGGATGACCAGATTAGTGGGATTTGAAGGACACTAGCACTTCCCTTCATTCTAAAAACAAACAATTCTCCTACCTCCAGGTGTCAAGAAGACTGAAATTCTGTGAGAAACTCCTTTTGAGGGTTAAACACTGTCCTTTCAAGGAGCTATCCTTTTAAAATGCAAATGAAGGATAATACAAGAAGTTCCTGCTATCATAGTATGAATTGCTTTATAATACAGTGGGCTCTCTTCCTTGGGGGGAAATGGAACAATCTGATACTTACTATTGGATGCTTGGAGAATAGGAAGCAGGAAAGTACATATTTAAAAGAACCTGGAAAAGTGAGATGTGCCAGAACTATATTTACCTTCTTTGAAATTTTGCCTCAGGCCAGCCCTGGATGTAAACAGAAAGAATCCAATTTGAAAAAGAAATAGTAGATGCTCTTACAAATCTCTATTCTTTTATTAGTCAGTTCATTTTAAAGAGGGGCCTTTTGTTAAGGTATCAGTGTAGTATCTGAAAATTTTGGTATAATTTTCAAAACATTTCTTTGAGTAATATTATTGAAATACATATACACACATTTTTATTTAGGTATGTATGTATTCCCAAAATATAATGAATGAAATGTTTCTTGAATATCTGAAGAGTGGCAAAGAACCACAGAAAAAAAAAAATCTGAAAATTTATCATCTAAATTAATAAAGTAATTGTTAAGGTTCTTCACCCTAAACTACCAAAATCCTATTTTTTCACAAGTCTCTTCTATCTTAGGACCCTCATACAGTAAACACCTTCCTGACATACGTGGAAAGAAAAATCTTTAAATGGAATATTAGTCCATTTTACCAATTAACAAATTGAGATCTAGAAAGCAAACTGATTTAAGGTCTCTTACTTGGTAAATAGCAAATGGGCAACTAGAATTCAGCAATCTTAATTCCCAATTCTTGGATTTTCTGACAATAGCTTGTTGCCTTATGAACATAAAACTGATTTTCTGTTTTTATTAAATATATCTTCCAGTTTGTTTAAAATTGTTTACCGCCTCAGGCAAGGCATCAGTTGAAAATAGCTATTTTGTTATCCCTTCCTTTTGCAGAGATTACTAATTGTCTTCCAACATCCATTCTCTCCTTCTTCCCTTATAATAGCATCTCTGATTTTTACTGGGCACAGGAAGACTCATAATAAAGGAGTTATTTTTCAAGCCTTTCACGCAGTTGGGTGTGGTCGTGTGACTAATTTCTGGCCAAAAGGATGTACGTCAAGGTTGCATATGCAACTTCCTAAAAGTGTCCTTAAAAGTAGGGAGCAAGAAGGAGAAAAAAATGTCGTAGATGTTAGAGGCTCTGTTCTTCCCTCTGGCAACCAAATCAAAGTTGTGACAGAAACAAGGAGCAAGCAGCAAGGAAAAATCGCTTGAGATCTAGATGAACAAGCTATATAACTAGGGAACGACCCCAAAAATCACTCTGCAATGGCAGAAGGCAGGACGGGGCGAGGACACGGGGCGAACTGGTCTCTAGTGGATGACTGAGTCAGAGGCTGCAGCAGCAGCAGACACCTCTTAAAGGAACCACATCAGCAAGCAGATTTTCGCTGTGATGGACCTGCTCGCTCTGAGCACCAGGGTAGATTGGGCTGCGCACAGGGGTCACCAGGGCCTTACAGGGAGATATTTTGGAGTGAGGGCCAAGGCAAGATTCACTCTGTACAGAAATGCCTCAGTATCCATTGTTCCCTGTTGAGCCCTCCCCCTTACCAGTGCACAGGACACAGCACCGCCATAGCCATGACATCATCAAACTGGATAACAGAGGTTGCTCCGCCCAGAAGATTCCCTGAAACCCCCTTCCCCCAACTCGCAACCCCACCCAAGCTACATCCAGGTATATCCTCAGCGAGTCAGGTGCTCATTGCTGAGCAGCACCTATACTCACACTGGAGGCAGCTGGCCTCAGGTTCTGGTGTGGCCTTCTGAGGCAACTATGGATTGCTTGCTGAATCTTAACAGGTGGCCCTGGAGGGGTAGAATTTGGCCTGCAGCTGAACCCCTCTCAGGACTGTGCCACTGGACACCTACTTCACAAATCCACACTAATAAGACCAGGAGACTTAGGAACTTTGCTTAGTACATAGAAACAGACATGGAAAGGCAGCCAAAATGGGAAGTCAAAGAAGCAGAAACTATGTGAGAGAATAGAACAGAGATCTATATATAATGGAGTCAAGTAATCTAACAGATGCAGAGTTCGAAACATTGGTTATAAAGATGCTCAATGAACTTTTGGGAAGTGTAGATAAATTCAGTGAGAGCGTCAACAAAGAGATAAAAAACATAAAAATGGAAATGGAAATTATAAAAGGGAACCAGTCTGAAATGAAGAACACATTATCTGAGTATATTAAATGGAATCAACAAAGGAATATACAAAGTGAATAAAGAAGAAGATCAAATGTCCAATCTAGAGGATGGGAAAGCCAAGGACATGCAATCAGAATGTCAAGAGATAAGATGCCAAGACTATAAAAATAATTGAAGGAGAATATGAGACACTATTTAGGCTCCAAATATCCATCTGATTGTTGTAACCAAACAAAATCAAGATGTTGAACAGTTTGAAGAAATAATGATGGAAAACTTCCCTAACCTGGTGAAGAAAATGGACATAAAACCCCAGGAAGCTCAGAGAATTCCAAAAATCAGGGATTCAAAGAGGCCCACACACAAAGACAAATTATAATTAAAATGTCAAAGATTAAATACAAAGAAAGAATATTAAAAGCAGCAAGAAAAAAACAGATAGTTACTTATAAGGGAACACCCACAAGACTGGCAGCTGATTTCTCAAAAGAAACTTTGCAGGACAGAAGGGCTTGGCAAAAAATATTTAACAGGTTGAAGACCCAGGATATACAACCAAGAATAATTTATCCAGCAAAGCTATCATTTAGCATAGAAGAACAGATACAGAGCTTCCCAGACAAAAAAAAAAGCTAAAGGAATTTATTACCACCAAGCCAATATTACGGGAAATGTTGGAGGGACTTCTTTAAGAAGAAAAAGCATGTATCAAAAACAGGAATAAGGAATGGTAACAACTACATTTCTATCAATAAGTACCTTAAATGGAAAAGAATTAAGCCCTCCAACCTAAAGATAGAGTGGCTCAAAGGATAAGAAAGCAAGACCCCTGCATATGAAAAGGAAAGGAATGGAAAAAGATATTGTTTTGATGGACCTAGGAGGTATTTAAGTCAGACAGAGAAAGATAAACACTATATGATTTCACTTATATGCAGAATTTAAGGAATAAAAAGAACAAACTAATCAAAAACAGACTCACAAATATAGTGGACAATTTGGTGACGGACAGAAGAGCGGAGAGTTTGGGGGGCTGGCAGAATGGGGTGAAGGGTTAAAGAAGTACAAATTAGTAGCTGATGGATGGTCACAGGGATGGGGAGCACTGGCACAGGGAATGCAATTAGCATTTATACATTGGCTAGGTGGAGGGCCAGGGAAGGGAGGGAGCAATTGGGGGGATCATTTTACGAACTATATAGATATCTAACCAATGTACTACATACTTGAAACTAAATAAAATAAATAAATTTTTAAAAAATGTTGGGAGCATAACCATTTTCACTCCTCCTCCTTACTGCTGATTGGAACACAGAAGTCATGGCTAGGGGGATCATGAGACAGACTGTGTGTTTAATATGGTAGAATCCTCCAGAAAGAGGACCGAAAGAGGGTAGAAGGAATCTGAGTCTCTGATGATTGCAGAACCTCCATATCTATCTTCCTTTGGACTGTGTTCCTTTTTGTGAAATACATTTTACATTGTTTAAGTAATTGTCGTTGTTCTTATTGTTACCTATATTCAACTTACTCCTGAACCCCTCACAGGTGCACCATCATGCCAGCTTGGGTCTCTGCTCACAAGTGCTATTTCCGACTTATGCCTAAGTGGTAGATCTTGGCTATCCAGTCTCTTGTGGGGTCCCTTGGCCCTGCCTCTCTTGGTTTTATGTCCTCTATATCTCTATTATGGAATAGGACAGTACTGAGTTGGTTATTCTCTGATACCACTTGGAAGTTTCAAGCTCAAAAGGACTTCAAAGCACACTAAAAATTCTTATTAAAAAGAGAAAGTAAGTCTAAGTTGTTCTTGGCAAAAGTCCCCAGGAGTTGGTGTGTAGAAGAGCTAGAGAATCCCTCAACTCTAAGTCTCCATAGTAGGCACACAGAAGAGACTGCTGGGACATGCCATTCTCTCTTCTAGAGGCACTAGAGCCAGGGGTAGAATCTGGTTTATTCACTTTCTCTAGTTTAAAACTTAAGAGGTGTCTTTGACTCATCCCTTTCTTTCTGACTGGACAGCCAACCCAGCTTCCTGATTCTATCTTTTAAACTTTTCTTCAAAAATTGTTCTGCCTTCTCTCTGCTGCAAAGCTAATCTTGGCCCCTATTACTTCTGTCTGGCCTTTTGCAAGTATCCTAAAATAGCTTCATTGATTCCACTGCATCTCTCTTCAGTCCTTCCTGGCCCTGGGCAACCTACTCAAGTTGTTTTCCACCACAGATAGCCTGGTCTAGTCCATCTCACAGTCATGCCTGCTCAACCTGTCTCTTCCTGTCTCTGTTTATGTTGTTCTCCATATCTGAAATGCCTTACTCCCTCTCGCTGGCTATCTAAATCTCATCCATAGTTCATGTTCAACTCAGATTTCACCATCACCATGAACTTTCCTCCGACAACTCTAAACAACAATAACTGCTCCTTTTCCAGGCATCCTATAGCACTTAATTATTAAATCAAAGAGCTGGAAGGAACCTTAGTGATCGGAGAAATCAAAGCATTAATTTTACTAAATCAGAAAATAGATTCAGGGAGACAGTTAGTGACCTATCCAAGGTTATACAGTTAGTAAGTGGTAGAGCAGGGAAAACAACCAGGATCCCAAACTTCTAGTTTAGTACTATTTTCTTTATGCTATGCTATTTCTCTTCCACTTGTTTTTACATTTAATAGGAATTTGTTTGTATTATTTATATTTGTTTCATGGAACAAAATTGTATCTCCCTATGAAGATTGAAAGTCTCTTGAGATTAGAAACCATATATATATTTAAATTAATTATTTTTTAATCGAAGATATGATTTAAATTCCCCCCGTCTATCTCCCCCCTTCCCACTTAGAAACCATATATTTTACTTCTTTTGTATTCTTACAGCAAATAATAGGCACTCGAAATATCTTTGCTTAATTAAATTTTAAAAACTTAAAGTCTTTCAACAACTCTCCAGTTCCTTGCACATGATGAGCACATAGTAGATATTTCAAAAATACTATTTGATTGATTAAGTGAGTGAAAGACATACACACACTCAGGCATTCTTTTATTCATCCATCTAAAAAGATGTTATCAGCACCATCTAAGTACTAGAGGTACAGAAATTACGACATACACTTGGGGACAGGGAAGATGAATATGCATACACCATTACCATACAGTAAAATAGGAACCTTAGAGGTATGTACAGCAGGATGAATATTGGGAGGGCAGCACAAAGAGATTGCGTTTAAGATGAGTCTCGAAGGAGGAATACAACATCACCAAGTATAGAAGAAGAAAAGTTCCAGGAATGGGGTCAGCAGAGGCAGGGAAGTGTACATTGTTAAGGGATGAGTGGGTGTTGGGGTTATGTTTGTTGGAGAGGTGAGAGTTTAGACAGGTAGTTTGCCATTAGCTTGTAGAGAACTTTGCAAGCAGCACTAGAATTTCGGGAATCAGGAAATGTTTTTAAGTAGGGAAGTGACAGGACCAGATACTTGAAACTCAGTGAGAAGAATGGTCTGAAGAGAAGAGCCTGGAGGCAAGGAAGCCATTTGGGACACAATTCCAGGTATCCATGAAGGAGAGGTGAGCAGCAAGCAGGGAGGGTGGAGTGGGACAAAGAAGAAGCAGTTGTAGTGGAAAGAGGTATTTTTTCTCCCAATTTCAAAAGTTATATGTGAGGAACCAGCCTAGAAGGACAAGTACAAAAATATGAACAGTAATCTGTGGGTAACAGTATCACAGGCATTTTTTTTTTTACATGGTGCTTTTTTTTTGGTAATATTTCTTAAGTTTTACACATTGAACATATATTATATATTGTTATATCAGCATTTATTATATCGTATATATTACTATGATTAGAAAAAGTAAATACTACTTTAAAAATGACACATGCTCAGTATAGAAGACTTTAGAAATACAAAAATGGAAAAATTTTTAAATGACCCATAAACATGCTTACATAATAACATTAAGGGAAAAAGGATATAAAATTTTATATATGATCTCATTTTTATTAAAAATATTTACATAGAAACAGCTGAAAGGAAATATATCAACATGTTAATAGGAGTTATTTCTGCTAACAGGATTATGGGTAATTTTGTTTTATATTTTGTTTAGTTTATTACTAATTCTCCACAGTTTGTATACATTTTTTTTTATTAAAATTCAAGATTATTGTCTTTTTTCTTATAAAGGTAACACATCGTCAAAACAGAATATTTGGGAAATGCATAAATGTAGAAACAAGGCAGGGGTGGGCATGAGTTGTTATACAACCCAAAGAGAAACAATATTTTTATTATATTAATTATAGTTACTTTTTAAAAAACATTTACCATGTATCAGGAATACTTCACTCATTTAATCCTCACCACAAAGCTTGAGGTGTAGCGTGATTAAGAAATTAGTCCAAGAGGAGAAAAATTGTGAATGGTGAAGCTGGGACCATGTGTTACTTTAAAAAAAAATAGCTTTATTAAGATATAATTTTCATATCAGCATATATGACTTTTAAAATGAAAAAGAAAATTACATTTGTTTATTTAAAAATCACAAAGTACTTTAGTTCCCAGGAAAAAAAATCACTGTTAACATTTTGAGATACTTCCCTCCTGTGAATGTTATCTACCGTAATTGAGATCTCCTTTCTGAAGCTTTAGAGGAAGGGAGAGGATCACATCCTTTCCTCAAAGACAGTGAGGATGGACTCCAAAGCACAGTGGGGGCTAATGTAGGAGTGGGGATGGAAGACTAGAGGAAGATATGAACAAAATTCAAGGTCAGAGAAAGAGAAGTCAGGGAGGTGATCACTGATGCCTCTCTTCTCAGCAGTAGATGAAGGCATCTGCTGAGAGTGGGAGAAGGCCTATCAGAAATTGGATAGGGTCTTGAGGTGAGTGGGGACAGGTTAGAACACCGCGATAGGTATAGGAAAGAATGTTGACTAGGGACCCAGAAAAGGATTCTAAGCATTATCAAGACCCAAATGAGACTTAAAAATCATAATTGATTTTGGCAGAGCCAATTAGCACACTTAACATGACTTTTTTCTCCAGCAACAACAGTGCAATATAATCTCATTAGCTTCTTCCTCTAGGTCCTATTTTAAAATGCTTTTCTGAAACTTCTTTACATTCTCTACATGAAACTAACATGTGGCACCTTTATGATGCCAGCAGTAAAAGCCTGTTTAATGCAGATTGAGAGGGTCATCTTCTATTATGTAAATGTAAAATTGAATAATCAAGATCTAAAAGTCAATTATAGAAGAATACTCGGAGAAACCCTTGGCCTGACGATTTATTTTAAAATTTAGAAGTTTCAGTTGTTCATTAATATAATATGAACCAACTGTGTGATGAGCTGCCAAAAAGCTAATGTTAACTTGGTTGTCACATAAATATGCTTGATCTGATCAAGGGAAGTGACACTATTGTACTGTGCATCGGTGAAATCACTTCTGTTTTTCTTTGTTTTTTAAAGTTCAATCCCAAGAAGAACCTTGGAAAGAGCTTCAACAGGAATTTAAGTCTTAAATCCATATTATGTGAGCAGGAAGTAAGGAAAGGACCACAGTTCTGTCCTTAGCCCTAAGCCCTTTTCCCTTTATATGCCCTCCCTAGGGGAGCCACACTGAAGTCATGTACACAAGCTAATGGTTCCCTTAGCTATATCTCTACCAAGACCTCTTTGGGAGTCTTGTGCATCCAATTACCTGCTGGATGTCCACCCTCGAATGCCCACAGTGCCTCAAGGTTACTATGTGTGAACCTGCTTGCACTAACTTTCTCTCAAAAATGATATTCCTCATCAAATAGTGATATCACTTGCCCAGCCATTCAAGTTATCTGGGATACCTATTTCTCAAGCACCACACACGTCAGTTACCAAAGCATATGGATTCCAGTTCTGCAATATTGTCTTCATTTTTCCTGCTCTCCATTCTTTCTTCTATTGCCCTAGGTTAGGGTCTCATTCCTCCCAGCCTGAATTACTGAATTCAACATTTGTGACTTCAGTCTGTTTTCTAACTAGTCTTTCTCACTTTGGTCTGTTTGCTCCCTTTGCTTCCTTCAAGCCATTCTCCATAATCCAGCCAATTTTCTAAAAATAAAAATTACTTTATATCCTTCTCTTACTTAAAATTTCTCAGTGGATTCTTCAAATACTTCAGCATAAAGTTTCAACTTTGAACTTCACACTAACAGCCATTCATGATCTGGCTCCAGGTTATGTCTCTAGACTCCTTCTTCTACCACAAACAATCAAATGCTTCACTGCAGCCACTCTGAACTGCTTGGCTATTTGATGCCACTGTGCCTTTGCTTCTTCCTTCTCTAACCAGCTGGCTCTATATCCTTCAAGCTGCACTGAAGCATCTCCTCAACCAAGAAGAACTCTGGTGTCCTACTTTAGTTGGGATATGCCCCATACCACATTGTGCCTACACTTAAAACTGTAATCCTTGATTTATTTCTTTGCCTTCCTCTCTAGACTTTAATTGAAGTGCACAGACCTTGGCTTATCATAAGAACTTCATAAATCTAAATATACAGCTGGATACCATGCATGGCACAGAAAAGGTCTTCAGTAAATGATTTTCATTTTCATTTTGTTTCGGTTTTACTTACTACACTGGAGCAATGCTCTAGGTGCTAAGAATACAATAACAAACAATCCAGACCTGGGTCCTGCTCTACATAAATAAATGAATACTTATCAACTAAATGAATTGGGAGTATTTACTTGGAGAAAAGAGAAATCTTAGAGGGTCAATGACTTGGGTCTTCGACAGGTTGTTAGGTAGAAGAGAAAGTAATACATTTTTGTGTTGCTCTTAAATTAAGAATCACCTGGTTCGATCCTAGGTTTTGGCACCAAAAACAAAAAACAAAAACAAAAACAAAACAAAAACAAAAAAGAATCACTGAGTAAAATTTACAGAGAGGTAGATTTTGCTTCTTTGAATAATCAGAATTGATCGAAACTGTAAGAGTCTGGCTGAGGATGTGTTGACTCCCCATCCCCATAAAAGGACAATGATCAAGTGAAGTCTGGCTGCATTCCTCCGTGGTAGGAGGTTGACCTGGAGAGCCTTTAAGGTGTCTCTAGACCATGAAATCATGATGAACTTTTAACTTCCATTCCTTTCATTGGTCCATCTTGATAACCACCTTTGCACAGTGGTAGTCATCTCACTAACAACTGCAATGATTTAATGTATACCATTTTTTTCTACTTTATTTTCTTTCATAACCTGTCCCTATTATGCATAAGCATATCTAGAAGCTCATTTATACTCCTTACACCCCTAACCAGCTTATCTGATTCTATTCTCCTTGGCTCATCACTAACAATCCAGGCAGGTCTTTATCTCAGATGATGACAATGAAAGCTGAAAGAACACAGCTGGACATCTGATCGCCAAATTGGGTCGACAGAGTTTCCAGCAGTTGGGAATCATCTTTTCATCTCAAATAGTCAACTGAATTAGAAAGCCAATGAGGAAAGAATTAATCTAGTATCCTGTAGTATCATTTTTATAGTTCCTATAGCTACCTAAAGGGAGCACAACAGAGAGCAGCTGCCCATTTAATGCCTACGTAAGTATAACCTGCAGGCTGAGGTTCACTTACACCAATGCCCCAGATATCAGATGCAGCATCACACCAATAATCATGTGACACAGGGGATTTCTGTTTGCTAGAATAAAATAACTCTTGTACGTGAAGAAAACAGAATGGAGATATTAAGTCCCTGCATTCCACACAAGAGGACAAGGAATGCTTAGTAGTTCTGTGGGCCTTTTTCACATGCTCAGCCACTGGCCTTCAGTCCTAACTTAAGTGATAATAATGCTCTTCTGTTGATATACCATCTTTCATTCTGGTGACCAATCAGTAACGATTCTACCAGTCCCCTTCCCCCACAATTAGCCTCGGATGATTCCATTACCTCCATTTTGGCCTTAGTCAGAACTGCCAACAAGAAGTTCTATTCTGTGCCATATGTTATGGGGTTTGAGGCACAGACATATTTGTATCCCTGAAAATAGATTGATGACATCAATTTATTTCTCACTGTTCACCATCCAGCCTTTAGCTAGAAAGCTTAGCTGGAAGTTAAGTTTCCAACGGGCACATTGCATGTGCTCTAAAGGCCAGGAGACTCATTTGGGACCCAGAACTGTTAGAGAGATTTTCAGAGTTCCCAGCCTTAGCAATAGAAATTGTATCTGGAGATTGGTCTCTTCTACATTAATTAAGAAGCTTTCTAACTCCTGTTGTTTAGTCTGGCAGGGATGTGCCATTAGATCAGAGTGTTTTTTGAGGCCATCATATTAACTAATGTTTCGGTGTTTAGAATGGATCCATAGCCAACTTCTGGACTACGTCTTACCAGGAACGACTTGTTCTTTGGCACAAAGAACAAGTTTAATCTTTTCTAAATCTATACAATGATAATGATAGTTATCACAAGGTGCTCCCACAGTTTTCCTTGTTCACCAGCGGGAGATTTCACTGCTATTATTTCTCAGCTTATTTAATTTTTGATGCTCAATTTTTCAGCCTTAATTGTTTTTGAACAATCAAGTCAATAAAAAAAAAAAAAAAATGGATACTTGGTGCCTAATGAGAGATCCAGGAAAAGGCTTGGCTCCTGTCCTCGAATAGATTCTATTTGTTCAAATATAATATATACATTTTCTAGTCTTTCCCACCTGTATCTTAAATATGTGGGATGGACTATAAATCACTAAATAATAATAATAATAATAAAATAATAACTCATTTGGAACCTGTCCATAAGAATGGGCAAGTTCGTGTTTTTAAAGAAATATATCACTCTCGAGTTGAGTAGTGGGAATGTGTTATTATTATTTAATATTTGAGAAAATGCAATGTAACACAAGAATCACAGTCGCTAGGCATAAAGTTATAACTAGAATCCCAGGTCTTTCGAATCCTAAAATACTGCTCTTGCCTTCATACTAGAATGCTTTCTCTACTAAATATCACTTTAAGTTAAAAAATTATTCTAAATGCGAATGTTTTGAGTTCAATAAAATTTTATTTAAGATTTTAAGCTGTGAATAAAGATAGTCAACTGGGTTTCTCACCAATTCATGACTCCTCTCCTCATGAAGCCTCCCTAAAACAATCCAGCTCACACAAAATATTTTCATCTCCGAACTCTTCTTTAAAAGGAGCCCAATGGATTAGATTACTTCTAAGTATATAATATACTTATATGCTATACTACATGGACAATCTTATCAATTGCATTAGAAACTCCTTGAGGCCAGAGACTGAAGTTTCTAACTAAATGTATATTTCTATGTTGCATAAATCAAATGGAGGGACAATTCCATCCCAGCTAAGGAGTTCGAGACCAGATGTATACAGCCCTGAGCACTTTGTCAACTAAAGTAATGTGACCTTTAAACTGAGTAGGGACAGTTTGAGGCAAAAGGAATGACACAAGGAGCTAAAATAATTAAAAAGAAAGTTAAAGAAATTAAGGATTGTAGTCTCTTTGAAAAGAGATTAAGGGGAGAGCTCATTAGGATTCACCAGCTTTTGAATGGCACTGAGAATTGAGATGCTACAAAGCTGTTTGACCTGGTGTCAAGAACAAGGAGAGATGCCACAATAAGATAGGCCATAGATGGACACCCTAGGAATTTGGAGAGGAATTTTGGAACAGAACAGCATAAACATGGACTAAGCAACCCAGAGACAGCAAGAGAGTTGATTCTTAGATAGTTTCTAGAAAAGAATTTAAAAAGAGTTCTTCAGTGGGCAATAAACTCTGGTGAGATTTGGATCTTGAATCAAAGAGGATACCCATGGTAGAAAAGACTCTCTCAGCCCCTTTTTATTCTCACCCTTGAGTGTTAACATGTGCGATAATCTCCTTTATGCCACATATGGTGTGAAATGGTATTTGTTAGGATGCCACCCCAGCTCTGGTCCAAGCTGATTTAAGCTGGAGCAGACAGCAGTAAATACCATGGAGAGCATCAGCCTTCTTTCTCAGGGCAGAACCTCTCAGAGCACCAGCAGCCTTTCCCAACTGGGGTCAGGAGGGTTTACAAGGCTGATACTTCGGTTTCATGGCAATAACAAATTATCAGTCTTAAAGTCAAAAATAAAGAGCTGTTCACATAGCCCTGTTCTCAGGCAGCCTTGCAGCCATTATTAGCACTGGGGAAGAACCTGGTTGTTCACTGGCTTACAAGCACCACAGTTCACAATAATGAGAGTCTCCATCTTAAGGAGCTAAGGAAAGGCGTGGACAGGCAGAAAGAACCATGTTGCTTTGAGCATGTTTCTACTTCGATCTGGCCTTTAGGAAGGGTAAGTAACTGGAGAAATGTTTAGAGAAATCTCTGGAAATGGGGGTACATTTACACAGAGCACAATACTGTTAGCCAAAGAATTGCTGCCCTGATTATCTATTCATAGTGAATCCCTATGGTGACTTTGGCTACTTATCCCAGCACAGTTTTTAAAAGAATGTAAACTTTCTGCCACTTTCTCTCTCAATAAATTATCTCCTGTTGTGTCTGTCATCTTTTCCCTGAACCAGGGGCCTTTTCATCCTTTTGGATTCCCCCATGCGTCGCTTCTGAAACTTGCTTTGTAGAATATGCAAAATTGACAAGCTTCCCATGGCAAGTGAAAGTAACAGAATGTGAACCACAGGTTCCAGGCATCTGAGGAGAGTTGGGTCAGAACCTGAAAGGCTGTTAAGAGAGCAAGGAAACATAAAGATAAGCAATGAGAGCATCAGTGACACAAGAAGGGACATTTTATCTAATCTTTTTACAACTTACCTTTTGTTCATTTACTGCCCATGTGTGCTCTGTATCGCAAGGAGGTGTTGCTGGCTTTAAACTGGAAATGATAACATACACCTATGTGATTTCTTTTGTACAGTACTTAGCGTGGTGTCATGTGAAATGAACCTAATAATATGAAAATAATCAGAAACCAAAAGCTTGATACAATGCAAGGGAGAAATTGGGACTGGGGAAAACAATATCAAAAAAGTATTGTAGAAATTACAATAAAGTAGCAAAATGAAGGAGAAATAGAAAATCAAGTTTATATGAAAGGCATGAAAGTCATTTTAAAAGTTAAGTGGTTGAGAGAGATTGAAGATGGCATAGAAGGTAAAGGCTGTACACTCCTCCTCTACCGACCACACCAAAATGATAACAAAACTACAGAGCAACCAGCACACAGAGTCACCAAAGGTCTGGCTAAGCAGAAGCCCTACAACTAGGTCATCTCAAATAACTGATCACCTCAAAATGCTAGGTGGGGCGGAGATGTGAAACGGCCGGGTCCCACAACTGCGTGTGGCAGTCGAGAGTCAGGAGGCTATCTTGGCTGCAGAGTTCCCTCCCCTACCTGAGAAGCGAGAAATCCCGGCCACACACTGGGCTCCTCAGCTCATGGTTCCAGTGCTGGGAGAAGAAGTCCCCACAACCTCTGGTTGTGAAAACCAGCAGAGGTTGCCACTGAGTGAGAAGGAGGGCTGTGGGAAGCAGAGACCTTCCTCTTAAAGGGCCCACACCTGGACTTACTCGCTGATGGACTCACTGGCTCTGAGCTCCAGTGCTGGAGCAGCTGCTCAGCAG
The DNA here is from genome assembly GCF_902729225.1 of Pteropus medius. NCBI lineage: Eukaryota > Metazoa > Chordata > Mammalia > Chiroptera > Pteropodidae > Pteropus > Pteropus medius. Next base: position 25,526,166 of record NW_024344240.1, read on the forward strand.
GCACCAGGGATATATGGGAAGGCACTGAGCTGTTGGGCTTCAGGGTGAAGCCCAGTGGGGTGGCTGACTCCCAGACAGAGGTGCAGACAGAAGCCATAGTTCCTCTGTTGAGGTCTCCCCCATCCCAACCTGCAGACACAGGTGCCTCCCAGCCTGCAGACACAAGAATAACATAGGTGACTCTGCCCAGGGGATTCCCTGAGACTCCGCCTCCCCCAATTTGTGGGCCCACGCAAGCCACTTCCAGTGATTTGTTCCATAAAAACGGCTGTCTTGGCTCCTGCCACGAGCTTTCATAAAATCTCTCAAAGGCTCACACAATCCAAAGCAGCAGCATCTGGCTTCAGCGGGCCCTGTACCTCTTGCTGAGTATCCCCAGGCTCTGCACTACTGGCAACTGGCCTCAGTTTTGGACTTGATCCCTTGAGGAACCTATAAGTCCAGCACAGGTGGCAGGCATATGTGGATTGCTTGGTGACTCTTACAGTTGGTCTCGGAGGTGCACAAGCTGTGGCTGAACTTGGCCTGCAGCTGGACCCCTCTCAGGTCTGTGCCAAGGGGCCCCACAGCACACCTACTACATAAAGTCACTCTACTAAGACTGAGAGACTTAGGAAAACCCCTACCTAATACATAGAAACAGACACAGGGAGGCAACCAAAATGAGGAGACAAAGAAACATGTCCCACTTGAAAGAACAGAACAAAGCTCCAGAAAAAGAATTCCCCAAAATGGAGACAAGCAATATACCAGATGCAGAGTTCAAAACACTGGTTATAAGGATGCTCAAAGAATTTAGGGGAAGAGTAGATGAACTCAGCAAAAACTTTAACAAAGAGATAAAAATCATAAAAGTGGAGATGGAAATTGTAAAAGGGAACCAATCAGAAATGAAGAATACAATATCTGAGATGAAGAGTATATTAGAAGGAAAAAACAGAGTGGAGGAAATGGAGGATCGAATCACCGATACAGAGGATGGGGTAGCAAAGGACACCCAATCAGAACGGCAACAAGAAGACAGAATCCAAAATAATGAAGATAATATAAGGAGCCTATAGGACAACATCAAACGTAACGCTCGTATCACAGAAGTACTAGAAGAAGAAGAGCAAGAAGATGAGAACCTATTTGAAGAAATAGTGATGGAAAACTTCCCTAACCTGGTGAAGGAAATAGACATACAACCCCAGGAAACTCAGAGTCTCAAAAAAGATGAACTCAAAGAGGCACACACCAAGATATATCATAATTAAAATGCCAAAATTTAAAGACAAAGAGAGAATAACAAAGATAGCAAGAGAAAAAGCAGTTAGTTATCTACAAGGGAGCTCCCATAAGACTGGTGGCTGATTTCTCAAGAGAAACTCTGCAGGACAGAAAGGCTTGGCACAAAATATTCAAAGTGATGAAAACCCAGGATCTACAACCAAGATTACTTTATCCAGCAAAGCTATCATTTAGAGTCGAAGGCCAGATAAAGAGTTTTCCAGACAAGAAAAAGCTAAAGAAGTTCATCATCACCAAGCCATCATTACAGAAAATGTTGGAGGGACTTCTTTAAGAAGAAAAAATATGTATCAAAAATACGAATAAGGAATGGCAATAACTACACATCTATTAACAAGTACTTCAAATAATAAAGAATTAAGTGCTCCAATCAATAGAGAGGGTAGCTGAATGGATAAGAAAACAAGACCTTAACATATGCTGCCCACAAGAGACTCACTTCAGACTAAAGGATACCCACAGATGGGAAAAGATATTGCATGACGGACCTAGAAGATAGTGAGCTGAGTGGAGTAAGTCAGGTAGAGGAAGACAAATGCCATATGCTTGCATGTATATGTGGAATTTAAAGAACAAAATAAACAAACTCAAAATACAGAGACTATTTTGAGGGTTACCAGATTAGAGAGGGGTTGAGGGAATTGGTGAAAAGGGGAGAGGGGATTAAGAAGTACACATTGGTAGTTACAAATAGTCATGGAGATAGAAAGTATAGCATAAGGAATATAGCCAATAAAATTGTAATAAGTATGTATGGTGTTAGAGGGGCACTAGATTTCCTGGAGTGATCATTTTGTGAGTTATATAGATGTCTAATCACTATGTTGTACACCCGAAACTAATACGGTATTGTATGCCAGCTATAACTGAAAAATAAAAAATTATTTATTAAAAAAATTAGGTGGTTAACTAGATTACATAGTGATAGCAAGCATCTTGGCATTTTAAAAATTATAATCTGTGTTTTACCACAGATCTTTATGATTATGAACATATATGTAGAGAGAGTAGTGTTTTCTGTGAATAAGTTGGTAGTACACAGTACATTTATTTCACAAATATTTATGATCAACTATTTGTAGACTGCTCTAAGGAAGCAGAGAGAGGATAGAAATAAAAGGCTGTTCTCTGTGGAAGAGCTGAGATTTACTCAGTGAAATCAAGCATTCATGAAAAGGTAAGTTGAGAGATGCTGCGGTAGACCAGAGTGGTCAAGGAAGCCTGTCTGGAGACTGTGAGGAGAGGAAGAACCAATGACTTAGAGGCACAGAGTGAGTGCTGATCATTCTGGTTACTGTACATAGACCTGCACTGCCCAATACAGCACTAGCTACCACAACAATACAACCACTAGCAGATTGAACGCTAGAATGTGGCTCATCCTAACTGAGATATACATAAGTGTAAAATACTCACCAGATTTCAAAGACTTGGTATGAAAATAAGAATGTAAAATAGCTCATTAATATTTGTGTATTGATTACATGTTGAAATCATAATAGTTTAGATATACTAGGTTTAAGAAAATTAAATTCACCTTCTTAAAACTGGTGCACAGCTTTAGGAAGATAAATCCAACTATACTGGGCAAGATAGAGTAGGTAGGGAAGAAACTAGAGGGAAGAAAACCAGTTAGGAAACTTCTAAAATAGTGAGATGGAAAGGACCTAGGTCAGGGTGGTGGCTGGGGTTATAAAAAAGAAAGGGGATGCAGAGACATCATGAAGGAAGAACCAATAAGATGATGATTACTAGCCAGGAAAAAGGGAGAGAAAAGAGTCATGGGTAAACCTGGGAATCTGGGAAACAATTGTTCCATTTAAGGAATTACAAAGTCGATAAAGGTGTGTGAGTTAAAGGGAAAAAGGCTGAACTAGCTTTTTAATCTTCCTTTTAATACGTTGAGTTTAAGATGATGAGAAGCATCCAATTGGTATTTTGGGAAATGACACTGGAGCTCAGGAAAGAAGCTAGGCTCAAGATGTATATGGAGAAAGGAAGGTCTTTAAGACTGCATAAATGAGTTCCATGAGTGAGGAAAGCAGAAAAGCAGAGAATGGAATGAAGGAAAATAAGCAAATCCGCACCAGGCATTTAAAGGAGTTCTGGACCCTAGGCATATAAAGGGGGTCAAAAGGTAAAAATAAAATAAATAAAATAAAATAAAATAAAATAAATAAAATAAAATAAATAAAATAAAATAAAATAAAATAAAATAAAATAAATAAAATAAAATAAAATAAAATAAAATAAATAAAATAAAATAAAATAAAATAAAATAAAATAAAATAGGGGAAATTTGGGAAAAAAAGATAAAACATTCTCGACAAACTAAATATAATTGTTTAAAATAATTTCTCTCTTTTTATTTGAGATGTCATAGATAACCTTCATTTTATTTTTGTGTTCTGGCAGAAATCCAAAACATTGAATGCCCAGAAAAAAACAGAAGTTGAAGAAAAGCAATCCTTTGGAATCAGCTGGATTTTTTTAAATTAAGCTGGCTGGCAGCACTCAGGAATGTCACGTAGGTTAAACAATATTAGATAGTAAAGTAGAAGGACAGAGTTTGAAAAGGGCTTGAATCTGGTTCTTTTCATAAGGATATTAGCTTCATTCATTGCTTCTATGTTCAGCACCTAGTATAATGCCTATTTTTTCTTAACGATTGGATCAACTAAAAGTAATGTGTACATATTTTTCTGATTGACTCTAAAGTATCTTTTCCATCACTAAAACTTTAGCTATTATTGGTTTAAAAGAAAAAGAAAAAGAAAAAAATCCTCCCTTTAATATAAAGAGAAAGTCCTTTGCCTTCCCCCCACCAATAATGGAGTTCTAAATTTCTTATGGTTTTATGCCATCGCTTACATCATATAATCAAATTAATCATTTAATTGCTGCATGTTACGAAAGCTCTCCCACCCCACCCCAAGTCTAATCTGATTGAGGAGAAAAGACAACCCTAATTACAGTAAAAGATTTAAATAGCACTTCCAAATAAATAATAGAAGATAACCCATGGAAGTGCTTGATAAGTGAATCATACAAACTATAATTTCTTGTGTAAGAGAACCTGAAGAGACATCCTCAAGGTAGGGTGTTTCAGGAAAGCTTTACGAAAGAAGTGAGTTTTGAGTGGGTCATGATCTGAAAGGTCGACTTGTCTTTCCAGGCAATTGAAAGGCCATGATCAAAAGGGAGGAGGCAAGGAGATCCAGGCCTGTGAGTGAACCAGTTTGGTAGAAGGAAAGGAGTCATTGGTCGGGTGTGGTGGGGTGGGATAGTAAATAAGGCTGAAAAGGCAGGTCTTGAATAAGAATCTACCAAAATTGAGACTTTCTCTCATGCTCATGGGAGAGTCATTGAATTGTGAGCAGGTGACTGACATAACTGAATTTAAAATTTAAGAACATTAATCTGGTTCTATTTTAAAGGCAAAGGCCATAGAACTCAGGGACCACTTAGTTCACAGATGAGGTACAAAGAGAGAGAAAGAGCTTTTTCTAAGAGAACCCAAATTTCCTGACTACTAATCAAATTCACTTTCTACAACTTCTAAAATTTTAAATTAGCCTGGCTCATAGCCCTTTTTGGGAATAGGTACATTATGGAATGCAGCTCCCTAATGAGAAAGGAAGGTTTTGTGTGAGTGTGTCAAGAATTTGTGAGGTACCTAGACTTCAGTTATACACAGGCAACTAAAGTGAGAAAACAATGGTTATATTCGACTCTAGCTCCAAATTGATTCTGGGACCGAAACAAGGAGTATCTAGGTCAGGCTGATAGGCAAAGGGAGAGAAAGGACAATTTAACTAGAAGAGAAGCAGCATAATCCAATAGACAGAAAACTGGATGAATAATTAGATTTGGACTGTAGTCCCAGTTAGTAATGGTTAAGGAAGAAGTCATACTTTTATGTGTCTCATCTCTTCCAAGGTTCAAATAAATCAGGTCATCAATGTCTTTAGCTGATCATTTGGAACTCACAATGTATTATCCAAAGAAATAGTATTATAAAAAGGTTAGTTTCTCAGATTATTCTCCAAAAACCTATATAAATCCCATCATAGCTGAAATTACTGCATATCTTGCAAAGAGAAATACATCTGGCCCTTGAATAACAGGGGGGTTAGGGGCTCCAACCCCTATAACCCCCTGAGCAGTCTAAAATCTGCATATTAACTTTTGACTCCTCCAAAACTTAACTATTGATAGCCTACTGTTTACCAAAGCCTTACCAATGACATTAACAGTCAACACATATGTTCTATGTCATGTGTATTATATACCATATTCTTATAATAAAGTAAGCTAAAGAAAATGTTATTAAGAAAATCATGAGAAAGAGAACATTTATAGTACTGTATTTATTTTAAAAAATCAACATATAAGTGGGCCTGCACAGTTCAAACCCGTGTTGGTCAAGGGTCAACTGTATAAACATTTTTTGTAACATTAATTAATGAGCAAAACAGATTAGTCAAACTAATTATTGTGTTTTTTAAATAGAAAGCATTTAATTAGAAGAGAATATGGAACTGAAGGTTGTGAATATGAAAGAGAATTACTTCTTGGCACTTTCAAGTTCATCTGAGGTTAACGGTGGTAGCTCACAAACAGAAAAGAGGCAGGAGAGAGAAAGAGAAGAAAGTAAGAGCTGTGTATGTTTTTAAGGAAGATGATACAACTAATGTTTAGAGGGTGAAAGAATTGGCAAGGCTGGAAAAAGCAAGGAGACACCACTTGGAATCGAAGAGAGAAAGGAAGAGGGATGAGTGTCCATCATCTAGGGACAAGGGTCAATCTGAATCTAGATTCCAGGAGATTAGGCCAGAAGTGCATCCATAAAGTAGATCTGAGGCAGTTAAGTCCCAGGGGAGAAGTGGAACAAATGTTTGAAGTAGGGTCAAAGATTCAGAGTATCAATTATATTAAAGGCAGAGGCAGGGGTCCAAATGTGAGGCTCTAGTTGGAGCCCAAACTCAGGGAACATGGAGGCCACACTTTCAGGCAGACCCAAGACACATAAGACTCATTAGCTCTTGGGACCAGGATTGGTTACGAACAGTGGGTAAAATATGGGGTGAGTGGAGAGCACAGTGAGGGGAAGAACCAAGCAAAAAAACTACAGAGACTGAACCAGAGTTAGAGACTAGTAGGTCTAAAGCTGATGTGCTGGTGCATATGAACACCGAGAAGGGACCCTTGGAGGAAAAGTAGCTCAGAAGACAAAGGTGCTGAGGAAGAGACAGGGAGACAAGTCTCGGACCACAACCAGGGGGCACCTCCAGTTCCAGGACAGCTTTGTTGACTTACAGGATTGAGGAGTGGTGTGGAGGAGGGAACAGGACAATGAGGTTGGGGGGTGGGGAGATTGTAACCGGCATTCAAACTTACTAGAGTAACCAAAACTTCTCATTCTTCTGCCTCGGTATTGTTAATGTTCTAGGCACTGTTATTACTAAGCTGGCTAGTAATGGACAATTGAGAGGCCAGGTAAAAAAGGTTAAACAATGATAAAAGATAAAGACAAGAAAGAGAAGACAGATGGAGAACCAGGATAAAAGAAGGTGGGGAAAGAACAGTCAGGATATAATGGGTTATCAACAAATGTGAAGGAAAGCAGTAACCCTTTAATAAAAGAGAGGAAAGTGTGGAAAGTCAAACTTATCTGCGAGGAAATGAAGAAAGACAGGAGGGAAAGTTCAGAAAACATCTAATTCAGGTTATGTGATTAATTCCACAGTGGCTTGTCACCCTTTTTACATCTCATCTATTAATAGAGTATCTACAGAATAGCTGTGCTTTATAAACATATCAAAATGTAGCCTTTGCTCTTTAGATGTATGTTCACTTTTGTCAAAGATTAAAGTATATGATAGAATTTGAGAATGAATTTTAAATCATTAAATAGTTCTATGCTGGGGTAGGGGTTGGGAATGGGGGGTGAGGAGGAAGAGAGAAGCCAGTGTTAGATGAAGAATTTTGAGATTCGCTGATTCATAAAAGATACACTTAAATATACATTTTCTTTAAAAAGTTGGATTTAAAAAAATTCTGCCTTATAAAAAAGACAAAAGGTTATTAAAACTACCAGAATAAAGTGAGGATGCGGTGGGGAAGTACCCAGATTGCCTACTCCCAAAATCTGTCACATAAATTCGTTTATCATGTTTGCCATTCTCTCCCGCTTTCACATTGCTCAAAGGTGGAAGAAGATCTTTGATTTAACCACCGTACACTTTGTGACTGTACCTGTCACTGAATAAGAATTTGATTAATTTTGGGGAAGCATCAGGGGCAGTGTTTCCTGTCTGAAAAGTGGACTACAGAATCCAGCTAAGGCCCTGAGACTTGAGAATATAGTACTAAATATGTAATGGTAGTGACCAATACAAATATCTGGGCATTCAATGTAGTTTTTCCAAACTTCTAGTCTGTTTTGGAGGTGATATTTTTTTCCTTGAAGCTTAGCAGAATTTTACAGAATTCATAATTTCTAAAGCACACGCCTCAATACTCTTCTCCTAGAGCATTCTTTTTGCCTAGGCGTGCAGATCTCCACCCCCACCAGAACACGCTCCTCAGACTAGCTCCCTTTTCCCATCCCCCAGCATTCTAACTACATTGTGCGCACTCTTCTAGGCCGCTTTTCTGCAGCCAGGGCAGTTGCAGGGCTCATAGCCTGTCTTCTCTAGGGCGGTCACACGTGTCCATTCCCGGGGGTGGGGTGGGGGAAATCGCTCCTCCCGCACGGCGGCTGATTGGTGCCTTTCCTACCCCACCCTTCCCGCCGCACTCCAGCCTCCATCGTACTTGGTTCCAGCTTAACCAGCCCCACCACCTTTCCTTGGAGAAAAGAGCCACTTTAGAGCTCCTTAGAGCTTCTTGGATGAAATAAAAGTGTTAAAGAACAGGTGGAAACCACTTAATATTTCTAGGCCTCAGATTTCTGGGGTGCACAGCCCACTGGTTCTCCTGTACTCCCATCAGCACCAATAATAACTGAACTCCCACACGTGCGTGTTTCTGGATCTAGCCCCTACGGAAAGCACCACCCAGCGGGCCCTTTAAAAGGACGCGACCACTAAGGCCAAGTAGGGGGTGGAAGAAGCCCTTATTGTCCTCGCCCATCAGAGTCATTAAACTCCTCAGTCCGGAACACTTGGAAAGTGGAGTAGGTCTCAGAATAGTTCATGGGGTGTACCTTTCTTCCTTCAGGCCACACTCCTCTCCTTTCTCGGGGCGCTCAGGTCCCTCTCCCCTCCCCCTCTCTTCCCGTGCAGCTGTCCGGGCCGGGGGTGGGGGCAGGGGGTGTTGTTGTGGTAGGGACAGCCCCGCCCTCCCCCTCCTCGGCCCCTCCCCCAGGCCCTCGCTCGGCCCCCTCCCCGCCCCCAGCCCCATCTGTTTCCCCCGGCGGTGAGATGATTACATTGTACGGGACTGGGGGCGGCTGCAGCCGCAGCCGCGGGATGGGGCGAGCGCGCGGAACCCGCGGGCAGCGGGAGCAGCAGCCGCCTCACTGACTCGGGCCCCGAGCCGCCGCCCCCCGCGCGCTCGCCCGCTCTCAGCTCATGCACACGCCGAGCGGCGGCAGCAGCGGGAGGAGCAGCCGCCGCCGCCCCCGCCCGAGGAGCTGAGGCGCTGCGCCGCGGCGGGAGTCCGGGCGGGCGGGCAGCGTGGGGCCGCGAGGCGCGCGTCGAGCTCGGGGCCGCCGCCGCCGCCGCCGCCGCGGCCAGGAGATGTGCCCGGAGGAGGGCGGCGCGGCCGGGCTGGGCGAGCTCCGCTCCTGGTGGGAAGTCCCGGCCATCGCGCACTTCTGCTCGCTCTTTCGCACCGCGTTCCGCCTGCCCGACTTTGAGATCGAGGTGAGTGGCAGCGCGGAGCGCCCCTTTTCCCCTGCCCCTCGGCACGTCCCGGAACTTCGCGCGGAGGGGAGCGGGCGCCGGAGACGTGGCCTGGCGTCCGCCGCCAAGAGTGGGGCTCGGTGGGGGCACGAGGCGCAGACCGGCCGGAGGGCGGGTGGGCGGGGGCCGCCGAGTGCGGGCGTCCGAGCTCGGGACGTTGGCGGGCGGCCGCCGCGCGCACCGCGCCTGCTCGGGCGAGGCGGAACGGGCGGCGGGAGGGCGGAGGGAGCGCGCTTTGTGGGAGTGGGACTGCCGCTCTCCCGGGACTTCTCGCGCTCCCTCCCGGGGCGGCGGAGGCGCCGAGCCAGCTGCTCAGTGCGGGACCGGGTGCTGGACGGGGGCTGCTGTGCAGGGAGAGGCTTGCCCCCACGTTGGCGGGCGCTTTGGGCTAACGTGGGGACGGGGGACGGGCTCGGGACTCCGAGGCTACGGAGGAAAAGTTTAGGAAGGACTCCGTTATTCTTTAACAGCGCTTTTCCCCTCCGAACAGACAGCCCTCTTTATGCGGGAACCTTGGGAGCTCCTTTGAGTCGATTTCGCCACCATTATCCCTCCGGGCGAGCGTGGAGTAGAGGATGGCTTTCTGGCCAGGCCGAAGGTGCTTTCACACCCGAGGCTTTGTGATAACCGGACTCAAATCAAGGATCCTGGCATCAGGGATGGTGGCGGGAGTGTAAAGAACGGAATGTACACGGTAGCCAAAACGAGTAGCTAGCCCACCAGCATCCTTCCTTTTATTTTTGGAAGGGGATGTGATATATTTGATTGGTTGGCAGGTTGAATTGCTTGCTTGCCTATGGCAATATGCGTAGCGACTTATCACCTTTTGACTTTGGACAAAGGTAAATGGAAACTGTTGGTCGGTTTTTCTTTTCAGTCCTGCCGTTGAGTTCGCAGATGGAGTAATCAAAATAAGAATCACTCTTTTGGAGAAGGAAATCGTTGTAGTTGCCTCCCCGCCCCCACCTATCTTTCTGCCATTTTCGGATTTTTAATGCGTTTACTCTTAAGATTTTTTTCCTCGCCTTTATTTTTAGACTTAGTGTAGTTTGCGGAAATATTTACTTCTCATGAATGAAATGTGGGAACCTGCTCTTGCTGCAGAGTTAATGAAATCGGGAAAATAAAAAGATCAAAAGGCGTAGGGTGGGAGAATGAAGAGGAATTGTAGGTTGATAAACTAGGACCACTCACTCGCTTTTGCGATTCTTAGTTCCTTAAGCTGATTAAAACAATGTGATTAAATCATAGGCTGCTTCTGTTTTTAGGAAGATATAATAACTGGGGCATTTAGGTAGTGCCATAGTGTTTGTTTTCAAAGTTTGACTGTGATTAACAATTATGCTTTTTACTAAATATTTTAGTGAGACAGCTGTTTATATTGACTGAAGAAGAGAAACGGGGCCACAGAAATAAGAGATTTGGGGATACTAAAATTGAAGAGAGGCTTAACAATTATTCTTGTAATTCTGTTGGTATAAAATCGTAAATAGTTTATATATTGCTGCTCAAAATGGTGGCTGTTGTGGGAGGTGTTAACCTGCGACAGTGCCATCTTGGGTGCTGGTAAACTTGCCCCCAAGCCCATTTTCTTCCTTGCAAGATAATGAAACTGAGGGGATCTGAATTACAGGTTTAGAGTTCAAGGACTCATTCAAAAAATACTGCGGAAAACTCATTTTTCAAAATCTGTATAGCCCCATTTTGTTGATGGAAAAATAGAGATAACTAATTTTGTCTTAAATTGTTGTAGATATCTAGAATAATCTATAAAGAACTTGTCTTATGTTCTAAGAAATAAACTTGTGATTTTTAAGTGTTAGCTGTTGTCCTAAATGAAATGTAAGCTGATCAAAAAGAGCAAAGGAAAAGTCACAGGTGAAGAATTCAGGACTGTTTGAGATGAATGTTTCTTGGAGGTGACACTTTGTTAAAATGTATGCTATTTGAAATACATGCAATAGGAATGAATATTTGGAATCCAGTTTGATAATTGTCCATACCCGTTTTAATTTGGAGACGTTCAGTAGATAGATAACAAATAATAATGACCTTTTACTCGAAGTTCTTATGTAATCCTTCTCACTTCATGTAAAGTGTGTTTTGAAATGGTTAGTGTAAATTTTAACTTAAAATTTTTAGTAGGTGTCAGAAATTAAAATTTTTAAATTTGTATTTAGACTTCTAACAAATTTGACTCAGTGACAGTGCAGAACTCACTGAAAACATCAGTTTTTATTCTTTAAGTGAAAATAAATTTATTGTGCTTTGGTGACTTTTTAATCTAATAGTTTGTTGTCCTGACAGTTTGAGAAACAATCCCTTGGTTAGAGTTTGTGATGCAACAGAAGACCCTTCTTAAAAAACAAAACAGAAGAAACGATTCTAATGGGTCCTCGTACCTCTTAGGCCAACTGGAAAGGCCCTACAATTACAATATTAATTTACGGCAATCTTGGGGAGGAGGTAGATGGAATAAAAGGGGTCAAATATGTGGTGACAGAAAACTAACTATGGGAGGTGAACACAGAGTGTAAATATATATATGCCTTACTGTTAAAATGTACAGCTGAAACTGGATTTCATTAACCAATGTCACTATAAAAAAAAATAAAAAATAAATTTACAGCAACCTTAAAAGATAGAAATGATGAATAATACCAAGAGGTAGAAGTTGGATATCAGTTTTTTTAGGAAGCCAGTTTTCACCTGTGGGGAAGATCTCATTTTACCCTTGACCACCAAGCTGAACCTGTGAATTTATAGAAAATTTAGAAAGTAGAATCCTCAAGGACTTGGCTTCTATTCATCTAAAGTGAAGCAATTCTCTTAGGTGAAGGGCTGGGAGGATTCATGCTGCAATTCTGCAAGAGGTCAAGGCCTCCCACTTAGAGAACTGGTCTCCAAAACATGAATATTTTTTATTTTTGCATGTAAAAAAACTTTGTATTCTTGTTAACCAATCTTAAATGTACAGGATTTCTTTAAAAGAGTCAATGTACTTGATTCTTGTTTGGGGGATATGTTTAAGGACTTGTATGTTGCTGCCCACTCTCCAAATTGGAGTTCTGTAATCATCAGACCAAGAATCTGTGACTGTATGGATAATGCTTCAAGTTGTTCAAAAATATCTGGTTTTAAAGATAATGCATAACTATTATATAAAACTTGAAAGTTATCGCAAAATATAGATAATAGAGTTAAAGTCACCCATAATTCCACCATTCAGAGATAAAAGCTGCTGTTAACTGTTGTAAACATTGTATCCCATCGCTCAGGGATAAAAAGCTATCGTTAACAAATTTAGTCCCAAATATTCTTACAATGTATTCGTGCCATAGATTGGGTGTTGTTTTTATTTTTTCAGGGCAGTGGAAGTATAGCAGGACATCAGTGGATTAATGACACTGTATTCAGTAGTTGGTATTATTAAGCACCTATTACTTGGTGCTTAACGTGGAACTGGGAGATTACCATAGAAGCTCATGACTTCTTTTGCCTCAGAAGATCATCTGTTAATATTTCAGAACCAGTTCTTTTAGGGTAAAGTATTTAATAATTGTTTAACATTCTAGTGGGTTTAGGCTAGTTAAGTTTTGTGTGTCCTGATTTGAGAAGTGAAGAAAGGTGAATTGAATCTCCCCAAAGATTTAGTACTGATGGTTTTTCCTTGTCAGATGCTCTTTATAGTCGATATAGTGTCTTTTTTAGTCTATGTGCTGCCGAAACGATCATTCGATATAGTCTTATTTGACCAAAGTAAGGTAAGGGAGAATAGAATACTTTTTAATAATCTAGTCTGGAGTTAATTATGATAGGTGTGGGGTTGAGGGCAGAAATGCTATCACAAACGTTTTTCTCTAGAGACGAGACCTTAGTTTCTGTAGGTGGCTATTTGAAAATGGTCATTTAGAGTTGTCTGAAGAATGGTTTGTTTAGCATCATGATAAAAATAACCTAATTGTCCTGTCTACTTTTTTCCCTGAGCTTCCTGCCTTTGAATACTGAATCTTTGGCCTTCTTTGCATTGCCTTGATGGTTGTGATTGTATGTGATTGAAGTCCTCACCTAATCAACATGATGATCTGGGGGTAGCATGAATTCTACTCTTGGTGTTTTCTTGGTTCCAGCCTCTTAAGAGCACCAAGGCATGAATTATTAAGCATGAAAAAAGTAATAAAAATTGCTGAGGGTAACTTATTAGTGTAGCAATCATATCAGTGATTCCTAAGCCTGGGTCAAATGGATGAGCTATAGGAGATTTTGTGTTGGAGTACATATATGCATTTTGCTGGAGGAGAGGGCCTTTTGCTTTCATCAAATTCTGAAAGAGATCCTCAACTATACAGAGGTTAGAGGCCCTGAACTAGATGAAAGAATAAGTTGGCCCTGAATAGGGGAACTGGAAGCCTAGTTTCATGACACAAGATGCATTGGACTAGGAGTGAGGAAACTTGAACTCTTAAAGTTAATTGTTTAACTAGATCTTGTGATCCTGGGGCATGTCAAAATAACCTAGTGATAAATGACATTTGTATAGCACTTTGTATATTTTCCAAATGTTATCTCATTTTCTCTTTAGCCATCCTGAACCATCACCTTGAGATAAGAGTTATCCCCATTGTACAGGCAAGATTGGAAGTTAGAGAGGCTAAGTTGCTTGCACACAGACTATCACCTGGATCTGAGATTCTCCGATACCAAGTTTAAGCTGTTGCTACTACCTCACACTGTTTCTACTTCAGTTTTCATTATCTGTAAAATGAAGGGCCAGATTTAAGTAATGGTTGAGATTCCACAGTGCTAATCTAGAGTTCTTTGGTTCTTAATAATGTGGGGTACAGAAGATAATTTTAAAACTTCTACTGAATTAAGTACAGAAGGACAAGTTCATGATATCATTTGTTTCTTTCAGCAAGTATTTATTGAGCATCTACTATGTGCTAGGGGCAAGGTACTAGATGCTGGAGGTACAGATGTGAACATAGCACAAAAATTCCTGCCCTGTTTTTAGTGGAAGGAGACAGTAAACATATTGGTAATTATGGTATGTCAGAGAGTGACAAGAAATAAAGCAGGATGGGGGCAAGGCACATGGAGGGCCAAGTTGAAGAGGGTGGGTTGTTGCAGTTTAAAAGAGGGTGATTAGGTATTGCCTCACTGAACAGGCCTAGATATAAGTGTTTCAAAAATTAGTAGTTTGGCACTCGACTCTATTTAATCTAAGATACCAGATGATAAATGTCTTCTAAAGATTCAGGATCCGTTCTTTTCTCTGAGAAGGAAAGCCCAAGAACAGAATGAATTATAAGGGGCAAATCTTTATGCAGTTTGAAATTCCGAAAGGGGAGATTGTTCTGTCAGAGTGTAACTCTCCAGAATACTAGATCCCTTTCTGTTTATACCAACATATTGAAATGGACGTCTTTTTTAAACATGAAGCTTCAGAGGGGTAATTGGAAGCTTCTTCAGTTGTATAAAGGGCAGTACCCTCTCATCTCTGAAGGACAGCCTATGTTAGCATCTGGCTTGCTTTATGATGGAAGTTCAGTTTGGTCTTGCTTAATTTTCTGGAACACAGGATAGCCTGAAATACAACTTGGCAGCATTATGCACAACCAACCATTTGCCCTTTGATCAGGAGAGGCGCAGTGCTGGATTCTTGTGGTGTGTTAGGGGTAAGAATGAAGAGCACTGGCAGAATGCTGGAAAACACCAAGTGCAAAGGCTTACATAAAAATTCAGTGTAGATGAGGGGCACAGAACTGTGTGGCTTCTAACTAACTATATGGTCTTAGATCTAGTTGATGTGATTGATCCCTTTTCAAAAATGATCAAACAGAATCAGAAACCTTGTGGGCCCACCTGTCATTAACTTAATCTTAGGCAGATCACTTTTGGTTTCAGATGCCCCATTTATAAATGGAAATTTTAGATTAGATGTTTCCTAGGTTTTTCCTAGGGCTAAAATTCTGTAGTTCTAAGAATGTTTTTCAGCATGCATAGCACTATTAACTGATTGAGAAAATCACTGACCTCACTGGTTAGGATGAAGGTTATGAGCTATGTTAGGATCATTGTGTCTTACAAATTAATTTTGTATCAAATGAAAGTTGGAAATCCATATTTGATGTTTGTGGTTTATATGAATTTGTCTTTTGTGGAAATCTTGTCTTTAGATATGCTACTTTGAAAATAGCTTTTAAAGCTTGAAGACTGACATTTACACTATTTCCAAGGTCTGAGCTAAAGATTTTGAGATTATGCAGAATTCTGGAGGATGAAGGTCTTGAATTATGTTCCCTTCACTTTTGTTTCTTGTTTTTAACATGATTTACACTTAGAACTTTGAATGAAATCCACTTGCAGCTTCTGGCAGTGGCTTACCTTTAATTCAATACTGCACCCTCTTTGGAGAGCCGTGTTGGTTGCCCTTCTTCTGTATTTTCATATTTCATTGGATGCTGTTCCTTTGGTGCTTTTATAATATCTTCTTTACATTATTCTCTAACAAATATTAATCAATTGATATAGGAAAATTTGGGAAAGTCATTTTTTTCAGTGATTCTTATGCTTGAGGAAGGAATTGTTAGGTGGTAATATTGAGCTTAGGATTCTGTGGGTTTCTTTAGTCCTCAGGGTTTCTCAGCCTCAGCACTATAGATGTTTTGGGCCAGATAAGTCTTTGTTGTGGGAAGCTGTCATACGCATTTTAAAATGTTTAGCAGGATCCCTGGCCTCTAATCTCTAGGTGCCAGTAATAACCCGAGTCATGACAAATAAAAATGTCTCCAGATATTGTCAGATATCTTTTGGATGGCCAAAATTGCCCTGCTTGATAATCGTTCCTTTAAGATATAAGAGGAAAACTTAAGAATTGGTCATTGTATAGAAAGTACACTGTGAGGTAGATGAGTTTTCCCTTCTGAGAGCGATTTTTCCCCTAGATGCAAACCTTTAATATTTTTGTTTACAGAAATTGAAAGAAGTTAAAGTTGCTCCCAGATGTGCATGTCATTAGCAATTGCACGTGTCAGAAATCTGGGAAACAGATGAAATCTTTTCTTTCCTATGGAGTCATTTAAGGGAAGACGAGGGTTTGGGGGTAGTGGAGAGGGAGTTGTGAAGCTGACTTGGGTCCTATAAAGAAAGTCTTACCTCAGGCAGGGCCTGGCTGCCTGGAGCTGTTGTGGAAGAAGGGGTGTTGCAATGCAGCCTCAAGCTGGCTTTGGCTGCTGCCATTGCCTGTCAGGGCACAGGCTCTTCTTGACAAATCTCTTGAGCATTGCGCAGTGAAAAACTGTGGAGAGGGGTTAGTCATGACCAGGTCAAAAGTTCAGTGGGACCTAAGTAGAAGGGATGTGTGTATGTGTCTGTCCCTGTCCTTGCATGTGCATTTGAGACATATGCATATATCAAGTTATGTAGAGATTATTTCATCAGAATTTTCAATTTAGAACACCGGCCGCAGAACCTTTTTTGATGTTGCTCTAAATATTTTGCAGAATTTCTCCCTTTGGATTTTCCTTAGTCAAGTATGGCAAAATATTTTATGGATTCCAATAGATTTTTCATTTTGGTTTTGAGAAAAAAAATTGTATTGTGATGATGCCTTAAGTAGTAACAGTGCATTGTGAAGGGCTTTGAATCTTTATTCTAAGATATTGTGTAACTTCAAGGAGGTGTTACCATTTATCTGTGGCTTCTGAAGGTGTCTTACAGAAAGTGTTCATCTCAAAGTAGATCTTTTCCATCTTGGGATATCTAGTCCTCACAGGGACTAGAATAAGGCACTATAAATAAGTACCTTATTTTTTGTTCTTTATCTTTTTTTAGCTGGGAAGTAAGACCTGGCCACACTTATTTTTCTGTCCTGCTAGGGTATAAATCTCAAAATTTGTATAAATAAGTTGGTGTGAAATCAGTCACTTCTGCAGCCAAAGTAGTTTTTTCCTCTTGGAGGGCAAATGACCCCTCAGAATATTCTTTTATGTACTCTGTTTTGTGCTTCATTATCCATACACCCATTTAAAATGTAGTGTGGTTTATGTAAAATATATGGAAGATAGTGTTTCATTCTCTTTTTTAAAGTCCCTGACCTTAGGTGACCTTTATAATAGGTATTTGGCTGGTTTGTGATGTCATGTTCTTGTAGGTTTCACACCGTAATGGTCAGCTTTTTTGATTCTACAGCCCAGACTCTAGGAGTTCTATTGAGTCTACTTTTTCCCTAGAGTGGGTTTGCTATAGTAATTGCCTGACTTGGCAATATGTCACTGAGGCATGTGGCTACCTGAATTAAATGTGCGAATGGTTGTCAAAACAGACTGTGTGCTTCTTTGCCCCTCCCCCCAACCCATAACCTCCAAAAATAAGTGAAAATAGATGAAGTGATAGGGTCATGATTACATTAACCACTTCATGTTTTTAATGTTAAACCTTTAAATCACCTCCAATTAATAATTCCTGAGACTAGAATAAGTTCTTAAAATTGAAAATGCTGTTAAGCAGTCTGGTTGACTCCAAGAGTGTTTTTTTCTTTTTTTCCTCCTGACCATTTGCTTTTAATGAACATCCCTTTCTCGAGTGTTCAGTGTTTCAGGAACAGTGGCACTAAGGACAGTTGATTTGCTTGACAAAAATATGTTAAATTATCAGATCTACTTTAGCATATCTTTTCCCTCCCCCATTCTCGTTGTGTCGTCATGTCTTTTCTGTCTCCCTGAAAGGTGTTTGCACATTCTTTTAGGTGTGGGAGACAGTTTTTATAATCAGTGTCTTGGAGTTCTTCGTTCAGGGGACACTGTTTTATGGGGAGAAGGTGATTTATTTATTTAAACTAGCTAGATTATTTTTTTTTTCTTCTTTTTTCTTTTTCACACTTGACATTCAGTATTAGTTTCAGGCATACAACAACACAGTGGTTAGACATTTATATAACTTAGGAAGTGATCCCCCTGATAAGTCTGGTACCCACTTGCACCACACTTAGTTACCACAATGGTATTAACCATATTCCCAATGCTGTACTTTACATCCTCATGACTGTTTTGTAACTGCCAATCTGCCCTTCTTAATCCCTTCAGCTTTTTCACCCAGCCCCTGAGCCCCCTCCCATCTGGCAACCACTAGTTCTTTTTATGAGTTTGTTTCTGTATTTTAGATTCCACATATAAGTGAAATCATATGGTGTTTGTCTTTATCTTATTTAACTTAGCGTGATATCCTTTAGGTCCATGTTGCTCATGGGAAGATTTCATTCTTTTTTTTTTTTTGGCTTAGTAATATTCCATTGTATACATGTACCACATCTTCTTTATCCAGTGGTCTGTTGATGAACGCTTAGGTTGCTTCCATATTTTGGCTATTATATATGAAATGTCCTTCTTTGTCTTGTTTTAGCCTGTATTTTAAAGTATGTTATGTCTGGTATAAGTATTGCTAGCCCAGATTTCTTTTTGTTTACATTTTCATGAAATATCTTTTTCTATTCCTTAATTTTCAGTTTGTATGTCTTTCATTCTGAAGTGGGTCTCTTACTGCAGCGGTCCCTAACCTTTTTTTGCTCCAGAAACCAGTACTACTATGAGAATCTAATGCCTGCTGATCTGAGGTGGAGCTGTGGTGATGCTAACTTTGGAGAGGGACTGCAACTTGCTTAAACTCCCACTGCTCACCTCCTGCTGTGTGGCTCACTTCCTAACAGGCCACGGGCCGGTACCGGTCCACACCTGTTTATTGGCAGAGTATGTATGGGTCTTGTTTTCTTATCCATTCTTCAGATTGGAGCATTTAATCTATTTACATTTAAAGTAATTATTGATAGGTTGCTGCCATTTTATTCATATTTTTGATCTTCTTTTTAAAGAAATCCCTTTAACATTTCTTATAATACTAGTTTGGTGGTGACGAACTCCTTTAGTTTTTTCTTGTCCGGGAAGCTCTTTATATCTCCTTCGATTCTAAATGACAGCCTTGCTGGGTAGTGTAATCTTGGCTGTAGGTTTTTGCTTTTCCTTACTGAATATTTCATGCCAATCCCTTCTGGTCTGCAAAGTTTCTGTTGAGAAGTCAGCTGACAATCTTACGGGAACTCCCTTGTATAGGTAACTAACTGCTATTCTCTTGCTGCTGTTAAGATTCTCTCTTTGTCTTTAACCTTTGGCATTTTAATTTGATGTGTCTTGGCGTGGGCCGCTTTGGGTTCATCTTGTTTGGGACTCTGTGTTTCCAGGATTTGTGTGTCTCTTTCCTTCACCAGGTTAGGGAACTTTTCAGTCATTCAGTCATTATTTCTTCAAATAGGTTTTCAATCCTTTGCTCTTTCTTCTGGTACCCCTATAATGTGAATGTTGGTATTCTTGATGTTGTCTCAGCGGTCCCTTAAACTATCTTCATATTTTTGGATTTTTTCTTTTTGCTGTTCTGATTGGGCATTTTCTCTACCTTATCTTTCAAATTGCTAATTTGATCCTCTGCTTCATCCAATCTGTTGATGCCTTCTAATGTTTTCTTCATTATTGCATTCTTCATTTCTGACTGGTTGATTTTTGTTTTCTATCTCCATTTTTTCCCCTCCATTTTTATGTTTCCTATCTCTTTGTTGAAGTTCTTACTGAGATCATTGAGCATCCCTATAACCAGTATTTTGAACTCTGTATCTGGTAGATTGCCTTTATTTTGTTTAGTGTTTCCCCCCACACCCCCTGGAGTTTTATCCTGTTTTTGCATTTGGGACATGCTTCTTTGTCATCTTATTTTGGCTGCCTCCCTGTGTTTGTTTATGTATTAGGTAGATCTGCTATGTCTGCTAGTCTTGGCATAGTGGCCTTTATGTAGTAAGTGCCCTGTGTGGCCCAGTGGTGCAGTCTCCCTGTTCACCTGAGCTGATACTCCAGGGGTATCCCTTGTGTGGGTTGTGTTTGCCTTCCTGTTGTAGTTGAGTCTTGATTGCTGTTGGCATGCCATCGGCCGGGGTTGAGGGGGGTGGTTTGACCCTCAGTCTGACTGGCTGGGAGGATGGCTCTGACTACAGAGGAGGAGCTGTTGTGTTGGGGCTGACCCCATGGAGATGGATACACTGTAACAAGCCACTGGTGCCTGCTGAGTCCACCTTTTAGGTAAAGGTGTCCTTTACAGAGATAATTTGGTGGTACTCTTGTGGAGTCTGAAGTGAGCCACTAGGTGTGTTGGTTCTGAGGCCTCTTGGGCGAGGCTACGGTGCAGGCCCAGGTCAGCTGCTGCCTGTGCCTAGTCCTGGGCCACCTGATAGGAGCTACAGAATGACCTGTAGTTGGTAGCTGCCTGTGCTGGGAGGCTCCTAGGAGAAGCTATGCTGTGAACCAAGGCCAGCTGTTGCTAGTGCCTGGCTGGAGGCTGCTGCTTAGTAAGAGATACAGGGCACACTGGCCAACTTGTTTGGGGTTTATGGACCTTTTAGAGATATTAGGAAGTCCACAGTGTGGGCTGAGGCCTGCTGCTTGTAAATAACAGCCGCCAAAAGAGGTTCTGGCCTATTTGTGAATTGGATGGGGTGGGAAAGGGTGATTTAAAGAAAAACTTCACCCGTTGCCATAAAAAAGGGATTTAATTTTGCCCCCCAACTTTTCTACTGTGTAGGTTAGTATCCTTACTAATTTTTTTTCAGACTTACTAATTTTTTTTACAGACTTACTAATTTTTTTTTTCACATTTTTTTCTGAAAGAATTTTCTCATTGTTTATTGTGTTTAAGCAGCTACTCTGCCCACTTTACAGGATGTTGGGAATTGGGAGGGGAATGTTATAATTGATGTTGAGGATATCCATGCTCTCAGAACACTAGATTTTTATCACTTTCAGTGATGGAGCCCATCTTCATTACCATTAACTGTGCTTGGATTTCTGTAATATGCAACAATTTAAAGAGATAGTGGAATTTAAAAGAAAAAGAAAATCTCAAATTCCAGTCAGTCTCTTTTCTGTCTCTTATTGTCAGACTTATTAATATTAAGATTGAAGAGATATGTGACAAGATTGCTATTCTCCCATTGCCCTGAGGTATTAGAGTAGCTTTTTTTTGAAGAGTGAGTGGGTGGCAATGATGGTGTAAAACCTACGTTTTTACAAACAAGTGATAAGAGAATATGATTGCTGTAGGAGACAGGTAGTGGTCATGAGTGGAATGATTCCTGGGGAGGGGAGGACTTGGAGGTTCGTATTGAATAAGTCAGTGTAGCTGACTAGGTCAAAGCATTCTCTTTTTCTAGTGGACTAATAAAAAATGAGATTGAGAGGTGGGACATCACAGCAAGCCTAGAATGCCAGGCTCTAGTGTTTATCATTTTTAGTCAGGCATTGAAGACAAGAGTGATAAAATTTTAGACTAAGAACGTCCTGTGTACCAAATGTTTTAGGTTAAATCTGGTATTGGTAGCTGGGATAGAAACAGCAGAGGAATAAAGACTAGTTTAATTGTGGGAGTGGAATGGGAGTGAAATGTTGCAGGTAGTGGTAATAGGAAAGGACATTTGCCACTAGTATTACTGAAGAATAGGCAGGAGTAGATGATCAACAATATTGGAGTTCATGAAGATTGTATCAGGTAAGGATGTTTTTGGCTGCAAGTGAGAGAATGCCATACTAACAGCAATTTAAAAAGTACTGGCAGGTATGGAGCTCTGTGACAGATAGTGGTAAGCCCTCAGGCAGTGGTACTAATGTTCAATGTCAGAGGGTGGATTCTGCAGCTCCAAGGTCTGTATTGCTGAGTGAGGAATACAGGAAAATTACAATTTAAAACAGCCATTGAGTTGGTGATTTGAAGAGGTCAAAGATGACTTTAGAGAAAGAGGTTTGAAAGAGGGAGAGGCTAAAACTGCATTCTCTTGGAGTGAGAGAGGAAAAGAGCTCTCAAGGAAGCTTATGAGAATGGTGAGAAAGAAATAAAGAACTTAAAACAGTTTTTTATGAATAGTAATATAAATATTATAGAAAGAAATCCCAGATCCTACATTCACATTTTAGTGTTGTATTGAAGAGGTCAATTGTAGGTCACTCCCACCCACCGCACCCTTTTTTCTGTTTCTAAATTCTACTTTGCGCTTTGTACTAGAAATTCTCTTCTCCCATCCCCCTTTGATTGTTGGGAGTGGTGTGGTGGTTACCCCACCTTAATATTGTCAGTTGCTCAGTGTTGTTGTGTCCTGTTGAGTAAAATGAAAATCCAGACAGAGAAGTGTACCCTTTTTATCATTAGAATTTTAGATTTACTCTTGCTTTACTATTGATTGTTTGGAATACTTCAGTTTTTAATCTTTGTTAAGTATTTAATGATCTGTAAGAATTAATGAGATTCTGATCCCTTTGTAATGGGAATTTATGTACAAATAAGATAGGTATTCATGTTATGTGTTCTGTCTGATTACAGGTTCCCAATTCCCAGGAAAGTTATACCTCAATCAAAAGACGGTTTTTGTTTGTTTTACACTTGTTCTACAAAAAATTTTGGAGGTTATCTGACAGCTTGACTGGTTCCTTATCCCCTTTTCTCTCCTCCCGGATCAAGTAAATTTTATATCCTGGCTAGTAATCTAACACATTTGGCAAGGAAAGATGAAATGGGTCAATCAAATGCCCATTTTGTGGAGTGTAATGTAGGAAATGCGAGGATTATCCTAGTTAGTGTAGAAAAGAAGCACAGTGAGAAGCCACAATGCAAGCCTTAATCTTGTAGATGAGGGAGCAGAAACAGAGAGACTCAGCATTAAAAGGATTCACAGGAAGACTCTAGCTCCAGTCCATTGGTGTATAACCTAAAGGAACCCCCAGCATCTGAGAGAGCTTGCATTCCTTGCCCCCCCGCCCAGCCTAATACTTCCTTACTTTTCTCTCTGTGCACATATTAAAATATTTTATAAATGTAGGATATTTCACACTCTTCTGAATCCAATTTTATTCAGTTAATCTTACATGACATATAAAATGCCCTTTCAGCATATACATTATGACTTTTAATAGCTGCAGAATATTCATACTCTGATATATTTAACCAATCCTCTATGGAGCGTTAAGGTTATTTTTAGTTGTTTACTATCATAACAACCATGAACAGAAAGATTTTTTTTCCCCAGATAGGATTAGTGTTTTTAATTGTTAGCTTTCTGTTATTATCTTCTATATCTGAAGTCTTAAGTTTTCTTCGTAGTTATTTTTTATCTTATATTTCATGATAAAAGCTAACTTGAATTTCATGCCTGTGGTGGGTGCTCCAGGCAGTGCTTCCACATGTTTCTCATGCATCAACTTATCTGTTCTATACTCTTTTATTGAGAAATAATTGACATATAACATTAGTTTCAGGTGTACAATGTAATGATTTGCTATTTGTATATATTTGATATCATCCATCACTACATAGAAATTTTTTTTCTAGTGATGAGAACTTTTTAAGGTCTATTTTGTTAGCAGCGTTCATATATACAATACAGTACTACATATAACACTATGCTGTACATTACATCCCTAGGACTTATTTATTTTATAACTGGATGTTTGTAGCCTTTGACCTCCTTCATTGATTTTGCCCAACCCCCACTGCTGACAACCTCCAGTTTGTTCACTGTGTCTGTGAGTTCTGTATTTTTTAAAAAACATTTCACATTCAAGTGAGATCATACAGTATTTGTTCTTCTCTGTTTGACTTTTTCATTTAGCATAATGCCCTTATGGTCCATCTAAGTTGTCGCAAATGGAAATATTTCCTTTTTTATGATTGAATGATATATGTCACATTTTCTTTATCCATTTATCTGTTAGTGGACTCGTAGTTTGCTTCCATGTGTTGGCTATCGTAAGTGTTGCATTGAACATGAGTGTGCAGATATATTTTTCGAGATACTGTTAATTTCCTTTGGATAAATACCCAGTAGTTCTATTTGTAATAATTAATTAATTTTTTATGGTGACATTGGTTAACAAAATTCAGTAAGTTTCAGCTGTACACTTTAACAGTAAGGCATATATATATTTACACTGTGTGTTCACCTCCCATAGTTAGATATTTTTAATTTTTTGAGGAACCTTCATACTGTTTTCCAAGGTAGCTGTACCAGTTTACATACTCAACGGTACACAAGGTTTCCTTTTCTTCACAGCCTAGCCAACACTTGTTATTTCTTGCCTTTTTGATAATAGCCATTCTAACAGGTGTGAGGTGATGTCTCGTTGTGGCTTTGATTTGCATGTCTCTGATGATTAGTGATGTTGAGCACCTTTTCATGTACCTGTTGGCTGTGTGTATGTCATCTTTGGAAAAATAATCTATTCAGATTTTCTGCTCATTTCTAAATCAGATTTTTTTTTTTTTAAATAACCCCATGAGATAGGCATTACCTTTATCCCACTCTGTAAATGAGGAAACTAGGTACACAAAGGTAAAGTGATTTGCCCAAGGTCACAGAGCCAGCAGGTGGCAGATCCCAGACTTGAACCCAGGAAACTCCACTTCGGTGTTGCTATTACGAATGAAATTATTTCCTTTCATTGACAAATTGTTAAGTCAGTTTTATTGAACTGAAATACAATAAAGTACACCCTTTTTAAGTATGTAGTTTGACCAATGCATGCATCGTTGTTACTACTACTGCTTCAGTCAATATATAGAACATTTTTATTGTTAGATTTTGTCTTGTGTCCCTTGTCAGTGGACCCCTACCCTGCTCTGGTCTCAAGCAATCACTGATCATCTTTGTCACTGTAGATCAGTTTGTCTTTTCTAGAATTTCATATAAATAGTCTTACAGTTTGTTCTGTGTATCTGGCTCTTCAGTCATAATGATTTTCAGTTGCAGCTATATTGTGCGTCTCAGTGGTTCATTTTCTAAGCTGCTAGTTTTTCATTCTATGATTTTTTTCACAGTTTATCCATTTTTCTATTGATGGACATTTGAGTTGTTTCCCAGTTTTGGAGGTTATGAATAAAAGAACTGAGTATATTAACATACAGGTCTTTATGTGGACATGTTTTGTGTGTGTTTTAATTTTTATTTTTTCAATTATAGTTGACATATACATTTCAGGTGTACAACACAATGATTAGACATTTATGTAACTTATGAAGTGATCACACCAATAAATCCAGTACCCACCTGACACCATAAATAGTTATTACAATACTACTGGCTATATTCCCTATGCTATACTCTACATCCTTATGACTATTTTGTAACTGCCAATTTGTACCTCTTAATCCCATCCTCCCTTCAGGCATTCCCCCCACCCATCAATCTGACAACCATCAAAGTGCTCTTTGTATCTATCATCATGTTTCTGTTGTTTGCTTGTTTATCCTGTTCTCTAGATTCCACTTATGACATTTGTCTTTCTCTGTCTGACTTACTTCACTCAACACAGTACCCACAGTACCCATGTTGTTGCAGATGGCTGAGTAATATTCCATTGTATATATACACCATCTCTCCTTTATCCATTCATCTATTGATGAGACATCCAGGATACTTCCATATCTTGCTACTGTAAATAATACTGTAATGAACATATGGATTCACATGTCCCTTCAAAGTAGTGTTTTGGGCTTTTTCAGATAAACACCCAGAAATGGAGTAACTGGTAGACATATGTTTAAAATCCTCTAGAGTAAATAACTAGCAGAAGAATTAATTACTGGGTCATATGTAAGTGTGTGTATAACTTTACCAGAAACCACCAAATTGTTTTCCAAACAAATTGCTTTTTTAATTATTCTAATTGATCACTTATACATATTAATCCTCTTCACCCCTATTTTTAATATGCATTTCTATGAGTTGTGTGATCAGTACTATAATCAAGGTATAGAATAGGTTCATCACCCAAGAAATTTTCCTCATGACTCTTTGTAATTAACCCTTTCCTACATCCCCTGGCAACTGCTTAATTGTTATCTATCTCTACAATTTTGGCTATGCCATATAAATGCAATCATATAGTATGTAACCTTTGGAGTTGATCCATTTACTTGGCATAACGTAGTTGCGATTCATCCATGTTGTTGCATGTATCAGCATTTCATTCCTTTTTCTGCCAAATGATATTCCATTGTTGGGACAAACCAGTTTTTCTATACATTCACCAGTGGAAGAATGTTTGAGTTGTTTCTAGTTTTGGTGATCGTGAATAAAGTTGCTTTAAGCTTTCACTTCCAGATGTTTGTGTGAATACTTAAGATTGTTGAGTCATATGGTAAATGTGTGTTTAACTTTGGAAAACAGTTTTGTTATTTCTGGTATTCCCACCAGCATTGTGTGAGTTTCATTTATTTGTTACTGTCAGTGTTTTTTGTCTACTTTAAAAAACTATGCTAATAGTTGTATACTAGTATCTCATTGTGGTTTAAATTTACATTTACCTAATAATTATACTGAAGTATCATTTTATATACTTATTGGCTATTTATATACTTTGGTAAAGTGTCTTTTAAAATCTTTTGCCCATTCTAAAACTGGGTTTTCTAAATACCGAGTTTTGAGAGTTCTTTATGTAGTTGTAGTATAAGTTCTTTATCAGATATATACTCAGCAAATATTTTCTCCCAGTCTGCAGCTTGTCTTTTCATTCCCTTAAACAGTGTCTCTTGAAGAGAAGAAATTTTAAAATTTGAAAAATCAAGTTTATCTAGTTTTTCTGTTTTGGATGATGTTTTTTATATCTTATTAAGAAATCTTTGCCTAAGATTGCAAAGATTTCTTCTGTGTTTTCTTCTAGAAGTTATAGTTGCTTTTTAAATGTTTTTTATTGACAGTGTGTAGAAAAAATTTTTAGTGCTCTTCATTTAATCTCTAAGAAGTATATGTGTTACAGTCTTTTGTCTGAGATAATTTAGCGGGCTAACCTTTAGAGACAAAGTTCTGACTTTTTCCAGCCCAGTTCTGGAGCACAGGGAATCATTCTACCTTTTGGAAAAGACAAAATTTTTCTTTTAGGTTGATTAAAGGGGATTTTCCTCAGAAGTTGGTTGTAGTGGTGCTGCAGAAACATCAACATTAATGTGTTAGTTTTACATCTTTTTGCTTTGGGATCCCAACTGAAATTTGATGGTGAAAATGAAGAGCAGATTATTGCAATAGTTGGTACAGGATAATTTAAAAAACAAACACAGCTTTTTTGTCTGTTTTACATTTGATTCCTCAAGTACTTAATGGCTTTCCTTGTAGACTAATGGGATAAAAAGTTATGAATGTGCACAATGCAAATAAGTACAAGTAAAACTGGGGAAATCTGAGTAAGGTCAATGGATGATATCAATGTGAGTATCCTGGATGTAATATTATAGTTCTGCAAAATGTGTTACCATTTGGGAAACTGAACAAAGTGTACAGATAACTCTGTATTGTTCCTTAGAACTGCATATGAATCTACAGTTAATGAAAATTTCAGTTAAGAAACTGTTCAGTTAGGAAAGTAAGACAATTCATAAACTCAAAAAATTTCAGAGCTAGACGGTACTTTGGTGGCCAAACCTTAAATGAGGATGCAGACTAGAAAATTTGAATTAAATAAATTGCCCAGGGTTACTTGGCTAGTTAATGGCAGAACTAGATGAAAGGACTAGTTCTCACTGTCCAGTTTGTTTATGCTCTGCCTTCTTGTATCCATATGAACAGTAATACACACCCAAGATACAAAAGAGAAGCAGAAACCTGAAGCAGAGGCCTTGCAGCCTTGAGAGCGCTAGTTACAGAGCAGTCTGTGGACTTACCTGGCCTCACAGTGCCTCGACTATACTTCATTGTGATTGTGGGTTTTTTCAATGTATAGATTGAACACTTTATCTAAAACTATTTAGATTGGAATGCATCTGAATTATATAAAAAAGTCTGTTAAGTGGAGAAGAGGAACTAATGAATTAGTTATTTTGATGTTACACATATTAATCATTTGATTATATGAATTTATTATTTTACTTTTTATTTCGAAAGAGTTCACAACCTACAGAAAATTTGAAAGACTAGTACAGTGAACACCTACATACTCTTAGATTCAACAGTTACCATTTTACCTCATTTATATTGTCTCTCTGTTTATATGTGTGTACATGTGTTCACACACTTGTATATAAACACAAATAATCACTTTTTTGTCATGCGCACATATTTCATTAAATACTTCAGTATACATTGCCTAAGAACAATATAAAAATAAGAACATTCTCCTGTACAACCATAATACCATTAATACTTCTAAGTAAAATTGTAAAATTTCATATTATCTAACAAAACAGTTCCACAATATTATCCAGTATGAGTTTCATACTATTACCTGATAATATTTCATAATATCTAATATTCAGGTCCTCTATCACAAAAATATCTTCATTATTGTTATTGGTCAAAGATCTAATCAAGGTTCCAGTGCTTTACATTTGGATATTATTTAATTTCTTTTTATCTAGAATAGTCTCCTTAACTTTTGCTTTTTACAATCCTTTGAAGAGTCTGGGCCAGTTGTCCATGTTCTGGCTTTTTTTGTCTGTTTCCTCAAGATTAGGTTCAACTTAAACATTTTTGGTAAGACTACTTCATAGGTAGTGTTGGGTACTTACTGTTTCACATTGGAAGCTTCATAATTTCGTTGTTTGCTCTTAGTGAGGCTCTTTTGATCACTTGGTTAAGGAAATTTATCTTTTCGATTGAATGATATTAGTAGGTTCTCTTCTTAATCAAGTAATCCTGAGATGATAGCTCTGTATAGTAGTCCCCCTTATCTATAGTTTTGCTTCCTGTGATTTTAGTTAACCTGTGTTCAACTGCAGTCCAAAAATATGAAGTGGAAAATTCCAGAAATAAATAATTTATGAGTTTTAAATCGTCTGCTGTTCTGAGTAGCAGGTGAAATCTTGTTCTGTCCCTCTCTATCCCAGACACCCAGGATGTGAAACATCCCTTTGTCCAGTGTATCCACGCTGTACACATATCCCCTGCCCAACCCCATTTAGTAGCCATCTAGGTTATCATAGTGACTGTCGCCGTGTCACAGTGTTTGTGTTCAGGTAACCTTGATTTTCCTTAATGGCCTCAAAGCAAGAGTAGTGATGCTGGCAATTCGGATATGCCAAATAGGAGCTGAAAAGTACTTCTTTTAAGTGAAAAGGTGAAATTTTTCCACTTAATAAGGAGAGAAAAAAATATTGGATGCTGAGGTTTTTGCTAAGGTATACAGTAAGAATGAATCTTCTATCTGAAATTGTGAAGAAGGGAAAAGAACTTTGTATTAGTTTTGCTGTCACACCTCAAACTTCAGGTTATGGCCACAGTGCGTGATTAAGTGGAACAGGCATTAAATTTGTTGGTAGAAGACCTAAATGGAAAACATGTTCAAATTGACAGCAATGTGTTGTGCCAGAAAGCATTGAGCTTATATGAACACTTTCAGCAAGGGATCCCCTGAAATGAGTGACCGCATTCACGGAACATTATTGTAATTGTTCTATTTTACTATTATTGTTAATTTCTTCCTGTGCCTAATTTATAAATTAAACTTTATCATATTTATGTATATATAGGAAAAAACATAGTCTGGAGTAAGTACTCAATGTTTTCAGTAGGTTCTGTGACCTTAAGCAAAATGATGTATGACAAGACCAGTTTTACCATAGGCTGTTGATAGAAACAAGGGTTAAGTTCCTACTGCAGGCATCTCATCAGCATTATAATGAAATGACATTATTCGAGGGTGTTCCTTCTATAGAGTTTGGTACTATCTGAAGTTTCAGGCATCTGTTAGAGGGAGATGTTTTGAAATGTATCCCCTATGGATGAGGAGGGACTAGTGTACATTGATGGGTGCCAGAAAGTAAGATAAAAAGATATAGTCATTGTCACTGCCCATAAAATTTAAGAGATAGATGAAAAAATTATAGAGATAGGTGTTCAAACAGACTATTGTAGTACAATGTTTGTTTTAATGGAAGTGTGCAAACTACAATGGAAGAAATAGCTAAGCCTGTTTCGGAGGATTGGGAAAGGATTTACAGCTTGAACAGAGCCTGGAAGCCTGGGTACAAATCAACAGGTAGAGAGAGAGAGAGAGAAAGTGACTTGATGGATATAACAGCCTGTGTGCCAGAGAGAATAGGGAATATCAGGTATGACAGGAGCATACTTGCAAGGTTGACAAGAGTGGCAAGAAATGAGGCAATGTGAATAGTGAGGTGATGGTTAGTTAGGAAGACTATTCGATTAATTTGGATTTTATCCTGAAGGTCAGAGTTTTCTGACTTCTTTTAAAGTTGTGAATCGCTTTGTTAAAAAGAAAAACTTATGTGGAAACTCAGTGTATAAAACACATAAAAGTGAAGCACTGTTTTGAAAATTGCTTTATGTGGCAAGCTGTTAAAATTTGAGCAGGGTGGAATGATATCATTTAGTATTTAGAAAAGGCCTGGTAGGTAATCTCTGTACAGTGAATATTTTTTGATTGAATGGATAAATAATCTTTATAGAGTAGAAAGTTCACTGTAAGTATAGAATGAGTGGACAGGAACCAGAAAGACAAGTTACAAGGCTATTGCAGTAATAGCCTAGGTGAGAGATGACAGGACCTGAACTACAGAAAGGGTTGAATGAGAGGCTAGATATAAGAATAGGAGATGGAATTTAACTGGACATGGTTGGACAGTGCTTGTTTGAGAGGAATAGTCTAGCACAATGGTACCATCTGCAGGGCTGCAACATCCCCAAGGAGTGCTCTAGGAATTTGTGGAGGAATTTTTGGTCTTAGAGATTGGAAGACAGTACTGGCATTTAGTAGATGACAGCAGGCATGCTAGATGTTTACAGTGCTCAGGATATTCCCAACAATGAAGAATTCACTCCATTTTAAGAACTTTAATATAGGTGAAATAATTTTGTATTTGAATCTGAATCTAAACTTCAGTTTTATATATGAATACAGTGATTTTTGGAGTGTCTTAACATATACTAAAAATTTTAGAGATGTCACTTTGTGTGAATCAAGGGAAGGTTATACTAAGTTTTTCATCATTTTGGAAAATCTTACATCACTGGTTATATTTCAGTTGCTTGTAGTACAGCACTGTGTCAGTCTGCATTTGAGCCTTTAGGTTCTATGTTTAAGAACAAGCAACTGACTGTTGTGTCTTATAGTGAAGTCATTCTTAAGCATTTACATTTTAAAATATATTTTATTATGTATTGTATTTTGTGTCTCCTTTTGATTACGGTTGGAATATTTTGATTATATTTATGGACATGGGATGGATTTATTTACAAATTTCACATCAGGATGGTAAAGGGAGAATGTTAACAAAATTTGTGTTATAAAGAAGAAAGCATTGGGTCTGACAGAGTTGAAGAATCACTTGTCTAGTGAGTCCCAGGATTCTGGCTTGGTGACTACTTAGATGGAGAAAATTGAAAGAAGATTGAGTCTGAAGTCAAGGTAATTAATAGGGCATGTTAAGTTTGAGGTTTATATGGGACATTAAAGTATTGTGAATGAGGATTTGGAGTTTAGGAGTGAGTTCTTGGCTGCGGAAAAATAACATTTACTGAGAATGGTTAACATTTTTTGAGTGAGGTAGTTAAGTATACAGATTGTAGAACCAGATTAGATTTGTTTCTACTGGCCATGCTCAGTACCTATATGACATTTTTACAAGTTGCTTAACTGCTCTTATACCCAGTTTTCTCATCTTTAAAAATGGGGATAACAGTATCTACCCACTGTGTTAATGTGAGAATTAAATGCCTTACAACATGTAAAATACCTGCAGAGTGACAACTTAAAAGTTGTACTCAAATTAACCATTGATATTCACCAAACATTTAGTGCCAAGAATTATGAATTAATATGTGAATTCTCTCATTTGGTCCTTACAAAACAATATTTTTATGAGGAAACAGGCTTAGGGAGATTTAGTAAAGATTTGGGGGTCATAAGTAATATAGTAAGCAGTAAGCCTAAATTAGATAGGATTGAATTGAATACTATCAGACTTTTGTATTCCATTGTGATCCTCAGATCAGCAGTTCCAGCATCACGTGGGAGCTTATTAGTTAGAAATGTGGAATCTCAAACCTCACCCTCAATCTTCTCAACCAAACTCTACATTAAAAAAGTTTCCAGGTGATTTCTGTGCATGTTAAATATGTGAAGCACTAGGTTCAGAGATCCAAGCTGGTCAGGTTTAGCAGGGGGTTAGAAAACATGGAGGCCTCAATAAATGGGGTAGCAAAAGGCTCAGGAGGTAAAACAGCAGATTTCGGGACTTGGCAGATCTCTTGACCTCAGTGTTCTCGTCTGAGGTGAGGTGGTCTTTTAGCTCTAAGTCCCATGTTTAATACTGGGAATGTGCTGCTGAGGATGCTTAGGATTTGGATGATGGAGGAGAGGTAAGTGGTGATTTGGGGTAGGAGGATAGGCATAAAACTTAGGAATAAGTATACCATGAGTGTAAAATTTAATAAAATTTATTAAAATAAATGTAATTTGATATAATTTCATTCTTTCTGAATTTCCAGCGTTTGAATTTAAGGAGGAATTTGCTCAGAAATCTTCAAAATGAGGAAATTCTTTCTTTCAGCGTGTCTTCAAATTTTGAGACACAAATTTTATGCTGGCATGCCTAATGCTCAAAAGTTAATTTTTAAACTATTGTTAGGCTTATCGTAATTCTAAACTTAATGTGTCATCATTGGATATGTTTTGTAGTAAGACCTAAAACAGTATTTCTTTAAAAAATTCTAAAATTAAGATCTGGCTTCCACATTTGTCTGAGCTTCCTCATTTTCCTTTAAATGTCTTGAGGTCGTTGAGAATGTCTATTCTTTGTACATGCAGGTAGGATATCTAAAATAAACATATTTTGATTTTGCATAAAATATATATTAGCTTATTTGAAAATGGAAAATGCAGAACTTTCCCCCCTTGAATGTAGTTTCAAAGTAATCTTTAGGATTACCCTCAGTTTTTATGCTAAGTTCAAGTCAAGTGACGGAGGAAGAGTTGGGTTTGTATTGTAAAGAAGAGAAAGGTAATGTGGGAGAAGAAATTTGTGACAGGTAGCCATCAGGGTGTGGTGGAATAGGTGAGTACTGGTGGTGTCGGATGGATAGTAAGGCGGAAAGTAACTTAATGGTGAAGGTGCTTGTCGGGAGCTGAATAAGGTTAAAGAATCTAGAGACAACCACCTCCCAACTCTTCTTTCCTTTTATCCTATAAGAGGACTTTTGGGAATATCCTATTTCTTGAAGGTCATTTCATTTTTGAAATCCTCTTGTGCTGGCTCTCCTTTTCTTTTCTCCCAGGCATTGGAGCATAAGGAAAGACAGCAAGTTTAGGAAGACTAGAATTAGAAGAGGGATTGTGGGTTGTTCTTAAGGGGGGATAAGGGGAGGTTTGTTATGTAAGTAATTTACTTGCTGCTTTTCTGGGTAATTGTAATCTCATCAGCCTTTGTAGAGTTTGTTGGCAGGAGCTCAGGAGAGTCTTGTCATTGAAAGATTGTCTCTAGACTTCTAGAACAAGCATGGCAATGATTTAGAACCCTCCTCTCCTCCAAAGAAAAAACATTTTGGAAGAGGGAAGAGGTGGATAACAGAAATTGACAGCTAAAGAGGATTTGTTGATGGATTAGTCTTTCTCCATACCACTGCTCGCTATTTATTGGAAGACCAGAGAATATTTTTTATCAGTTTTATTTTTAAAAATAGCTTTATTCAGGTATAATGGACATATAGTAAACTGCATATATATGTACATATATGTATAATTTGATAAGTTTTGACATGTATACACTGTTCATCATCAGCACAATCAAAATAGTGAGCATATCCATGATTGCCAAGAGTTTCCTTGTGCCCCTTTGTAATCCTTACCTTCTGTTGCTCCATACCCCTTTTCTCCCAGGTAATGTCCAGAACTACTTTCTGCCACTGTGTTTTTAGTTCGAATTCCCCAGAATTTTATAGAAATGGAAGCATACAGTACATACTCTTTTCGGTTGAACTTCGTTCACTCAGCGTTAGAGATTCATCCATGTTGTAGCATGTGTCAGTAGTTCATTTCTTTTTATTGCTGAGTACTGTTCCACTTTCTGGATATACCACAGTTTATCTAGTTCATCTAGTGACAAACATTGTATATTATCCTTTGGATATGTTCTTTCATTTCTTCGGGTAAATACGTAGAATTAGAATGGCTGGGTAATACGTTAAGTGAAAATTTAACTTTGAAAAAAACCCTTTATTCTAGAATCATTTTAGATTTACAGAAAAATTAGAATGACAGTACAGAGAGTTTATGTGTTTTGGGGGTTGGCAAACTTTTCCTGCAAAGGGTCAGTTAGTAAATAGTTTAATCTTTGTGGGCCAGGTGTTTTTTTTTGGAACTACTCAACACTGCCAGTGTAGGGCAGAAGCAGCCATAGATGACAAGTAAATGAATGGATATATAAAAGCTTTTAATAAAGTTTTAAATAAAATTTTATGAAAAGAAATGATAGGTTGAATTTGGCCCATGAACTGTAGTCTGCTGATCCTGGCTGTATACTTTATCAGTTTCCCTAATGTTTAATCTTAAATAGCCATGGTACACTTGTTAAAACTAAGGTATTAACTTTGGTACAATACTATTAACCAAACTTTATATGAATATCAACAGTTTTCTCCCAGTGTCTTTTTGTTTCAGGTTTTAATCCTGCATACCACATTACATTTAGTTAACCATGTTTCCTTAGTCTTTTATTTTCATCATATAGACTAATGGGCATTCATTTTATTTTGTAGGTTTTAATCTAATACAGTGTTTGACCATTGGGAGTTCTTTTAGGGCTCCTGTGTCCTTTAGACATATCTTCATTTTTTCTTTTTGAAATATTTTCTGAATGTATAGTTTTCCATTTTATGGGTATATTCCTTTTTGTTTATCCATTTATCAGATGGTGGGTTTTGGATTGCTTTCACTTTTTGGCTCTTAGGAATAATGGATGTGTGTATTTGCTTATAGGTGTTTATATGGACATATATTATCTTTTCTCTTGGGTAGATACCTAGGAATGGGAGTGGGGTTGTGTTTAACTTGTTAATAAACTGCCAAACTTGTTTACCGAAGTGGCTGCACCAATTTATATTGCAGTGTCTGAGTCCTGGTTTGTCCACATCATCATCAATACTTATTATTTTCTGTCTTTTTAGTTATAGATATCCTAGTGGGTATGAAGTGAATATGGTTTTGACTTGTAGCTTGCTAATGCTAACGATGTTTGGTACCTTTTCATGTGTTTATTAGCAGTTCACATATCTTTGATAAAATTTCTATTAAGATATTTTGCCCATTTAAAAAATTGGGTTGTTTTAAGTCATTTATATATTCTAGATATAAGTCTTTCATCAGAAATACGATTTTTCCTAAAAGCAACAAATGAACAGGACAAACACACTCATGGACATGGACAAGAGACTAGTGATTACCAGAGGGGAGGGGGAAGGGAGAGGAGGGAGGTAGATGGGGTAAAAGGGGTCAAATATGTGATGACAAAGAAATTTCAACTATGGGAGGTGAACACACAGTGTAAACATATATATGCCTTACTGTTAAAGAGTACAACTGAAACTTAAGGATTTCGTTAACCAAAGTCATCATAAAAATAATTAAATTTTAAAAAGAAATACGGTTTTTATGTAATGTTTTCTCAGTCTGTGGGTTGTCTTTTCAGAAATGTAAAATTTTGATGGATTCTAATTTTATAAAGATTTTGTTACATTTTCCTTTAGAAGTTTTATTGTTTTAGAGTTTGTATTTAGGTCTGTGATCCATTTTGGTTGATTTTTGCATATGTGTGAGATCCTGATCAAAGTTTTTTTACGGTTTTGTTTTGCTTGTGTTCTAGCACTATTCGTTGAAAAGGCCATCCTTTATCCACTGAGTTCTTTATACTTTTGTCAAAAAACAGTTACTTCTATATGTGTGGGCTCATTTCTGGACTGTTTATTCTACTTCATTATTCAGTTTGCTTTTAGGCCAGTACCACACTGTCTTAATTACTGTAGCTTCATAGTAAGTCTTAAAATTAAGTAATGTTAGTGATGTTCACTCTGTTGTTCATTATCAGTTGTTTTGGCTATTTTATATCCATTGCATTTCTATATGAATTTTAGAGTTAGTTTATTAGTTTCTACCAGAAAACAACCTCCTGGGATTTTGATTGGGATTATGTTGAATATATAGATGAATTTGTAGAAAACTGACATATTAATGGTATTTAGTCTTCTGACCCATGAAAATAGCATCTCTCCCCATTTGTTTAGATTTTCTTTAATTTCTTAACAGAAAACTTAATATTTTTTCACTGATTAGAACTCTTCTATTTTTTCGTTAGAATTATCCTGAAGCATTTCATACTTTTTAAATGCTATTGCACATTTTTTAAAATTTCCATTTTTGTTGCTAGTATATAGAAATACCATTGAATTTTGTATATTGATCTTCTATCCTGTAACCTTCCTAAACACACTTTTTTTTTAGCAGCTTTTCTGTGGATTCCGTTGTATTTTCTACATAGATGGTGATACTATCTGTGATTAAGACAATTTTGCTTCTTTCTTTCTGATCTAGGATGCCTCTTTTTTTTTCTTGCCTTATTACACTGTCTAGAACTTCCCATAAAATGTCCAATACAAGTGTTCAGAGCAGACATCCTTATCTTAGGGAAAAGCATTCAGGCTTTCACCATTTTCCTTTAGATTTCTTCTTGAACCCATGGATTATTTAGAAGTGTGTTACTTCCAAATATTTGGAAAATTTTCAGGGAGCTTTCTATTATTTTAAATTTAATTTAATATAGGTCAAATAAGATGCCTTATATGTCTTGCATCCTTTTCAGTTTATTGAGACTTGTTTTTTGGCCCAGAATGTGGCTTCTCTTGCTAAATGGTCTCTGTGCACTTGAAAAGAATGTGTATTGTGCTGTTGTTACTGTTGGCTGGAGTGTTATATAAACGTTAATTCAGAAACTTGTAAGTCTTTGAGCATACACAGAACTAATTAAATTAACCCTTTCCTAGATATTCTTATGGGAAAATAGAGAAACCTAAAAATCCATGAAAACTGGTGAGATAAGCAAATATTTCAAGAGGAAGTACCTTATTTAAGAAACAAAGTACAAGTAAAACAAAAAATATAGGAT
Organism: Pteropus medius; assembly: GCF_902729225.1. Classification (NCBI taxonomy): domain Eukaryota; kingdom Metazoa; phylum Chordata; class Mammalia; order Chiroptera; family Pteropodidae; genus Pteropus; species Pteropus medius. Next base: position 25,563,548 of record NW_024344240.1, read on the forward strand.
CGGCAGCTAGTCCTCAGACAACTTGAGTATTTATTAACATTGTTCTTCGGGTATTAATGTAAAAGCTTTTATACCAGCACTTCTTTTGGATAGGAATTTGAGACGTTACCTTTTCATAGCCAATATTACTGTCTTTGGTTATTTCATCATTTTCTTGCAGCAGCCTGGTGAGACAGAGTAAAGTTGGTGAAAGAGAAGGCCACACAGATTGATTATAAATAATAGATGATGAACAAAAAATACGGACTAGAATTTCAGAATTGGAAATTTCAGCCTCTCATTTTATAGTTGGGCAAAGTGTGATGGTTGAGGAAATTAAGATACAGAAAAGGTAGACATTTGTCTAACAGTGTTTTTTCAACAAGAGTGATTTACTTCTCAGAGGACTTTGGCACTATCTGGAGACATTTTTGGTTGCCACAATTTGGGGCACAGGACTACTAGTATCCAGTGGATAGAGGCCAGGAATATTGTTAAATATTCTACAATGCATAGGACAGCTCCCCAACAAAACAGTCATCTGGCTCAAAATGTCATTACTGTTGAGCAGAAGATATCCTGGTCTAAATCCAACTTATCTTGAATTTTGATTAGAATCTTCAAAACTCTATACTTCAATGACTTACATAATCTTGTCATCAGCCTTTGGTAATCACCTCTAAACTATTATTTTTAATATTTTTTCAAGTTCACTTTTTAAATTAGATGAAATTTATGTAATATAAAATTAAAACTTAGGTGAAATCTACATAATTTAAAATTAACCATTAACCATTTAAAAGAGTACAATTTGTGTGTAGTAAATTCAATATGTTGTACAACTATTATCTCTATCTAGTTACAAGACATTTTTATCACCCCAAAAGGAAACCCTATACCCATTAAACAATCACTCTCCATTTCACTCTATCCTCAGCCCCTGGTAACCAATAGTCTGTTTTCTGTCTCTGTGGATTCTTAATTATTTTTCCGTTTCCTTTTTTGTGATGCTTTGGAAGGAACATTGGATGGTAAGTCTGGAGAGTGGACTTCACATCCCAGTTGCCTTGTTATTTCTCTTATTTATTATCTGTGTGATTGGGTAAGTTAGTCATTTGTCCTAAGCCTCAGTTTCCTCTTTATTTATATGATAGCTGTTATAGTAGCCAGAATGCCTTTCTTCTTTAAATGAGATCTTTAAAGTCTGAAATTCCAGCCCACATTTCGTTTGCTTAGAATTTTTGTTGGACGTCTGTAACAATTTAAAAACCTACACTAATTTCTTTCTCACCCAGGATGCTTCTGAGCCACCTTTCCAGATACTGAATTAAATGTCCATGGCTTGATGTGCTTGGAATTAGAAACTAATTTTAGTTTCAACTCAAAGTGATTAGATAAGTAAAGATGACTCCAAAGTATAACTTCATCCCATTATTAAACATAAATATATTTTGGCTTACCTAATTTAGCACTTAACTTGTATTGCTTTATAATAATAATTTAAGAAAAAACCAAACCGGGTGTATTCCTACATTCTCATTTCTGCTTAAAACCTTCCAGTGGCTTCTTGCATTTAGAATAAATTGTGAATTCCTTACCAATGTGTAGTCGGATCTCCACAGAATCTCTGCTTTCATGCCTTGTTGTGAATCATTTGCTACCTGGCTCATGCTCTAGCCACATCAGCTTCCTACCTCCCCCATAAAATCTTTGAGCTTCTTAGAGTACCAGCTTTTTCCTCTCTGTGGAAGGCATGAGGGAACAAACCCTGTTACTAGTTGTCAAACCTCAGCTCAGATGTCATCTCAGTGAAATCTTCCATGATTATCTTATCTATGGCTTGTTTTAGAAATTTAAAAAATTGTAGAGAGAGAATAATACAATAAATTTCCATCACCTAGCTTCAACAGTTAACATTCTCTTGTTCATGATCACTCAGTTTAAAGTAGTACCCTGCCTCTCTTCCCAACCCTCTCACTGTCATATTACTCTTTCCAATTTTCTTTTTCTGCAGTTATCTCTTGTTTACTTTATTGCTGTGTCCCCCCACACATGCACACCATAAGTTTCATGGAGCAGGGATATTGTCTGTCCTATTCAATTTTGAATTCCAAGTACCTGGAATTGTCTGTATACATAGTCCCCTTCCTAAAATCAGGGACTGTGTTTTATGCATATTCGTATTCTTAACTGTGCCTAGTAAAGAGCTTCTTTACGCATAGTAACACTAGATCTGATATTTTTCTAAGTCACTGTTCTTCTCTACTAACAATAGATTTGTTTACATTAATAGCCCTTTTCAGGATTTCTTTAATGGAAGAGAGGAATATTCTTTTATTTACTTTCTGATCCCCTTGCTTGTATAATAACAGGCTTCTTAATGATTGGTGATTTTTTTCCTTTGCCAAATTCACTTGGTTTTTAATCTTCCTTGTTGTCTGCTCATAGGTAATTTGTAACACACATTTATCTTTCCTTTCCCTGATTTGTTGTTTCTAGAACTATAGCTGGATAGGATGTTTGAGATAATTTAGATTTAACTCAGTTTTACAGATGAGATTGCCCAAGGTCATACAATAAGGTAGTGGGTTGAATTGGGATTATAACCAAGAGAGCCAAGCGTATCAGTTAATAGTAGGCAAAGACTTAATCATTTTCTCATTGTTTTGCATTTGAGTTCTGTTTATTAATTGGATTTTTATATTCTTTATAATCAGGGACCATGTTTTATACTTTTTTAGTACCTTACATAGGTTTTAGCTACAGAGTAGTATTTTTGGATTAAGAGAATGAGAAGGTCTTGCTTTATTTGAGAATTAATTTAATATTACATTTCTACCTTCTTTATGGGAAAAGACACCTGGAGGGCAAATCGTGATTACTTGTGCAATGGGTATATAAAAAGAATTGGGAATGAGACAGATGAAATGGAGAGGATTAACAGAAGGCTGCAGATGGTGGCCTAGCACTTTGGAACAAGTCCATCAGTTCCTTCTGTCCAATCCAGTGTAAAAGATCCATCTGGGCCTCCCCTGAATACAAGAATGTGATGTAATGGATGTAGGATGTAAAAGCTGGGTTTTGCTGAAAATAATTGTCAGGTTGGGTAGACTTGGAAATGTTAGGAACAAGATACAAAGAGCTGAAGACTTGGTTTAGGTAGGTTCTAACATATGACTTCTCTTTCCGTTTATCTAGTAAAATTCAGACCGTTTTGGCACCTCGGTTCATTTTTTTATTGTTTGTTAAAAAGAAAACAAGTAAGTGTTGAATTTTAAAACAATACTTTTTCTCTCAAAAGAAAATCGATTGTAAAATCTTAAGAAAATTGAGATAAGAAAAAAGAAGAAAATAAAATGGTTGTTTATAATTAGTTATAATTATATGTGAGCCTATACAAGTCTGTTTATATATATGCAGGCACAATTTTGAAGTAAGTGTCATAACATTATATGTATTAAGTCCCTTTAAAAGTAATATGTGATGAACATTTTTCAGATATGGCTATGCCATTGTTTTTTTTAACCACTCCCCTATTGTTGGACATCTGGATTTTTCCCAATCTTACATAAACTAACAGTGCTAAGATGTATCTTTGTATATGTGTGTACATGACTCTTTTCTTAGAATAAAATTAATAGTGAATTTCTGTGCTCAGGGTTTTGTACCAGTTTTTTAAAGTGATATTTTTGATTTTTGATTGTCATGGCTTATGTTCTAATAACTTGCCTCATTTGGTTTGCATGTCAAATAAATGATGATTCATAGTTGTGGCTGCAGTTCTGGTGGTCTTATATATTGTAACTAGAAATGATTGGGAAAGGGTAATTTCTATTTATTCAGTCTGGTTCTGCAAAATAAGATAATAGGTAGTATTACCATTGAGTTTTAATGTGATTAAATCCAGTTAGTAAAGTCATCCTATTATTTTCTTGTAGCTACACTTCATTTTCTGTTTCTAGCTTTCCTTTACATTTTAATTCCCTGGCCTACCTCCCATACTCCTTAGCTGCTTTCTTTTTTTGTGTGTGTGAGTCTGCCTGAAGCAGACCTGGGTTTGTCTTAGCTTCCATTCTTAGGGCTAAAAAGCCTTTGGCTTCCAGTTCACAATTCTGTAGAATTTGCTAATTTTCACATCGGGGGAGGGATTTGACCGCCATTTCGACTCTCCTATTTTCAACAAAAGTAATTGATAGAAGAATATTGCTATGGAGTCAGAGAAAAGGTAATGAACCTTTTCCCAGAGGCTCTGGGGAAATTGTGTGTGGAAGTCCCTCAGTATAGCTATAAAGGCTCTTTGAAGTCATTTGTGAAGCTTAAACATGGTTTGAGTCTCCATTAGTGGTGTAGTGTGTCATTTTATGGAGACAGGTGGTGGACTTCCTTGGGGAAGGGGGAGGATGGAACCTAGCTGCCTTCTCAGGAGACATCTAGAGCTGCCTTCCTTTCTCATGGCATTCTGGATATAGCAGTCTATATGTGCATCTACAGTCTGTCTTTTGGGGAGGATGTTCTTTTTGCAGATAGGCTGCAGTCTGATTTTTGATTAGCCATTGTTAGAATTTTCTTCAGGAAATGCCTGACACCCTTCTTTAAAATTTCTCTGAGGTGGAGTGTCTGACCTCAACCTCCACACCCTCTTGGGGGCACACAGACCTTTCTTTGACCTTGTTGGAATTACACATTTTGTAGAGCCTTATTAGATCTTTTGCAGTGCTTGTAGTTATGAGACTAGTTTTAGAGAAGGATATATGTGATGACTGTGGACCTCCTATAAAGGGATAGGAATCAGAAAATTATTCTTGTGGGGAGGACAGAGCAAGTTTATATATAGTTCTGACCTTGGAAGCTAGAATGTGAAGGGAGACAGCGATAATTTGTGTACTCAAGCAGTGTGTATGACTTACTCCTTTGCAAGTTTTGTTTCCAGGCAAATACTCTTCAAGGTCTAGAGTTACATTTTGGATTTTGAGGTCTATTTTTTCTAATGCTGTTGCTTAGAATTGTTCTTAAGCATGACCTTAACACACTGGTCTATCTAGGCTGTGATTGCCCCATTTAATCAATCAAGCTATCACTACAGCTGCTAGGCTTGCTTCCTCCTTTGGCATTATTCAGATCTGTGGATCTGAGCAGGAGGGAAAACAAATTGTTTGGTGTCACGTTGTTCACAGGACCTGAAGTCTATTTTTTTATTTGGTATGCATTTTGACATTTCAGATATGCTCTTCTCCCCAAATGATTCTATAAGCTAAGCTGGATATGTGGTTTAAAGCTAGTCCACATTTCATGTGTGTTTGGAAGATGGATTCTAGAATCACTCTAGATCTCTTGGAAGACAGATTCTTGATAATGACAAAGTTTTGAAGTGTATTGCAAGTACTTTGTTACTGATTGTCAATTTTCTTATTGTGCGACTGATATACCTAAAACATTTGAGCAGATGCAAGATTCTTGTAATATTGTAACTCATATTTTCACATGCCCTTTAGGATGGGAAAAAAACATTGTTGGAGCAAGGTGTTGGAATGGATTATAACTAGGACAGGCTAAAGTATGTAATTTACCTTTATCCTTTCTTAGTGATATGCCTATTGGGGCATGCTTGCATGTTTAAGACATCTATTTGCAACCAGTGATTAATTCCTGAGGCGTAGGTTATAAAGTGAGAATTGGCTGTACAGAATGTTAAAATATTTTTTATTAAATTGTCACTTACATGGAAGGTAGATATGTGTGTAAGGTGGTGACTTAATTCACTTAGAAGCCATTTGTATTGGTGCCTACAGTGCCTAATGTGTGTTCCTCAGTATTTGAATGAATGAATGAATGAATAAATAAGAATTGTTTTCACTATTGAACCTTACCTATTAACAGACTTTTGGCTTTTTTAGTCCAAGATATTGATTTTAGTATCATTTTCTTCCCTTCCTGATTCCGTGTTCTGCCTTGTCTTTTTGGCCCAGTTTTTTCATTCACTGTGCTGCCGAAGTAGGAATATTAGGTGAACTGCTTTCTGGTGTATATTTGAAATAAAGAATTTTACACTAATTCAGATGTAAACTGGTATATGGCTGGTATTTTGGGTATAATTCATTAGAGCACTGGCAGTATGATACGGCCTATAGTTTTATATTTTATACGTTCCTCCCCACCTCAAAATACCCATAGATGAACAACATTTTTTTAATGATTCTAGGGTAGTAATGTACAATCCCCAGTTTTACAAGATTACAGCTCTCCAGTTATTTCGTGGTGTGAAACTCAAGACATTCAAGGTAAAATTTTAATTCACCTTAAGAATAAGATTTTTTAAAAAAGGATGCAAGGCACAACACTGAAGTACTTTACCGTATCTGTATAGTACTTGTATAAAGTACGAACCTTTCACTTTCCCTTCTCTCTAGTTCATGGCAAAAGGAGCCATGAACTAGAGAGAAGGGAAAGTGAAAGGTTCGTACTTTATACAAGATGAGTTAGATTTTCTTGTCTTCTCTCCTAGGTGTGCTAGTGTACAGATGGTATTATCATTTAGTGCCATGTGTGAAATATCTTGGGCAGCAGTTGAAATGAAATAATTAGTGGCCAGATATACTTGAACTCTTGGAAACACTGCGACCTGTAATACATCCAAGTATAGTAAAAATCTGAAAATCCAGCATTTTGTTTTCCAGAAAATCCACAAGGCATACAAAGAGATTTTTACTGTAGTATAGTTTGTTGGTAGATTGGTAGAGCACATGTATTAGAACTGTTTGGCTTGCTAACATTTACATATTGTGGTACATCTTAACTCAATGGGAGAGTATAACTTGCCATTCTTGATATATTTGCCATTTTATGTAATGCAATTTAGAAGTCAGATACTGTATTCAGTTGTGATTATCTCAAAGTTTTTCTACTTTTAATTTCATATCTAATTTACGATAACCTCAAGCCAAAAGCAAGGTGGTGTGGGTTAACCTTAGTGATACCACCAGAAAATAGCACTAATAAATGACTTAGACAAGGTGAAAACAGACACATGAGAGCATTCAGAATTTCAGTATAGGTCATCTGCATTGCCCGATATTAAGTTTGTATCTAAAGTTTATTTGCTTTTCTTGGGAAAAGAAATTTGCACTTCAAATGTATTAGATTGTTTTCTCCTTCTTTGTCTATAGTCCATTAGTATGCAGCACAGCTTCTACATTAATCCTATCGATAAATTCTTTTACAGGTCGTTTCTGCACAACTGAAGAATTCATACCTCTATATTTGTGAGTGTTAGTATGAGATTATTTAGTCAACTATATTCTCAATAGAGCAGTACCTAAGTATACTGTTCGATTATAGTTCATTTAAATTACTGTATCTTTTAACAGATGAAATGTATACCATATGTAGTATAAAATGAAGAGATGTCTTAAAGTTGTGTAAAACAGTCTGGAAAATTTCAGTCTGGGTTGTGGTGGATTAACAGTTATTCTCATTTTTGCTTTAGGCCTTCCTGGTAGCATATCTTCATGAGATGAAGGGCTTGTGTTTACAAGTGAGTGAGAATTTGGAGTTTGAAAATGTTGGTCTTAGCAATTTCAGTTCATGTAAATATTTCTTGTTGTATTCTCAAATAATTTGAAGGTATTTTTTAAAAAAATCTGTTGATCAATCATCCATCTGTAACATCCACTGGGAGGAGACTTTCTTCAATTTAACTTTTTTCACTGGAGATTTCACTACTTCCGGAGGCCCAAGTTTCCCAGTATATTGATTTCTGGGAAGAAATTGTTTTTAGGATTGCTTTTAATGTTTCCAGACCTTGTCCATTCTGTGTTGGAGAGGGTTGAAATGGTGAAATTATGAAGCCATAAGTTAGTGCCAAGGGAGTTGCGTGTCCTGTTTACTGAAATACCTTTGAATACAGTTCCCTTAATAGTGACTAATTTTATGTAAAATATTTGGACCTAGGCAGCTAAGTGTATGTGTAGAGTCAAAGGGTAATAAAGCTAGAGAAACAAGTGATTTTAAAATAATTATTATAAATGATTACTAGTACTGAGTTAAGAATTTTTTAATTTTGTGGGTCAAGAAGATGGACTGCTATATCATCTTTTAAAATTGTTTTCTTTTCCTGACCTTTATTGTCTCTTACCAGTTTTTTGTTTCCTTGGCTGTCAAATATTGGTAAATTCCTTCCTCCTCATTTGTTCTCTGAATAACAAAATGGGTAAAGTCAGTATAGTATGTTAAAGAGTTTAGGTTCTAAATCTAAGCTGCCTGGATTCAAGCCTTGGTCATCCTATGAATGTATCATGATTTATCTAATTATTCCTCCTATTTGAACCCTTCAGTTGTTTTAGTGCTTTGCTTTTTTTTTTTTTTCCAAATAAAGTACCAGTGGATAGCAAATGCACATTTATGATTCTTTCCCTATGATAAATTCTTAAAAGTGGCAAAGTAATGAATCTTTTGAAAGTCTCTTGATACACAACAGGAACATTATTTATCTTTTAAGAATTTAAAATAGCTTTATTACATAGAAGTTTATTGAGTGTTTTACTCTTGCTAATTCTTGAGAGACTTGATTTTTGATGGGCTTTATTACATTCATTCAACAAGTTTCTGTTGTATGCATTTTGGTAGAAATAGCGTTTAGATAAATTTAAATATACGCCCAGCAACAGCAATTGACTGGCATTATGTTTTCTCTGAGGATCACTTCTTGATAATTGTTTTGCCTTATAAAATGGGAAATTTTCTGTGTTGTACTTGATTCCTAGGCAATAATTACTTTTAATTTAATGGAAGAAGAAATACAGCAACTTAATAAGTTGTAGTTAGTGGAAAGCACTATTATTGGTGAAATCAGTGGTCAAGCTTTGCAAAAAGTAAGGAAAAAATGTTAGGATGCAAAGTGTTATTGCTACAATCTCTGCTTAGGGTGAAAGGTAAAATTATGGCTCTGGCATTTCGTTGGAAGCAGAGTTTCTGGGTAGCTGAGATTCCTGATATTGCAGAATTTACCACTGTTTACCACTTGATGGTTTAAACTTTTAATGTTGAGAAGAAATCTTGATGGAGAACGTATCATACTTCTCAGCTTTTTTAAAAAATCAACTTTATTGAAGTGTAATTCATACAAGTGCACAGATTTTAAGTATACAGTTGGATTTCATCAACTTTATACACCTTCGTAACCACTTCCCCGAACAATATACAGACCATTTTGAAAGTCATATCTGCCTCCCAACACATATATACTCTGTCCCATGTATTTATACTCTGTTCCATGCAGTTGTTGATCTGATTTCTGTCACTACAGATTAGAGTTGCCTGTCTTAGAAAATAAATAGAATCATACAATATGTATTTTATGTCCTTCCCAGCCTAATATAGTGTATGGGATTACTTTTATCTAGTCCCAGTAATTGTCCATCCTATGTCTGTACTGCACTGTAGCACAGTTAATTTCATTTCTGTTGAGCTGTATATGTCTTTGCTCCTAACTTTATTAGCCCCACACTTAAGTTTGGGGGTGTCCTCTAGTGCTAGCTTTTTAAAAGAGTGTTTCTGGTTCACTTCATGTCAGACAACTACTGAGATCTATGTTTTAGTGTCATTTTATCTACATTATATTTTTCATAGGCTGGCCCTATTTAACTAGTCAGACTTCCCAGTATGGTGATACATGATAAATGCACATAATCTGTGCTCAGGTCCTACCTTTCTGTACCCTATGTCTGCCTCACTTCCCACATGTCCCTTGGCCATCATTCCATCTGTCACTCTTATTTTGCGCCCTAATTCTCCAAGATGTTATATCAGCCAATTTATCCTCCATCAGCCTTTGTAGTTCATCACACTCAATTATCTCTAACCTTCTCCCTCCTATACCCCTAACAAACACCCCACCGCTTCTGTCTCAGGCTGTGATTGATTTCCTTTCCTTTCTTACCAGCTTTCTCTCTAGGCCATGCATGCATGCTTGTCAGATTTTAATCCTGGGGAAAGAAGTGTTCCACTTTGAGCCTAAGTTGTACTTTGTGCAGTCTGACTTGTTTTTCAACGTCCAGCCTGGGCTTTGAAAATATCCACTGGGGAAGAGAAGTGCAAGCTTGCATCATTCCCATGGGCTGTGCCTGCGGTGGTTTTTGTTGGTTTTAAAAACAGCTCACTACTAGGGTCTCAGATGACCCTAGAAACAATTACTTTGCCTATGTAAGTTATAGTAGTTATAGACAGTCACTTCCCACTTTGTATTTAATTAGCAAAATCATGATAATGCACATCATTAAATATATGCTATTAACTCTGTTAGTTTATTTGACCAGTACAGTAACCTCTGTTTGTAAATGCTTTGTTTCTATAGTTTGTGGCTTATATAGCATGATTAAGTGGTCACAACTTATAGAGAATCCTGGTGAACGTAACAGTATTTATGATCTTTGAGTATTGATCATAGCTGTGATCACTTATATACATTTGCTAGCTTTCTAAATGCCACATCAGTTTTTGCTGAAGCTGCAGTGAAAAACACAGAAACAAGTGACTTTAATATCAGGCTCTTAATATACCTTATTTTTTATTTAGCTCTTAGAACAACTCTGATATAGGCTACGTTGTCTCTTTCACAGATCAGGAAACTTGAGCTTAAATTAATTGAACTGTTCTCTTTTGGTCTTGAGGGTATTTGGTTTTAAGTTATTTCAAAGGAAGACAGTAATACCTACCTTGTAAGATTGTCGGGAGGATTACAAATAGTATATATGTAAAGCGACAAGCATAGTGGTTGCTGCTGAAATTATTAGAACAGACACGTTTCCTGTTCTCAGTAAATTTATGGTCTTAGAACATCTTCCTAAACATGCTAGCTTTTGCTTGAACTTGTTCATCTCTAAGGGTAGTTCATGTCATCTTGAGTCACAGCATGAAATTATTTGTGTATAGATTTTGAATAACTGCCATCAGTACTTTCTTTACTGTTCATCCTGAATTCAGTAAATTAAATACGATCATTAAAAAAAAACCCATATATCCATTTTGAATGGTATCATTGGATCATTACATTAAAATGAAAACCAGCCACAGGCACAAAATTCAGACTACCTTTCCTAGTATTTTTTCAAAGACTCTGTCACACACCCTGGAACAGTCCATTGAGATACTCACAAACCATACAATTCACCCATTTAAAGTATACAGTGCAGTGGTTTTAATATATTCATAGAGTTGTGCAGCAGTCACCACAAATCAGTTTTAGAACATTTTTCATCACCCCTAAATGAAACCCCAGACCTTCTGGCAGTCACCCTCTACTCTTCTTTCCCCACCCTGTTGTTTAGAAACCACTAATATACTTTGTGCTTCTGGGTTTGCCTGTTCTGAGCATTTCCTATAAGTAGGATCATACAAAATATGACCTTTTGAGACTGGCTTCTTTCACGTAGCATAATGTTCTTAAGCTTCATCCATGTTATACAGATATTAGTACTTCACTCTTTGACTGACAAGTAATATTTCATTGTATGACTATACCCCATTTTGTTTATTCATTCTTCAGTTGATGTGGGTTGTTTCCACTTTGGGCTGTTGTGAATAATGCTGCTATGAACATTCGTATATGTTTTTGTTGTTGTACCATTTTCTGGTCCCACCAGAAGTGTTTGAGGGTTTCAGTCTCTCCACATCCTCATCAACACTTGTTTTTATCTTTCTATCTTCTTATAACGTTCATAGACTTTTACATATAGGCTTGGATGATAGATGCTTGGGCGATGTCAGTAAATGTGACATATTCTGCCTGGGGTTTTTCCTGGTAATTCTAATTCCCCAAGTGCTGCACTGTTTTGGGGAATGGGACAGTTAACATCACTAGCAAACTGGAGGGTTAATTTGTACAACCAATATGAGTGATAGTCCTTACTGGTTAAAATCTATGTTTGTGAAGGTCTGGTATTGCTATATCTAAATCTTTAGAAACACTTTTCATATGTCATTTGTTTCAATAATACTTGATAGATTTTAATAGGAATGCTGTTGGTATAGTACACACGAGTAAGTTTATGTGTAGAACTGCCGAAAGTATTTTAAACTTTGTCAGTAACATATATCAACTCTAATCATGTGTTGGTTTGGTCAGAGAAGTTAAAACTAACTAGTTAAGCATTACACTGACATTCTCCACATGTCATTTCATTATTTTTAAAAATTTAAACTATTGAATGCATTCTGAAGGGGGCGATATTGCCCCAGAGGCGGTGAAAATTGGTTCTTTTAGGTATGAAGTGAAAAAAATCTTTAGCTAGTTATTGTGTTCTGTGGCCTCATAGGGCCATAGTACATAAAGTGATACATAGTATATCTATGATACTAAAATTTCATGGTTTGGGACAATTGGGAAAAAGATCTAAAAAGGTTCCTTACAGGCATGATGATGCAAAACAGGTTGAGAAACACTTTTTTACTGCATAAAACAGAGATGCTAGAATATTAGATCATTAGAGATCATATCGTCAGAATATCTCATTGTACAGTGTTTAAATAAGGAAATGAAGTGAAATAACTTACTTGAATAAATGAGTACCTGCTGTGTGCCAAGCATTCTACTGTGCAGGATAGAAAATGAAAAGACCCTTTGCTTCTCTTGGGAGAGGTCTTACATATAGCTAAACATGGAGTGATTATTGATTCAGTTGATGAGGTATATTCAAGATGAGTGGGAGAGAACAGAGGAAGGGCCATATAAGGCAGCTTGGGAGAAACAGGGAAGGGTCCAGAAGGAATATTGTGTGTAAGCTCTAAGTCTTGACCCACCTTTCTAGGCAGCTGCAATAGATTTTAGTTATTTTTCAAACCTCAGTATATTTTAGAACCACTAGATTGCTTGTTTAAAATCCCACTTCTGAAACCCAACCCCAGATAATATGATTTGGGTTTGAGTTCCGGAAATTCTGTTGCAGGTAGTCTAAGAACTTTGTTTTGGGAAATGCTCTGTTAAATGGTGGCAGTAATAATTTTTCAGGATCATACACTAGTCTGACCTTAGTTTGTGGACATTAACCCACTAGGCTGTTGCCTTTTGTCCCTTTTCCAGTAGCCTAGAAATAAATTCTCCCAACCATGGATTAGAACCCCTGCCCCGTTCATTTTTTTAACCCCAGCCAAGCTGTCGCTGTTTCTTGCCTTCCTGATTTGATTATGTTGTTGGTATATATTTTCTTTAGCAGCCATTAAGGGTGATAGATCCTTTACCTGCTGCTGTTCAAAATAAAGGCAATGTTATCTCGTCTTCTCAATTCATCAGAGGATATTGTGTTAAATCCTGGATGCTACAGGTGAAAGGATAGTGTCAAGTCAAGGGGAACTTGAAGAGAAGAGAGACTAGCATTATCTGAGACTGATTTAAAAAAAAACAAAACATGAAGGTTTAACTTGGAAAAGAACACATACTGGGCATTGTCCAAGTACAGGCTAAATCAGCACTCATTGAAGTTGTAGAGCCGAATGTCAAAATTCCAGTACTTACAGAGTAATTTAATGAGAGGGTGGGCCAGAATCAGAATCACATCTCTTGATTTTTCAAAAGAAGTGAGATGTCCAGATTTTTATGTAAACTCTCCCAGATTAAAATAAACCAAACAACCAGTTTAGGACAATAAAAACAAAACTACAGACCAAAACAAATATTTCTGTACACCACCAGTGTGTAGTCCCTTATGTATCAGATAAAACTTTGACTAGTCGACTCATTAAATCTTTCAAGTAATGTGATTAAAGCAGACAGCCCACAAATGAGAATTTACTTATTTCTAAGACCCAGACCTTGGCAGCAAGATTATATGGCAAGGTAGAATTTAGAGAGAGTGTTGTATAATTGCAAGATAATATCTTTGTGAACTGTCTCAAAGTGAGATTCATGGTTCAGTGCCTCTTCTCTCAATTCTAAATTTAGGAAACCCTAGGACCCCTTTAGAGCTATGTAGCCTAATAAGGCAGATTTCTGGGGAATTAACAAGTGAGATTGATCACAGAACATCTATTTTTGTTTAATTCCAGTGAAAATTTTGGACATACCATAAACACATTTAGTCTAGAGTAGACTCACTGGATCTCCTTATACCCCGACCCCAGAAAAATTAAACTTCATGGGAGCAGGACCCTCTGACTTAGTCCACTTAAATGGTATTTTCTCACGGTTATCTTGTCCTCTTAAACACAATAATATGATGTCTCCTAATAATTAATTAGTATGTCACGTGTTCTGAAATACAGTAACAAATTTGAGACATAAAATAGGAATTATCAGTAATCCTCCAAGGATTAGGTACCGGGCATCAGAAAAGGTAAATTCCCTAACTTCTTCACTTTTTTGGAATAGTTCGCTGTTAATTTTAATTATGTTTAATTATAGTCAAAGCTGAATTTGGCCTTTAGGTACAGTTTTATATACAATAATAGAATGTACAGTAATTATATATTACCTGTTTCTAGTTCATCACATAAAAAATTGGAGTGGTTTAAGAAAGACTTATATCAATTAAGAATTCTTTACATGCTGCTTGGTCGGTCCTGCCTCTGACATGTATTTTAGTAAATTTGCTTAATGATCTTTCATCAGATGCTTAGGCTGTGTTCCTTTGAATAAGTAATGTCCCTTTTGAATAACTAATGTCTCTTTTGAATTAATTAATTACTCTTTGGGTAATTGATTTTGAAAAACCTATATTTTTACCACTAAGTCCAAAACCTTTTTCTCGAGTTGCTTTGTCTGCCTACTCTTGATGTTGACTGAGTTTGTCACCACTGAATTTTCCCTAAACAGAAGTCCTATGGGACCAATATTAGTCCTCGGTCAAGAGGAGTTTGTATAAATAGCTGTGCACACACTCTGGAGGAGGGGAAGAAGGAGAATTTAAGTGTTGGGCCCCAGATGTGAGCTCCTCTTCTGTTTTTGTTTTAGGGTAATTAATGTTTCCTTGGATTAAACTAAACTTGGGGCTCTTGTGCTTCTGGCTTTCAGGTCTGAATCAGTACCTTTAAGCAATGGGCTAGGGAGTGGGGGGAATGGAGTTTGTATTTCATGTCATCATCCCCAAACGAATGAGGTAACATGAGAGCAGTGTTTTTTTAGGCTTGGACTTGAGGCTAGAAAATGGATTATGGAAAATGAAAACTCTCCGCCACAGAATCCTAGTGACTTGGGAGGAACTAGACTGAGAGGTCTCTTGTTATGCCCTAGTGACTTCAGTTGTTAGAGATTCTGTTGGGGTTTGTGGTGTTCGCTTCTAGGTTCTTTGGTTGTTATAAGGTGGCTTGTTCTTGTCTGCCATTCTGCATCCTCCTCCCCGCCCCCCCGCCGCCCCCTTGCCTTCTAAATTAGATACATTCTCCCCTCTGCTCCCAGACGTCTCCATCTCTTCATCCCCTGACAGAGCAATCATTTATCAAGTTGTTTCACGCGTTGTCGGGAGGGGGGCCCTGGGGACCTGAGTTTGTTTCGTCCCTTTGTTGGAGCTCCACAGGATCATCCAGCTTAGTCTCCAGCCAACTGCTGGGAGTTGCTGGACTCCAGGAGCAAATGTTAAAGGGGCCCCCTTTCATCTACTTGCACTGCTACTTCGATCTTTTATTTTAAAATTCCAGCTTATTGGAACTGTAATCACCCTGTATTCACACACATACATTTCTAGATATGTATGCAATCCTGAAAGGTTTTTGTTTGTTTTTCTTTTTACTTTTTTACCCCTATTTTACCCCTAGTCATTAAAGATCTGGAAATAGATTTTTATTCTCTTTCTCTTGGTTATTCCTTGTCCATTTTCTGTTCTTCCTTTATTACTACCCCATCTCTTTCCTAGTGGTGGGTCATTATGGATTGATTTAGTAAGTGGGAGTTTCTACTTTTATAAGACATATTTTTGGATATGTTTTTCGTTATCCAGGTGTCCTTTTTTCTGATGTCATACTTCCCAATGAATAGGAATATATAAATAGGATAGGAGTAAAAAATATATATATATTTTTTAAGTTTGTCAAACTTCAGTTAAAGGTGAATATTATTGCTTAAGTTATGCAAGTTATCCAAAGTATTTTAAAAAGGAAAAGGAAAAATGTGCTTAGATTTAAGGATGTAGCGTGAATGTTAACCAGTGTTCACTGACCATGACTTTGAAAGATGGATATTGCTTACTATAATTTAATAGTTTAGAAGGACAGTGTTTGTTTTGTGGGGTAATAGAAATCTGACTATAATGCAATGAGGGTTATGAGAATTTTTTTCTGCGATCCTGGAATATTCCCCCCCAATATTTTATTATGAAAACTTACAAATGAACAGAAAGGTTGAAGATATTAATTAAACATTATATTTTGGGCTTAAACATTTTTTTTTCTTTGCCAAGCTGAATAGAACACACAGTAATCTCATAATGCATTGTAAAGTTACGCTTAGAAGCAAAATAATGAGAAAAAAAGACCTCAGATGATATGTGCTAAAAACAGTCTGAATTCTTAAATGAACCTGGTAGACAAGCTGAGCCCAGACCCTAAAGTTGAGTATTGTTGCTAATCAAGTTTAGTGGGGAAAATGTTCTCCCTTCTCATCAGATATTTTAGGTTGAGAATGGTCATTTGATCAGACTGTCAACTGAAAAAGTTTATAGTGAGCACTAAATTGTCTTGGAGTATTGTGACTTTTAACATAAAAGCGAGTTCAAAATGTTTTTCCCTAAGATATGTCCTTATTTTAGGGATATATGTCAGCTGTAAAACCGTAGTGTGTTGTTTCTTACTGAGTTTCACAATAAAACTTAAGATTGTACATTGCTAATAACAAGGATATTAGTACTATTTCAATATCACTAATACTTAGCTATATTTCAAATTAAGAATAGGAAAGCAAACAGACCTTCATAATTCTGAAAATTTATTGTGTACTATTTACTGGATACTATTTTAGGCAGTTAGAGTAAAAGGAATGAACAAAACATGGAAACATTCTCTCGGAGCTTGAATTCTGTGGGGGAGACAAAACAGTCACACAGTTTTCTTGACATTCTTCGGCAAGGGTTGGTGAGTTTTTCTGTAAAAGGCGGCCAGAAAATTTGCCGATCCTCGACTCTGCTATGTAAATGTTTGGGCAAGTCTGGGGGTCAATAAAGCTTTATTTATAGCAACAAATACCAGACCATAGTTTCCTGACCTCTGTTCTGAGCTGTAAAAGAAAGACAAACAGTAGGACATTAACAGTTTTTTAAAAAATTTGTGTAACAAAATATACCACAGAGTTATAGACAAGAGTTTTAAGAAACAAGTATTGGCAAAGCGATTACAAAGAGTCAATACTGTTAATATACATACATCCCAGTGAAATGATGGGCAAAGGATATGAAGAGGCAGGTCATAGAACAAATCTAAATGGCCGATAAATATCTTAAAAGATGCTCTTCTGACTGGCACAGATTTTAAGGGTGGTGATATCTATTGGAAGACAAAAGGGTACTCTTATATATTCCTAATAGAAAATAAGATTGATGCTACCTTCTTGAAAAGTAATCTGACATCTGTTAAAACTAAAACTACATAAATGTATGTATTTTCTTTGTCCCAGAAATGCAACCCCTGGGATTTGGTGGGGGAGGAGGTATGATATTTCATTGTGGTTTTATTTAATTTAATTTTTTTTCATTTTTTAAAATTGTAAATACACATAACAAAACATCATATTAACTAACCATTTTAAGTGTACAGTTCATTGGTATTAAATACATTCATAATATTGTGCAGGCATCGCCATCCATCTTTCTCCAGAACTCTTTTCATCATATAAAATTGAAACTATGTCTGTTAAATAATAACTCTAGTCTCCGCCCCTGCCCCTCCCCCCACCCACCAGTCTCCTCGTCACTGGTGACTACCATACTACTTTGTCTCTATGCTTTTGACCACTCTAAGTACCTGATATAAGTGGAATCATACTGTCTACCCTTCTGTGACTGGCTTATTTCATCTATCATAATTACCTCTATTCAAACAGTTGTAGTACATTTCAGAATGTCCTTTTTAAGGCTGAATAATACTCCATTGTATGTATATACCACATTTTGCTTATCTATTCATGCATTGATGGACACTTGGATTGCTTCCACATGTTAGTTACTGTGAATAATGCTGCTATGAATATAGGTGTGTAAATATCTCTTTAAGACCCTGCTTTCAATTCTTTTGGATTTATACCCAGTGGAATGCTGGATCGTATGGTAATTAATTCTGTTTTTTAATTTTTTCAAGAGCCTGCCATACTATTTTCCACAGTGGCTCTTCCATTTTACACAGTGTACAAGGGTTCTAATTTCTCCACATCCTCACCAATACTTAATTTCTGAGTTATTTTGGATAATAGCCATTCTAATGGGTATGATGTGATATCCCATTGTAGTTTTGATTTGCATTTCCTCAATGATTAGTGATATTGAGTATTTTTTCATGTGTTTAATGGCCATTTGTATTTCTTTGGAAAAATTTAGGTCTATTCAGGTCCTTTACCCATTTTATATTTGGGTCATTGGGTTTTTTTGTTAAGTTTTAGGAGTTCTCCATATATTCCGGCTGTTAATGTCTTATCAGATACATGATTTACAAATATTTTCTCATTTGTGAGTTGCCTTTTTACTCTTTTGATAATAATTTTGATGTGTAAACTTTTTAAAAGTCCTGTCTTTTGTTGTTGTCGTTACCTGTGCCTTTGGTGTCATATCCAAGAAGTTATTGCCAAATCTAATGTTATGAAGATTTGCTCTATGTTTTCTTTTAAGAGTTTTATAATTTTAGTTCTTACATTTTGGTCTTTAATGCATTTTGCGTTAATTTTTGTATATGGTAAGAGTCCAAGTTCATTTTTTTTTTTACATATGATATTCAGTTTTTCCAGTACCATTTGGTGAAAAGACTATTCTTTTTCCATTGTATGGTCTTGGCACACCTGTCAGAAATCATTTGCCTTTGTATGCAAAGATATGTTTCTGAGTTCTGTAATCTCTTCCATTGTTCTGTCATTCTGCCAGTACCACACTGATTTCATTACTGTAGCTTTGCAGTAAGTTTTGAAATAAGTGCCTGTCCTCCAGCTTTATTCTTTTTCAGATTGTCTTGGCTATTCGGGGTCTCTTAAGATTCCTTATGAATTTTATAATGGATGTTTCTATTTCTGCAAAAAAAAATCATTGAGATTTTTATAGGGATTGCATTGAATGTAGGTCACTTTGGGTATTATTGCCATTTTAACAATATTGTCTTCAAAGCCATGAATGTGGGATGTTTCAATTGATGTCTTTAATTTCTTTTAGCAGAGTTTTGTAGCTTTTATTGTGCAAATCTTTCACTTCCTTGGTTAATTCCTAAGTATTTTATTTTTGATGCTGTTGTAAATGAAATTATCATTGTAACTTTTCAATTGTTCATGTAAGGCAGTGCACGCGATTTTGTGTTGTATCATGCTACTTCCCTAAATTTATTATAATAGTTTTTAAATATAGCTTTTAGGATTTTCTAAATGTAAAAATATGTCATCTGTGAAAGAGCTAATTTTACTTCTTCCTTTCCAATTTGGATTGCCTTCTCTTCTTCCTTTTTCTTTGCCTTTTCCTTTTCTTTCACCTCCCTTCCAGTTTGAACTTCCAGTACTGTGTTCAGTGGAAGTAGTGAAAGTGAGCACCCTTGCTTTGTTTCTGATCTTAGTTGAAAAACGTTTAGTCTTTTATCCTCCTGGGGTTCCATAAATACAGAACAACGAGGGCACAAGGAAGTTCATTGCAACCTGGTTCTAAGTGGCAAAAATGGAAAACAAAATGAAAGCCCATCAGTGTGGAAGTGGATGAATAGAATATGTTATCTCCATACCCTGGAATATTATTAGGTAGCCTTTCAAAGAATGAATTGGAGCTATACCCCTTTACGTGGAGGGATTTGCACAAAATAATGAGAGAAGCAACATGCAGAGAAGTATGGGTAATACTGATCTATTAAGATAGGGCCAACCCTCCGATGTTTATGTGTACATATCCAAGCGTATATGTGTGAACCATACCTGTGATTTTATGTGTACCGAGAAAAACAAAATAGGATATGTACGTACTTGATTTTTAACATGGATATATCAGTTACTGATGTAGGAGGTAAAGAAAAGAATAAAAAGGTTGTATACATAAAACCCTCAGAATGAATAATATGATTGCCTTTTAAATTTTTGTAAACTGCGTGTATATGTATGAATGTATATATTCGTTTACAGTTCTTTGAAAGGAAAAATGAACACAGTCACTCAAGCTTTACAACTCTAGTGATTTGACAAAAGGCTTACTAGCTCTCAAACTTGATGTCTTAAGAGACCCTCATCTTTATTGTACATCTCTAATTACTTGTCCCATTTGCCCTGTTGGCTGAAAAATTGAAATCTTCTCCTTGTGTTTTGTTTTTGTTTTGTTCTTTTGAGGAGTGGGCACAAAAACTTTACTCAAAAACTGGAAACGCCCTAGAGAAATGATGACTCTAGGTCATACAACTAGTAACTGATGGAACTGACATTTGAATTTAATCTAGGTCGGTCCTTATACTTCACACTATATACCATGTTTTAATCTTTCTCTCTTGACTTTCGTGCTTTTCTTGATTACTGATCTGGTACCTGATCGTATAACAGAATGTGGCTTTCTTTGGGAGAAACAAAAAGGAATGTTACAGAGAAAAAGAACATGTTTATTTCAGTTGTCTCTCAACAGATTTATTAAGAATGGAATAACCACCCTGTTACAACCACCCCCTCCACTCTCTCAGTCTGAGACCGAGAAGTCAAGGTTGGCTGTGGCCTCTATTATTCACTAAACATTAATTTTCAGGGCTAGAAGATTTAGCAGGTAGGTTTTTATGCACTTCTAATCTTCCTTGGCCACTGTCTACTATGTTTGTATGTTGAATAAGCTTTGAAAAAAACAAAGCTACTCAGCATGATAATTATACTGTCATTGGAGGTTTACCTTGTATTCTCTAGCATTTATTTGGTAATCTAATATCCAAGAAATTAGTACCTTATGTCATTGTTGATGAATATGATTCTAGTTCTATAGTTATTCAGAGGGTTATCAGGTCATATTAACACATGGAAATGGTATGTATCGAGGTAGTAAGTACTGATTGTTGGCATCTGTCTGGGTTGATGCTGGATGCCTTAGACTTTTCCTCTTGGCAGAAAACGAGGAACATGGTGGAAGGCACAAGTGTGATAGTGTATTTTGATGGTAATTTTAATACACAAAGCCACTGAATTTCATTTCAATCATATTTGTGCTGCATTATTGCTATTTTAAACCAATTACCACTTTTTGTATAGAATAATACATCATTTATTTAAACCTGATGAAAGCTTTCTTTTAAAGAGTTGCCTGGGGAGATTCATCAAGGGTTTAATGGTTTCTCTGTGTCTTATTCCCCCCCTTTTTTTTTTAATGTTCTTGTTTTTGATGATATTGCCAGATAAGTTAGATGGTCCTCAGTCCCAGATCTATGAACGGTTTATTTTTTGGTTTTAATAAGATTATCTGTTTCTAGGTTGAGGGAATTGTACATGGAAACAAGATTAAGATAGATGATAAATAATTGTTTCGTTAAAGTGCTTTATGAAAGAAAACTTTACAGAGGTGATATAACTCACCATGAGGTAAGAATTTTATAGAATATATTTAAGTATAAAAGAAAAATTCCAAAAGGATATCATGCCAGGCCATCTGTTGTGACCAAACATGTTAGTTTGTCTATCAAAAAGAAAGGAAAAAATTTAGATCCTCTAAACCAGGGTTCCCCAACCCCCAGACCATGGGCTAGTATCAGTCTGTGGCCTGTTAGGAACCCAGCCGCACAGCAGGAGGTGAGCTGAGTGGTGGGTGAGCAAGTGAAGCTTCATCTCTGTTTGCAGCTGCTCCCCAGAGCCAGCATCACCTTAGATCATCAGGAATCAGATTCTCATAGGAGCACCGGTCCCTGGTGCCAGAAAGGTTGGGGACCACTGCTATAAATCTATTTCTCTGCAGAAGGAGGATGGCAGGCCTGTTGACCTTAATTTCAGTGAATATCATCTACCTAGACTCAAACTGTTATCTCTTTAAAATTATACAAGTGTAGGCAATTAATTGAATTCCGAAGATACAGAAGTGAAGGGCAGTTAGAAAAAGAACCCCGAAACAATATGTTATATATACTTGGAAGAATTCTATAAAATTTCACAATTTGGTCCCCCTTTAATACTGCATATGTTGATGTTCGTGTGAACTATATGGTGAGGGAAGTTTGTTGAAAGTGCAGATCACTGGGTCTTATCTAAGATATTTTGGTCAGTAGGAGATTCTTCAATTTGCATTTTTAATTAGCACCCCATGTGAGATGATTCAGGTTCATAGACCATGTATTACAATATGTTCCTCTAAAACATTGCTTAAATTAATGTCTTTACGTTTTATGAGCATTCTGAAAAGGAGAGTGGTCAATTAAATAATGTGGCCTTGGACAATAACAGGTTTATAAACTAGAGAGGCAAAGATGGCTTAAAGTCACAAAAGTAATCAGTGCAGTACTTCGTGGTAACCCAACTCTCTTGATATTAATAAAATCCATCTCGTTCATTTTAATAAGTTTTGTTCATAAAAGTAACATTTTCTTATTTGAAAAATGGGACAATATCAATAATATGAGCTACTATTTTTCCATTTTAATAGGCAAAAATGGAACTTTTTTTCCTTTAATACTTGTGATGAATGGCAGCAATTTTTTTCACAGCATTTGTTTTATGATTGTCTTTTGCATTTTATTATTGGATATTAGGATTTATTTTTCATATTGGATTTAAAGAGCTTCTTATATACCACACAGCCATTTGTCCTTTGTTGCATTGGTTTACTTATTAGTTATTTGTCTTTGCATTTTACTTGTGGCAGGCCTGTCAAAATTTCTTCTTTGGATTAAATGGTTAGAAAGACCTTTCTCATTTAAGTGTGTTAGTTTTTATGATTTTAATGAATTTCTTTAATTTGTAGGGATTTTATTCTGGTGTATGGTATGAAATAGGAATCTTAACATTTTCTAGATAATTAATCAGTTATGCCAGAACCATTTATTGATTAATCTTTTTTCTACTGAATTGAAATGCCATCATGAGGTACATATATGTCTATCCCATTGATTTATGCATATTCTTAAGCCAACACTACACTGATTAAATTATAATGATAAGAGATTTTGGTGTCGTGATATTTACTTGATATTCTTTGCATGGTATAGTCACATTTTCATGTTTGAATTTGTTTATAGAAGTTATGAATGGTGTGTTTAAGAAATTACTAGATAGTAATTCACACGATTCCATAGAATCACTAAAATTTTTGCTTAACAACAGAATGAATCATAATTGTTATGGGATTTTGCTGATATTCTTTAAGGGTTTTTTTTTTTATTATTTTATCATGAAAAATCTCTTTTTTTTTTAAAGAACCTCTTTTCCATTCTTTAATTGGGATCCATTTAATTGCTGTCCAATCTTGCTTCATGGTATATATCTTTGCGCCGTGCCTCTGAGCTCTTCTGGCTTGTTTTCTTAAAAATCAAACAAAACTCACACAGCCATTCTACAAACCCTTATATCTGTAATACATACAAAACAAAGCAGGTAGAAAGTTGGACTTTCAGATAGAACTGGCGTGCTTTTAGGTTAGTTTTACATGTTTAATTTTACTACCTGATAGTGTTCCACAGAGTAATTTCCCTATTAAAATTCTACTTGGCTGTAAGTTGTTAGTAATTGTAATTATATTTTAAATGGTTTATTATCTTTGAAATTAATCTTGAGAGGTTCAGAAAGGAAGAAGGTAAAGTCACTTTAAGGAACAAGAGTCTTTTAAAGACTGCCTGGGAGCCTAGGGCTGATGGTGGAAAGGCGGCACCAATAGGGAAGATGAAAGATATTCTACCCCAAGTATTTACTCATTTCTGATTTTGACCCAGAAGAAGAAAAAAAAAATGTCATAGCTGAAGAAACTTTTCAGCAACTTAAGTTTTTATAATTAAGCACCTTCCTAGCAATTCTGTGCAACTCTGTTCTCTTTAGAGACTCTGGATGACTGACTCCCCACTCTTCCCTGTCTCCTTCCTGGTTTAGCCTGCTTCAGCTTTTTAGGGTTCCTCTCTGACCCCTGGAGTCATTTAGGTGTGTAAGTCATAAAATGGGAGATTCTTAGCTGACAAGCTGAGCATAGGAGCAAATTATAAAAAGTTGATAGAGGCACAAAGATTCATGCTAGGATAACATTTTGAAATGTGGGACAAGAGAGAACAAAAATGGTACAGCTGTACTGTGAAGAAGGAGAATTTGATGATGAAAAGCAAAGTTGTTTGGATAATTCATCTGCTTCTCTTTTGATCTACCTAAAGACTGGGTTAAACCCTTTAGAGGCTTCAAAATCATCTCCTGCATGCTCACATGTGTAAGCACTCATACATATGCTTTTCCGGTGCCCTTATATTATGGACCAGCGGTGCATTTCTGCCTCTGTATAGATGGTCTCCCATAGAGCTGAGTTCTTTCCATTCCTTTCTTATCACTCTTTCCTTCGGGCCTTGGTGGTGGTTTTTCCTCAGTTTCACTTCCATAGTTGAATGCAAGCAGTGAAATTGTTGCTGGCTAATAGAGATAATGTTAACTCCTCAGCTGGCATCTAAAGCTCTGAGTTACTCATGAAATAAGCAACTCTTTCAGGTTTTCAGGCTGATAAGGAGTACCTTTGAACTACTACCACATCATTATCATAAGATTTCCCATAGAAGTTATATAAAATGAAAAACAATAATGTCCTCTAAATTCTGCCTAGAACTACACTTTGAAGGAGTTTAACCAATAAGAGATGCTTTCCTTCTATGCAAAATTAAAGAGTTAGTGAAAACTCTCAGTAAGAGGGCACCTGAATTTACTGTATTAATGTCAAGATAGAAATACATTCCTAGGAAGATGATGCAGATGATAATCTAATAGGTGCTCTAAAAAGAATATTTTTAAAAAACACACGAAGTATTCTTACTTAAAATGAAAAACGGTATATCACGATTTCTTGTTGAAAAAGTGGTTTGATCTTTAATTTTTCAAATAGGTAGAATTTTATTTTTCTCTTGCTACTTTAATCTTTTTAAATGCTTTAGAATTCTACATATTAACTACTTGGATTTATTAGATTATTCATATACCTAATATTAAGTTACAAGTCTTTTATGTCATATATTAGGGAAGCATTATACCTTATGGCCTAAGATCTATAGATTTTAATTTCAACAGAAGTTCTAGAGCTTGTATCAACAGCATCGGCATCACCTGGGAGTTCGTTGTTGTAAATGCCTTGCTCCAGACTTAGATGAATTAAATCTGCATTTTACGTTCTCATGGTGATTTATATGCATGCTAAGTTTTAGAAGCACTTTTCCAGAACAGTGGTTTTCTACTTTGGCTACATTTGAAAATCACCTGCCTTTAAAAATATATTATGCCTAGGTCCCATTTCTAGAGACTTTTTTGTTTTTAATAGGCTTTGGTCTAGGCATTATGATTTTAAAAATTCTGCTAGGTGGTTTTATTGGGCAGCTAAGGTTGAGAACCATTGTTCCAGGGCTACACTGTTGAATACAGTAGCCCCTAGCCATGTGTGGCTTTGTAAATTTACATTGCTTCAAATCAAATAAAAATTTAAAATGGGTCACAGTAGCCCATTCAAGTGTTTAATAGCCACACGTGGCTAGTAGCTGCTGTACTGGCCAGTGCAAATAGAGAACAGATAGAGATCCATCATCATAAAATTCTGTCTTAAGACTTTGAGAGCTTTCTGGATAACATAATTTTTAGAGTTTTAATTTTAGGGAATTGATTTATACTATTCTTATAAATTGTTTCCTGGAGGAAAGTACAGACAGACATTCAAAGACTAGGAGATGAGTAAAAGCATCTATATTTTATGTGCAAAAGCATCGATATTTAGGTTGAAACTCCCTTTTCACATCAAACTAATCTATTATACTTTTGCTATATGTAATCAGGTCATAAGACAAAAAAAGTGAGAGATAGTACGTGGCCATAACTCTTAAAAAGCTGGTCATACATGACTACTTTAGGCAAGTAATTAAAAAGTTGTGCTGATATGAAAAATCAAGTTAGATTAGTTAGATTAGTTGATGTAATATCCACCTTTATTATAATTTTTATATCATTTAGATTTTTATAACTGTAATTAATACAATTAATTGTGTTTGATACATTGAAGGAAGTAGTATAATGAAAGGTAGCTTCATCAAATAGCAGTCTTTTCTTACATTTAACTAGCTTTGTTGACCTTTAGTTTTTCCTTTTGAATCTCTTATTTTTGCGGTCAGTAATATTACATATCTCATAATATTGCTGAGAATTAAATGAAATAATGTATGTAAAGTACTCTAAAACATTACCTGTACCGAGCAGTGTTTTAGTAAGAGACAGCTAACATCAACAATATATTCACGCTTTAGGACTAAATAGTTCTACTCTTGATCCTCGCCCCCATCCATTGCTATCTTTCTTTACCCAGCTTGAGCCAGCTGTCTTTTATGGCTATTGACTCTTAATACCAAATCAGTTGCTTTTCATTTTGAGCTCCATAGCACTTTTATTTCCTCTTTCCTGGCTTCCCAGATGCCCCCCTCTTAACACCACTATCAGCCTTCCTTTTCTCCATTTTAAGTTCCTTCTCTTTCACCCAACATTTAAATGTCAATATGCTCTTTTCTGTCCAGGGTGGTAAAATCTCTGAAACAGTAGCAAAAGACAGGGGTTAGAATATGAACTCCATCTCCTGAGCTCTCCGCTCCTTTACTGATGGCCTGGCCTGTTTGTTCATCAGACATTTCAGACTCAGCATACTACAGTGAATTCGTTTTCCCTAACCCTCAAACCTACTGTTTCACCTGTCTCCCTTGTCCTAGTTAAATGACACTACCATCTATCTAATTAAGACAGAATTTTAGAAGTTTTCCTCAGTTCTTGCATTTTCCATCGTCCCACACATTTAATTGGTAAACAGTTGTTACTACTAACACTAAAAAAAATTTTAATTTTTCAATTACAATTGACATATAGTATTTTATTAGTTTCAGGTGTATGACATAATGATTAGACATTTATATAACTTAGGAAGTAATCACCCTGATAAGTGTAGTGAGAAGCTGATACCATACATAGTTATTACAGTATTATTGACTATATTCTCTGTGCTGTACTTTACATCCTTGTGACTGTTATTATAACTGACTATTTGTACATTGTAATCCTTGCCCCATTTTCACCCATTCCCCAGCTTCCCTCAACTGTTTTTGATCTGTTTCTTGTTTGATATGTAAAGATTTCTTGCCTGGACAATTTCAGTGGTTTGGTAAGTTTCCCAGCCTGGGCAGTATCAGCCACCCCAGTATAGAAGCACAGTGCTGTCAGTGGTACTTCATTTTGATTATTTTTTTACATAACCGCATTCCTAATAGACGAGGTTCCTTGACAACAAGGATCATGTTTCGGTCAGCACTGCATCTTCAGCACTATGACAGGTAAATGAACATGAATAAACTAAGGGACATGAATAAGTCCCTTAGATGCAAGGACTTATGTGAGAAACACTCTACATTTAAGGTATGAGAACAATAGGACGTAGGATTCTTTGAACTTAGTGGCCAGAATTTCTTGTTTTCTTACATGGAATCTGAATAGTCTTAAGTTTTAAATGTATATGCAAGCAATTTAGATAATTTGTAGGAAAAGAGTGGTATGAATTTTTTATTTTCTTTTTTTTTATTCAACATAGTACTAAAAGTCCTGGCCAGTTAGGCAAGAAAAAGAATTAAAAGACATTTCAATTGGAATGGAAGAAGTAAAATTTTTTCTGTATGCACATGACATATTATGTAGAAAACCCTAACGACTTCATCAAAAAACTTTTAGAATTAATAAACTAATTCAATAAAACTCCAGGATACAAAATCAATATACAAAAATCAGTTGCGTTTCTGTATACTAACAAACTGTCAAAAAAAATTAATAAAACAACCTTATTTACAATTGCATCAAAAAGAATAAAATAGGAATAAATTTAACCAAGGATGTGAATTTTCTGTGTACTAAAAACTAATAGATTGATGAAAGAAATTGAAGAAGACACAAATGAATGGAAAGATATTCTATGCCCATGAATTGGAAGAATTAATATTGTTCACATGTCCATACTACCCAAAGTGATCTACAGATTCAGTGCAGTCCTTATAAAAATCCCAGAATTCCAGGCATTTTTTACGGAAATAGAACAGACAGTCGTAAAATTTGTATAGAACCACAGAAGATTCCAAATAACCAGTGCTAAAGAAGAAACAAAGCTGGAGGCATCACACTTTCTGATTTCAAACTGTATTCGTGTATAAAAACACCACTGATTTCTGTATGCTAATTTTGTATCCTGCAACTTTACTGAATTTATTAGTTGTAATAGTTTTTTTGATGGATTCTTTAAGGTTTTCTATATGTAATATACCATCTGAAAATAGCGAGTTTTACTTTCTTTCCAAGTTAGATTATTTTTATTTCTTTTTCTTATCTGATTGCTGTGGTTAGGACATTGAATAGAAGTGGTGAGAGTGGGCATCCTTGTCTAGTTTCTGATTTCAGGAGAAAGCTTTTCACCATTTAGTATATTAGCTGTGGGTTTGTCATATGTGGCCTTTATTATGTTGAGGTATGTTCCCTCTATCCTCACTTTGTTGAGAGTTTTTTGTCCTAAATGGATATTATATTTTGTCATATGCCTTATCTGTGTCTTTTGACATGATCATCAGATTTTTATCCTTT
Source organism: Pteropus medius (assembly GCF_902729225.1). NCBI lineage: Eukaryota > Metazoa > Chordata > Mammalia > Chiroptera > Pteropodidae > Pteropus > Pteropus medius. The sequence continues at coordinate 25,592,442 of NW_024344240.1, forward strand.
GTTAATGTGTATTACTATGATTGATTCGCAATCGTATCCCTGGAATAAATCCCACTTGTTCATAGTGTGTGATCTTTCTAATGTATTGTCAAATTTGGTTTGCTAATATTTTGTTGAGGATCTTTGTATCTATTTTTTTTTCTTTTTCTTTTTTCTTTTTTTGTGGTTTGTCTGGTTTTGGTAACAGGGTAATGCTGGCATCGTAGAATGAGTTTGGAAGTGTTCCTTCCTTGTCAGTTTTTTGGAGTAGTTCGAGAAGGATAGGTGCAGAAAAACGTGAACCCACACTTCTAGGGTCTAGGGTAGTGATTCTCATCAGCATGTGGCACTGCTACTCTTGGGGAACATGGTTTTGATTTTAACAATAATTGGAGAGTGCTACTGGCATTTGGAGAGTTAGGGATATACAAACCCACCCTTCCCCACCCCCTTTACTGCTTCCATAGTACATTGGGAGGAGGAAAGGGTTCACAGAACCATATTCCTGGGCTAGACCTACACCCCTCTTTCCCCACAAAACTCAACTTACTATCTGTTCATTTAGTCTTTTTGAGCTGAACTATTCGATTAGAGCCTTTATTCCTATTTATCTCAGTCACGTTAAGACTCCTAGACCATCCCTCATCTCCTAGACCAGTGCTACTGAAAGCATGGTCCCCTGTCTACATACAGGCAGATAAGGAGTTTTCACCAGAACATAAACCATTTAGGTCACTAAGTATAACTATTAGTTCAGCTGACTTTTTTTCATAATAATTTTCTCATGGAAGGAATAATACATTGATTTATATACTTCCTGAATCCTTGAAATATCCACTGTGTCCTCTGTAATTCACCATCAGTCATAAGCAGAATTCCTTATAATGTCAGTCTCTTTTTAATGTTTCCTACACTTTTTGTTCTAAAACTAGTTTTCTCATGAAGACACTGCTTCCTTATACCACTCTCAGTGGTGGCTATTTTCTGCATTACAGCCCTCTTACCACTGCGCCTGGAAGTGGAGTTGGTGTCCTATTTACTCATTGCCACTTCCAGACCTCTCTACCTTCTTAGTCCATAACCTCCTCCACTTCACATTTTGAATTCATGATCACTGTATTTTTTCCTTATTATAGTCATCTATATACCTTTCTGTTACTCTCCCTTATTACTTGAATATTCACTATCATACTCCTTAGTTATGTCAATATCTACAATACTCCATTCCAACACACTCTAGCCTCTCAGTTTGTTGCCCTCCTCTCTTCCTTTGAACTTGTTTCCTTTTTCCTTTTTTAGCCACTCATTCACATGTTCATATTCCAGACCAGAGCTCGCCAGGCGGGATGTCATGAATGAACAGTTGGGCTGAGAAATTGATCCTCCAGCCCTCACTCCCCAACTCCCGCAGCTGGGCTGGCTTGAGTCAGCAGGAAAAAACAGGTCTATAGTCCCTGAGAAGGCTGTACAAGTACATTTTAGTATCTTCTGTGTGTGACACAATGAGAAAAAGCGTAGACCTCGTCATTTACCAACAGCTACAAAACCTCCAAAACTTTAATTTCCACTCTATTACCCGCTTACTGCTGGAACTTGGCTCTGGCAATCTTCACCTCCCCAGGGTTTACATACATTGGATTCTTCACCTTTTCTCTGTCCATAAATTCCTGTCTTTCCTACCTTCCTTACTAACTTCTGATTTCATGGTTAGTCATTATAACCCCTCCCTTAAACATGGTCTGTTATGATCTACTGATGCGTAACAATGCATATTGGATGTAAAGTTGGCGCCTTAAAAAAACACATATTCATCACTTAACAGTTTAAATGGGCTAGGAGTTCATGTACAACTTAACTGCAATCAAGGTATTAGCTAGGGCTTTGGTCTCATTTCAAGGCTCAGCTGAGGAAGGAACCAAGTTCACCTGGTTGTGTGGAGGTTTTAAGATTGAAGACCTCAGAGCTTTGCTTAGCAAGAGACTGCCCCTCAGTTCCTCACCTCATGAGCCTCCCAGTATGGCTGCTTGCCTTATCAAAGCTAGCTAGGGAGAGAGTTTCTCAGCAAGACAGACATTACAGTGGGAACGTAATCACAGAAGTGTCATCTTGTGACCTTTGGTGTACTGGTCAGAAGCAAGTCACATGTCCAACTCACATGGAAGGGAGAGATTACACAGAGCTTGAGTACTAAGAGGCAGGGTCACTTGGAGGAAATGGGGGCGGATTTTGAAGTTTTCCTACCTCTCCCTCTCACTCCTATCCAGCCCTGGTTAAATCCAGTTTTTCCTGCTCTATATATGTGTGCACCTGCTGCAAACTGAATATGACTGACAAAATACACAGCCACACTTAACTGGTCTTAAATTTATCACCACTAATTCAGGTGAGCTATTAATATCACCCAGCAATCTTATATTGCATTTCTCTTCATTCCCTTATGATATATGTGATGCCCATATTTTCTTCTGGTGTAAGTATTTAACTCTTTACTCCCTATGATATATAGTAGAAATCAACCTCCCTTCTAATTTTTTGTCCAATTATTGCAGCATATTGAATAGCCTACTGTTTACCATGGATAAAAACACTGCCTTTATTCTAAAATTTTATGTAAAGCTGAGTTTGCTTTTGGATTATTCGTTCTTTTCCATTTTATCTAATGCCAATGTCACACATTTATTATGATTTTATAATATGCTTTATTATCTGGCCACATTAGTCCCTCTTATTCTTTTTCAAATTTCAGTCAGACATTCTCCTAAGAGGTGAAACATGGCAATATATAACATTAAATTTGTTTGAATAAATTTTGCTTTTTGTCAGAGCGTTCAGTTTTTTTTAATTCCCTAATATTTTGTCATTTATAGCTTAAAACAATGTAGATTTAGAGTTTTGATCTGCAAGGAACCCTAAAATTAACCATATTAATAAGTGGTTTTGTTCTACAGTGAAAACTACAAATTTCTCTTATAATTTCAGAAAATATGGCAGTTGTGTATTGAAAAATGTCGAGAAATTTCTATTTTCCTTAGGAAATATTCTGAAATGCCCCTTGTTAAAAATAAAGTAGCAACCTTTCCAAACACTGTTTTCAGCTAAAGATAACTAGCTTTCTCTGTCTTAGCCTTGGGCAAAATTGCCTTCATTTATTATAGCAGCAATTCGGATATGAACTGAGTGAAATTTCTTTCAGAATAAATACTCTTAACAGAAACATTATTGTGATATAGGTAACCTTTACTCTTCTACATCTGAGGGCCATGCTGTTACCACCATGTTGAAAACAGATTGTAAGTGGCACTCTTCCAGATTTTAAAAAACAAAACAAAACAAAAAACAAATAAGCAAAAACCTTTCTAATACATTCTGGAATAAAAGTAATATAACAGTTCCTGTAATGCATATTTAAACCTCATTAATAATTTGCTTTCTATCTAGTCACATTCTTTAATTGGAATTTTTTAAAAGTATCTTGTTTACTTTGTGTAGCTCTGTACTAATAGGGTCTTGGAATCTAGTCCAGTTCCGTTTCCTTACATGTGATATTTGAATAATTCATTCATAAGCCCCTTTCATTTGTAAAATTCTGTGGTTTTGTAGTAAAAAAAATTTTTTTTTTAAATATATTATGTTTTTCTTGCCAGGACATATTCATTGAAGCATAAACTTCATGAAGTCAGGGATTTTGAGCTATTTCATTCATTGTTTCCTCAGCACTTAGAATAGTACTTGGCATATAAGTGCTCAATAAACATTTCTTTAAACAACAACAGAATCAATATAAACATATTTACCATATGACCCAGTAATAGCACTCTTGGACATGTAGCCCAGAGAAAAACATAACATATATAGCAGTTTTGTTCTAGCCCCCAAACTGTAATTAACCCAGATGTCCTTCAACGGGCGAATGGTTAATAAAACTGTGATATAGCTAGTAATACACTGGAATACTACTCAGCAGTAAAAAGGAGCGAACTGTGTATATGTGTCCAAATGAGTGCGTGTAAAATTGAAGAAACCAGTGTGGTGAGCTGTGTGGAGTCTGGAGGTTTCTAATGGTGAGTGATATGGTTACACCAATGGCAGTTTCCTAATTTTGATATTATAGTTTGTAAGGTGTTACCATGGGGAGGAACTTAGATGAAGAGTATACAAGACCTCCCTGTGTAGTTTTTTGCAACTTTTTATAAACCTGTAATTATTTCAAAATAAAAAGCTTTAAAAATGAAGTTTAGGCACATCCCAATGATGCACAGAAGAATTAAAGCTACAGGTTTATTATTATGAAAATATTCTTTGAAAGCAGTGATTAAAGGATGTAATAGTTTACATGTGTTCTTTTATTAAGGAACAGATTTATTTAGGTTCCAGTTTATGTTGTTCTTTATTTACCTGACCCAACTTTAGGTACTTAGTTTTAAAACAGCTTTCAAAGGAACAAACAAAAAAAAACTCAAAGAGCTTTAAAAAATTGGGAGGAGACTAGCACATATGAATAGTAGCGAACTGTAGCTTTATGAAAATGTCATTAACTCCGCATTACCATTTTAAAAGAAACCAACTTAAACTTGAAAAAAAGAACCATCCTCTCTCACCCTAAGCACATTTATCTCTCCCAGTTAGTGAGTTTCACAGAAGTGTTACAGGGGACTCAAGGTTGCTAACTAGACTTAAACATTTTATGATTTAAGTTTTCCATTGGATACTGGCAGCTATGGTAAAATCCATCAGAGCTGTATGACACAAGACCCCTAAGATTCCGCCAGGGTCACCCTAAGGTTTATAGTTTAGAAAAAGATTCAGAACAAAGATGCAATTTCCCACTACCAAAAATGTAGGAAAAAGGAAGTAGAAAGGAGAAAAACAAAAGGCACATAAAATCAAAATAATTATAATTTCCTCTTGATGGCATCTTTTCAAACTTTAAACTTCTTCATGATTGAAGGCCAGTGTGCACTCTCCAGCCGTTTTGAAAGTCTTCAGTATTGTTGCTTTCTCAATTCCTAACATTAAGGAAACACCCATTACCAGGATGGATTTCAAATCCTCTGCTGGTTACAATACTGTTATTTATCTGCAGAAGCAGAAAATTGTGTTTATGCAGAAGGTCTGCATATATGAGGAAAGCTTTTCTTCTCTTTCTCTGTTGGGTTGGAGTTTATTCTTTTTCTCTAAAGCAACTTATTTTGCTGGAAAACTTATTGACATTAGTTTTGATTCCCAGTAATCCTAAAACCAATGATGAGTTTTTAAAAAATCATTTCCTGACTCTTTTTTAAGTATTGTCTTTTGAGACAGTATTTTTCAAGCCTCTTTTCCTTTTCAAGCACTCCTAGCTCATGGGTGCCTCAGGCAGAAAATTAAAGATAGCATATTCCCTATACTCCTCTACTTACATACTTCCTGTTTTGGGTTAGGGCTCTCATTTTAATTTACCATCATTGAGGAGACTCATCCTTTCTTTTGAATCTCCTGGGTACAAGAGTTTGGGGCCTTTCATTATAAATAGACCAATTTGTCCAGATGAAAACAGCAATCTCCAGTTACCAGAAATCTGTTAGAAATCTGTCAACTCATACCGACTTATAACTCAGGCTGGCCTTTCTCACGGGCAATCCTCTGCATACAAGAATATGCAGAAAAATCAGTCTTCCTTTCAGATGTTTGCTACCTTTGTCTCCTGTGATTGGATTGGATATAAGTGAAAGAAGGATTTTTATTCTAACAGGAAAAAATGACAGGAGTAAAAGTTGGGAAGTAGTTGTTGTTTTTGGAAAATAGAACTGGTTACTTCTCCAAGAACTCTCTCTCTTAATGGGAGAGAATATTGAAAAGATAAGTTGCGGTCATTTCAGAAGGGCTTTGAATGGTGAGCTTAGGAGTTTGAGTGCATGCTCAGTTTGGTGAGCTGTGTAGAGTCTGGAGGCTTTTAAACAAGTGACATGATAATTGAATTTGAGCAAATTTTACATGGCAGCAGGTTATATTAGTATGTGTTGGAAGTGGGAGACCAGTTAGGAAGTCTAGGTGAGGCGTGTCCCATATTAGAGCAGTGGCGTGGAGCTCTTATTCATCATCCAGTACCCTTCAACATTGCTTAGACCCAAAGAAGTGTTTCTCTACAGCTTCTGTCTGAAATCCTTAGGTAAGCTTAATTTTCCCTCAGAGCAACACCTGTATTTGCTGTTAGTGAATACTTTTACATTTAATTTTTAGAGAAGATTATTTTCACAGATCTAGGGAATGGTTAAATGATCTTATACCAAATGTCAGAATAATCATAAAACATTTCAGATGCTTTATTTTCATAATGCGCTTCTCAGTATTCATATTTTTAGTAATTATCTCATATAATGGATGGAATTTAGGTTTTTCTTACTGGGATATAGACTTAAATTTAGAATTGTGGCTTACGGGTGCTGGCTGACTTCTTTCAAAAAATGTTTACTAGATGTGGTTCCATAGTGTAGCGGTTAGCACGTCTGCTTTATACGCAGAAGGTCCTGGGTTCACGCCCCACTGGAGCCACGGTCCATGGTGTATGGCCATGCCACTCTGAACAAGCCCAATGTCTGATCTCGGAAGCTAAGCACGACCAGTACTTGGATGCGAGACCACCTAGGAAGACCAGTTTCTGTAAGCATAAATAATAATAATGATAAAATGTTTACTAAATACTGTGGGCTGTGGGACAACAGTGGCAAACAAAGCTCCTCAAGGGGTTTACACAGTAACGGTGAAAGAAAGAAAATAAAGAGCATATGATAGGTGATAAGTTAATTAGAAAAATAAAGCACAATAAATGGACTAGAGAATAATGGGGATGCACAGGAAGCGAGAGGGAATGCCATGCAGGTACTAAGGATAGAAGTCCTGCAGACAGGAAGAACAAGTGCAAAGGCCTGAGGCAAGAGCAGGCTGAGGATATTTTGAGATGCAGGTAAGAGGCTGGTGTGATCAGTGGAGTAAGCAAGAATGAGGGTAGTAAGAAATGATAGAATGTCAACAGGAGGCTCTACAAGGTAAGATCTTAAAGACCATAGTGTAAACTTTGGATTTTATCCTGTAGGAGGCTTTGACAAAAGTTTAGAAGGTTCACTGGGTGTTGATATGAACAGACAAGGACAGAAGCAGGGAGTTCAGTTAGGAGGCTATTAAATAGTTTATGCTTTGACAGTAGACAGTGGGTAGTAGATAAAGTAGTGAGAAGAGAGGTTGGTTTCTGTATCTGGTTCGAAGGTAGAAGCAACGAGATGGGTTAACGGATTAGATGTGAAATGAGATTAAAAAGAGAATCTGAGTCAAGAATGACTGAAAAGTGTTCTGCCGGAGCAACTGGAAGAAGATGGCATTTACTGAGATTGGGAAGGTCTGAGTGGAAGCAAATTTAAGGTGGTGAAATTAAAAATTCGGTTTGGATTAATGTTAAATTTGTTACGCCTGTTCAACACTCAGGGGTAATATGATGTACCCAGTTGGGTAAGCTGACTTTGGAATTCCGAGGAGAGGTATGGAGGTACAAATGAGGGAGTGTTATTGATTCATCAAGGCAGGGGGTATAGACCAAAAAAGACAATGAATTGAATAGAGGGAGTTCAGAGGCTGAGCCCCAGAGCTGTTCTCTCAACATTGAGAATTAGAGATGGGGAAAAGCAGCAAAGAAGATTGAAAAGGAATACCAGTGAGGTAAGTGTTCTGAAGTTAAGAAAAGAGTTTTAAGATGGCAGAAATAATCAACTAATTTAAATGCTGCTTTTAGGTTCAGCATGTCTATGTAATATCTTTTTTAATTTAAGTTGTTAGAGAAGTGACCATATATTTCAGTTGATAACTCTGCTACATCTACTTGAAGAGATGTCATTGCTCTGCAGTTCCTTTTTACCTTGTTCAATTTCGGTTAATTTTGGCAGCTACCAGCATTTATTTTATGCTCATTACACTTTTGAGAAATAAGTGTCTTAATATGGATCGATGAAACAGTGTTTTCCAATATTGTTTTAAATGTCTGGCTTATCCTAGAGATATCGGTCTCTTCTATAATGTCATCAGAATATTGCAGTATTCTACAAAGTATAATATTTTTGTTTTAATACCTGATAGCCTTGTTTCTTGATTTTCTTTTCATATCAATAATCTGCCTTCTTATCTTCTATTAAATTATTCTTCTGTCCTCCACGTTGTTTGCATCAGGTTCTTTACTCAAATCCAAAATCCTCTACCTCTAATACGGAAGGACCCTCACCTGCTTTTTTTGTTTTTGTTTTTTCTTTCAACTCCTTCCTGCTATGAAGTTGACACTCCTACTACAGACGATAATAAAACCTAATGAGAAAATACTGGATTATTTGTTTTACTAGTCAACTTGATAAAAAAAAAAAAAATTTTTTTTATGTGGAAGATGGAGGAGGATGAAGGGGAGACAAATAGGAGAGATCTGGTGATTATAAAGATGTCTTGTAGTTTGGGGCCTAATGAACCAGAAGGATATGTATTACTAACTAGGATGGTAAATGGAATATTGGATGGGAGTGGGTAAAAGGATGTGGTGTAAGTAGTGTGATTCTTACCAGTTTGGAAGTTGAATATAATGAACACAGGCTACATTTTAGAGGAAGTGGGATCATTGTAAAATATTATTCTCTGTACCTTTTCTCCTTTCCAGACTTTTATGGTCTCTTCCTTTATGAGGTGTGATTCCCTTTGGTGTGTGGAAAGAGCATGAGTTAATGAAAACTTTCACATATTACTACTACCATAAAAGTTACTTTTCTAGTAGTAGCAATATATTAAAGTTACCTCATATACTTAAATTTAGGTAATACCCCATTTTCTTAATGAGATAATTCTGTTAAACTTTTCAGGAATATTGACCTATATTATAGTATGTATAAACTTTTAATGACAGAGATGAAATATTCAGATTTCTATTTGGAAATTTTATTTTAGAGATTTTTACATAAACATTTGAATTTTTAAATTTAGGAATAATCGTTTTTTTTCCCTGTCTTTATTTCTAGAAATACTTTCTTCATCATCATGGGAACCACTTTTGAACAATTCAAGTACATTTTTCTAGAATACTTCAGCCTCACTTCTATCTTAAGTTTGAATCTGCTTTTGATGTATTTTCTGAAAATTTATCACAAGTACCTATTCATTTAATAGAATAGTTGGGTTTTTCGATTGCGCCATAGGTGTCATATTCATGATCAATACAACATAAATGCATATTTTTATTTACAGTGATTTTTATCAATTATATGTTGAATGTCATCATGTTATACCACAAAGCAATTACTGAATCACTGTAGTGGGGTTTCGTTTTTGTTTTTGTTTTTGTTTTTTTGCCTCCTTGTAAAGTGGATTCATATGACATCGGTAAGCATCTAAAACTGGCATTTGATTGAATACGTTTCAGACTGTTGTCTCTTCTTTAATTTTTGTTACCTAAAAATAAAACCGTTGGATGAATATCTTTTAATAGAGGAAATATTTATGTTCGAATTAACTATTTTGTGAGAATTTGCTGAAAAATCTTTGCTTTAGCTCGACAAAACCCCATACCTGTTTGTTTGCCAGTTGGACTTCTAAGGTATTTCCTTACTACACTGATCCATGCACTCTCATTCCTGTTTAACCTGCTTCATGCTCTATTGTGAGTGCTTTCATATGAACAGTTCTCGTCCTCAGCTTTGTAGGTTCAAAAAACTTAATGTCATTAGCCCTAGAGTCTCAGAATTTTTTATTTATTTAAAATTGAGTGAGTAACCTTCTATGGTTATTATATTCACATCTGCCATTCCACATACCACCTTCCTAAAACCAAGACCCACGTTCTCATCAAAGAGCTATGAATCAGAAGAGAATGAATTAGTCTTGAGGGAATAATTTCTTCCAGGCCTGATGAAATATTTCTACCCCACAACAGAGTATCATCAGGAGTCTCTCCCTCAGGATAGGGCAGGATAAATAAACACTGCCAAATTCTTTACCTTGGGACATCTTTTCCATAATAGATAGCATATCAATTATCTCTTTTTGGTTATAACATTTTTTTCTTATATCATGCCTTGATCATTTGTCTGTAAGATTTCTTTCTTGTTGTACTTCTGGCATTTCCCAGAAAATCTCGTCATTCCTCTATTGTTATTTCCCAATATTTTTTTTTTCTGTGTATATTCCATGACTCCTCTATAGAGGCACTGGGCATTACCAAGGGTTTTGGCATAGGTCATCAAGTTGTCGTTTTTTTAACATTTCATTCTTAGAGGTAACCTGCATTTTACAAAGGTTTTATCATCTTCCTACTCATCTTTCACCCTGTGCTAATCATAACAGTGAGTTAAAATTATTATTATTTTTTTTTTGCCTGAACCCTCTTCTACATCTTTATGCTACTTGAGGGTAGGGATGTCATTCTCTTTACAACCCCAGTACTTAACACATAGCCTGGCATATAGTATGTCTTCAGATGCCAGGATTGCCTTTTCACTTGTGTGACATCCCACTGTTACATGTCTATAATATGGTGAACCGATCAAATCGATCCAGTTAGAAGGGCCCCTACCCCCTAATACATTGGAGCTATATGTGGAATTTTCTGTGTATACATTTTTGTTATTCTCATACAGGAGACTGGGACACATTCAGATATGAACACAGGATTTGGGAGATGTTGCAAAATTATTTCCCACTTTAAACTTTTAGTACTTTATTTAGAAGCATCAAGTCTTTATTGTCTCTATCTCCCCACCCCCTTCACCCCTTCACGTGTCTCCATTCAACTTTTGTCATCCTTAATTTCTCTTTATCAGTTAAAGATACTACAATCTTTGGGGGGGTGGGGAGGGTAGAATTAAACTTCTTACCTAAAATGTCCTTGTCCTTTTTTTCAACACATACTTGCAAAATATTGTTGACTCTGCTTCTGAAATTCTCTCCTTTTATATCACCCTTCCCATTTCCACTGTCATCATTCTAGTCTTGGCCCTATTACTTCTTCCTTGGACTAGATCAGGGATCTTTTCATCCTCTTGTCTCTCTCCCTAATAATGTGTCCTACAAATCATATCCAGATTAACCTTCCAGGTTTGATTATTCTTTCTTTTCTCCATTCAAAAGCATTCCTTGCTCTTTAGTGGTTCCCCAAGTACCTAAATAATTCCCAACTAATTCAGTAGTGAGTTCTTGATGACAGAGAGTGAAGACTGCATAATATCTCAGATCTAGAGTGAGAGTCTGAAGGTGCTGATGAAGTCTGTTTCGATTTTTAAATCCACACAAATGTTTAAGTTAAAAATACTTCGCAAGCAACAACAATGACAACAAAAGATCAAAGTAAAACCAACACTCTAAGATGTTGTGCCATTTTTACCTTGTGGTTTCTTATATTCTGGCCATACGCTATAAAGCCTGAGGAACACACATACCCTTATTGGAAAGCCCTGGTCTGAGTGATGAAGTCTAGACCGTTGAACCTGGTATCTAAGACCATATGGTTTGCCAAGAACCTGCTTTTCCAGATTTCTTCTCTACATGTCCATGCTTGTCCAGTACTAGCCTCATAGAACATGCGGGGTTGTTTTCCACCTTTTTCAGTGCTCAGGAACTGTTAACATATCGTGGGTATTTTCTTGTGGGAGAAGATCCATGAAACTTCTAAGATTTTTATTAATTCTCGAGCGAGTTTTGGTAATTTATACCTTTTTAGAAAATCATATTTTTCTAGGTTTACACGTGTTGGTATAATTAGTATTTTCCAATTAACCCGATATTTTTAGGGTAGCAGTTGTACTTGAAAAGAGGAGCTATTTTGATTTCCTTTCTGTTCTTACCCAACAGTATAGCCAGTGACACAGCTGTTTCATGGATGGATCCAGGTTGAAAGGAATGGCCTGGTTGCAGCAGGGCAGCAGTACAGACCTGCTGGCCTTTGGGGACTACTGGGATAAATGGCTTGGCCAACTGAAAGTCTCTCACCATTATACCCACTCGAGCTGATTTATACTTTACAGTCTAAATTGGCTTGGGGCAGGCCTTTGGGATTAAATTAATTTCTACCAAGTTAGAAAGCATCAGCTGCCAAAGTCAGGGGTGCCTTCTGGAGACTACTGTGCTTATTTCTTCATGTATTCTAAGCCCACACTCCAGGCATTCTCTCTTGGATAACAGCTGGGATGTCCTTCAAGAGGGCCTGCTTTGCATCTCCTTTGTGTAAGCGAGGTTCTGGGTCCTACACAGAAGCCCGCAGCTTTGACTGAGACGCTCGCTACATGGTAGTTGGTCTTCATATAAATTAAGATTTGTAACCTTCTGAAATCAATCAAATACAACATATATGACTTTCTTTAGGCCTTTTTTTCTCTCTTTAAATTAACTCAAAGGAATTATTATGCCTGAATGTCGGTAGTGCCAATCTGTGATCTTTATCCTTACTTGGAAGTTGAAGAAAATTTCTCTCCATCATCTTTAGCAAAAGATAAAGAAAATTTCTGCAGGGATTAGGAGTGTGTTAAACAATAAGTTTCTGTAATGTTATTTAAGAAAAGGTGTTAAAGTGGGTGGTTGTTGTACATTAAAGAACTTACTAATATACTATTTGTGTCATTTGTCTCCAGTCTGGAAATTATCTTTGTTTATTAGGCAGGTGGGAATTTTTAAAGTGAAGAATTGTAAATGTTTTTTCAAGACATATGCTAAGGGTTGCATTCTTTTTCTCCCATTGCCTGTCAGTTTGGAGTTGCTTCCCTTTGCTCAGCCTGAGTTTTCCCAGCAGCCACTGCTTGTTCTTGAGGGTGAAGGAGGTGGGCGGATGTTAAACAGACTTGTCCCTAATGAGCTGTGACGCCAGCTGCAACTAGGGCAAATCCTGTTACTCCCTCCACCTACTCTCTGAAGCTGCAGAGCAGTGGTAGGAGCACATCTCCCTTCTCAGTGCTGATTTGCTGATTTCTCTGCCATGTGGGCCACCCCACCCCCGTCCCAGAGCTTCTTGGCAAAGTTCAGATTTCTGTGCTCACAGCTCAATGCTCACAGTGAAAAGGAAATACAAAAGGGGAGGAGAGAAAGTGAGGGGGGGCACGGTGGAGGTGGGGATTTTTAGAAGGGTATTCCTTATTGCCTTAGTCTAAGACTTAAGCTCTGGATATAAGTCGTAAGTAGTAAGGCTTTGAATAACGTGGATTTCCAACTAGTTCTTTGGAGATAGTTTTATTGGCTCATGAACATGGTAGGCCATGTATTAAAAGAATACGAATTACTATTTAGAAACATCTGAATTTTGAAAAGAACACTTTCTATCTCTTAAGTCATTGCTTTTTTTCCTCACACACTATGATTGTGAGGAGGAAGATGAAATAATTATAATATTAATGTGTTATAGAGCATTTACTGTGTGCCAGTTTGGGGTGGCTTTTATAAAGCATTGCGTCATTTAATCGTTAAAACAACCTTTGGAGGTAGATGCTTTTAATATGAGTTTCCCCCGCCCCAAATTGTGGTAAAAAACACACGACATGAAATTTGCTGTCTTCACCATTTTTAAGTGCACAATTCAATAGTGTTAAATATATTACAGTATAGTGAAACTTATACTGTAATATATTTAACACTATTGAAATTTTCTGTCTTGCAAATCTGAGTCTGTACCCATTTAAGCGAAAAATTTTAAACTGATAAGCCAGTTCTTTTTTTCAGCAGGACTAAGATTGTTTTCCCATTTCTATTCTTTGCCGTCTTTCTGTAACATTCTTAATCTATACCTTGGTGAAAACTGAGGCCAGTGATAGAGTGCCTTGATTTATCCATTCCATACAGCCTCCTAGGGTTAACAGTTACTAAGGGGAGAGAGAAAAGGCTTTTGCTGTCTAGGCAGTTCATTACCTAGTCTTCATTCTAATCTTTATAGGTTATGCATTTTATGTTCTGTTGAGCTAAAGGGGTAAAGTTCACTGGTAACTTTGTCACCTCACAAGTTACCATGGGCCTGCATGTTTTTTTGGTGGGTTATCTAGGTAACTTTTGATTGATGAAGTATAATATTGTAGAAATACATTTTAAAAGCAGTTTAGATTTTGAGACCCATCTACTTACTGATGGTATGAGTTTCTATATTCCATCAGTTAATTGGTAGGTGAGGGCAAGGGGTTGAATTATATTTATAAATGACACAGACTTCCTCTCAGTACTTGTGTCTTTTGAGAGACAGTGGAAGCCTGCTCAGTTCTCCTTGGAAGAGCTGATCCAACATCCCTTCTATGTAACAGCCTTCCCTAGCTGCTAATGCACTAGATCACAGTTGTGCTAGAAAAAGCAAGCCCAGGTTCACCGGGTAGAAATTTTTACCAATCCCATTTAGTTTGTCCCAACAGTTGGGTAAAACAAGATCATTTATAATTTTTTTTGTTTTCAAATTAAGATGAGGATGTTAATGCCTAGTTTCTGCTGATAATTTAAGGACAACTATGGTTGAATTACCAGTGGAGCCTCGGTACTGAGGCAGGCATAAAATGTAGAGCAACAACTTTTTCTGTCTTTTAAACCTCAGATCCACAGATCTTATTAGTCATAATTCTTGGCTCATAACACATTTTTATCATTGGTCTATGTATGTTTCACTTTATTCCTTCATTTATAAGTAATACCACCATCTGTGAAAGTAGCATCCAAACAGAACTAGATAGTATCAATCTTCTGCCTCCCAGCACCCTTGGGAATTTTGAAAAAAAATCCAGATAATTGAGTAAAAAGTTACCTTAGATTTATTGAAGAGAATATAGATTTACCATGCAACTTAATAATTCAACTATTAGACATGTATTTTAAGATAAATAGCTCTTAGACTTTGAATTTATTTACATACAATTGGTTTTCTAATTTTGATTTCTGCCAGCTGCCAAAGGTTAACAAAATGTTAGTAATTTCAGACTTAAAATTCATAAGTGAAATGTGGATTTAACGACATTTTATCTTTGGCTATGTCACTCTTAATCTTTGCAGGTCTTAGCTTCTATTTTGTCATTGACAGTCTTGCTCCACTCCAGTTATCTGTAATTCTACGTGATGACTGTTTTGGGGAACAATAATAAAAAGATAGTGGCAGTTGATATTGTTTAGAGAACACTTGAACCAGAAATTTCATGATATGTTTTTACATTCTTACTGATTTTTAAATAAATTTATTGGTAGAAATGACATTCTTCTGTAAGCAAATGACCCACTCTTCTCACCGGTGACAACTAATTTTACCTTTAGATTGTTTAGTGGTTTACTTGTATATTTGGATTACAGGTAATTCCTCAGTACATTTCAACAAGTTTCATAGCTAGAGGCAGGAACTGTAAATTCCAGTGATAGTGGTAACCAAACTTCAATTGCATAATTTGATTATAATCATACATTAATGCTAGTGTTTATAGATAAACAAAGGGCTTTGGCTGTTCTTTTATCATTTCAGTTTGTGGTTACAATGTAAAGACTTAATTCAGAGTCCTTATGTCAGAAATGAAGTTTATTTTTGAGAGTTCTCACATTTTAGACTATTTTAGGTCTATATCATTTCATTTCTGTGGATAACTATATGTCTTCCATTCATTATACAATCATTTATTCATCTTCCACATGTTCTCAAGTCCTTCTCTTCTATGTTTCCACAGATGTTGCTTTATTTTTTATCTTTTATCTTCTAGAGGAGCACCTCCCATACTATATATGCATACAAATCTTGGGACTCTTATTAAAATGCAGATGCTGGTTTCTGTAAATCTGTTGTGAGGCTTGAGGTGCTGTGATTCCAGCAAACTTCCAGGTGATGCTGAAGCTGCCACCATGGTCCCCACCTCTAATACCCCTTGTAGTCATTCTGCATACTGTCCTCAGAACTGTTTTTCTGAGACAGAGATCTGATCTTTTTCTCTGCTTCTTCAGACTCAATTGCGTATGGAGGTAAAATCCACACTTGTTTGTGTGGTTTTCAGAGAAGGTCCTCAAGGAATAGGCCTTTCCTGTCTACCATTCTCTAATCACCATCTCCACTTTTGGGAGAGCAATTGGTAATTCTTAACAAGTGCCTTAAACTTTCACATACTCTTCCTCACTGTACATCTGCCACGTAAGTTTCCCTGTCAAAGCCCTATGCAAATCTTACCTGCTCGGCAAAGTCTTATTTTACAATCCTCAGTTTCTCTAGTTTTTCTCATTTTCCCCATATCACTCTCCCAATTTTAAAGTAGCATTTATTACTTTGTCTCTTAATTCTTTGCTATCAAGTCAAGAAAATATTTGACCACCTACTCTGTTCTAGTTGTTGGAGATAGAGCAATGAACTCAAAAAATAAAACGTCCCATTTGGCTTGCATTCGAACTCTTCTTCATTCCCTCCCTTCCTCTCATCCATCCATAAACATACTGTGATTTTCTTACTCACCTTTGTGTATCTATTATCTGGCATATAGTAGAAGAAATTTTATACCTATATTTTTGTGTGGGGGGGGTGGTTAGTTAATTTGACCGCCTATTAGCTAACCTCTTTGCTTACGTTACAGGTAGGGCCCCAGAGAAGAAAACAGGAATGTTCATTTTCCATAAGCAGCTTATGGAAGAGGAGGTGAATGAAAGTAACACTAATGTTTTATTTTTAAGGAACATAAAAGAAGGGCATTCAGTGACACTGTAGCTATAGCATTTTATTTTTGCCGCCTCAGAGGACAATATATATAATAGGTAGAAACAGAACAACTAGAACTTGCCTCTGGAGAAAGTGGTACTGACTGATAAGAAAGGAAATGTCCTTATTAAGGGTCCTTATTAAGAGTTCGTTCCTAAGCTGGAAGAGAATGTCTGTGGGTGGGAGGCAGGAGATGGAAAAGAGAATTAGTGTTACAGCTTGGACTTGTTCCTACGGGAGTGCCTTTTTCTTTTTTAAAGGAATCGTAGCTAAAAAAATTAATGTAGATTTTGTATTGTGCTCTGTAGTATGATTGTTTTATAAAATTAACATTTTAAATTATTTACTACAGAATAGAAGTGATCCCACATGTATCTTGTGACTTCTAGGAATCCTGGCACACCTCCACACTGATCTGTGGCAAACTTCTTGCTGTCCCCTCCTTGGTAAAGCTGTTACAGTTTTTACGTCTTCAAATGTGGCCTTTATCATAGTTTAATTTGGTACTTCTGTTGCTTAAAAACACTAAAGAAGCATGAGTTAGTACAGACTATGGCACTTTAATCAAGAATCACATTGTGCTCTTGATTTACACTGATGGGGAAAAGGAAAGAACACCAATAGAAATGTGTAACAGTATCTAAACATATACAGTGATGAAGGAGTTGCTGGAGGAACCATCAAAATGGAACTCAGGAAAATTGTGTAGGTAATAGTTTTTCATGTAAAGGACTACAGAATGGCTTGACAGAAGGGAGAAGGGAAGGGATTTCTATATAGTGAGAATGGTACATGTGAGTGCTTGGAGAAAGGAATGATGGGGTGGTTATTGTAGCTTTTTAAACCATCAGGCCTCAGAAATCTAACTTTGGGTGGTGAACATATAATACTATATATATATGTGTGTATATATATATATATATATATATACACACACACACACACACACATATATGTATATATATGTGTATATATATGTATATATATGACTTACTATTGAATCGAACTTATTTGATTTTGTTAGTGTCACCCCAATAATTGTTAATTTTTATTTTTTCTAATAATTTTTAATAATAAAAAACCATCAGGCCTTTCTAGAATACAGAGCATGAGCCAGTGGGAAGAGCTCTGGACTGGGTGACCCTGGTTTCACTTGGCAGTGATTTGTTGATTGTAATTGGAGAAGTCAGTTAACCTTTCTAGACCTAGTTTGTCTTTAAATTGAAGGAATTGAAATAATATGATCTGTGATTTACCTTCCAGCTCTAGCATTTAGTAATTCTGACTTACCTATCAGATGAGATGGCCTGGGACTTTTTGCTTTAGGGTTCAGCATCTGTTAAAATTGAAGTTTTATCTCGGAAGCTAAGCAGAGTCAGGCCTGGTTGGTACTTGGATGGAGACCACCTAGGAAGACCAGGTGCTTTAGGTGTAAAAATTTTTAAAAAATAAATAAAAAATAAAATTGCAGTTTGATAATTGCAGTTTACTCGAGAGTCCTGCCCAGGGACCAGACTTAAAATATGAGCCATTCAGATCTTCCTTTTCCCTCTCATTTACTTAAGTCAGATCTTGAATTCATGTTTCTCCTTTCCTGCTCTATCTCATTTGGTAAGTCCTTCAGAATCTTTCTCCTGGGCTGTTGCTGTGCTTAACATTGCCTCATCTCACACCCTATTCCCTAGAATTTATCTTTTATACACAACAGCTAGATTAATCTCACTGTGCCTCTTCTATAAAAATAACTGTAGTGGATCTCCATTGTCTTCCAAAGAAAGAGCAGACTTGGTATCAGCTATCAATCTTAGCTCATGTTACTCCCCTCACATAATCTACAGAATAGTTAAACTAAACCTAATATCCTCTTGGTGCCCCTGCTCCTGTTGTTCCCTGCACCTGGTTATGCCCTGCCTCTCCCCCATTGTCAAACATGGTCACAGTTTTCTCATCTCAGGTGCCACTGTCTCCATGAAATCTCTCAGGCTTCCCACAGCCAGAAGTAATCCTTTTCTTAACTCCCCTAGCACCTGTAGTGCCTTTTCTGTACCTAATAGTGCTGTTACTTTGTCTTTTTTTGTACTGCCTTATCTCTCTTAACTAAATTAACTCCTTGTGCTTAGGGAGTACCCTATTATCTTACATAGGGCGGATGCCCAGTAAATATTTGTTAAATGGATGAATCCTGATTGATTATAGTTCACATCCTTGTTATCTGATTGGTAGTGTTTCTTATTTTTCTGAATAATCACTAAGAAAAGAACTCTGCCCAGAAGAATTAATAAGCTAATAATATAAGAATAAGAACCATTGCTATAGATGTATAATTCCCAAATTTGTATTTAAGGGAAGCAAAATATTTTCAAGCTGGAGCCTTATCTTTGAATTTTGAGTTTCATTCACCTAGGCTTTCAAGGCACTATAGGATACCTTCCTTTTTAGCTGAACTACCTCAGGGTATTTTGTATTTTGTTTATTTGCATCAGTTAGTATGCTTAACAATTTTTTGTCTTGCGGCGTTTTTAGAATGAGTATTTACAAACTTAGGAATTTTAAAAAATAATACATGGAACAATTAAAATAGTTCATAAAAGAAATTTACTGTTTTCATAGTAGAAGCAGATTATCCTCTTTAGTATACACTGCCATGCAATTAATGTTAAGATCAGAAATTGCATCTTACGCACACTTAGTGCTTTCAGAACCATTGATAAGATTCTTGAAAGTTTGCTGTACAGATCAGGATAAAGATCTGGTTATCAGTTGATCAAAACCGTAAGCACAGTAGGCCCTTGGAAAATTGTTTGCATGCCTAAGATAGCATCTTGGTTTAAAGAAAGCAGGCAGACTTTGCATCGCAAGAGTTGATGACTTAGAACATATTCCATCAACGCAGGAAATAATGGTTTATTATGGGAGATTGAAAAGAGAAATATAATCTCCTAAAATTCTACACCATCACTTTTTGACCCTGTAACTCCTTTCAGCTAATCTTTGTTTAGAATACTATGCTACAACACGTTTTGGCATTGTCTCGCTGAACTCCAGGGAAAGCAGATACATCTTATATAGGATTAGACCATTAACATAGACATTACCTCACTTGTCTCTAGATGATGTAATATTAATCTCAATTCTAGCAATCCCCTATCACCAGTCATGTGGGTATAGCGTCTTTAAAAATTAAAAGCTGCCAAATGGCTTACTACCAATGCTTTTTTCAAAATATAGTGGTTCTTTAAAGCTATTGCAGATGGTTTACCTGTTGAAACTGTTAAGTAAATGAAGAATACTTCCCAATTTCCTTATTCTCTTGCCATTAAAATATAAGGTATTACAACATATTTATGCAAGTTAAACTCTATATGCTAGCATTGGTTTATAAAAAGTATATGTGTATTTCTTATAGTATGTAGATAAAAGGAATGGAGCTTGGTGTAAGGAGCAATGCAAGAAATAAATCCCAGGAAAAGCGAAAAGTTGAACTCTAGTTGCTCTTCTAGAGTAATTGTGGGGAAGGATGGGCGGACAGAGTTGATCCTTGACAAGCACTTTTACACTGATCATTCAGTTGTGGGTGGGTTGCGGGTATGGGGAGGAGAGGAGATGGATTTTTTTTAATCTCTATATGTTTGATCTCTCAGTCTCTTTCTCTCCTTTTCAGGAGTTAGAAGCTGCTCTTCACCGAGATGATGTAGAGTTTATCAGTGACTTGATTGCCTGCTTGCTTCAGGGCTGCTATCAGCGAAGGGATATCACGTAAGTAATTCTGATCTTACTAAGTTTTTTGTAGAGAAGACTAGTCAACCAGTGGTGTTTTCATGTCTCCTATAACCAAAACTAATCATTAGCCAATTTTACATAACAATGTAGAACAAGTATTTACAAATGGATTCCCAAGCCCTGTGTTGGGCTTTTTCTGAAGTTGAGTTTTAATTTTATTATACTCTTTGACTTGACTTGACTCTCACACATCTGTCTGTTAGTCTTGGACCCACCAGCTAACATTCAAATGTAGAATTTCTTCTCAGCATATGCCTTTCTTTCTGATTTTTATTTATAGTATTTGTAAAATGTTGCCTAACAAATTAAAACTAGATTTTACCGTATTTCTGCCTCTCGAGTATCTTCTGTTGGTCTCATAAACAGTAGTTTAATTCTTAACATGGAGCTTCTAGACTCCCTCATGCCACAGCTGGCAAATAAACAGCTCTCCAATACATTTGAGATATGTAGAAATTTGGAGCAAAATTTTATCTACGTAGACAAATAAAAGATCTTTCTGATATGGCCTTCTCCCTTGTTTTGACCCTAACTTGGTACACATTTTCTTTGCTACCACATTTTGACACAGAACAGAACTATAGGGCCACTCTGAAAAAGCTGAGACACAGTGGGTTTCCCAGGCTCTGGCCTTCCAATTTATGCAAGGGTTTGGTATGCTATGGTTTTATGTTTTTCAGAGTTAAATATGGTATCTGAAATACTTCCATTCTATTTAATCCACTCTTGGGTGTCTGTTAGGGCTGGGAAACTAGGTTGGATACTAATGTGCAGTAAACTTGTAATTACAAAGTGAGTTAGAAATTGCTGAAATGCCTTTTTTTTTCAGGGTGGACATCTCTATTCTTTAAGTGAGAATTACTACTCCTGGACTCACAGTTAACATAATGATCCTCCCTTGCCCCAGAATACCCAGGTGGTTGTTCTAAACAAGTAGAAATAAAAAGAGAAAGTCATCTATCATCTTACCACTCATGCATGATAATGATGTAACTTGGGGGCTTATGTGGTTTTTAAGCACAGTTGTAGTCATATTGTTTATATAATTTTACATTTTCATGTCTTGCATTTTTTTATTATACTGATTATTTTTCTTATAACCATTTTCTTTAAATGCGATTCTCAAAAAATCCAATTTGGTAGATATTTGTGTCTAGCTTTTAACTCTTATATAAACATGTTAAAATTCATAGCCTTGGACATAAAAGTTTGTACACCTAGTGAATTATCTCCTTAGTTTAAATTTCTGGAAATGTAGTCACTCAGTCAAAAGAAATGCCTATTTAAAATTTTTTAGATAAATTGCCAGGCTGCCCACCACAGAGGTTGCTCCATTTTACCATCAGTGCACGAGGGTATCTGTTTGCCTAAATCTTGTCCACTGTATGCTGGCCAGCAGGTACTAGTAGAACAGACACCCTCAGAGCCTTCACAGAATTTACAGTCCTATACTGTAATAATTATAGAAATTACTACTGTGATTGTAAATTGTACAGTCACTGCGATAAGGGCTCTGAAGTCAACAGAGCATATACCATGGTGTGAGAAGATGATAGTGTGAACCGAGCCTTCACATATAAGCTTTCTTAGGCCAGTGTCTCTATATTATAAAACCTAATAAATAAGTGAATGAGTGAATGAACCAACCAAAGAATTGCAGGTAGTAAGAGTGATTGTCTAGGGTTTGATACCCTAGAACAGAGCCTAGAGGTTATAGAGTAATAGATCTCATGTGGTTCAGAAACACGATTTGAGTTTCACAGTCTTGACCTCTTGAGTGTTAAAATTTTGATTTGTTGCTAACATCTAAAATGAGATTTCATATTTAAAATCCCAATTCGTATTTTTTTAGAAACCATCTTATGGTCTGACACTATTAGATGGTGTGCTCTGGTCTGCCTCAGTCCCCAGCATTCCTTGTTACTCTCCCATGCTGAGGCTAATTGTTCCTTATCAACTATCATGTTCACTTGGGCCCACTTCACTTATTTTCTTTACCTGTTTGTCTCCGGCATGCATTTCAGTTCAAGGAATTCAATACAGCCACAGCATAATAGGAACTGGAGCCTAACCAGCCTTGTACACTGGGTTAAGAATTTGGGGGTATAATCCTAAACACAAGAAGAGTGGGGGAGTGGTGATATTTGTGTTTTTAAATAAGCATTTAGGAGCAAAAGAGGAAACAACATCAGGTAGGAGCTAATGAATTAATCAGATGAGAGAGGAGAGAATTGGACAGAGAGAAGGAGTATATTAAGAAGGTAAAATTGACTAGACCTGGTGTCTCTCACCTTGACAAATTTGATAGGTAAAAAGCTGTTTTGTTGATCATTCTTCACATTCAACATCTCTTAGGTTTATTGCACATGTTTGTAATTTTTGTATACTTGAAGTTTTCATTATATACTTGGATCATTTCTTATATTGGTGTGTTGGTTGAAGATAGACAAAAGAAATGTCCATTTAAAATTTGCCAGGCTTCCCTTCTCAAAGGTAATTCTGTATTAGTCTTGCTTGAGAATGTTCCTCTACCCTCTGCAGCTCTAGGTGTACTGACAGGACAAAAGTGTCTCCTATCCCTTATGGAGCTTAGAGTCCTTTGTGTGTGATGGTGAGAGTGGAAGTAGGCAGTCTGATGGAAGATCTAAAGTCATACCTGAAGAGCTGAAGTCATACCCCGTGGCCCTCTCACAACATGGCTATTGTACCTTCACAGCTAGCAGGAAAAACCTCTAGTCTGCCAGGATAGTTTTATATGACATGTGTAATCATGGGAGTGACATCCCTTTGACATAGTCTGTTGACTAAAAGTAAGCCACAGGCAAGTTCTGCCTCATACAGGGGTAGGGATTGAACAAGAGAATGACTACCAGGAGGCAGAAATCATTTTGGGGGTCTCTTCAAAGCTGCCTGCTATACATACTTTTATTATAATTACTGTATCTTCCAGTACAGAGCTAAATAATATTGGTTAAGTTTTAAGTTTGTGTCTAATCACATTTACTTAGTTATTAACAATGTATTATAAATTCTGTGTATTTTGATAGGCTTTGGACAAGAACCAGTTCATTTTTGGGTAATTACATGTAGATAGAATTATCAACAAGAGGTTTTGGTTTGCCCCTTTGGGTAAATGGCTATAACTAACTTGTACTTAGTATAATTTTATTCCTCCCATATTTACCATTAGTCTCTACTATAAATTATAGAAAAAGTATATACCTACTTTGATAACATTTTCTATAAAAACAACTAATTTGAAAATGATGTTCTGCCTCTACAGAATATTTTTAGCTTAGTTGGAACTTTTTCCCATCATTCATTATATTTTCGCTTGGGTTCATTTCATTTTTTCAGTTTTATGAGGTGATGAAGAAGAGATGACAGGAGGTCATCTCATAGATTAATAAGATCTCAATTTGATAGAGAACGAAACACAGTCAAAAACTTATCAGGTCAAGTAGCCAGTTAGAAGATGAAAAATTCCCACATCATCATGTCCTTAAGGCAAGATAATATGAAGAATTGAAAGAATGAGTCATAGAATCTGAATTTTAGGCCTATAACTCAGACACTCTCAGGTTCTCTCTTCTTAACATTAATGTGTTTTGTCAGGATAAAAAGAAAATTTTAAAAATCACCTAGTATGGTATAGAGCAGAAATTCTCATTTCCTCCTTGAAGATGGGACACAGAATGAGGTGTATGTACTGCATGGGTTTCTTTTTTTCATAGGTATATGAATAGCTAGAGGTAAAAATAGATATTTCAGAATGTATCAGTCTCATCAAAACTATGTTGGCTTATCAGTTACATGCAGATGTCCTGTTTCATTCTGTCATTTGTTTTTTCTTCTCTGTCCTTTCTACAACTTCTACCTTTGTAGACTGCTCAGAGGCCCATATTTGGGAGAGGTTGCAGAGATTGCCTGCTTCCCTTCCACCATGCTGAATTATAACAGCTCTTATAAATACCAGTTTTCCCCTTATCACAGCACTGTGTCACTTACTCCTAAATGATTTCTTTTGAAATGAGGAGATAACTTCTCTTTAAAAAAACTAATCAAATGTCAAAAGATTTCAGTGCTTGCTGTAATGGGGAGGAGAGAATGGAGTTTTTTTCCCTTCCCTTTGCCTGCCGGTGTTCCTTTGACTTTTCTGCTATTGAAGGAAAATGTGAAGTATAGAAAAGCAAAAAGAGCCCAGGGAGCCCAGTGTTCTCTATTATCCTTTTGTGTGGGTTGTGGGGTGAGTGGTATGGCAGCGCAGGTCCTGCCACTAGTGATGAAGAGTTCTTCCATAAAAGACAGAACCTGCTCTTTGGTTCTGGGGCAGGGAGGTAAGTGATTGTTCTAGCATTTCTCATACTTTAACAAGTAATTTTTACATGTTAAAAAAAGTTAAGCACACAGGGAACAAAATATTTCTGAATGATCAAATGAGTTTGGGAACTGGTAGCACCAACATTTTTAATTAATTGGTCTGGGGTGAGGCTCAGGCTTTATTTATGCTTTAAAAAACTTCTTATTGTTGATGTGTAATATACACAGAAAAGTGCACTTAATTATACAGCTCAATGAATTTTTACAATCTGAATATACCTGTGTAATGAGCACCCAGACAGGAAACGAATACATAGTGGATTTTACTTTTTCCATTGAAAGGAATTGCCCAAAGTGATATTTTATCCCACCAATGGTATTGACATGCATTTAGAGTGAATACATGCTCATTATTCTCTGAAGTTTTACTTTTATCCCATCCTAAAGAAAGAAATTTGGACAAATTCTCTGGTTCTAAGACTTACCTATTATGCGGAGCTAAGAAAGTTACTTAATGAATGTCTTTGTGCATTACTTG
The DNA here is from genome assembly GCF_902729225.1 of Pteropus medius. Lineage (NCBI taxonomy): Eukaryota > Metazoa > Chordata > Mammalia > Chiroptera > Pteropodidae > Pteropus > Pteropus medius. Next base: position 25,617,725 of record NW_024344240.1, read on the forward strand.
CCACCTCGTATAATGGGAATAACAATACCCATTAAATTATTGTGAGGATTAAATGAAATAATTTATGAAAAGTCTTAGAATAGTTGAGCTTTTAATAAATACCAGTTTATTAAATCAGTGTATGTAATTTCTACATCCCGAATAGAAAGTATACATTGACTCAAGAAACTTTTCATGTCTTTGCTACAGTGGTTTACACGTTTCAAAACTGGGATGAGCAAACTTTTTCTGTAAGGGGCCAGAGAATAAATATGTTAGACTTTGTGTGGGTTATACGATCTATTATAGCTACTCATCTTTGTCATTGTAGTGCAAAAGCAGCAATGGGCAATACTTAAATGACTGCCAATGGCTGTGTTTTCTTAGAAATTTATGGACATTAAAATTTGAATTTTAAATCACTTTCACATGTCATGAAATAGTGTCCCCCCCACTACCACCATTTAAAAAAAAAAATGGTTTTTATATTCTTACTGTAAAAAAAGGTACACATTCAGGCTGGATTTGGCCTATGGGCCATAGTTTGTTAGCCCCTGTTTTTAAAAAATTAAGTAAGTTATTATTCTAGTTCTACTAACTCAGTCTAACTTTTAAACTGGCATGTGAAACCCATATTTCTTTTTAATTGTATTCTCCAGACAGATTTGTGTGCCCTTATAGGACAACATAATACTGTGTTTGCTTGTGGAAAAAATACTAACCGTGTCTTTACTGTCCTAGGCACTGCTCTAAATGTATTCAGGAACTCATTTAATCCATATAACAACTCTCTAACATATAAAGTGTTATAAAAGATAAGGCATTTGAGGTACAAAAGGGTTAAATAACTTGCTCAAGGTCACACAGCTGGTAATTGATACAGGACAAACTTGGCCCCTAGCAGTCTAACCCCTAGATTTCCATTCCTTAACCACAGCCTCATGCTGTAAATAAATTAAAAGAGTTGTTAAAAAGGTTTTCTTCTAAAATGAGAATTTTTGTGTGTGTGCTGTGTACATCTTTGACAGTATAATGCAGTCTGTGGACCCCACCTAAAAATATAGTTTGCAGTCATAAAATACATTACAACAGAACCCAATTATACTGAAATATAGTTAGTAAAATATTAAAGAAATAAAATTTTGATATAGTGTGCCTCTTTATTAACTCATTAAATGACATGCACTAGCAGAGACCCTAATTTCTCAAGATTACTGTCTTAATCATGTATTGATGATTGTAAATGTTATTTGAAGCTATTTACAATATCTGTAATGTGATATGAAAATATCTGCTGCTTGATGAAAAATACACATACTACTAAAATTACTGTATTTTGAGGCTACATCATAATTGAATGGAGTATGAAATTTCAATTACAGGTTAGGTGAAAATATTTTCTCAGCCAAGTTCATGGACCACCTAAATTGTATCTGTGGACCTCTGCTTTAAAAGGTTTTTCAAATCTCAAATGAGTCTGCACTACAGAATAAGTGTTTTAGAAGTGAAAGGAACTTTAGATACCTAATGCAATTTGTTTATTTACCTGTGAGAAAACTAAGTTAAGTAGCAAAACTGGTGTAAGTACCCAGGTCATCTGATTCCCGTTTCCATACATGTTCCACTGTACTCAGTCGTGATGCTCAATCTCACATATGTCTAAAATTTTCTGAGTAGTGCAGTTGGATTCAATGGCAAATACTAGATTTGGCTTGGTTTCACTTATTTTGTTGAGGAACTTGTTGTGGCTGAGAGACAATTAGAATACAATCTTAGTTCAAAACTTTTTCAAGAATATGTTCATTTTGTTACCAAGAAAGTGATGTCTTAATGGGTGTAGCAGTTGCACTCTGAGGAGGCACCATGATCCTGTTGGGTCCTCTGTACCTTTGTGTGACCCCCTTCCCTGGAAATGTGGGCAGGACCTGTTCACAACCAATAGATGTTAGCGGTGATGGTATGTGTCACTTCTTTGATTATGTTACATTACATAAGAGTCCATCTTGCTATCACAACTCTCCTTGTTGCTTTGAGGAAAGCATCTGTGCTGAGAAAGGGTTAATTATATATCTAACACTCTTATAATAGAGTCTCTAAACTAAAGTCACTTAAAAACAAACATTTTTTTTGGAGTCCCATCAGCTTTTTGTAGAAATATACCTTTTTGGAAATTATAATGTTTCTGTAAAATGTGTTCATTTAAACTTATCTTTATTTAGATATAATTTAGATACAATAAAATACCAAATTTAAGTGTACAGGCTGATTTTTTTTTTTACAAATGAATACACCGTGTAGTCACCACCTACCTGAGATAATAGGACATTTCCATCACCTCAGAAAGCACCCTTGAAATAAGTTTACCACCACCCCCAAACTGCACCCCAGGCAATCTCTGACCTGACTTTTATTACTATAAATGTTTTACCTTATTCTAGAATTTCCTATGATTGGAAGTATAAAGTATGTACTCTTGTAGCCACCTTCTTTAAGTCAGCATAATATTTGTATGATATTCCTTGATACTGCTATTTGTGTCAGTAGTTTGTTCTTTTGGGAGGAGGAGGACCTAAATTGTATTTCAATATTTAAAAAAATATCACAATTTATCTTCCATTTGGGGGCTGTTAACAAATAAAGCAGCTATGAACATTTGCATACAAATGTTTTTGTAGACATATGTTTTCATATCTCTTGGGAATTACTGGGTCATATGGTAAGAGTATGTTTAACTTTAAGAAACTACCAAACTCTTTTCTAAACAGTTGCAACATTTATACTTATGCTAGCAACATATGAACAGTCTAGTTGTCCTCTATCTTTGCCAATATTTGTTGTTCTTAATTTTACCCAGTTTTAAATTGTACTCATTCTATTATGTGTAACTCATTATGGTTTTAATTTGCAATTAAATTGCGTTTCCATGATGACTAAATATATAATGAGTTATTAATATTTTCTCCTGATGTGTAGCTTGTCTTTCTGTTTGATGGTGTATTTTAAAGAATGGTAAGTTTTAATTTCGTCGAAGTACCAATTAATCACTTTTTTCTAGTATGTTTCAGACTTTTATTTTCTATTTGAGACATCAGGACCTACCTCACTGCCGATTTTCATCGAGGTTTTATTTTAGTTTTATAGATTTAGGTTTTTGCAGTTGGCATTATGATGTTAGTATTTGCATATGGTGTGAAGTAGAAGATCGGTATTCATTTTCTTCCTTACAAATAGCATTTTTGTTCAGTTTATTTCTGGACTCTTCTGCCTTCTTCCATTGATCTCTATGTGTCGTATTTATGCAAGTACCAAATTGTCTTGAAATTGAATGGTATAAGTTCGCCACTGCTGTTTTTTTTTTCCTTGTTCTGACTACTCGTAAGTTCTTTGCATTTTCATATAAATTTCTCAGTCAGCTTTTTTTCCTCCAGAATTTCTCTAAAAAATAAAAAGCCTGCTAAGAGAGAATGGACATGAGCAATATTGAATTTTTCAGCCCTTGAACATGATATGTATCTCTTCATTTGTTTATCATCTTTAATTTTAGCAATATTTTATAGTTTTCATTGTAAAGGTATTGGATATCTTTCTATTTATTCCTGGGTATTATATTTTTTGATGATATCGTAAATGGAATTATTTAAAAATTTTTATTTTTTAGCTATTCATTGTTAGTATATATAAAATAGAATTGATTTTTGCATATTGACCATGTTCCTATAGTCTTCCTGAATTTACTGGTTTTGTTACAGATTCTTGAGGATTTTTTTATGCAGTCTGTAATTAAAAACAGCTTTGCTTCTTCATTCAATTCCGTATTCTTTATACGACTACTCCTATCTTAACTGTGTTGCCTAAGACTCAATATATTTTTCCTGATCTTAGAAGGAAAGTACTCAGTCTTTCATCATTAAGTGTGATGAAATGTCCCTTTTGTATATTGCTGAATTGGTTTTGCTGATATTTTATTGAGGATTTTTGCATATATGTTTATGAGGAATATTGTTTTCTAATTTTATTTCCTTATAAATCTTTGTCATGTTTTGGTACAGAGGTTGAAAAGTGTTCCCTCCTGTTGACTGAAAGAATTTGTGTAATTTCTTTCAGACCTTTTCTTTAATATTTGGAAAAATTCACCACTGAAAGCCTTTGGGTTTGTAGTTTTCTTTGTGCAAATTTTTGATTATTATTGATTCGCTTTCTTTAACAGATTAAGGTTGTTTGTGTGTTCTATTTAAGTCATTTTTGGTAAGTCATTTTTGGCATTTTTCAAGGAATTTGTCTATTACTTAAGTTTTTGAATTTATTTCCATAATGCTATTCATAATATTTTCATCCTTTTAATATCTGTGTGATCTACAGTGATATCTTTCATTCCTGGTATTGTAATTTGTTTCATCTCCTTCATTCTTTCTATACAGGTTTATCAACTTTTTCAAATGTTTACTAAAAAACCAACTTTTTACCTTACCTACTGTTTGCCTGTTCTGTTTTACTGATTTCTTCTATTTTATTGATTTCTCATCTTTATTATTTACTTTGGTTTTAGTTTACTCTTCTTTCTTTATAAGTTATAGTACTGTTTGAGCCTTTTTTCTTTTCAATATAGGCATATAAAGCTATACATTTCCTTCTAAGCAGAGCTTGGCTGCATCCCACAAATTTTGATATACTGTGGTTTCTGTATCATTCAAAACATGTTCTAATTTATTTTATTTCTTCTATGATCCATGGGTTATTAAAAGTAGGTTATTTAATTTCTGGATATCTTATAGTGTTAGTGATTCCTAATTTAATTCCATCGTTCAAATAAGATACTTTATGAAATTTCAATGTTTTGAAGCTTATTGAGATGCATTTTATGTCCCAGCATATGATTTATCTTAGGGAATGTGTCATATGCACTTAAAATGTATGTGTTCTGCAGTATTTGTTTATAGTATTCTGTAAATATCAATTATGTCGGGTTGGTAGTATTTTTGAGAACTGTATCCTCATTGACTCTTTTGTCTAGTTGGTATATTAATTAATGACAAAGATGTTAAAAATCTCTGGCTATGCTTGTGGGTTTGTCTGCTTCTCCTTTTAGTTTTGTCAGTTTTTGTTTCATGAGTTTGGTGTCCTAATATTAGATACATACATTGTTATGCATTTCTGATGAATTAGCTCTTTGTCTTCAGGCCTGCTTTGGTATTAAATAAAGCCATTCAGTTTTCTTATGCTCATTCTGCCTGGTCTGTCATTTTCTATCCTTTTACTGTTTGTATTTTTATATTTAAATTGTACCTTAAGTTTTGTATTTAAATCATGTCATATATTTATATATAAGATGATATCTTATAGTCGGGTTCTTGCTTTTTCTTTCACTCAGCTTGACAGTTTCTGCCTTTCAGTTGGGATGTTTATTTCCTTTACATGTAATGCAGTTATTAATAGGATTGGTTTTCCACTCGTTCTTCTGAGGTTGTTTTTAAGTGTACAATCCATTGTTTTTTAGTATGTTCACAAAATCGTGAAGCCATCACCACTATCTAATTCTACAACATTTTTATCACCCCAAAGACACCTCAAACTCATTAGCAGTCACTCTTTATTTCCTCTTGTCAGTGCCGAGCTGATCGAGAAGGGAAGTTTTTGATGGTGAGACACCTAGTTGGAAGATTGCACAAGGGGCCGACATTAGAATGAAACGGCAAGCACTAACTTTATTGCGGGGAGTGCAATTCTATTGCGGGGAGCATGCTTCTGCTTCTGTTCCCCTTCTGCTCCCCAGGGGACCATATGGGTTCCACACATATCAGAGCACAATGGTGGTGTTCAGCCACACATGTGTGATACAGTAAGCTAAAGTATGTTTACATATTTTAGGCAGAGGCGCCCTACTACACTAATGTAACATTCTAAGTCTGGGGTCTTCTTATTCCTAGCTGTGAGCCTGGATCACAGCCAGACCTGGGACCAACGAGGCCTGGGACTCATACCTCCAGTCTCCAATCCTGGGCAACTAATAATGTGCTTACTATTTCTGTAGTTTTGACTATTCTGGGTACCTCTTATAAATGGAAAGTTGCATTGTTTCAACTTTTATGAATTATGCTGCTGTGTATGAATATTTGTGTATACTCTTGTGTGGATGTATTCATTTCTCTTGGGTCTGTACGTAGAAATGGAATGATTGCATCACACAGTAATTCTGTGTTTAACTTTTTGAGCAACTTGACTAAACTTTTCCATAGTGGCTACACCATTTTACATTTCCACCATCAGTTTATACGGGTTCTAGTTTCTCCACTTCCTGGTCAGCATTTATTGTATTTTTTTTAATGTTTTTAGCTATCCTTGGTGTGTGTAAAGTGATACTTCATTGTGGTAATGGTTTGCATTTCCCAATTGACATGTTGAGCACCTTTCCATGTGCTCCTTTCTGATTTTTGTTCATCTCTTGGTCCTTCATCACTTTCTTTTGGGTTGTTTTTGTTAAGTATTTCACTTTATTTCCTCTGTTGGCTTTCTGTGTGTGTTTTAGAGGATTAGCAGTATGCATCCGTAAATCCAGAAGCTATTCAGACAATTCTTACTGTACCTGCTCAAACCTTAACACTTGACACTTCAGGCTTCCAAGTCATACAGATAGTATTTAGGGTCCCACCTGGTTTATGTTAAAAAGAGTCCTTTGTCTTTTTAAAGATTAGTACATGTTGATTTCCACTTGACTTAAAATACTTTTCTTTGTTACCTTACATAAACATTCATAAGCACAAGTAAAACCTATATTACATTCATGTTTCCTAATTAGTCTTTTTTTTGTATCTTAGTTGATAACTTTGAAGGTGTAATTTTTAACTTTTCCTGGCTATCATATTGACTTTAGGATATTGACATGGCAGCCACTCTACAACCCTAGAGAAGAGATATTATTTAAATTATTTTGGGTCTTCTTGTGATCGTTAAGAACAAACACTTTATTGAATGTCCTTATAGATCCTTTTACTTACTGCTTCACTTGGAACAAAAATCTTTATCTCATTTCAGTACTCATGTTAAATATGGCTTAACTATGCATACATGTATCATTTGCTTCACAAATAGCTATAACAAATAGGAGGGTGTTGTTTTTTCCATTTGGTCTCCATTGTGCTGCCCATGATACCATGCCTTAATTGCTCCCCTGCAAATAGATTATGAGTACATATCCTTCCATGTCTCAGAACTCAAGAGCCTTCTTTTTTTATCTATGATCTTCTAAAACAGTTTGCAGATATTAAAGTTTGTTGCCCTGAATAGTCAAGAGTTCTGCCAGCTTCAGCCAGCTGAGTCTTGTGTTAACATACTCTACTTGGGTCATGCCATTCTGTCAGCATTGGTCTCCCAGAGCATGTTCTGTCTGAGGCACAGTGAGAAATTTTCTGGGGGGTTCTAAGAAATGGCTAATTCTGAGAGTGTGGAAAGGTGATTCATTCTCATTCATTTTCTATCTTCCCCCCCCCACCACCATGAACTACTCTAAGGAAAAGGGGGTATTTAAGAGCATTTGGAACCTTTTTCAGACAAAAGAGACCTGGTTGTGCTCAGAACTTCCAGTTGGTTCTGTTACCATGTTCTATTTAAATGTTTCATTGTACTTCTGAGTAATTTCAGAAAGATAAGAGGTGTTTTAAATCATTAAGAGAAAATTGCACTGAGGTAAGTGGATCAGTGAATATTCCAGGCAATTTAAACTCTAGAACTGCAGCCTGTGAAATTTAAAACATTTTATCAGTATTTAGCAGTATAGTATCACTATATTCTTCTTCCTTTAAGTAGTAAAATCATGAAAGTTCACACAAAATTGTGTGTGCGTGCTTACTTTTCTAAGAGTATATCATCTTATTAGATTCTTGAAGAGCTTTATGTCTTATAGAAGATGAAGAACCACTAAATAGAAAGCATTAGCTTGATTTTTGCCTTCCTGAAGGCTTTCTGTTTCAAATACCCTTGGCCATGTTGCCTTCAAAAGTTTTTTTCCCCCTCGAATTTTAGCTATTCTTTAAAGAAAGGGATACAGATTTATGTAAGAAGTTAATATACAAAGAAAATGAATTATCTTGAAATTTAAGCCCTCAAGTATCCCCTTGGTAAGGTGGTATGGAGATGCCTTAAGAAAACTGTTAGCAAAAGTGACGTAATTGAAACTGAATAGGATAATAGAGGCAATTGGAAAGGAATCTCAAACGTGCAATTCTGAGACAAGTAGGGGCTTTCAGGCATATTGTAGGCACAAAAAAACAACACTGTACACATACAGTGTTTGCTGGGTTGGTATGCTTGTGCTTCCTTCGCCTCTCATTAGAATAAGAAAGTTCTCCCTAGTCTGACCCAGCCTGTCTCCTGGCGCATCCTCCAGCAAAAGTGGATCATTTTCTGGTTAAATGATGACCTCAGTGTCATAAATTCAATATTTTATTTTACTGCAGGAAAAACACGCCTTGTTATTTGGGGCACTTGGTGTACATTAGAAATTCTAGAAAGTATGTGGTAGGTAAAGGAATTTATTACCAAAGAGATTGTCATATTCATGCTCCTCACTAGTAAAAGACAAGTTTGAAAAAAACACCCCATTTTATTTTCAAATTCACCATTGCCACACTATCTGCTTTTTACCACCAGTTTGATCTGCTCTTTGCCCAACTCCTCCCTCCTGAAGGGGCAGCACCAGCTTCACAGGCAATGGAGAGAGGAAGCCAGTCCAAACCCACTAAGGTCCAAGCAGGTATTCATGTGCCAGTGCTCATGCTTTGAATGTGAATGCTGCAATCAAATCAGATTGTGAGAGCCTTGATATTTAGAGGTATTATGCTGCATTTTGATAAGCAAATACATCCACATTTTCCCCAATTGAGGTATCAATAGTAAGGAAATAGAATTTCTACTCTCTTTGAAAAAGCACAGTGTTTAACTTCTTGTTTGCCTAAGGCCCTTTTGATCTTTTTCCATGAATATTTCCTCTGACTTTTTCTATCAATATAACTGCTATAGATTATAAATCAACATAGTAGCATGCCTTTTTTAAAAATCTTGACTTATATTGACATATCGGCATATATCTCCTGTAAGACCTGTTTGCTTAGTGAGAAAAAAAATTTTAAATCAAGCATTAGGTGAAATTATGTCCAGGTTCTTTAATAATTGAGATATAGAACAACTATTAAACAATTAAACACTTTATTATTATATACAAAGCACATTTAGGTACTAATCAAAATGCAGTTGTAGAATTGTCAAACTAACCAAAAAAAATTAAGTTGCCATCAGATTGTCTTAAGTGTTTCCTAAGAAAATCTATCTTCAAAATTTAGAATATAGTATTTCGTAATCTGCCCTAAAATTTATGCAAAACAATATAAAAGTATAGTTGCTCATTGGAATGGACACTTGTTCTGCAGGAATTTTTTTCCTTTGCATTTTAACTTGAAACGTAAATTAATTGGGCTAGGCAGATATTGAATTTCTTTTTTGTTTGCCATCTAAGTCGTGGGTTTAATTTTGAAGTGACTGTCCACCTGAACTGTGTAGTCTCTTTTTAACTGTATGAGCAAAGGTAAGACTTATTGCCTCAATTTCATAATGTATTCCATTGATTAGTAAAACTTTTATTTATTTCACCAGAATGTGGTGTTTGTGATTTAAAGTAAAACTATTCTGTGAAAAACTAACATATTTATCTTCTTAGGGATTTGAAAATATAAGGTCCAAGTAGATAGTATAATAACAATGAAGCTTCACTAAGGGGCTTTCAGATCCTTCCTATTACTGTTTTTTCATTTTCTGCTTTCTCTTTAAGATTTGTCAGCTGTCAAACCATCAGTTTTCTCTCCTCCTATCCCACCCATCCTGTATGCTTTACATTAATGTATTTTTGTGTTTGGGGCCATTTGGTTAGGCCTCAGACATTCCACAGCTACCTAGAGGACATCATAAACTACCGCTGGGAGCTGGAAGAAGGGAAACCCAACCCTCTAAGAGAATCCAGTTTCCAAGACCTGCCTCTCCGTACCCGTGTAGAAATCCTGCACCGCCTCTGTGATTATCGGCTAGATGCGGATGATGTCTTTGATCTTCTCAAGGTGCTTAACTGGCAAGCTGTTCTCTTAGAGCAAAAAAGACCAGCAATCCAGGTTGTAAAATCTGAAGCTATTAAGAGAAACCAGAGTTTGGCTTGTGTTACTAGTGTTGGGACTCTTGATCAACAGTAACAATGTATATAAAACAAAATCTCTGTAGCCAAAGTAATCCAAGCCATTCATTTATACAACTATGTTATTTTGGTTTAGTCTTCCTTAATATGTGCTGAGTCCCAGCTGATAACAAGAGAACAATCAGAGTCACCTATATAGTTTCCCTGTCATCGACCAGATTGCAACTAAATTAGCCACTGAATTTGTTTCCCAAATTTGATTCAGCATAATTTAAATATTTATTGAAAACTCCAAGGACTTTAACCCATATATGCCAGTGAAGTTCATTTTTACTATACCCAAACATACACATTACAAAAAATGTGCCGGAGAAGGAAGGTGTTATTATCTATTTTAGAAGTCTATCTCGGAGGGTTTGAGCTATTGCTTTTCACTCATAGGGAGGTTCAGTCAGAAATTATTAAATGTGTGATGACTTCTCAGTTCAGCCCTACTCATGGACACGGTATAAAAATCATTGCACAATTTAGCACAGTCTTTGCTGAGAACTCAAGGACTTTAATAGCAGTAGGAAGGCCAAACCAGGTCAGACCCTGGGGTAAACTGGGAGCTATATTGCTGGATCTCAGCTGGAATAAGAGGTTGCTGTAGGTTATGATGAAGCTACAATAGAGGATCACCTGGGACAAAGCTTTCATAACAACACATTCCACCGTGTTGTAATTGTCTTTCCTTTCATGGATGCACACATAAAATAATAATAAATTCAAACCAAATATATAATATGTTCATCAAAATTCCCTTTGGTTTCTCTTTTCTTGGTGAATTGAGGACTGTGATGGGGATGGGAAGCATTTGAAATATGTCCATATCCTGTTCATTAAAGAAAGCACTGCTGCTTATTCTGTGTTTCATATGCCCTGATTAAAAATTACATGTGATGCTTAGGCATCTTTAAATATGAGGTATATCTAAGTATAAATTTTGAACCCTCATTTTAGTCTTCTCCTGTTTTGTTCCCCATTTCCCCAAACCTCTTTTTCCCTGTTCTTGGACCCTAGGGTCTGGATGCTGACAGCCTCCGCGTGGAGCCATTAGGTGAAGACAATTCTGGGGCACTGTATTGGTATTTCTATGGAACTCGAATGTACAAGGAGGATCCGGTACAAGGAAAATCCAACAGAGAACTCTCTTTGAGCAGGTACATTCTTTAAGGTCAGGGCTATAATAGTTACTGTACAAAAAATGTAATTAAAATGAAATTCATCAATTCTACAGCACAAATTACTTTTTCTGTATGAAGGAATTAGCTATAACTGTAAAGAATGCCAAGGAGTTATTTCATACAAAAATAAAAAAGAATTGAACTGTCGCCTCCGCTAGCAAAACAGCGAGAGATTCTGTTTTGCTGTGAGGTTCCCAAGGAGCATCGCTCCTTTTAGCCTGGACTGTTCCACACAGCAGATTCTTCTTAGCAGTGTGGTCGTTTCACTGCCACAGTTTTCGTCTTTCATACTCAATTTTTGAGAACTTTTTTTCATTAGAGTTGATAATCTCCATCAGCATAAGACAAGAAGGAACTTAAAGAATGTCTGAAACATAAGCCTTAATAAACTCTCCCTAAATGAGGAAGAGTCCTCCTTTTCATAGCAGCCCACTATCTTGTTTTATGTAGATTTTATTGCTGGGAGCAGTACTCTCAGGAAAGTGTTAGGTCTTACTCATATTTCAATATTGTCAAATGTTGGTTTTTCTTGGTTCTATACTCTAATTATGAAAGACAGTAAGTCACCCTGCTCTTTCCCTGTGACTGCTGCATTTAATCCTTTTCAGTATCCCCATGGCCAGATAAACTGCTTATATATGTCAATCTTATAACAGAACATTTCTATTTAATATACTATTTCTTAGGGAAAGTGAAGGACAAAAAAATATCTCAAATGTTCCTGGGAAAACAGGAAAAAGAAGAGGAAGACCCCCAAAACGGAAGAAACTACAGGAGGAGATTATAGTAAAGTAAGAAAATGTTGTTAGTCTGTGACAGTCATAGACCCCCTTTGCTGAAAGAGGGGACTTTAATTTCACTTGCTCCTTCATCCTTAATTTTCACTCATGGGCATGGAAAAGACATGGGACTTATATTATGGAGACCTGGATTAGAAAGCTAATGAAATTACCAGGTGTGCACTAGGGAATCAGGAAGCCCTAGCTGCATAACCTCTAGCAAATACCTGTTTTTTTATTGGACAGTGGAGATACTAATAGTAATGATGATTAAATTGAACCAAGATAGTGAATGTGATAGTGTAACAGACTGAAAACTATGCATGTGCTCACTCAGTATGTATTAACTTTTAAAATTTGTTATGCTACACATTTTTTCATAGCGTGGAGCAAGTTAATTCTGTGATTGTTGACTAATTATCATCATTTTAAACGAATTATATATCATAGATGAGTTTAAGAGTTAATTCTTTGCTGTTAGGGAAATTTCAGTAGCAAACATACTTTATTTTGTTTAGAATACAATTTCCTAAAGTAAAGGCAAGATCTTAAACATTTTAAAAGTCTTTATATTTAATTTTAGTAGAGAAAAAGATTATGTTGCATTTGAGAGATTTTATTCTATATGTCATTACCTTTTAGGAAATTCCATCATGTGAATCTTAATAGAAGAGTTTTCAGAATCTGACCTATACTATATAAATATACTTTTACTTAAGGATCAGATCTGTCATTTTACACCTATGGAAGATAGGTCATTCTTAAAAATTCTAATAACAGAGGCCAAACTGCTGCTTCTCTCTACAATCAGAATTGATATTTTTTATGCTTAAGAATCAACGTTCCACTTTCCAGAAAATTGACTACACATTGTAGCTTTCTTTTAACCAGTGTTTGAGAGAAATACCTTAAAATAATGTCTGTACACACAACATGTGTTTCTAGATTTTGTTAGCAATCTATACCTCCTTATATATTCAAAAAGCTATTTTATACCTATCTCCATTTCCCTGTAAGTGAAATTAAAGTACTGTAGTGTTGAGAATATAGAATCATTTTAACAAGCATACGTGGACTTGTGCTACCCTCTACTGGTGATTTTATTCTTTAGAGCTCTGTATTCAATACAATATTTAAATATTTTTAAATTAGATAAAATTTAAAATCCAGTTCCTCAGTCACACCAGCCACATTTCAAGTGCTCATTAGCCGCATGTGGCTTGTGGCTACCATATTGGACAGCAACAACATAGAACATTTTTTATTCTCACAGAAAGTTCTTTGGAACAATACTGCTTTAAGTAATTGATTACAGAGAATGTCAAGAATGATTCAGGAATACAAATGACAATGATCCTTAACACTATTGTGCTGAGCATGTCTGTGTTTTATAATTTATTCCCCAACATACCTGTGAGGTAAGCATCATTAATAGCTCCATTTTATGGGACTGTTAATTAACGTTCCTGAGGTCATAAGGTAAGTAGCAAGTCTTGTTCTTAACTTGTGTTCTTAACCTGTACCTTCTGTGAGGTTATATTAAGTACACCTATCTTCAGCATAGCTCTGAATCAGGGATGAAGACTTTGGAATCTCTACTGTCCTTTTTACCTTGGCATTTAACTGTTAACACTTAACTCCTCTGATTTAAAAAACATGTTTTACAAGTTAGTATTTTCCTATGATTGGTGATGTTACCATAACAGTGGGTTCCATGTATCAGTTTTCCCTCTATACCAACACACCTGCAACCTAGTGTTCCTTTTTTTCAATAGAGTCATCCTGTCTAACATTGCCTTCTCCATACCCACACTCCTTGTATTATTAAGTTAGTTGGGTCTCCCTTATGGGGGAAACATGAGACAATTTTGGACATGTCTTTAATTGTTACCTCCTTTTCCTGTGTTTCAGTGAAAAACAGGAAGAAATTTCCTTGGCATCTGAGCTACAGACAAGAAATGGTAATGACCTCTGCTGGAGTTTTTGGAAAGGATTATGTAAATGCAATTGATTTACATCATGATAGTGACTGTCATTTTCCAGTTATACAGCAGTTAAGATTATTGCAGTGGCAGTCTAACTAGCCTCCTTGCCCTTCGTCAGTTCTCTCTTCCTTGCACTTTATCCTGTGCCTATCTCTTCTTCTGACCTGATAACTTGAGATCAGGAGTAGGTCTTTTCACTAGAGATTTGTTACCTGGCCATATTATAATAGATACCCAAACATTTAGATGATAGCAACTTCTCAGAGAGCTATCTTGTCAGTGTAAAATGCTTTACTACATAAGGGAGTATACTGATTTCCTATCTAGATTTCAATTATGTAATCTCAGTTACATAATTTGAGGGGTGGCAGATGTCGGTTCATAGTATCTCAGTGTCAGTGAAATGAGGAAGACTTCGAAAGCTCAGATGAAAACTGTCTGCATAGAAAAGTAAATACATTTAACCTGTCTACGGCCGTGCCACCCTAAACAAGCCCGATCCCGTCTGATCTCGGAAGCTAAGCAGGGTCGGGCCTCGTTAGTACTTGGATGGGAGACTACTTAGGAAGACCAGGTGCTGTAGGCGTAAAAAATAAAAAAATAAGGATTGTAAGCTGACAAGGTCCTTGCAGTCTGTGAGGTCAACCAAGGGTTGCCTCGCCTAAAAAATAAATAAATAAAAATAAAATACATTTAACCATTTTTAGGATGTTCATGTCTGTCTTATGAAAGTCATAATAGTTTTATTTGTATAACCTTTAGTCAGTGTTCACTATTACTTGTAAACAGTTGATAGTAACAGGATAATCAGAAGTATGTATTGTCAACCTTAAAAGTAATAGGTCTTTTTTTTTCTGATCCCTGGTTTTGGTCATGACCCAGGGTAAAAATGAAAAAAATTGGGGAAAAGGTCTTAAATTGTTTGATGAAACCATTCCTTTCTTTTCCAGGGTCCCAGGGGCCAGGTCAAGGTACTTGGTGGCTCCTGTGCCAAACAGAGGAAGAATGGAGACAGGTCACTGAGAGTTTTCGGGAGAGGACCTCCCTTCGAGAACGGCAGCTCTATAAGCTCCTCAGCGAGGACTTCCTGCCTGAGATCTGCAACATGATTGCCCAGAAGGTATGCAAATGCAAAGGGGTGATTACTACCCTCTGTATTAGGTGTAAAGCTGTATTATTTAAGGATTATTCATTAGTTGTTGAATACATTTATTGTCTCCTGAAAGTGGTACAGTCTTCCTCCTCTCTCATCTGGAGTATTAAAATGGGACCTCACCCCACTCATTCTGCTTCACTACAGGCCACATAATTGAGTTCTTCTTACCTAAGAAGTTCTCAGGGCTCCCCACACCCCAGTACTTCCAGTGGCTCTTCACAGTCTGCTACTAGCTTTCCTTCTCCCATAATACTCACAAAACGTTCCCTGAGCCCCCAAGTTGTGTCTCATGTCACCCTGTGCCTGCCTCTCTCCTCTCCTCTCCCCTCTACACACAGATATTTTTATCATCATCTTACTGTCTGTCTCTTACCCATTAAGCAACTAGCTCTGAATAGTATTTGTCTTTTTAGCTCCAGTGCCAGCTCTTTTCCCACCTGAGCTCAGTTTGCCCTTTACTCCAACTTCAAGACAACTTGTAGTTCCACGTCCTGTTTACAAGTATATACTTTCTAATTCATGACTTCTTCAAACATCTTTATTCCTCTACTTCTCTACCCATTAAAACACTACTTTTTCAAAAGCCTTACCTAGAAGTCATTATCTCCATGAGCTGTCCCTTATTTCTCTCAGTCTCAGGATTGTCTTCTCTAACATGTTTCTTCATTCCTTACTTCTTTCCATTGTGAGTTGTTTAAGCTTTTCAGATAAATGACCATGTCTTACTCATTGTTTTAACTTCCACAGCACCTAATGTATGCCTTTTCTGTGGTGGATGCTCAATAATAATTTAGTTTGCTTATTTCATTTTCATAAATCCAATACATGTGAAGAAGACAGAAAAATTTGTCTATCTGCCAATGAAATCTGAAGAGAAAATATTTATAAATTATTTCTGTAGTATCTCCAGGGAAGTACAGAATTACAAATAAATTACTTAATTTGTTGTGAATTTAATGATGTCTCTAACCTTTAAGCAGGTTGATGCTCTAGGGAAAATTCTAGTAAGTCACCTTTTGCTAATAGCAGGAACTTAGAGTTTCTCAGGAATAACATTTTCATGGATGAGCAAAAGAGTCTGCATTTCCCCATCGATATACTTAATTCCTCATACTATAATTACATTTAGTTTTTGTCATCTGGAACTCACTGACAGTTTATCCAGGAATTTTTAATACATAATGTAATTTTCTTAAAATAGCTATAATGCAGTGATGGTTTTATAACCTTACATGACCTTGTATGTGACTATTGATATGACTAATGGTGGTACATTAAATCATAAGACATATCTAATTGGCTTTTATAATTTCTTCATTTATACTATAATATTCAACCTAAGATTTTGTGGGTCAGAGGAACTAAGAAAATATACAAGCATAAAATTGATGGTTTTGAAACAAAAATTGCTAAGAGATGAAAAAATTAAAATAATTTTAATTAAATTAATTAAATTAAAAAATTAAATTAAGAAAAGAAAAAATTAAAATAAATATAATTTTTAAGAACCATAAAATTAGGAACCAAAATAAAAAATAACAAATTTGGTATTTCCAAAGAAATATCAGTTCTAAATATGCAAACTTCAGTAAACTGAGTTGTCAATCGCAAAAATAAGAGCATCTAAACTGTTCAGTAGAAAACCTTAGCAGACCAAGTAATTAAGAAAGATATTTTTCACAAAAGGATCCCATCAAAAGCTCCAGAATCATTTGGATTTAGTCGTAGGTGCAATTTTCTAAACCTTCAAGAAAAGGTAATTTCCAAACATTTCAACAGTGAAGAAAGAAATGGTTTGGGTACCTTGTTCGTTCAGCTGTAAATATCTTAAATACACTATCTTTGTTCACTAATATAAATGTTAAGTCCTTAATACTAACAAATACAAGCTATCCTTTCACCAAAAATACCTTGTAACCTATCAGAGTTAAGCCTAAATTCTGTAATGCTCATATTTTTGTCTTGTAGGTTTTGTATAGTATAATATAACATAAAAAAGAAGAGGAAGATTTTTTTTTTTTCATGTTTTGCCTGGAGGAATATAAATCTGCTTATAAAGTCTATTAATTAGAATTTAGTGATAACTAAGACTTCCTGCATCAGAATCACCTGGCATGCTTATTAAAAGTTTAGATTCCCGCCCATGTACCATTCCCGATCCCCGTCAGAACCGTTGGAGGTGATGTGTATTCTTTAGTTGTAGAAGCTGTTCAGGTGATTCTTGTGCATCCTAAAGTTTAAAACCCACTGAAAATAAACCCATTTATTGCAGCAATAAAACAAATTTTGGTATGACCCTAATTAGAACTGTACATAGTCAATAAGAAAAAGCTACAAAATGATTCGTGGATAGGGATACATATTTTTAAAGTCGCGTGTAAATCTGTTAAGACTTCTTTGTTTCTGAATGGAAGAGTAAATGTACAAGCCAGCATTCACCAAGATAAATTGAAATTTATTATAACCTCAGCCAAATTCCAGTGTAGTAAAAATTTGCTATCAAAATAACAGGTTAATGTAAATATTGTAAGGCAGGAACAATGGTATGCCTTGCCCTACCGTGTATTATCACATAAATCACATTAGAAGCGTTCTCAAGGGGCCTCCATTTAATAACCAAACTGTCATAAATGATTTGCTCAGGGCAATACAGATATATCATCTCTTCATAATCTTTGCTCAATTTTAGCATTCAACTGTTGAGTTATATGTTCATCAGTAGTTAGCTGTAATATTTTTACAAACTAGTTTGTATTCATTTTACTTTTTACTGAATTTATGCAATTAAATATTATGAGACCAATAAAATATAAGCATAAAATGTTTATTAAAAGGTTTTATTAAAATCATTCAAGATGAATTGCTTCTAAAAAGGTGAATGTAAAATTAGCTTAAGGTTTTATGTATTTGGATTGCAGATGTCCTTAACATCTCACTTTCACTTAAAAAAAAAATACTAGAAGAGCAGGTGGAAGTCTTAAGAGGGTGATTTATATGAAAGAATCATAGGAAACCCCTTTTAGTGGGGCCCCACATCAAATGATTGGTGAATGGCAATATATTTATACATTAAATTAAAATAAGTGCTTAAAGTATATATGTTTTTTAAATTCTTTGCTTTGATTAACTGTGTTAAACTACCACTACGCATCCTAATTGTATTGGCCTAAAGAGGTTTATTCTAATAATTTAAAATGCTTGTGCTTCAGATGTGAAATTGAAACATACATCGGTAAACAGAATGTGTTGCTTACAGATAGACACCATTCAGTATTAAAATATAGTATGTAAAGAAGGCACAGAACATCTGGGACAGTGACAAAAGATTAGGTGTTAGAGTGGTAGTCATAAGCCTTTCTTTGAACTTATTTGAATTATGCTGCTGCCACCATCAAGCTTTCCTTTTGGATAAGTTACTTGATATCTCTGAATTTCAAATTTCTTATTAGTAAATTGAAATGCTATAACTTCATATAAGCTTTTGTGGAAATTAAACAAAAGGACCCATATCAGTGTAGCTACAATAGTACTTAGCAATTAGTAGGCACTTGGTTCTTTCCATTGTTTATGATGGTGGATAACTGATGGGCAATTTTGGTAGAAAACAAAATCCACATTTCTTAAAATAATTGCAAGTCAGAAGAGAGATAAGGCAGATGGGAGAAAACTGGGAGAATGGTAGCCTTGTAAACTTTGAAATAATAAATCAGAAGATAAGGCCCGCTTTGATCATATAAAAGTTAAACTTTTATGGTAAGTTTTAAATGCAGACTACTAAAAGTATTTTTGCTGGTGCAAACAGTGATTTTTGATGGCTCATAAACGTTAGGTCTTTAACAAACAGTTTGACTAAAGGTACAGATAATGCATGCAAAAGATGATAGCAAAGGATGTAGGGAAATAAGTTCACCTTCTGTATCAAGAATACCACTTTCCTCATTAGTAACTTTTATCTAATTTGGCAGATTTGGAGTCAAACTGTTATTGGCCTCTATAGTTATTAGCAGATAAACTGCCACAATTCCTTTGAGAGTTCCATAGTAAGTTTTTACCTATATTTAAAGTTCAAGAGCTCTTCCTCCTGGAGTCTTGAAGCATATAAAGGAGTTGTTCATAGGCATACTTGAGGAAACTGCTGAGTAGTTTCTGTGGAAAAGAGGGGCATGACACCCTTTGACAGTTGGGATTGCATTGCACTGAGGCCTAGTCCTTCTCAGAAATGCTTTCTAAAGCTTCCATCTCATTAAATCGACCACCACTACAGTGTGTTTAAATTGTATTGTCATTGAGTTTATTCCACCCTTTGTTCCTTTACCTTGTTGATGCCTCCAGGTCTCAGGATTTTCTATTAAGTGGTGCCAAAAGCAAACCTGGATGATACTGATATTGATACTGAAGCCACAGAAGTTACTCATCTTAGCTGCAAGGCGTTGGTTTACCACCTCTTACTAGTCTAACAGTGACACTATGCAGCTCATTCCATAAAAGTTCTAAACCTTATGTTGGCCTTCAAAATATTTACCTACCTTCAGAGTTCTCCAAACTCCTTCTTTGAAATTTCCTATAACAATCACTTTCAAGCCTCTTAAATTTTCTTAGAGCTCTACTCTTCTCTGGGAAGCTCTCTGATTCCTCGTCCTGAGTCTTCCGCATACTGTCTTTACTGCTTTAGTTCCAGGCTACTCTTCTCACTACTGCCACTGAATTGCCTTTAATAGGAGATCTGCCTCCAGCTGCTCATAATGGCCTCTTTCAGAGCCATTCCCGTCACCTAAAGGTGATAAAACGGGGCTTTCCTTTAATAAATTTGAAATTTACATTTTTTCAGATGTTTAATCAAACACTTAGAGAAGTTTCTTGCCAGTAACAAAGTAGACACTTGGTGTCTGGAAGTTTTTTGGTTGTTGTTTTTTTTGTTGTTTTTTTTTTAAAGAAGAAATTGGCTTGGTACCTTGTGGAACTCAATGATTGTTTTTACTGAATATCCTAAGGATACCTTTGATCCTCATCTTAGTAAAGCCATTACTTGTGTGCCTTAAAGGCCATTCTTCTACTGGCAGCAGTAGCAGTAGCTGAGAACATCCTAATCTATCTTTTCCTTTATTTTCCTCACTTCTAACCATAGGGAACGCGTCCACAGCACACAAAGGCAGAGTTGCAACCTAGGTGGATGTCTGACCACCTGTCCATCAAATCCATCAAGCAAGAGGTGAGTGTATGAGAATAGAGGGAAGGAATTTTAAGCGTTCAAAAGGATTGTTCCATCTTATTTTATTTACTCCTTTCTATCTTTATTAACTTTTATGTCATTTTTAAAAATTTCAAACCTTATGGAACATTCTTACACATAAGATGCATTTCTAGAAAGAGAAGGAATTATAAAAATAGGGCATGAGTTCGAACTCTTGGGTCTTAACGTATTATATCTATATTTAATGCAGATGAGAATAATAAATACTATTTTGTGTGTGTGTGTGTGTGTGTGTGTGTGTGTGTGTAATAGAAGTTTACGAATGAAAGATGGAAAGAATTAGTTCTGGGCAAAGGGAGAATTGGGGCAGAGAGAACTGTCTTTCACCTGAAACTTGTAGTGTGGCTAATATTTTGATGGTAGACAGTAGGGCTGGGGGAGTCATATTTTTAAAAAGTACAGAGCCAGAATGGTATGTAAGGTGGTCAAAGAACAGTGTATATTTGGATGTAGCTGACATATAATATACAGTGGAAGAAAATACTGAAAGAATCAGATTTTGGAGTCCTATGATTAATATTCTTATTATATCTTTTATAAGTAGGCTGTAGGAAGGTACATTATGTTATTAGAGCTTTGTTTTAGAAGGATATTTCTCTGTTCACACCATGATAAATAATTTTGTAAGGAAGAACTGAAAGGTAAGAAATCAGTGAGCAATAGTTCTATCAAGAAATAGCAGTAGAATCCCAGCTATTGGAAATGGAGGTCTAGAATGGGAGAGAAGATGAAAAACGTTTGGGGGAGGGTTCATTAGAAATATGTCTGACGGTCAACTTGCAAGAGGTGGAGTAGTGAATAAAAGATGAGTTCTTGTGAGTTACCATGTTATTTGTGGTTTTGAGAAGTATAATAATGAAAGAAATGAAAAGTAAAGAGGAAGCAGAGTTGAGGAAAGCATGGTGCAGGTTCCTGTTTGATTTTTAAATTGAAGATAAAACATGGACATGAAAGATTGTCCATTGATGTTGCTGACTCTCTGGGAAGATGAAGTGCCTCTGAGGCAGGCCTCTGCCATGGAGTAGAGTTGCTCTTGCTTATGCTAAGTTAAACTTTCGAGGTGCAGGAAAATGTTAGGAGTTCATGTCGAATGTTCCCTCTGTCTTCTGAAGACAGATGAGTATCAGGTGCAAGTTGAGACAGAATGTTCGATGAAGAGAGAATGTTTGGGGCAACAACTATGTATTAATGAAAGAGTTTTCAAGCAGCATTCAGGAGCCAACATGTTCGGGTATTTTCATTATGTAACATGGTTTAGAGTAGCTAAATAACTATGGCGTCACACTTGTAGGAAGGGACAAAATTGTTGTTTCTGTTTACTAAGATTTAAACATTGTCAAGTTGAGAGTGGCCTAAGGAACCTAGAGCACTGATAAAGATGTATTTGATGATGGAAGTTAAATAGGAAAGTGGAAGGAAGGAGGAAACCAGGAAGAGGCAGTAAAAGTGTCCAGAAAGCCAATTTCTCCATCATCTCATTCTGTGAAGGTCCCCTGTGCTTGTGGCTGGCATCTATCTCTAAGACTCCCATCTGCTCACTCGTTTCTTTTACTAGAGGTTTTCACCATTGTCTGCTAATCTAACTCTCAAGCCTAAGTGATAGTCAGTTCTCATATTCTGTCCACTTTTTAACCATTTATCTCCTTTTAACATGTTTCATTGAATATTTAAACAATATATTGGTTATAGAAAGTTGTACCTTAGGAGACAGTGCATTTTACTTCAGACCCTGTCTTTGACTAGCCTGTTACGGTATGACGTCTTCTCACTGCCTTGCAGCAATATTTTCATGACTCTTAAATTGAAGTAACACATGATAGTACATTATAGAGATCTTGTCATTAAGTATATTCTACCTTGAGCCATGGAAAGGAAAAAACTGATTTATAATCTTTTATTTACTTCCGTATATTTGGATTTATCCTTTATCTCTTTTTCAGCTCATGGATGTGTTCTGGCCAAGAGTTAATTACCTAACATTTGATTACCTTTGAAACGCCAATTCTATAATGACTGACTTCTGATCTCCCCAGTTTCCTCTTTCCCCTAGCAGTCATTAGTTTTGGAATGGCCTGTGGTAATTGGTATCTACCCATTGTTCTCAAGTGGCTTTCTAGTTCATCTTGCCTTGCTGGGTCTTCTCCACTATCTTTATTACCTTGACAGTTAACACCTTCTTAAAAGCTCTCTTTCTTATTTTCTCTTGAGTGTCCTGGGCTGAGTTCCAGATGCCTTCATTTACATTTCAGATTGCATGGTAGTCTTACTACAGATGTAAAGACTCTTCATTGCTGCAAGCAAAACCTTAGATTCTAACAGTAAAATTTCTTTTAAGTTTTCTTGGCAGTGGGTTGTTTTTTTTTAATTCTGCCTTTTAGTTTTAGTACAGATAACCATGGTATTGTAGAGATTCTGAATATCTGTTATGGTACCAAATGTACTGGAAAAAAACCTTAATTGTGCCGTGAGTTTTGTGTTTTTTTTAAACAGCAGAAGACATTCAGGCCTTTAAAGTCTTACAGGCAGGGTTTATGACCTATGTTGGTGGGAGCTCAGTCTTATTGCCTCAAAAAGTATTTTAATTGTGACTCCTGGGATAAATATTAGTGAAGGGAAACTGTCTCTGAACTCTCAGATTAGGGCTGCAGTGGTTATTTTTGTTAGGAAACTCTAGACATTGTCATTGCTAAGAAGCTCTTTGTGGTGGCCTCGTGGCAAGTGTTCTGCTGAAGATGGCAAGGGTTCCAGGGAGTCCGGTAAGCTGCCTTTGGGAAGGGGAGTCCTGGGTACTACTTCACCCAGAGATTCTATTTATAATCTTTCAGAGGATTATAAAGCAGTGTTTCTAATTAGCTTCTCATTAAACTCTCTCCTTGATTCTAGCAGGCCTCTTTTTTATCTATAAAGCATTTAAACAACAGCCCCTACCCCATTTGCAACTGACCCCTTTTAAAGAGAAATTACAATACGGAACAGATATTTTTAACGTTCAGTTTTTGGGTGGGGGTTGTTCATTGATTGCTCTTTATATTAAAGAGCAATATTGTTCTTTATATTAAAGTTTAAACTATATTAGACTTCTAAAGTTTAAAGCGCTACCAAAAATGTCTTCAGGTGGTTGAGTCCAGTCCTGTCCTTTAGTGATATTTTCATTAGCACCTACTTTACCTTGGGGTGGTGTACTGCTGAAAATTAAATTAGCACAGGAATTCTAAAACACTCTTGATGCACAACATAGATGGTTTTTTTCAGATGTGTACAATACTTGTTTGTTTGTTCGTTTGTTTTTAATGCCTATAGCACCCAGTTTTCCTAGGTGGTCGCCCATCCCTGCTTAGCTTCTGAGATCGGATGAGATCAGGCGTGTTCAGGGTGGCATGGCCATAGATTAATACATTTTATTTAAAACAATATTGTCGGGAATTCATCAGGTGGCAGCTGCTGAATTATTATACATGATGAAAGAGGAAGGGGCTTGAGAGATGTGAGAAAAAGAGGTTCCCAACTAAGAAGAGGGGTTTTCAAATGACAGGGGAGAGACTGGAGAAAGTGACCAGTAAATAGGTGGAATAAAAAATAGAGGGTAGGGATCAAAACACCAGAAGAAAGGGTCACAGTGGGCAAAAGCTGTCAAACCAATGCCAGTTTAGGTTCTTAATCTTTTTTCTTACTGGGCATTCTGGGACCTTAAAATTGTTTTTTTGTTCTTGTTTTGAGTTTTCCTAATTCTTCAAATCTTATTATTATTTTGGGGGGGGGAATATAATTAATTGTTTCAGGTATATAACATAATGACTTGATATTTGTATATATAGTATGTTTGTATATGTATATTTTTGTACATATATGTATGTGTATATATGTGTGTGTATGTGTAAATGTGTATGTGTACGTATATGTGTATGTATGCTCACCAGAATAAGTCTAACATCATCACTATTACAAGTTTTTTTTCCTTGTGATGGGAACTTCTGATATCTCCTCTCTTAAAAACTTTGAAATATATGGTGTTACTCACTATAGTCACTATATGGTGTTACTCACTATAGTCACCATGCTGTGCATTACATCCCCATGACTTATTTATAAGTTTGGGTTTGTTTTGTTTTTTTTGTTTGTTTTGTTTTTAAGCTTCCTCATATAAGTGAGGTTATACAGTATTTGTCTTTCTCTGACTTATTTCACTTAGCATAATACCTTTAGGGTCCATGTGTTGCAAATGGCAGAATTTCCTTTTTTATGGCTAAGCAATATTTATATGTATACCACATTTTCTTTATTCATTTATCTAGTGTAGGGCACTTAGGTTGCTTTTATGTCTTGGCTATGGTAAATAATGCTGCACCGAATAATGGGATACTGATATCTTTTTGATGAGTGTTTTCATTTACTTCAGGTAAATACCCAGAAGTGGAATTGCTGGATTATATGGTAGTTGTATTTTTAATTTTTTGAGGAACCTCCATACTGTTTTCTGTAGTGGCTGCACCAGTTTATATTCCAACCACATTCTCGCCAGCACATATATCGTGTCTTTTTGATAATAACCATTCTATCAGGTGTGAGGTAATAATACTTCATTTTGACTTTGATTTGCATTTCTCTAATGATTAGTGATGTTGAGTACCTTTTCTTATACCTGTTGGCCATCTGTATGTCTTTGGAAAAATGTCTATTCAGTTCTCCTACCCATTTTGTGATTCAGTTTTTCTCCTGAATTGTGAGATTCAGGATGTTGTTTTTTTAAGATGCTGTAAATTCAAGTAACTCAATTAGTACATCTTATGTACTTAGCATACATATTAGTGTATTTAAACAAACTAATTAAGTAGACATATTGTGTGATTTCTGTATGTGAAATATCCAGAGAGAGTAGATCCATAGAGACAGAGCAGATTGGCAGCTGCCATGCTGGCGGAGGGCAGAATGGAAAGTGGCCACCTAATGGGTACAGGATTTTCTCTTGGTATGCTAAAAATGTTTGCAACTAAACACAGGTGGTGGTTATATGACATTGTGAATGTACTAAATAGCACTGAATTGTACACATTAAAATTGTTATGTGAATTTCACTAAAGTAAAAAAAAAAAACTATGAGGAATCTTTTGCATATTTGTTTAAATGATGTAGAGCCTCTCATTTAGCAGTAATCATTTACATCTGTAATTTTCCTAAGTTTTAAAAGTCCTGTTTCATTGTTACCAATATACTTAAACTGTTTATGGTCCATTTTTAATAAATCATCTTAAAAATCTGCAAATTCTAACCTTTTGGTACTTCAACATAATTTAACTTTAGACTTTTAAAAGGGATCACATAGTGGAGGAAGTAAAAAGTTAATAAAAATTAGATCTTATTAGAACGTGTAATACCAGTTGATTGTCCCGGTTTGTTTGAGAAGGAGTTGTTCTGAGTCCAAAAGAATTTACATGTTTTTATAGAAAACTTGGGAGACTACTTTTAGAAAACTATAGAATACATAGTAATCTCACAATTCAGGACTCAACACTATTTTCATTTTTATGTATTTGTTTTGGGACCTTTCTCTGTGCATTTATTATAAAACTGGGATCATTGAATATTAACTCGTGACCTGTGCTTTTCATTTAATATTGAGAATTTTCATATTTTGTTAAATAGTACTCAAATAAAATTTTTATTGACCACATATTGATGATTATGTAATTTCACCTATTATTAAACATTTAGGATATTTCCAGCTTTTTGCTATTTTTAATAATGTTAACTTTAATCTACTTGTAGAAAAAATTTCGCCTATCTCACTTTTAAGATAAAGTCACAGAAGTGTAATTACTCTGTTCAGGGTTCCTGATACATATATCCAAATTATCTACCAGAAGACTTGTGTCCCAGCAGATTAATAGCATTTATTTTACCACGTCTTCACAAATGTATCACTTTTTATCATCAATAATCTGTAAAGTGAAAGGCTTTTTTTGCTCTTGCTTTTGATTACTGATGTGTTTTATCTA
Source organism: Pteropus medius (assembly GCF_902729225.1). Taxonomy (NCBI): domain Eukaryota; kingdom Metazoa; phylum Chordata; class Mammalia; order Chiroptera; family Pteropodidae; genus Pteropus; species Pteropus medius. The sequence goes on from NW_024344240.1 coordinate 25,644,265, forward strand.
CTGTGAACTTTGTATTCGTATCATTTGTTTTGTGTGAGGGGCTACTTTTAATTGATTTGTAAGACATCTTTACATACTAAGAACAATTATATTTGTTATGAAAATATTTATATATTTTTATATTTTAAAGATTTATGTAATTACTTTTTCTTTTTCCTCTCCTTACATTGACTTCTTGAGTAATATGTTTCTCCATGTTTGTTTTCCAGATGACTGTTTGATGACTTAATATTTCTGTTCACGAGTCATTGGCTTTCATTTCTTTAGTCTTCACTAAATGCTGATTCTATTTAATATCCCCTTCTACTGTTTGAATGAAGGAAGAATATTTCATGTTTTCACCTGCTATCCTTTGTCATAGAGGGGCAGAATACACACACACCATCATTACGTATATGTAAATAACTTTTGGTTGTTATATATACACATCTACTTTATCTCTTCTCTTTCATTGTGTCTAACCTATAGAAAGTACTGCAGTTTTCTTTGAATGCAATAATTCTTTCGACAAGGCTTTAGTTTTCCTCTATCTCCTCCTTTTTCCCCTACCCTATGAATCGATATGTTAAAGCTATCTGCGTGGAGTCAATATACAGCTGCAAAGAACAAAGGCATAATGTTTGGTTTGTTAACTGTAGTTCCATCATAACTTCTCAACCGAGTAAGATGTTGCCAAAAAGTTGGAATAAGTAAGGACCTGGAGGGTGGGGGAGGCTAGAGGGGGTGGTACTTATAAATTGCAGAGGTGCTTAACTGGCATTTAGGAGGCCATAGTTACAGGTGTATTTTTCAGAAGAATTGTTGTTGCTTTAATGCCAGGAGCATTCCCATTTCAGAAACAATATCTAACATATCCAACTGCCTGCTCTGATTATAGGATACAGATTTTAGGGAACTTTAGTTCTACTTGGGCTATTGAAGCTCCTTTGAGTACAGTAATATATACAGTAATAATGGTTATTTTTGTTTCATTTTCATCTCTTTCGTTCCAGATTTTACCTTCTAGGTAGCAAATTATTTAGTCAGGCTTATAGAATTTGAATAATTAAAAAGGACTTTGAAAAGGTTTACTATCTAGGCAAGACAGCTTCTAAAATTTGAGTCGAATGAGAATCTAAATTGGTTTTAAGGATTATAAAGAAAATAACATAAAATTTTTATCAGAGCCGTTTCGGTATTTAATGACTTGGGTAAATGGCAGTCTGCATTCACCTTTTTTCTCCCCACAAACCATTTGAGCAATTTTCCCAGTATGAAACTTTTAAAAATTTATCTAACTTAAAGATTCTTAGGTCTTCCTATTAAAAAGATCCTATAAGAAAAGCTTCACATTCCTGATTAAGTTTCAACTTTTATACATTCTCTTGCAGGCAATAGTTATTACTTCTTCAATAACAGTTTAAAAAATAAAAGGTTTTAGCTTTCACATCACAAAAGTCAAGGGCAGAAATTGAAAATAAACAATTTGCAGTTATATCTACAGTGTTCTGGCTACAGAATGGTTCAGAATTAGTTATACTGGAAAATATATAGAGTAAAACTTTCATAAATTATGATAATAGTCCTGTTTCTTTTGTGTACCTTTTCTTAGATTTCTTAGGCAAATTCCCAGTGTATTTAAGGCAAACGGTGGCCCTTTCCACCAAACCCCCAATTTATTCATTACTTTATTAGTAAAGAAAAATATAAAAGTTAAGGGTTTCAAAATGATGCACATTTTTGAAATTGTGAGCCTGTATTCTGTCTAGCAGCTGTCTTTCATCATTTTAGTTTACTTAGATAGGGGTACTTTTTAAGATTTCCCTTATAGCAAATATTAAATCTCCCAACTGCCTCATTTGCTCTGGTTAAATATATTCATAGGATTGGATTATCTTCCAAAGACTACAATTTGTGTAAATCATTGGGCCTGAAACTTTTACCATGTTTTCAAATTTCACTGTTTTAATGTCAGTGTTTACATTTACATTCATACATGTATTCTTTAGATGGTAAAATGAGTTTATAGTTAAGATGTAAATTCCTTAGTTATCTAATATTAAATAGATTGAATCCAGTAAAAATTGAATCTTAACTCAGAGCGAAGAACTGATCTTACATTGTTGTATATTGACTCTGTACACTTATTGGCTCCTCACAGGAGACGCCTGTGCTTACCAGAATAGAAAAACAGAAGCGCAAAGAAGAGGAAGAAGAACGTCAAATTCTTCTCGCGGTGCAGAAGAAGGAGCAAGAGCAGATGCTAAAGGAAGAAAGGAAACGAGAGTTGGAAGAAAAGGTCAAGGCAGTGGAAGGTATGTGGTCTTTCCTACATAGTCAGGAAAGGTACATGTGGTATGGGAATAGCCCTCCTATAGCCAAGGCTACATCAAACTGGATTCTGTCATTATCTAAGGTTTTTCTGACAATTTCTCTCTTATAAATTGTATTCTGTCTTATTTATTCAGCTGGATCCAATCTCATTGCCATTGCATTCCTACTACAACACTTTTATTTGTCATTTTGGATCTTTCAGTCTCTTGCTTATTGTTCTTATCTCTCCTATGTCCCTTGCATAGAATGGAGGGAGGTCTTATTAATGACAACTAATTTCACGAATAATTTTAAACACAAATGAAATTTTCTTAAGAAAATCTTAGAGATTTTTTTCAAGTATGATACAATATAAATCTAGAATATTATAATTAATATTAAGAGGGCAAGTAGTTTTTTCAGGTTTAGGTCCATCCAGGTCCTACTCTTTGTGTAATGGGATTTTTCTTTCATTTGTAGTTATAGCAAAGAATAACTATCTCTGGTTCTTAGGTAGCAGTTATATTTATAAGCCGAACCTAATATGTCCTGTGATAACAGGTCATTTGGCTTGGTTGCATATCAACCAATATTTATTTTCTTTTAAATAAATGTATTGAACTTTTAATTTTTTTCAATAAAATAGCATAACGTGGATTTGATTATTATGCAGTGTTTCAATGAAAAATTTAAGTAAATTTTGGCTATAAAATTTAAAGTACTCTAGTCTTACTCTGTGCATTTTTACTTCCATTCCTGAGCTGTGACTTCTGTTTCTTAATAGGTTAACACTCTTCCTACTTTGATCATTTCTTCATTCTAAAATCCCTTAGCATATTTAATGTGCAGATTTAGCCTGTGCCACATTATGTAACACATCTAAGTTGTAAAATTTTGCTTGTGTTTTATTTCCTATGTTAGATTTAAATTCCTCAACGTAGTAATTATAACTCTTATTCATTTATATTTTTCAGTGGGATTCTGTAATTTTCAGTGGAGTTATTATTGGGTACACTATTGTCAGTTTGACCTTCAATTTATACAGACAGGTCCAAAACTTATTTTTGTGGCTCAGTTTCTGTACCTGTAAGATTAATAATACCTATGTTAGAGATTGTTCTTCAAATCAAAAAATAGTTTTGAGCACCCATTCTGTGCCAGGCACTACTGTAGAAATATAGTATTAAATAAAATAAGTTACTTCTTTTATCTAGTTTACCTTCTAATAGTGGGAAGACAGAGAGTAAACAAATCATAGATAGTGGTAAGTGATCTGAAGAAAAATAAAACTGCTTTAGAGATAAAAAGTGGCATTTAAGTAAGATTGTCAAGAGAGCCCTTTCTGAAAATGTGACATTTAATAATGAAATGAGTGAGGGCGCTGCATGAATATCTGATGGGGAACAGCATTGTAGGCAGAGGGAATAACAAGTGCAATGCACTGAGATTAGGAATATGCAGCAAGAAGGCCAGTATGCCTGGATCAAAAGTGACAAAGCAGGTAGAAGACTGGCAATAAATGAGTTCATAGAGGTAAGCCAGGGGTCATATTGCATAGTGCTGTGCCGACCTTGTTTGTTAGAAGGATTAAATGAAAAAAGGGATAGTCTCTGGCACACAGCAAGCTCACAAATGATAGTTTCCATGGAGGAAATGTGGAGGGAATTTTTACAAGGTATAAAATGGTTATGACAATAAACTTTCCTGACTCCTTGGCAGCTAAGTTTCAGTAAAGGGAAATAATAAGTTATGTGTTGATAGGAGAATTTTAATGTTTAAAACAGCTAACAGAGAAACAAACTTTTTGAGACATTAAATTCTAAGAGGATTTCATTATGTGGGTCTTTTTACCATAATGACTAATATTTGTGAGAGTGAATCAGAACTTTTTTCATATTGTCATTTATTGTCTGTCTATAAAGGAAGCAAACAACTTAGGAACTAATTTTGTTTGGTTATATGCTTCTATGCAGTGCTGGCAGTCAGTCACTAGTATAGGGGTTCCCTGAAATTGCTGACAAAACTAATGTTGTGACATATAAGCACATATTTCAAAGGAGAGGGCTCACAGCTTTTCATTTGTTTAAAGAAATTTGAAAGGAGGGAAATGGATTAAGAAAAGTAGAAAGAATCACAAGGGTGGAAACAACTCAGATATCTGTCAGTAGATGAATGGATAAACATACAATGAATGGTACCACATTTCCATAAGTGTAGTGGTTATCATGTTCGTCTCACAAAAAGTATATACAACGTTTTTATTTAGCCTTAAATGGATGGTTATTTAGCCTTAAAAAGGAATGAAATTCTGATACATACTACAAGCCAAGAGGAGAGAGAAATAAGGAGATACTATTAAATGGGTACACAGTTTCTGTTTGGGATGATAAAAACAATTCTGGAAATGGATAATGGTAATAATGATTGCACAATATTTTGAATGTACCCAGTGCCACTTAATTGTACACTTAAAATAGTTTAAGAGGTTTACGTATTTTTTACTAAATTTTTTTTAAAAGGAAAGGCCAAACATACTGCTATTTATTAGTATTATCTTTGTATAAAAAGGATGTCACAAGACTAGATTATAACAAATATTCATGCTAAGTCAATATGGAAATGGACATTATTGAGACTTTCTTATTCTCAATATGGTTGATACATAATCTAAAACTTCTTGCATCAAATACATGGTGGTTCTTTTTGTAATATATTGTCTGTATGTTATAATATTTTATCTAATATTGTGTAAATACTCTTTTAAAGAATACATCTGAAATCTTAACCAAGGAAGGAAATTTGTCAGGAACTATTTTTAGGGAGACTAAAAACAACAGTAAGTTAGTGGACAGACTATTAGGTTGAATTGCGGTCAATCTAGGGATTCTCTACCTCTCCCCAGGAATGATAACCATACATAAATCTCTGCAAAAGATGAATAGAAAATTAGACTTTGAAAGCACACAAGGAAGCACTACTGTGAACAATAGTTGGTACATGTACTAGACAAGAAATAAATATATTTAGCATTATCAGATATTAAAAAGAATTGTAAACATAAAAAATAACTTTGAAAATAACAGGCAGATTCAAGAGAAACACACAGCGTTCCTAGAAATGTAAAGTATGTTTATTGGAATAACAACTCAATAACTGGATTAAACAACTTAGGTACACATCCCCTGAGATAAAGATGGATGTGATGAAAGAAGTTACTTTTGCTTTAATCATTCAGTGTCTAGTCATGAAAACAAAACTAAAGTCTTTGGTTAAATGGAGTTAGAGAAAAATGTTGAAAGGGAGTTAACACCCTCTAAAGCAAGGAGAACAAAGGGAAGGGATTGGAGTCATCAGAACCTAGAAGTTGAGGAAAGGCTCTGCAGAGTTGGATCCCAGACATTGGAAGATGGGGCATTGCTGGTAGCTCTGAAGGCAGGCATCAAGCCTGGGTCTGAGACTAACAAAAAGAACCTGGTCATCAGAGTCAACTGTGTGTCCTCCGATGAAGATACTGGTATTTATTGCTGGCATGTTACTAAACAGCAACAGCAAGTGAACAAGAAAGAAATCTCTTCTGCTCTCATCTGGCCTCCCACTCTCCCTCTAGTACCTACTTCTGACAGACTATATGGAACCGGCAGAGAATGGAGAAATGATGGATTTGGAACTGATGGAAATAGCTTAATAATGGACTCAGGTGGTGTGTAGCATGAATGATCCAATGTGGATCTACTATAAGTTTTAAAATGAAAGAAACAAAAAAATAGGGCAGAGAAAATAATCAGACATAATAGTTCAGAATTTTCTTGATTAGATGAAAAACAAATTCTCAGATTTAGAAAACAAGATGTAAACTAGATATAAATTACGTGTAGATACATGGTGTACTGAATTTTAGAACATATGGCCGCAGGTATTTAAAATAACCAGCTTGGAAAAGACATTTCCTTGAGAGGATAGCAGACTTGTCAGAAGCAACAATAGGATTCTGGAGAAAATGTGATTGGATTCTTCATTAGTTTCCTCGGGCTACCATAACAAATGACCATAAGTAGGTGTTTTAAAACAGCAGAAATTTATTCACTGACAGTTCTGGAGGCTAGAAACTTGAAATCCAGATGTTGACAAGGTCACACTCTCTGAAGGCTCAGGCAGAATCCTTCCTTGCCTCTTCCAGCTTCTTGTGATGCCTGGCATTCCTTGGGCTGTGGTGATTTCTAAAAACTGAGAAGGGGATTTCCTTAACCAGGATCTGTAAGAAAAAAATCTAAGTAGACATTCTATCTAATGGGGAGACATAAGAACTATTCCCTTTCAAAGTCCAGAAGAAAGCAAAGATTTCCTCTGTCTTTCCTTCTGTTCCACATTGTATTGTTCTGTAAGGATTTCTTCTCTAGAAAGGAAAAAGATGTATGTGTATAAATGTATTGTTTTAAAAAGATAGCACAACCCATAGCAAGGAGAATTTGTAACATTCAGATGGTAGTCTCTAAATATAATTCCCCTCCAGAAGGAACCAAGTCTCTGGAGAAATGACTGATTCCAGTACTTTAGCAGTAAAAATATAAAATGAACTTAGACCCTTAAACAGAAAACATGGAAACATAAAAGACTACTGGAAGTTGTATTTAAAAACACAGAAGCCAACTGTAAGGGACTTTCACTTGCCAAAACGAGACATTTTGAGCGTTGAAAAAATAAAACCTCAATAGATTTAAAAAATATCAAGTAAACAAATGTATAAGTTCATAATGGTAGTATTTTTTTAAAAATCAGCAATCATTTTAGTTAAATGGGATAACTTGGTATTTTAAAAATTGATAAAATAGAAGGAAAGAAGCAGTTTTGTTTTCTTTACAGACGGTATTTCAGAATATGCAAATAATTGCCGAGGAAAATAAGGATTTGTTTAATGAATGTAGCAGGAAAAATAGAATAACAAATGATTAAAAAGTGGGTCTAAGCAAAGCTATTTCTGGGCACTATTAAGCCTTAATGCCATAAAGTAGAGATGTGCTAACTTCTGTAAAGGGCCAGATAGTAAATATTTTAGGCTTGGAGGCCATACAGGGTTGCGCTCTCATAAAACTTCATTATTATGAAAGCAGTCAGCTAGTTGTGCTACATTCTGTAGTTGGCTGTTTTGCAAACCCCTGCCCTAAGGCATCTGTTGCATGCAATGAATTAACTTCTCTCCTGTGCATCCTTAGAGGTACTAGATATATACATTGGAATTATTGAGAAAACAGTCACACAAATAATGTTCTCTGCAGCTTAATTCTGTCTTGGAATTCTGTTAATCTTTAGGTTAAAGACTGAAAGGGAAGGATCAGGTTAACACTGATTTAATTTAACATCACAGGAAGATAACCAGATAATTATGTCTCCTGATATAATGAAAAAGTATACAGCATCACCTGTGAAATAATATTGCTCCCCCTCAAATAATCAAACCTGTTTGTCAGACCAGAGCCTCTAGATAAAACTGCCAGTTTTACAAGAACACATTAACACCACAATAAGGATGCCATCAGCTAAATCCATAATGTGGAAAATTCTATAAAGACAAAATGACGTTTCTCCCGCATATAAATTGGAGGTGGGGGGAGCACTGTTAGAAATTCAACTATATTTAAGAAACGTGTCAACCACGTGCAGTGTATGAACCTTTCTGGATTTGTTTCGAATAAACCAACTTCTAAAAAAAAATATTGAATGTGATAAATCGGACCCTGAGTCAGTGTTTGATAATTAGTCATTTTAAGTTCCTAAAATTTATACAGAAAAGCAGAGGGCCAAGGATAGCTAAGATAATTTCCAAAAACAATATGGTGGGAACACTCATTCTAACAGATAAAATAAAAGTTACAGTGAATGAAAGCATGGTATCGGCATATAGAGTAGATGATGAGAGCAGTTAAATAGAATACCTAGAAACAGACCTTGGGGGAGAATGCAGATTCTTCAGTAATGGTGCCAGTACAAGTGCTTACTGATAGGGGTAAAAAAAATAACATCTCTTGCTTCTCGGATAATAAGTTCTAGATAGACTAAAGGCCAAAACTTTTTTGAAGAAAATACGGGTGACTATCTTCAAGATACTGAAATTTTAAAAAATTTAAGAACAAAGAGTTGAAACTATAAGGGGAAAGAGATTGATGTATTTTACTACATTAATTGTTGAAAAACGTGGCAAAAACACCATAAACAAATTTTTAAATCATCAGGTAGAAAAAGATAACTTTAACACATAATCAACAAGCATTATTTAAAGCACTTCTCCAAATTAGTAAGAAATCCAAAGCCCACGGGGAAAAAAGGCAAAGTGTATAACAGGAAATTCACAGAAGAGGATGCTGAATGGCCAGTAAATTGAAAATGTATTCATTTTTCACTCCAATCAGGAAAATGAAAATGAAATCATCAGAATTCCATGTCATACCTATCAGTTTGGCAGAATGCTAACATTTTATCATACCAAGCAAGGGTGAGGTAACTCATCACTGTTGAAAGCATGGCTTATAACGCTTTGGAAATCACGTTGACGATGCCCGATAAAGTTAACATATATACTCTATCTGGCAGTTCCACTGCTGGGTTTGTATTTTAGAGGACTTTCACACATATGTACAAGAAGACATGTTAAAAGAATGGTCATTATCATGTTTACAAAATGCAAAAAAATGCAGAAACTTTAAAAACTTTAAATGTTAAGCTTTGACAATTTGGTAGATACACGATATTTAGTCATAATTTTCTTTAAGCTAATAGTTCTCTTTTTAAAAAATTTATAAAGTGTATAGCAAAGTGCTTTTGATTAGTTAAAGCAGATATAGATTACTCTAAATTTATAAATGAAAATAATCTAGAAACATAAAAAAATCAAATGGATCTTGACAGGGAAAACAGTTTGCAGAATCATATGCTCATAGCAGTGCAGAATCATATGCTCATAACAGTGGAAAACACAGGACCTATCCCTTAGGAAAAGAAAACAAGGTCTCTCCTAGCTTCTCCCTTCGTTGTGTCTTACCTGTTCTTCATCTCCCTGCCTTTTATCTTTACTCCTGAACTTCCTGTTCCCTACTGGCAATGAGTGCCCCATCAGGTTAGTAGTAGAATGGCAAGTGTGTGTAATGGGTGTGGCTGTGAGCCAGAAAAAAATCATCCCTGCCTTCCAGCTCCATTCCAGTTCCAGCTGGCATCTTTGCCTTGTTCCCAGCCAGACTTATTACTGCCACTGGCTTGGTAGGGGCCAGCTGCTAGTGTAGGGGTGGGATGGAGAGCAAAGACAATTGATGTGCATGGATGCTTTTATAAATCCTGAACCTTGAGAGCTTGGATATGCATATAAAGTCCTGTATGTTTAGATTGAGAGGCTGGTCCTAAAAATGTGTGTTGCTTTTTTGAAAGAGAAGGAAGGAAAGGCCTCCAGTAGTCAAAAAAGGATAATCCTCATTTAATCTTATATTTTTTCTTTTTTCTTCTAATTCCATTTTTCTTCAGCCTTGCTCTTTCTCTCCCCCGATCCTAATGCCTACCCTACTGCCTTCATCCCCCAAGTTGAACTCAGTATGACTGAGAGGAAACAATCCCACTCGTTTTTACGAGTTTCATAAAGCATTCATCTATAGGAATTATCCTAATTACCAGAAAAGAGGCTCGCAAAGGAAGCACAAGTAATTTCATGATACTACTTTGATTTCTCTCACAATTACAATTGCTAAGGAGATTTACTCAACGTCTAGTTAAGTAGAGAGTACTTAACTCACTTGTACTGTAATCCTTTGTGTTAATTGTAGATCGAGCCAAGAGGAGAAAGCTCAGGGAAGAAAGGGCATGGCTGCTGGCTCAAGGGAAGGAGCTCCCCCCAGAACTTTCCCATCTGGACCCTAATTCCCCCATAAGGGAAGAAAAAAAGACTAAAGACCTGTGAGTATTTAATAATACAGTAGCAACCTGTAACATTTATTAAGCATTCGGGCATTGTGCTAATAGTACTAATTGTGCTAATAGTACTTTCCTCATTTAATTCTTAAAACAACCCTGTATGGTAGCTAATAGTGTTCATGAGCTTCTTGTTCTACTCTATGCTCTTTGGGATTGTTATTCTTTATATCACAAAAATAGACATTGGAATGAAATAAAACCTGGAAAAGAATGCACTATTAAATAACCATTATAGGGTCATAAATTAAGTTCTGGATCATCTAAGCTACCACCATCATTTTATAGATGAGAAAAGTGGTATTCCCTTTTTTGCCGAAATGTGCTCTCATTTTAATAATTTTCTGAAGTGTTATCAGTGTTACAAATGTATCCTTTAAAAAATTATTGGGACTGTTCTAAAACTGGGTGTAATCAGCCGTGTCTATGTTTGAATTAAGAGAGCTAAAGAGAAAGGTGGTCAAAGTTATTATTAATTTCTTATGTTGTTATTTACAGCTTTGAGTTGGATGATGATTTCACTGCCATGTATAAAGGTCAGTTCCCATTCTCAACTGTCGTGTTTCTGGTAAAAGTACTTCTATGTGAGTGTGTTAAGCTCTCCTCTTCGGCTCTCAGTTCTAGATGTGGTAAAGGCTCACAAGGATTCCTGGCCCTTTTTGGAACCTGTGGATGAATCGTATGCCCCAAACTATTACCAGATTATTAAGGTAGTTATACCTACTATGCAGTTAAACCTACCAGAGTGTATTTTGCTCTCTTGCTTTTTGTTGTTTTTTGTTTTAAGTTCATCCATTGTTCCTTGAGAGTCAGAATTGCTGGTTATATACCAGGCTTTTGAGCAGCTCGTAACAGCATGATTCCTTTGCCTCATAATGACTATGAGACATTTGCTCTAGCATATCATGATTCAATGAATCCTGTTTTAGGTTCCTATGGATATTTCAAGCATGGAGAAGAAACTGAATGGAGGTTTATACTGTACCAAGGAGGAATTTGTAAATGACATGAAGACTATGTTCAGGAATTGTCGAAAATATAATGGAGAAAGTAGTGGTACGTGGGAAGGGGTTGTTGTGCGTGCACATGGGCTGTACCATTAGAACCAAGAGTAAAATACCTTCTGTTTTTAGAAATATACACTCTATTGATTCAGACTTTTCTTTAGGACTATAAAAAGAATGTGTATTAAAAGCCATGGGATTGGCCATTCTAACCACTTATACAGTATGTGCCAGGACTCTCTCCTGTATCCCACACAACAGGAAAGTGCAGCTTGTGGCATACTGCTCAGTTTATTTCTCATCCATTAGACCAGTCTGGGTCCAGTTTGTGCTGTGCCTCCTTAATACAGACAGTTAACCACAGATGAAACTGAATCTAGATGGAGCTGATTCTTAAATCATCTTGAGAAGTATATACCAGAGTAGCTCTCTATAACAAAGTATATGTGGCTCCAGATAGAGAAACTTGGAGCTATTTGTGTGTGAACTCTGAATGCCTTAGTTTAAAACCTAAGCAGATTCAGTGGTTATATTGAATATTTTGAAGCTTAATTAAATTTTTACTGATTTAGGGTAATGGTCCTAGAGTCACTGTCCCTGCCATACAGCCTGGAAACCTTTTAGGACAGAAGCCATGTCTTCATCTTGTGTACATAGCTCTGCAACATAATATGCACTCAAGTTGAATTAAGCTCAAGAGTTTACCCCGATAGCATCTTTTGTTTAGTAGTAGTATAATTGTCTTTTGATGCCTGTAAAAGCTATACATGGAGGTCAATCCTTGTATCTTCCTATAGAGTATACCAAGATGTCAGATAATTTAGAGAGATGTTTCCATCGGGCGATGATGAAGCATTTTCCTGGTGAAGATGGAGACACAGATGAAGAATTTTGGATCAGAGAGGATGAAAAGCGGGAGAAGAGACGGAGTCGGACTGGGCGAAGTGGTGGAAGCCATGTCTGGACCCGGTCTAGGGACTCTGAAGGACCCAGCAGGAAACAGCAGCCCGTGGAGAATGGAGGAAAGTCATTGCCACCTGCACGCCGAGCTTCCTCTTCTGGGGATGATCAGAGCAGCAGCTCCATGCAACTCCCTCGGGAGGTGGGCTCCTCAAATGGCCGAGGCCTTCCTCGTCCCCTGCATTATGGTGGGATGCCTAACCAGGCACCCCTTTTAAACCAGATGGTAAGGGATAGCTGAAATTCTGCTGAGGTTTCCCCTAGTTGGTGAATTCAAAGGAAAGTAAAGCCTTCAATTGGTTCCTCTTCCATAATAATTGCACTGTGTGTAGATGATTTTTTTTTCTCCCTTCATCTGTCCTTCCTTTATTCTTCCTTTATTTTAAATCCTCCTTTCTCTTAGTCATTTGAACCGCACATTCTCGATGTGGGCAAAAATTGGGATTAAAAAAATCTCAAGTCTTTTTATGTATAAAGCACAGAGGTACCTACAATACGTAAGATATACAACGTATTTGTGGTTTTAAATTTTCATGGTGGGGGGCAATGAAGGGAAAAAATTGGCTAAAAAGGCTCTTGGTGATAAGAGAGCAATAATGAGAGGTAAACACCAGTTTGTCTCTCCTGGAGAAGGAGATTGCTTTGGGCTCGGAAGTCAGTCCTGATCCAGGTGAGCCCCTGTGCTAGCAGTCTTCCTTTTTTTGGCACTCTTTGCTGAGTGTTAGTGGTCTATGTTATGTTCATCTTCAGGAAAGTCCTCATTTTCATTCTTTTTTTTCCCTCCTCCTCCTTGTCTTTACTCAATACCCTACAGAGGCCGACAGTACCAGGAACTTTTGGCCCCCTTCGAGGATCAGATCCTGCCAACTTATATGTCTCCTCTAGAGTCCCAGAACCACACCCCGGAGATCCTGTACAGCAGCATCAGCCTTTTGCCATGCAGGTAAGCAGCCTACTCAGAATGTGGAGGTACAAAGGGTTGCACAGGTAAATTTCAGCAGTACAGTCTATTCCCAGGTTAAATTTCATTCATCATCTCCTATTCTGTAGAGTCTGTTACTTAGATGAAAGACATAACAAGGTAAACCTTATGCTTTGGCTTTAATGAATGCTGCTGTCTTTTCTTGTTGCCAGGCTCCAGCTGGAATTAACAGCCACCGAGGACCCAGGCTAGGCACACCCGAAGAGAAGCAAGTGCGTGGGGGGCTGATGCACCTTTCTAACATGGGCTCACATCCTGGATCCTTGCCTCTTGGGCAGATAAGTGGCCCCAGTCAGGATGGAAATATGTATCCACCAACTCAGTTCCAACCAGGATTTATTCCTCCCAGGCACGGAGGGGTTCCGGCCCGGTCCCCAGACTTCCCTGGAAGCTCAGAAATTCCTCCCAGCCACATGTACCGATCATACAAATACCTGAATCGAGTACACCCTGCTGTCTGGAATGGAAACCATGGTGCTGCAAACCCAGGACCCTTAGGGCCAGATGAGAAGCCCCCTATGGGGCCAGGGCCTTCTCAGACTCGTACTCTTGGTCACATGATGGATTCCCGAGTGATGAGACCACCTCTTCCTCCAAACCAGTGGACTGAACAGTCAAGCTTTCTACCTCATGGAGTTCCTTCTTCAGGGTATATGCGAACACCCTGTAAATCTGGTGGACATCGGTTACAGCCACCTCTAGCACCAAGTCCTCTATTTGGAGCACCGTCCCAGGTTCTGCGAGGGGTGCAAGGAGGGGACTCCATGATGGACAGCCCAGAGATGATCGCCATGCAGCAGCTCTCCTCCCGCGTTTGCCCGCCAGGTGTGCCTTACCACCCCCAACAGCCTACTCCTCCCCATTTACCTGGCCCTTTTCCACAGGTAGCTCACTCGACATCAGCAAGTGTACCAGCTCCCAAGCCTGCCTTGGGGAACCCTGGGAGGACACAGGATAACAGTGAAACACAAGAGCCTGAGAATGACCGAGGTAATTTATACTGTTACTTTTATATGACTTCTAGCCCTTGAAGCTTCATTGCTGAATAATCTTTTTACACAAGCCAAATGTAAACTGATTTCTAGCCTCTTTCTTGAACTACTCAGGGGTGGTCCAAGCATGGTGATGTTTTTGGTCCAAAGATCCAGAAGGATTTCTGGTGACAGTAATTGCCACACAGATGTAGAACTATGCCAGGCACTCTTTTTTGAGGCTCTTACATATATTAACTCATTTAATTCTTGGAACAAGCCTTTGAGGTAGCTACTATTATTAGCCTTGTTTTTACAGATGGAAAATACAAGACACAAAAATATTAGATTATTTGCCCTTATCTACCTAGTAAATGGTGGAATTGAGGTTTGAACCCAGACAGACTGGATCCGGCATCCCTGTTGTTAACCACTGTATCATCAAACTGCCTTTAAAATTTCCTACCTTGCAAGTTGTAAGTTTAGAGTATATCACCTGAAGTCTGATCATTTCTATCTTTTTATTCCTTGGATATATATCAGTATCTACTAAGAATGAAGAACAGTGAGATCTAGCAAATCTTTAAGGAATTTCTTAGAAATACCATTCAAGAGAGTAAACCTGAATCTGGAAGAAAAGATGAGAAGAATCATCTATGTGTAATTAGTGCTTATTTCTAGGATAGATGCCTGGCATGTATTGGATGTAATTTTCTTCAGCACATGACTAAAGAATAGAGACTGGACTTTTATAAAATAGGATGAAGGTTTCATATAAAGTTGGCAGTACGTCTAGAACTCAAGCTGACTTTTTAGTGTTTCTTTGGAGGAAAGGCCTACTTTATGAACATCGGCTCTAGCAGTGGAGTTCCACTGATGACACCTTGGAAAAGGCGATTTGTTAGTTGCCGTGTTTTATGTTGAATGAATGATAAAAAGTGCAGATTTTAATTTTCATTGTCAACTCGCACCTTTGATCTTTATAGCCAATTATAGTTTATCAGTAGCCTGGGATCCTAGTAGAGTAGATCTTTAAAAGTTGTTGTGAATCCTTAATCTTGTCCTTAAGATCTATTACCAAAATTATATTTTGACCACACCTGGACAATTACTCTGTCCTACTAGAAAGAATATAATAATAAGACTGAGGTTATAATTCAGCATTTGAGTCTAGTAATTTAATTTCATTGGATTTATTAAATTTCTCTAATAGGTAAAAGATGGTTTTTGAGTTTTATGTTCTAGGCATCTTGTTTTCAAGACATTCAGACAAGATGAATGTTTTCATTCAACAAATATCTGTTTCCCATTTTGGGCAGTTATTGAGGGTGTGCTGTGGGACAAAACAAAGTCCCTGCTTCTGTGGAGCTTATGTTGTAATGGGGCACAAGTCAGGGAACCGGCCTTCCTATACCCATCATGCCCTGGTCTCCTCATTGTGTCAAGTTTTAGAGCCTCCCAGCCTGGTCTGCAATCCTAGTGACAACCATACCTTCCTGCCATACTCCACATGCATCTGCTTATAGTCTGTGAGCCATGAATCATTTCACACCCTCTCACTAACTGAAAGTGACAACACAGGAAGAGGGAGGCAAAGATATCTCCATTCTTTGGCAAACCTTATGAGTAGCTATAGAGGTACTAGGTTTTACCTCTTGGTCTATGAAAGTAAGTGTACAAGGGCCTTGACATCTTGACCGCTTTCAGGGACCCTCAAATTTTCTAGCCAAGGCATAAATGACCACACATCTACCTTAACCCTGACTCCCCTTATCTGGGAGCTTATTATGTTCTTTTCATTGCCACCTCCATCAGTATTGTCATTTCACCTACTAAATTGTTACTTTGTTCTCCATTTTTCTTGCAGCAGATCCCTTGCCTGGGCTTGAGGAGAAGCCACCAAGCGTTGGTGCTTCAGAGGGGGTGTACCTCAAACAACTACCTCACCCTACGCCTCCCCTGCAGACCAACTGTACCAGGCAGAGCTCGCCACAAGAAAGAGAAGCAGAGCATACAGAGCTCAAAAGTGACTCCTCAGCATCTGGTGACAACTGTCAGGCAATACAGGGCAAGAATACCTGGCCCTCGGAGAGCAGCTACACCAGCCCAGCAGCCCAGGGATGTATGAGGGACCTCTCCACTCTGGCAAATAGAGGGGCTCTCCCGGAAAATGGTGTGATTATGGAAACACCCACTTGTGGATCAGAAGGGAAGGGCCTTGGTGGTAGTGGTTCAGAAAAGCTGCTCTGCCCCAGAGGCAAAACACTGCAGGAAACAATGACATGTACAGGACAGACCCCAGCTATGCCTCCCAATCCTGACCCTAATTTGATGGGAGGCACTGTCAGCCAGTTTTCTCCCTTGTACATGCCTAGCCTGGAATACCCAAATTCAGCTACACATTACCACATCAACCCAGGCCTGCAAGGTTTGGGTCCTGTGATGGGAGGTAAACCCTCAGTATCACATCCTCAGCATTTTTCCCCTAGGAGCTTTCATTCTAACAACCCTCATTCTGGAGTCTTTCCCCGGTATCGCCCTCACCAAGGCATGAGGTATTCCTACCAGCCACCACCTCAGCCTTCCTACCATCACTATCAGCGAACTCCTTATTACACATGTCCACAGGGCTTTTCTGACTGGCAGAGACATCTCCATCCCCCAGGAAGCCCAGGTGGGCCCCCACCTAGTCAGCCTACTCCTCCAAGGCCCCTCTTCTCAGATAAGAATGCTGTGGCTAATCTACAAGGCTGTGAGACACTGCATGCTGCCTTAACTTCCCCAACCCGAATGGACGCGGTGGCCGCTAAGGTCGTCTCAGATGACGGGCAAAATCCTGGTCCAGAGGAAGAGAACCTGGATGAATCTATGGAGAGGCCAGAGAGTCCCAAAGAATTTTTAGACCTGGACAACCATAATGCAGCCACCAAGCAACAGAGTTCATTGACAGCCAACGAGTATCTCTATGGAACTCCTCCTCCTCTGAGTTCAGGGGTGGGGTTTGGTTCATCTGCTTTCCCACCTCATGGTGTGATGCTACAAACAGGGCCTCCTTATACACCTCAGCAGCCAGCCAGTCATTTCCAGCCCAGGGCATATTCTTCCCCTGTGGCTGCTCACCCACCTCACCATCCAGTGGCTGCCCAGCCCAACGGCCTCTCTCAGGAGGGCCCCATCTACCGCTGCCAGGAAGAGGGCCTGGGCCACTTTCAGGCTGTAATGATGGAACAAATTGGCACTGGAAGTGGAATAAGGGGATCTTTCCAGGAAATATACAGACCATCAGGGTAAGATTGCATTAATTTTTTTTCCCTGGGGGAAAAAAAATAGATGTTAGTTTTAAGAAGAAAAATGTCCTCAGGAATAAAGATAAACTTTAGTGGTCTAGGACCAAGAAAAGCCTGTGAATCAATATTGGAGACTTAATGGAAATGTATTTAGCCTTGGAGTCTGATTTTTATCTTTGGCATTTTTCCACCCCCTCTGGTATTGCCCTCACCAAGGCAAATGGAAATTGTCATTTAAACGACTTTAATTAGCTTTTGGTATTGGAAACACTATAGCCACCATTTGTGGGATGGTGGCAGAGGCTTCAGCATTTCTGCTGAGGGCAAAGTAAAATAGGTCCCTCAAACCCTGGGGGCATAGGAGATTATATTCAGGTTTTGTTCCTCATCAAATTATGAAGCCTAATCATAAAACTAATACCATCAGTGTGTCCCCCTCCCCAGTGCCAGTCTAAGGAGACCCTACCTCCAAACACTCCCCCCATCTAACATTGTCATATTTGTTTTCTACCTCTGTAAATGCTTGTTTTATTTCTTTTCTTTGCCTTTTTTCCTTACCATTGGAAAGTAAATTGTAGATTGTGACCCTTACACCTGAATACTACAGCATGCATCTCCTAAGAATAAGGACATTCTCCAAACATTTTATCACACCCAAGCAAATAATATTAATAGTATCTAACAGAGTCCTAATTTCTCTGTTTGTCCCCAAAATGTCTTTTATAGCTATATTCTTTGTTTTATTTTGTTGTGGTTTTTTTTTGTTTTTTTGTTTGTTTGTTTGTTTGTTTGTTTTTTTGCCTCATCCAGGATCCAGTTATGGTTCATGTAGTTATATTTGCTTGTTCTATCTGTCTAGTCTCTTAATTTACAACATTTCACCCCATCATTGTATTGTTTTCTTTTGTTTTCCAAAGAGTCCAGGCAGTTCTCATGTAGTGTCCCAAATTCTGGAATTCTTCTCATTGTTTCTTCATGTTTGAGTCAAGCTAAACACTTTTTTCAAGAACACTAAATAGTAGGTGTTGTCGTGTACTTACTGCATCATACCTAGAGGCACATAATGTCAGTTTTGTTGGGACAAAATATTGATGATTCCAGGTTTGATAACCTGGCTAATGAAGGCGGTTTCTGCCTGAGATTTTCATGAGTGAAGTATCTTTTTTCTTTCTAATTAATATGTCTTCATTAATTCTTACCTGTCCGTCCCTTGCGGCTGTAGAATGCAGATGCGTCCAGTCCAGTCACAGTCCTCTTTCCCAAAGACCCCAGCACCAGCAGCATCACAGGAAGAGCTGCCACCACATAAGCCCCCAACACTTTCTCTTGATCAGGTAAAAATTACCAAAAATTACAGCTCCTTTTGTTCCTCTGGGTGGTAGGAAATAAGTATATGTAGTCTCGATGCGTGGTTGGGAATCCATGCATGTGGAGAGCCAGCTTCAGCCACACATGCATTTTCGACTGCATCATGGGTTGGTGGCCTTGACCACCTTGTTGCTCACGGGTCACAATTGTATATGATTCCATTGCTGTTCTGGGAACATCTGTACGGTGTCCCGTTTATGCAGGAACTTTTCCTGGAAAATGCTTCATGTCCTACAGGCTGTCGGGTAAAAAGGGCCCCTCGGGCCTTGTGCTCCCAGCTCATTCAACAGCGGGAAAGCTCAAGAGATAAGGCCTGGAGGTGGCTTCTCTAGTATTGCCACACATTTCTTTTTCTCATTCTTAGGATAACCAGCTGTTTGGGAATTATTTAAATCTTTTATTAGATACAATCCTTTGTTTTTATACTTCCCACCTATTTCGTTTTAGGGAGACTAGATAGTCAGGATTTTAAAATAATAAGAGCTTTTGAATGTAGCTTCTGTGCCAAGCACTGTGCTAAAGAGCTGCTACGTGCAGTATCTTATTCAGTTTTTTCCTCATCCTCCGTGAAGTAATTGTCAGCAGCAGCATTATCATTCCTTCACATGCAAGAAGTCCTACAGCTACTGAGTGATGGGGCTGAGGTTTGACTTGGGAGATCCAAAACTGTAGAGTTCACACTCTGGAAGGAAACTGTGGCTGATTAAACAAAATCAAGCCATTTTCCCAGATGAGAGGAACCATGTACTATAAGCTCTTTGACTAATTTAATTTTTTTAACAGTTAACACAAATGTGAATTTTATTTAAATCATCCATGTTTTGCTTTTCTCAGAGCTAGTCCAAGGAGGAAATAACCCCCAAGGAAACGGATAGCTGCACATGAAGACTGGAACATGGAGAAATTGGGTGAATGATCCTCACCCATCTCTATCCCTGTCACCTGCCGCACCCCTTCAAAGTGCACCGCTTTCTGCCATCCAGGAGCCGAGCCATTTCCGGAGCCCCAGAAGCACACTCCATAGATAACTAACATAGAGCTTGCAAGGGTCCTGGGTTGGGGATCTCTTGCATAACTAATAATCAAGAACAAATGAATTGGAATTAGTAATGGCTTTTCAAGTCCTGAGACCCTTGTTCAGGAAAAAGCATCTAAAACTTGGGGGAGGGGCATACTTAAGAATGGGGCGGTGCTTGTAAACTTTCATGAGCAGCTAAACTCAGGTATATATTTGGGGAAGGGACTACTTGTAGTATTAATGTGTTCGGAGCTGGGTCCAGTTTACAGAATTTTCATGTTGCCTTTTAAAATAATTTTTGTTGTTGGTGGTGAATGTATTGTACATAGACTGGGAAGGGTAAGTGGGGATCTAGAAGAAGCAGAAGTCCTAACTGGTGGGCACACAGCACCAGAGTGATCCTTATCTGTTTACAGTCTCATCACACTGAACACTTTTGGAGCTGGAGAAAAGGGTAGGAAAGGTTTACTCTTATGTCACTGCATTTCCTCAGTGGCCAGCTGTCCTTTAAGAGTTAAAGTCCTTTCCAGTCACCCCAAGAGAGCACCATCACACTGCCCTGCTGACTGTTTAGTTTTTAGTTTCTCAGTTCAGAGAATGTGTTCTCATGACCTTCCAAAAGTTTCAGCCCAGAAGACAGACTGCCCTCTCAGCTGGTGGCCCAGATTCTGGACTGAGAGCAGTGCCCTTCCTGATTTGCCACCAGCCCTACCAGATAGTCGTAAACCAATATCAGGAATTGGAATCACTAGAGTGTTTTGCTTATTAGAAGGTAAAATGAATCGTCCTCTTCACAGACCTGCCAGGACTGTGATCTGGACGGAATCACAGCTTTCTGGCACAAATCACATTTTGTGGAAGTGACTACTCAGGTTTGTATATGTTAGTATCAATAAAGAAATTGCACAGTTTTGAATAGGAAAATGTAATCTATAGATTTACAGTTTGAATTTAGGAATATTTCGGTATATATAGTTTTTATTCATTTTAAGTGAATCATAGGAAAATAAGTCATGGTGATTTAAAATAGCTGTCAAGAACAAGTTCTCGGGAATCATTCGTTGTATATGTGATAGGAAGCAATCTCACAGTATTAAATTACTTTTTTACAGGTTTAGAAGTAAATTACACTGGATTCGCCCTGTTTAACATTCTGTATTTTATTTTAGCTGAGATGCCACCAAAGTTAGGACTCGTGAATATCCCACAAAGAAGAAAAGAAAGCAAAGAAAATGCCCTAAAATTACAGGTTTTTGTAAAGAATAGCATACTTTTAAGCATGCCTTTGGGATAGTAGAAAAGCTACCATATTTTATTAATCTGTTCTAGTTACTTATAAATTCAACTGTGCGAGGGGCCAGTAGAACCTTCCCCTCCAGTTCCAGCATCCTTGATGAAATGTGGAACTGTCATGTTTAGAGTTTGCTAAACACATGCTATCGGTAGGAAAAGAAACAAATTGGAAACATTCATGTTATACAAATGGACCCCAAGACTTACCAGCTCCAGTATAATAGAAATTCATACATGCAAGTGAGGGCTTGTTGAGCTGGCAGTGTGCCTCACAGCTCAGGCAGGACTGAGAATTGGGTAGAGAACACCGATGTCTCTAAGATATGATGCACAACGATACGAATTTTTCTCTAACACACTTTAAATTTGGTGTGCTTTTAAGTGGAATGAGTTTTGAGGCTATGTTCTCATTTGATTCTCGTTCTTGTTAGAAACCTATCATGGGCATAATTTGGTTTACAAGAGTGAAGAAGTCAGTTTATCCCTGCAGGAAGAACAAATTAAAAGGGTTGTGGACAGATCTCAGTCAGCCCTTGAGCTAGTTAGTGTAAGCTAACATGATGGAAGCATTACTACTTCTGTTTTTGTATATGTGCAAATGCAGGGAGGAGGAAAAGACCACTGGTCTTTACAGCTAGTTTGGGCCTAGCTAGACCTTATCTAGGCCCAGAGCATTCTGCCACTGACAACCTTTCTCTTTTCACATTAAAGCTGGTTAGAGTGAGGCCCCGGGCTCCTTCCTCAACTAAGAGCACAGTAACTGTAGGGCCTCTTCCCTGGTGCTAAAGCTGTATGGGTTGTTTTGTGCTGAACACCCTGGGATGTGAGTAGGAGTGGGCCAGAAGCAGTAGTTGGTTGATCTGTACCCTTTCCTTCCACCATGGTGGCATTTGAGCAGCTGTGTACACACTGCTCAAGATAACCCTTTCTCCTCACTCTCCCGACCCTTTTACCCCCATTACCTGTTGTTAGAGAGAAGCTGTGAACAATATAGGAAAAAATTAGTAAATTCTTTTTTCCTAATCTCCCTTCTTGGTATGTAGAGAGGTGAGAAAATAAGGAAGAAAATAAATCGAACTACTGTATTATAACACTGTGAACGAGGGCAACAGAAACATTGTCAGCCTTGTTGCATCCCGTGTGGAGATTTGGTTATGCATTACAGGTATCAGTGCTTTAGCCCTTGTCTGGTACATCCTGAGCTTTTACTGGTCTTGAAGTACAGATCTGCTAGAAGCCGTCAGGAGCTGCAAGATTGTAGGAACACGTGACAGCGGATTGCTGTAAATTGGTAATTTAGTCATTCTCCAAGCAGGCCCTTTTTTTCTCTCTTTTCTCTCTCTTTTCTTTCTCCTCTAGAACTCTCTTTCCAAGTGTCTTAAGCAGATGCATTTGCCATCTTCTCCATTAGTGAAAGACAGTTGTGTGATGTACAGTAGCGTATAAGGAGATCCGAAGGAGATGTGCTCCCAGGCTAGAACGACTTGCACCCTGTGGATAACTGCAGCCTGGTCAGAGTGCCGACTCAGCGGTCCCCAGGAGAGGCAGCACACTCCGTGGATAATGAGAAATAGTTTCACACCTATTTGATTTTTACTGTAATGGCTAACCTTTATTAGAGTTTTTATAAGTTAGAAGCTCTTTCCCCAAGACCCAAGAGAAATGAAAGATCCAGAAAGAAAAGGAAAAACTCTTGTAAGGTTTCTGGTTTGGGGTTTTTTCCCCCTCAAAGTCTCTTCATTTAAAAAGTAGCTGTTGGCTAAAGTTTATTACATTTGATGCATGTGGATAATAAATAAGGACAAAAATATGCATATTCTTAAATAATTTTTTCCATACTACTTTTTAAAAAGCCACTCCTCTTCTCCTTAACCAGGTTGGCTTAGTTCTTCTGATAGTGCACATGAGCTTCTTAACAGTTTATTCTCAGTGAGCCCAGTCTGGTTGCTGTCAGAGGGCAAACTTTTCCATGCTCATCTTCAATTTTATGATTATTGGAAGCCTTAAGACCTGTCGTTTGTGCTCCTTATTCAGTCAAACCTCAACTTTGTAAGTGTCTATTCACCCTGCCGTAGCCCTCAGGCCTTGGAGGTGCTCATCCTGACATGGCATTCATCTGCGGAATTGTTATCCATGCTAATTGCTCCTGGAGTCAGTGTATGGTAGATGTTGTCCAAAACAAAACCCCAGTGTTGACAGTCATCACAGATACCATATCAGAAACAACCACTTGGTTGAACTTTTTTCTTTTTCTTTTTTTAAGGGACGTTCAAATCTATACATAACGTACTGCTCTTTAGGCTAATTTGAAACGTCACAGGAAGTCTCGTTAACCCAGCAGTCCCAAGGCAGGGGCAGTGGCATAGTATCAGAACCCTGACCCTGACATTCTTTCAGAGAAGCTGTTTTCAAGGAAACAAAAGGCTTAGAGTTTTCGAGGATTATTACCCTCCTTTGTGCCTGTCAGTTCACCCCCTGCCAGATTCTGCATGGACCCCCCCCCCATTGCGGAAGTTGGTTCCCTGTGCATGAGAGTCGAGGCCTGTTAAAGTTGAGGCTTTCTGGGATACAGTGTCCCTCTGTTCAACACTTCGATGAAGGTACTTGGAATTTTGCAGAGGCTTTTACTCCTGGGCTCACATCACTGTTTAGGAACTAAGACTGTGATTGTGGCTTACTTTATGAGAAGAAACCAGGTCCCCCCTTTTTCTCTTTTCGTGAATTGGACTCAGCACCATGCAGCCAGCCTTAGGACACTGCACTTCATCCAGCTTTCCTTTTGGGAAAACAGGACTTGAGTGAACACTTCTCTATCCTATCTCATATGAAGCTGTGTCTCCAGGCTGCGTGTTTATCCCTCTCTGCTTTGTAGGCCTTTGCTTAACTGACTAGTCTTTCTCTCATTCTGCACCAGGAGACTCACAGAACCTTTATGTAGAAATGCCTGATAACCAACTAATTGTCCTGCATGTGTTTTTGAAAAAGGTGGGGTTGGGTAAAGTTGGAAACAGGGGTGTGGATATTAAGTAAGTCACTGATGCTGACCCCATTGAGACACTCTGTGGGACTCCTTTTCCCTAGCAGGGGTTTGGGTACCTCACCCTCCTGCCTTGCTCACAGCACCTGGGAGCCCAGGCCAGTGTCCACCAGCCTATGACACACAAGATCAGGGATTCTTTGCTCCTGCTGCAAAAGCTGTGTGAATTTACTGGCCAGTACTGGAAAGGGGACTGCTATTTATTTTTATATTGTGTATATTTTGTCGTGGTCTGCTGATTCCCTGTTTCACTGAGAGCGATACTTACCTCAATAGTTAGTTCAATATTGTGTGTTGGATAATTTTTTAAAAGAACTTTTTAAAAAGCTTTTTGATCCTTGGAGGTCTGTAGATTTATTTCCATATGAACTGGTTATTTTGTATAAAGTACATTCTTAAAATAGCAAGGCTCTGTTATGTGTGAGTTGTATGTATCCGTGTGTGTGTCACCTTTATCATCAGGGCACACTCACATCGCAACCCCATTAGCCAAGGCGGATGGTGTCGGGGTCAGTGGTGGCAGCAGAGGGACTTGGTGCAGGTCATAGTGTGTGTGCTCTGTAGAGAATTTCAGAACAATAATAAAGCTGAGTGGCAATTCTACACAATGTAAGGGATAAAATAACTCTTCTTAACTCGCATCCTCCACCACCCATACATCCCTGTCCTTGTACACCATCTAAAACACATCTGTAATACACTAATTTTGATCTCCTTCCAAAACCTATGGTGGACTGGGGGCCTGGTGGGTAAAGAGTATAGTTGATAATGGAGGAACAGGAGGCAGCCCCAGTCTGGAGCCATCTGTGAATTACACATGGCCAGAGTCAGACGCAAGTTTAAGCAGGTAGTTTCCTACCTGCCCATTTCATTTCTTTTTTATTTCTAGTTCATGGGAAGGTTTTTGTTGTTGGGGGAGGAAGACAATAGATAAAAGGTAGCCACCTTATTATCAGTCAGCTGGTCTTAAGACACCAAATGTCCTGGCCTGGTTTAACCTTAAATAATTCACCTAGTAAAGTAATTGCATTCAGTAGAAATTCTGCCATAGGCAATAACAATTTCCAAATCTATTGTTCACTCAGGTTTATCCATTTCTAGGGCAATGACCAATCTTTCCATCTTGATCTCCAGTTGTTTGGAGTCAAATTATCCCCATTGATACATTATTATTTGCTAACATTTTTGAGCTTTTATCCTGTCGCTCTTTTAAAACTGTTCACAGTTCATTCTCCCATAGAAAGCATTTTTCCTGTAAAACATTGTGTCGATCACATTTTCTAGTTTAGGAGTTGCATTTCCATATAATTTTTGGAGAAAAAAAAATTAACTGTAAAGTGAACATCACTAGTAAGCCCCATGTTTGATGTGATGGCTTGTCAGATTGCTCATCTCACTTGACTCAATGTCTCTTCCCCTAGGGGATAAGGTGGGTGGGACACTGTTTTGACCTGGCTTCCTTTACTGTCATGGCGAGGTGTGACACTGCTACGGTTGGCACCAAATCCACTTCCTGTGCATATTAGTTTCGCACCCTTAGAATATATGCAAAAATTGATGTCTAACTTTTGGATGCTCAACTGCAACTTCTCCTCCTGTGATGTGAATTTCTTATCAAAAGCTAAAAGTTTTTGACAGTTTTATCAAATAGGGTTTAAGTTTTTTAAAAAAATAGGAATTTAGCTCTTATCTGAGTACCTTGGTGTTGCCAGATTTATCTGCTTGGGACCAAGACAAAGTATCTTCCACTGGTCAGCTCTTGTCTCCAAACGTGATGCAGTAGGCAATATTAATCTAGCTCTAGTTTTGGAATTATTTACACTTGTTAAGCCCCGAGGGTAACATACCTTACACAAAAATTACGTACTCAAAGAGCATAAAAAAGCTAGTAGGGCAATATTTAGGAAAAAGAATTTGTCAGTGGGTATTAGTTTCAAAATTCTGAAACTTCACATTTTGACATTTGGAAGCATCCAAAGGTGCTTCTCGTGTTCAACATTAATGTCTTCTGGCTCCAATTCCTGTCATTGCGAGGAAAGATATCTTAATTTTATAAACAAGTAGTCTCTCTAGGGGCTCAGTTTTGCCGTAATCTCTGCATTCTCTGAGAGTGAATTGAGAAAATGACCCAGGGTTGGTGCTTTTGTAGGCTGACCTTCACCCTGAAATCTTCCTGGAGAGGTGAATGGCCTATGTCATTAAATTGTTAGGCAAGAGTTGCCATTGGACCTTCCTCCTCAGTGTCCAGGCTGCTGTCCCCTCCCCCACACTGGATTTTCTGCAGATGGCCCAGCAGATCTGTTTCACTGGTCTCATGGTTATCCCTTGGATTTTTAAAAGGAGAACATCTGCGCGTATATTGTAATCCCCTTTCTGCCACCAAGGCTCACCTAATTGTAGCAAAAACCATCAGTTCAAAATGTACTGTGAAATCCTTGCCACAAAGGCAGCTGGAAAGTCCCCAGATTTGGCTGTTGTGTCCTGAAACCCACCCCCTTCTGCATTTGTGACATGCATGTAAATTTAGGTGCCCTGGAGTCCTCAGGTTTGGGAAAGCACAACCAGTTCCTAGAAGCTTGGACTTGAACCTCGTTCTGGACAGCAAATGACAAGAGTGGAGTAGCCCTATTCTAGCCAGTTAGAGCTGGACAGAATTCTTTTTAAAGCAGTGGAGTTCCCTGGATTATATCCAAGGTTTTTGCTCTGGGAAGGAAATTGAGTACAGTAGGAAAGCAAAGACATACCCAAGAGACGGCTGGCCTGTGTGCCCCGAGGTAAAGATTGACTAACACGCAGTCAGGCTCTCAGTAAGTGTATTAAATGCCCACTGTGTGTCTAGCACTTTGCCTAGTTAATAAGGAAAAAAGCTCCCTCTGCTCAAACTTCATAATAAAGGGAGAAAAACTGGACTGTTAGAATACACTGGTAGTTTAAGCAGTAGATTGAGATTTTTTTTTCCCCTCCCTGTAATTTAATCTGCAGGAGGATGGGTTCTCAGCTGTGTAATTTGGACAGACTTAAACACAAGCCAGATACTGAAAGCTAGGGCCTTGTCAGTTGGGAACCTTTAATTTAATAGTTCGTTCATGTCAGCAGGCTCTACCTATTTTCCCGAGTCCTTGTTCCAGCTGGAATTCCTCTCCCCTATCACCCCAGTTCTACTCTCACTAGGCTAAAATGACACAGTGCAGTAATTAACTGCAGTGCAACACTAAAGGGACATTTCCTGGGCCACAGCATGTCCCCACTGTCTCCATAGTAATCTATCATCTTGTGGTCACATGATCTCTGCAGTCTGGAAAATCAGCACCAGCATCACCTAGGAATGGGTTAGAAAGGCACATTCTGGCTTTCCATCTCAGACCTACTGAATCACTGAAAGTGAGTTTTGGCTATCCTAACAAGCTCTCCTGGAGGTTCTGATGCATACTGATGTTTGAGAACACTGACACAGGAATGGCCCCAGCATTGACATTTTAGCCCTGAGGCACACCTAATTCAAGCTGAATATCTCATTCAAACCAGGTGCGTATCATAGCACTCTCTTAATGAGCTGCCAGAAATTTGCCCCACACACTGCTGGTTAACATCAATAAAGACTGGGTGTTCCTCTATTCCAAGCTAAGGGAAAGGTTGCAGAGTTAGAAGGATTGCAAAGGGGAAATTCTCTTCCCTGCCCCCCAACCTGGCCCTGCATTCCTTGAATCCTGCTTCTCTCACATTCCTCCATCAAATCTGTCAGTCTTTGTTTCCTGTCCCATCTTCTGGACATAGGGTGTTTGCGAGAGTCTAAACCCAACAGAGCACTGCTATGCTGGCGTCGGTGCTATTCAGTCATAATTAGGGCCTCCCTGCTGTTTAACAGTCTCCTGTTTATTCCTGGTGACATCTGCAGCTAGCATTGTGATTTATTGAACAAATTTTAGTGAGCTTATGTTTGGCTTTGTAATGCCCTAAACCAGTGATTGCCAATCTAGGCTGCCCATGAGGGGTTTAAAAACCTGGGCTCTACTCTCAGGGAGTTTTTCACTGGTCTGGGATGCAGCCTGCGCCTCAGGATTTTCTGAATCATTCCAAGTAATTTTGTTGGGCAGTCAACATCGAAAACTCTTCAAAACCAGTTGTTTGCAAACCATTAACATGCACCTGAATCGACTTGGTAATCCTGTTAAAATCAGATGCTGGTTCACTAGGTCTGGAGTGGGTCCCTAGATTCTGCAGTTTTAACTAGCTTGTTGCAGGACAACAGTGAGTAGTAGTAGACCTCAAACTCATCCTTCCCTTCCAACACGTTATTTAAGGAGGAAGGCCACTTCACATAGTCCTCTATTTTTCATGTGCTTTTCCACATCTTCACTCTTTTTTCTCTTCTGCCTGTAATGTCCCCTCAGCAAAGCTGACTTGCTCTTGTACTGTGGTTTTCAACCTCTTCTACTTTTGTCCTGACCAAATCCCGATTAGCCTCTCCCCTCCCTATAAAATGTTGCTCCAGTTTCCTCTATTTCTCTACCTTCGTCCAAACTCTACGATTGAACCTGTTTTTTTTTTCTTTTTTTCTACTGCCAACCCCACTGCAATTTGGCTTCCTCCCTACTTTCTTAGAGCTACTGCCCTACATAGAGCCTTAGCTCCATTTCACAGCCATTTAGATCTCTGTGTAACCTCTGGCAGTTGGATCAACCCCCCTTGGAACTGGTTCTTGTTGGTGCCATGACCCACACTCGCCCAGGTCTCCCACATCCTTGTCCTCTGGTTTACCTCTTGCTTCTCAAAGGCATGCTCTTTCTGACTGACACTTGGTCCGTTTCTTCTCTCTGCAGTTGCCTCACGCTTCCATCTTCAGTTCAGACGAGTGTTGGACACACTCGTCTCCCTTTCCAAATTCCTGCTGGACACTGGCATCCACCCATGTTTTTGTTTACCACTGTTTAAATTTTTTTATTACTAAGATGATTTGTAATTTTATTTCCAGACTTTATTTCCTACACTTTGCCTATTTTTTAAATCCTTTCTTAATGATTTTATCGTAATTCACATTAATACCGACACCATCCCCTCTCCCTCCAATGCCATCTATTTGTTTAAATGTAATATACTAGCTTCGGTGCTCACCTCTCCTTTTTACTGAAGTAAAATACACAAAAGATTTACCATTTCAACCATTTTTAATTGTGCAGTTTAGTTGCATTAACTACATTCACATACTGCAACTGTGACTACCATCCATCTCCAGAACTTTTATCACATACAAAACTATCCCCATTCAACATACTTCCCTCCAGTCCCTGGTAATCACTTTTTTACTTTCTGTCTCAATGAGTCTGACTACTCTGGGTACTTCAAGTAAATGGAATTGTACACTACTTGTCCTTTTGTGACTTAGCATAATGTCCTCAAGGTTTATCCACATTGTAGTGTGTATCAGTTTTCTTCCTCTTTACGGCTGAAAAATAGTCCGTTGTATGGGTGTACCACAGTTTGTTCATCTGTTAATCTGTTGACAAACATTTGGGTGGTTTCTCCCTTTGGGCTAGATGAACATGGGTGTACAAATATCTGCTTGAGACCCTGCTTTCAATTCTGGGTATATAGCCAGAAGTAGAATTGCTGAATCATAGTAATTCTATTTTTTAATTTTTGAAAACCTGCCATATACTGCTGTACCATTCCACAGCCACTGTACCATTTACATTCCCATCAGCAATACAGAAGAGCTCTAATTCCTCCACGTCCTCACTGGCACATGTTTTCTGCTTTTTGGTAATACCACTGCTGCGAGGTGATGCCATTCTACCACTCTGTCTTGTACACATTGCTGTCCACTTTTGTGGCTGCCACTTTAAAATCATGTCAACAGCCAAACTTATTCCCTCCCCTCTTTCCTTACATATCCAATCCTGCTCCTCCTAATGAGGGTGATGACATAGCTTTCTCCTGCTGATCTGTGTTTCAGGTCTGTTATCTGTTCCTGGTATATTTAATCAGCAACCAAGCCCTATTGATTCTTCATAGAAATGACATCACTTCCCTCCTGTGTGTATGTTCTCATTTTTATGTCTTGCCTGGATTATTGTAACCTCCCTGGCCTGTCCAAACCACTTTGCTACCGTAAACTTCTGTGCCCCTACTTCATCCACATCCTGTATCAGCTTCCCATTGCCCACCAGGAAGGAAAGGAAATAATTATCATTTAGTGAACAGCTTTTATGTGCCAGGCACTATACTAAGTGTTCTACTTCTGAGTTTCATTTTATAGATGAGGAAGCAGGCACAGAGAAGTAATAACTTGTTTAAGGTCACACACCTAGTAAGTGGTAAACTGGAACTCAAACCAGCTCAAAAGCAGTCTCACTCCAAGCCTATTCTTAGCCACAATGATGTACTGCTTCATGTGATCCTCAGCAATCCTATGAAGTAGATATCTCAATCCCCTTGATGAAGAAAAAGCACTAAAGTAACTTGCCTAAAAAGATACAGTTATTAACTTGGGAGCTGGAATTTGAGCCTGGGTCTCTGACACCAAAGTCTCTCTCTCAAATCCTTGGCCAGACAATAAGATCCTGTACTATGCAAACCCAAAATGGCTTGCCAGCTTTATTCTCCTCCTACCTAGCCTCATCCTATGCTCCGGATGAGAGAGTTGGCTCCTGAGGGGAAGCTGGATTTCAGTTTTACCCCTCCACCTCTGGTCTTCAAGCCCCAAATCAATTACTGCTGCCTATCCGAAATCTCTAAGCAAGACCTCAGATACAACATTCCAAGTGCAGGGAATGCTCCAAAGCTACCTGCACCCCTCCCACTGCTGAACACAGAGAGCTCCCCCGAGAAACCCATGCCAGAGGAACAAAAGACATCCCTAAAGTGGCCTTATAGACCACTGAAAGTACAGATTGGTTGCACTAGTCAGCAACCCACTATTAGAAAAGTGTGAGTCTGAGAAGCTGAGGTTAGCTTTTGGCACCAAATTTCTCCCAGAAGTGTTTACAGTGCATTGATTTTCTGTTGTTTGTCCTCCTCCCTGACCTCCAGGTCTCAGTGGGTGATGAGTCTCCCATTACACCCTTCCCCCACCAATACTGCCTTAAGCAAATCTTTTCCTAGCCTGAATTTTTGTCCCAGTCATACTAGCAGCTTAGTCAACAGCCACCTGCTGCCACCTGGGGTGGAAGGGCTGGCCTGGGTCTCTTTGGGGTTCCATTCAAACCCAACCTGTTTGAGGGTGAAAGGCCTGCTGTGGGTGTGAAGAGAGAGGCCACTGACCAAACAAGAACTGTAAATCAAACCTTCTTGCCTATCAGCCGTAATCCAGCCTATATCTTGGCATCCAGAAAAGGCAAACATTTCTTACTGAAAGCAGGTAAGTGTGTCTGTTGGTATCAAGCTTACAGTTGGTAGGAGAAGACCTTCTAGCAGATAGTTGGGGAGAGGTCAGAGAAACCAATGGGAAAGAGCCTCCTCTCTCCTTTGCTACACCAAGTGGGAGGAGGGGTAAGCAAGAGGAAGCAGCCGCTGCCTAACGATGGGTACCTTTGCAGCGCCTAAGTCAGGAAGCAGGTTATTTCCTTGGCACTGCTGCTATAAAGGGCTCGTCCCAGGAGTGCTCTCCTTGCCCTGCTAGTTGCTGGGGGGGGCGGGATGAGGCTATGGTCCTCTTCCCGGAGCGGCTCCTCATCACGTGAAGAAATAATGGCAGCTGAAGAGTGGAAGACTGTCATGATAAGACTGACTGCAAAGTTGAAGGCACCGGCCACCCTCATGGTTCATCCATTCATTCAAGCATCTGTATGGAATGCCTCTGCACCAGGCTCCAGGATACAGCACTGAGACTCTCCTCTCAAGTGATTTATCATTTTGATGGAGATGCAGGCCAATAAACAAACTTGTAATACAAATGTGGTAAGTGCTAAATCTAGGTGTTAAATGGAATCACAGGAGAGGCTCCTAGCCAGGATTTGAGGGACTTGGGAAGGGCTTATGGAAGCTAGATCCCAAAGAACAATTTGTAATTCATCGGGTAGAAATGAGGAGTATTCTAGGCAAGGGGACAGTATGTACAGGTCTCAGATGCAAGAGACTGTGCCATATTCCTGGAAATGAAAGTTCAGAGTGGCTGGTAAGGAGAAGGGTAGAGTGATTTGGGAGATGCAGCCAGTAGGAAAGGGGCCAGGTCAGGGAGAGGAGTTGGGAAACTATCCTAAAAGTGGGGGAAAGTTGCAAAGCTCTTTAGGCAGGAAAGTGCTTAAATGGCAGGCTGGAAACGTGCCCTTTTACTCACTTGGCCTTGTTATAGAGAACAGATTTGAGGAGAGCCAGGCTAAAAGCAGGGAGCAGAGTTAGGAGGCTGGCAGGTGCCCTGGGCAGTGGATGAGGCCCCTGTGACAGCAGTGGCTAGTGGCCATGAGAGACTTAGGAGAGAGTTTTTCCACCCAAGATGAAGGCCCTGTTTTTTTCTCCCAGTCCATTATGGACCAATGGTTTTGTAAAATACTATTAAAGTGGATTACTAGGAAAACATTTTTTAAAAATATAAGTCCACATTTTCATTAATAGAGTCTAAAACATAATGTTACTCCAGTTGCCATAAAATTTTCTGAACACTTATTCTCAATTTCTGAAATCGTCACAGACTGGCACTGAGCCATACACCCCTGAGCAGCACCAACGTTAAGAAGAGAGAGCTGCCAGAACATGACTGATTAATTGGGTTCAGAACAGGGAAAGGGCGAGTTAAGGATGGTGCACAGATTTGGCCTGGATGCCGTTTAAGAGCTAGGGAGCCAGGAGATGCAGCAGATCTGGAGGAGTGGGTGCAAGTAGCAATAGGAGAAATGTTGGACATGTTGCGTGTGGCTGGGCCACTAAGGTGGGAATGAGCAGAAGACAGTTAAGATGATGGTGTGGGGCTCAGGGCAGAGAGTCTGAGCTGGACAGACCTGAGAATCATGACCGAGCAGACAATAACCAAAGCCCAGAAGAAGGCGGGCTTGTTCCAGATTGGTGTGTGGAGGGGAGGGAGTCAAGGCCCATCAGCAGGATTCTGTGGGCACCAGTGACCAAGGGCCCCAGTCACAGGAGGCAGAGGAGCCACTGGAGAGAACTCGAGGAGTCACAGAATTCAAGGGAATAGAATGTTTTAATACGGAGAGAATGAAAAGTGGTGTAATCTGAGCAGCTCACAAAACCCTGGCCTGCTCTGGTCCCTGTAGAGGATCACTAAGAATCATTTCTCTAAATTTGTTTCTGCACAGCTTGTTCAAAATATGGTCCTGAGAAACAACGCATTAAGAATTACTTTACAGTTTTTTGTGCTTTCTGGGTTTTCTAAGTTTTTTCTATTACTCTAAGTACTTTAAGAAATAGAACAAATTTAAATCTATCTGTTAACTAGCTATCTCCTAGGGAAGCAGACAGGGTGAGTCACAGAGTAGTGTTGGTATTAGGGGAGTGGGCCCATCTGGGTCCAGGAACCTGAGCAGCCCCTGGAATGCTGCCCTCAGTGTGAGGAGACTGAGGGTAAGATAGCTGGGCCCCGACACACAGGCTTCCTCCCAGCCCCACCAGGACCTGTCTGCTTCTAACTGTCTAGGACTGTTCTTAGCCAGCTCCTTGTTTGCGAAATAGAGCCTCAGTAGTGGGGGGAGGGGCAAGCAACCCTTTGTGTACACACACACACGCGCACACACACCCACCCACCAGCAGCAGCAGCACTCTCGGAAACTGGGCACCTGTGGATTGAGGGACCAGCCCCAGACCACACACTAGCAGAATGGTGTCCACAGTTGACATATTCTGCCTGCCAAGCCAGGTATGACTTCCGGAAGTGCCCGGGAATGTTCCCTCCCTCCTTGCAGGCAGCTTCCTCCCCTTAACTTGCCTTTCTCATTCCTCAGCCCCTCAGGTTTCAGACCTCCAACAGTTCCCCAATTCTTCCTTCTCCTTCAGCCCTGCTCAGTTACCAAGTCCAGGCCCTTTATTTTTAAAAAAGTTCTCTCCCAGCCAAGCCTTTTACTCTGCACTCTCTCTCCTAACCTAATCCTTTCTTCTCCCCTTCATTGCTTTACGATAATGGCCCCCTAACTGGCCTCTCACCCGAAATTTCCTTTTCTCAACCTATTCTTCCAGAATTATTGTCTTCATACCACATTCAACGTGGTAGTTTTCCCCTTAAAAGGATTCAGTGTTTTGTTACTGTCTACAAGACAAAATTTGTAAAAAGTTACTTAATTTGGGTGCTGGGAGACACGTACCATACCTGACAATCCCAAGGTCCACACTGGCCTTCTCCAGGCCTCTGCAGCTTCTTTTCCTCAGTTCTCCTACTGAGTAAACAAGGGGGCATACTGTGCCCCCCGAACCTTTGTTTGGCCCCACCTGTGCTCACACAGTGCTCACATCCAGGCTGCACACTCCTTTCTCTTATAAACTTTCCCTTTTTTTATTTTTTATGTTTTTTATTACCTTTTTTTTTTTTTTTAGGCGAGGCAACCCTTGGTTGACCTCACAGGTTGCAAGGACCTTGTCAGCAGCTTACAATCCGTTATTTTTTTATTTTGTACACCTACAGCACCTGGTCTTCCTAGGTGATCTCCTATCCAAGTACTAACTACGGCTGACCCTGCTTAGCTTCCCAGATTAGGCAGGATCAGGCTTGTTCAGAGTAGC
The DNA here is from genome assembly GCF_902729225.1 of Pteropus medius. Classification (NCBI taxonomy): domain Eukaryota; kingdom Metazoa; phylum Chordata; class Mammalia; order Chiroptera; family Pteropodidae; genus Pteropus; species Pteropus medius. The sequence continues at coordinate 25,679,086 of NW_024344240.1, forward strand.
ATGGCCATAGACTCCCTTATTTCTTAAGGTCACTTCTAGCTCCTTCTGCAAACCAGCCTATACTGATCTCTCACATTTATGAACCCTCATTGTCTAAGCAGCTCAATTACTATTAAATGAAATGTGAAGTTTTTTTTTAATTTTTTGTATAAAACTTAAGGACTCTGGTTACCAAAACTAACTTACTTAAGACAGTAAGTCAGTTTATTAGAATAGTGGAATATCCCTTTAGTACCTTTGGTACTGTAATCAGGGTTTTAAATACCACCAGAACTCTCACTTGTCCATCTTTATCTTTGTGGTTCTGCTTTCTTCATCGCTCTAAAAATCATCTCTCTGTTTCCCAGATCACATGACAGTAAACAGGACTGCTTATTGGGGCCCACATTTTATATATTATAGAAAAAAAAAAACTCAAAAGAAGCTACACAATTTTTCACTTTTAAAATTCCTGTGATGGAGATTGCATAACCTACCTTAAGTCAGGCACCCATACTCAGACAATCAACATTACCCAGGGAACAGCGTCACCTTTTAGGAATATGGCAGTTCCCACTGCAACCAGATGCAATGTTGAAAGGGAAAGAGGGAATCCTGGAAATGGGGTAATGAAGAGATACAACAGTTGTCCACTCCATTCCACTTTTTCATGCCTGAGGACGTGCAAACACTATTTCCAAATTTCTGCCTCCTAATATGGTTCAGTTACCACCCGTAAAAATGTAAATGCACTTGTCTGTCTTCCCAGTGTGAGGCAACTAAATGTCATGACCAGATACTGTATCCAGAAGCAATGACACAGACTCTCTGTTATCCTTGTCAAGATTGTTTTTTCACATATATCCAGTCCTTCTCCCCTTTGGTCCCAAAGAGTTCCAGATGTAGCTCCTTGTAATTCTGCTTCCCAGAACTTAGTTTTACTACCCCAGTACTCACAAAATACTTTTTCCCAAATTCCATTTAGAAAAGAAAGTAGGGAAAATATTATCTCTTGGCCAATAGTCTAGAGCATGAAGCATACCCTAAGTGATAAGACTAGATAATTTAATGAGTGTCCTTTGTTTACTAAATTTGGGGCAGTGTAGTGAGCTCCTTGGTCAGGCAATATGGTCTGCTTGCTGGAAGAATTTCCCTTGTTTTCAGAGAACAGTGTAAAGGAATACCCGGTGGGAGAGCAGGCTGTCACTTTAGAAGCCTATTCCTGTCAGTGTTGGAACCAAAGAATTTAAATTCATGAAGGCAAGGAGCTTGTTTTTGTTTTCAGCTATCTCCCTGCCACCTAGAACTGCAACTGGCACACAGTAGGCACTCAAAAAATATTTGTAGAATGACTAACACTTGGTTCAGTGGCCTGCCTTAGGGACTGAGCAAATATAGGCCCTGTTGCCAAGTTTTGGATTTTCGTGGTGATACGACTCCTTTAAAACCTTGGCTGGCTGACTGTCAGTTTCCTCTTTGTTGACTCTGTACTAATACATTTACCTATTCCAGAAACCTTGTCAAGTCATAGTCTTTGAATACTAAATCTGTTAAAGAGAACTGCCAAGCCTGGGACTACTTAACAGCGGCTTGGCACGGTCTCGGGGTGGTGAGGCCGAGGCTCTGAGATGTACGCACACACCCCACCAGCAAATGCACATCTGTCTAGTGGAGGTGCTAGGGAGTGGCCTTGGGATCGAGATATTCCTAATTTCTCTGGCTTCCCTTAAATACCCCTATTCCAATAGCCAGTGAACCACAATTTATAAAATAGGAATTCAGTTGTAGAAAAAGCAGGGAATATGGCTGTAAGATTCTCAATTATTTGAATCTATGGACAGAACGGGTTTCCTACATGTCCTGTTGTTTCCTATCAACTTTTAAGGCAGTTATCTGGAATTACAGTGTGTCTTTCTTTCATAACAACTTATTAAATGTCTCAAAGAATAGCCAACGCACTTAAATTTCTTGACATTTTGCCACTAAACTCCACCTTTTGGAGGCGAATGGTTGGTGTCTCAAGAGATGACAGATGATATTGCACAAGACCTGCCAGCTTCCCCACCCAGTCTAGGGGTTCATCCAGCCTTTGCCCTACTTTCTCTCAGCCAGTCGTATATTTTGGGGTCTGCAATTTGCAAATTCTCACTCTGTTTGCTAATTTTCTGATAGTTAAGACTCTTCTGGTTGGGAGTATCAGAAACCAAGTCTAGCAAGTTAATCAATAACAACCTAATTTATTGACAGGACAGAATCCAAGGACAGGAATGTGACTGGTATTCAGTGAAGCAGGAATTTAAACATTAGGAATATTTCCTCTTTTATTTCTCCTACAGATATGCTTGCTTCACTTTTCTTTCTCTTCAGACCAGCTTCCTGTTTTTCCAACAGATCCAAGTTTTACATATTCTAGGGCCAAACACCATGTTACAAGCCCATTTTTCAAGTTCTCACCAAAAACTTTGGTGTTCTCTTAACTACTCCTCTCTCTCACAGCTGGACCATCAGGAAATCCTGTTTGTCTTCCCTTCAACTTATATCCATTATTAAACCACTTCTCACCACCAACCCCTACCATACCCACGACAGGCAACCATCATCTCTTGCCTAGATCACTACAATAATTTAACTGGTCTTTCTGCCTTTTTTAAAAAAATTTTTTTATTGTCTGTTACTCCTTTATTAGTCAAAAACGTCTCTGATGTTTTTGCTCAGGGGATTTCTAACTTCCCAATATCCTACAAACAGAATTTTTGTTTTGAGTGCAGAGATCCCTTCTATATGATTTTCATACTATAATAGCTTTAGTTAGGTAGCTTTAAATCAAAGAGTTCTTAATAATTTAAAAATTTACAGATGAATTCAAACTTTCTCAAATTTTTCTCATTAAAAACTATGTAAATTTTACAGGATTTTTTTTTTTTTAATGGTGACATTGGTTAACGAAATCCAGTAAGTTTCAGCCAAACATTTTAACTGTAAGGCATATATATATTTACATTGCGTGTTCACCTCCCATAGTTATGGTCTTTCTGCTTTTACCTTTGACCTTCTGCTGTCTGCTATTAACACAGCAGCCAAATGGTCCTGTCAAGAGCATGTCACTTCTATGCTGAAAACTACCCCAATATGTCTCTTTTTATTCAGGATAAGAGGCAAAGGCCTTATGAGCCATACCTGGTCAGGCCTCCACCCCATTATCTCTATGACTTTGTCTTCACTGCTCATCCCATGTTCACTCTTCACTGGTCACCTTGCTGTTCCTCTAGTTTCCTAGTCTTGCTGCTCTCAGCTCCTCTGCTCTGCTTTGAATGCTTTTCCCCTAGACACCTGCATGGCTCACTCCCTTACTTCTTTTGGATCCTCAAGTCACCTCGATGGATCCTTTCTTGGTGAAGTCACCATCACCTCCACCCCCACTGACACTTCCTATCTTCTTTCCCTTCTGAATGTTTTTCTCTGGAGTATTTATCAGTATCTGGTATCCTTAGGATTTACTTATTTCATTTATTGTCCCCGAGAACTACAATGTTCATCTTTTGTGCACTGATATATCCCTAGACCTGCAATAGTCATTGCCTGGTACTCAAGAAATTTTTTCTGAGTGAATCAATATATACCAGGAAAAGTCTGATCTCTCTTTTCTTCCCCAAAACAAAATACCTGGAGACAGCAAAGAATTGCTGGCAGCCCCAGGGAACGACAAGGAGCATGGAAAAAGAGGGAACACTAGAGCGACTTGAAGGGAGTCTGTAGAGAAGAGACACCCCCCCCCACCCCACCCCAGAGCTCACTCCAGCCTCCACTGGAGCATCAGAACTTTTCTTGCCCCTGCCTCTCTGGGGTTAAACTGGGAACCCTCCTCAGAAGCTGTAACAACTATTGTTATCGTAGCTTTGACTTTCTGACACTATCCCTGGTGCTTTCCGTATGCATCAGTTATGAATAAATCCAGAGACTTAATGCAGCCCAGTCTTTCTACAGGATCACAGGAAGTTTAAGAAAACACATTTTAAAAGCCAAAAGAGTAGCTTCAGAACATCTCAAGTGTTTTACTGTTAGTTCTTGGACATCGTGAGGGATTCCGAGTCCACGGCAGCTCCTTAAAATCCCTTTTTGGGGATCCCATCCGCTTCCCTCATGTCTGCTCCCAGGCCTCTCTCCAAAATGCCTCAGAACGCCTTAGCCCAGGCCTTAGTTTGGCCCATTTTCCTTCTCGCTTATCCTCTTCCTTCTAATCTCAATTCCGAAAGTCCCAAAGGTCTAGGGAGGGAAGATCACAGATCAAGTTGGCAGTGTTAATACATGAATAATGTTCTGTCCCATCACAGACATGGTTCTCACACCATGAAGTGAGGGTCGTTCTGACTGCTTTATAGAGGAGGAAACCGTAGCCCAAGGAGTTTGTGACTTGCTGTGAAGGTGGCTCGGGCCACTCTCCACCGACACCTGCACTTTATCCATTCGGCAGTTGCTGGCTAGAGCCAAAGATACGAACACCACTTCTGCTTCAGCCGGTCTTCTGAGCAGCAAACAAACAGCCTTGTGTCCTGGGACCCACCAGAGTCCTCGGCCCCCTGCAGAATGTCTAAACAGGATTTGAGGTAAACTCTGGCTGAGACAGCCCTCATCTCTGGGCCAGGTCTAGGGGAAGAGTTGCTGTGTAATGACACATCCTCAGCTGCTCTTCCAGGTTCCTGAAGTATAAGCTGAGTCCTGGAGAATAGCGAGAGAGACCCGTTTTCCTGTACACAAAAAATATGTATATTTTTTATACACACATATGTGTATTTATAATTTATAATTGGACTGCATCTCCTCAGATTGTAAAATTTAAGTTTATTATCTACTCTTACCGCTTCCAGCTAATCTACCTCCAAATATTTTGCTCACAGTCTGCCTCTGGCTAGAAAAATAAGAAAATTTTACCAGGTTCCAACGAGTCTGAAGAAGCTTTATTTTCTATTTCCAGACTTTAAAAACTTCTCCTGGATGAGGGGGCCCACATATAAAGTGAGACTACTTTTGGCCAGAATCAGATAATCTCAATAGTTTAACCCTGGTTATCTTGTGCTGATTAAAACCCTCATTGTCAGAAAAGTATGTTCTCTTATTATTAATAATAGCTGTCATTTACCAAATGCATTAACTTAATTTTACAGAGAGGAAAACAAAGGATCAGAGAAGTGAGGTAACTTGCTTAACTAACAGCATAGCCAGGATTCTGACTGACCTTAAGTCCGAAATAAAATTTCAGCGTGTTTGAAAATTTATCCACATGAGTCTCCAAGAGTGGGGACAAGACAGAAAACAGGTCTTCAGTGGAAGCTCTGAAGGGAATGCTCTAAAGCCCAGCTAAGAGCATTCTGCACCCCGGTGGGGCCCCAGAGGACATAACTGGCACTCTGGCCTCCTTCTCAGAAACACTTTCAGCATCCTAGCTTTCATGAGCGTTTCCTGCTAGGGTTAGGGCAAAAAGCTTCAGCTCTGGTGAGGGCAGTGCCCCTGAAGGAAGTTGCCGGGCCCTCATGGCTCCTGGCCCCTAACCTGTCTCTGGCGTTGGACCTGGGGAGGGAGGCACACCGGGTCAGCCAGAGGGGCTGCTGGGGTTGGTAGGAGGCTAAAGAGAGGAGTCTCTGGACACCTGTGGGGCTGAAGTCCTCAGAGCTGCCATTCCTACCCTTGCTCTACTCCATTCCTGCCCTCCTGCCCTTTTCTCTACATTTCCCTATCCAGTCCTCACTGTGTGCAGCTCTCTGCAGCCAGCCTCCCTCCTTCATTCTGTGCCTTCCTCCTTCCCATGGTCTAGTGTCACAGCAAAACTCATCAATGGAGGTGTGGCAGGGCTCGTGGGGGTGACCTGTGTGTTCCCCATCGACTTGGCCAAGACTCGACTTCAGAACCAGCATGGAAAAGATATCTACAAGGGAATGTAGGTATTGGCGAGGGGAGTGAGTAGGGAGACGGGGCTCCCAGAGGAGGGACATGGGGCCTCATTCCTTCCAATTTCTTAAGGGAGTGTGTAGATTAGGGTGTGGGGGAAAGGGGCTGTGGAGCGGCCTCCTGTTCACCACTGATTTCCTTTTCTGGCTTTCGCTTTTAGGATAGATTGCCTGATGAAGACGGTGAAGGTGGAGGGCTTTCTGGGCATGTACCGAGGTGGGCTTTCCAGGTGTCCCGGGGGTGGCCTGGCTTGGGACAAGTGAGGACAGAGGATGTGGTGTGGCACAAGGGTGTCGAACTGTGGAAGTTTATAGGACACTGAAGATTGGTGTTCTTTCTGCCCAGGGAACTCCTGGGAGGGGCCTGTGCTACCGCATTGCTTTTCACAGTCCTCTAGTTCTTTGATAGATACGTAGTTATGGTGAGGTTAGGGGTGGGGCATTGATGAACACACTGAGGAGCTCAAGAGTCCTGGGCTCCATCCTGGCATCACCAGTACCTCACTATGCAATATTGGAAGCCTCTCCTCCTGTCTCAGGACTGTCAGGGGACCCAGCCACCAATAACAGAAGAGGGAGAAGCTGACAGGGACAGAGAATGCAAAGTGTTTTGAGCTCCTGGAAGGGGATTACTTGGTGGCTCTTCCCTGACACAGCTCTTGCTATCCCCGTCTCCAGCAGTGTCCCCATCCAGGGTGGTACGACCATGATTATGCCTTGGGAAACTGATACAAAGCTGAGTTTGAGAAGAAGATGGTATGCTAGTATCCTAGAAATAAAGTAAAAACAGAGCTGCCAGAGGGCCTGAGCTAGCACAGTACAGGGTAACTGAAACCAATCCCTGTCCCCCAGGGTCTTATTATTGGGGTTTAATTTGGGGAACTGTTCATTTATCATCCGAGATGGATAGCGCTAGCAAGGACGAAAATAACTTCCTAATAACTGCACTACTGAGCCCACAAAGGCAACACATACATAAAAAGGAAAATGTGGTGGGAGGAGAGTTGAAGTAGGGAGATAAAAGAAAATTTGTTTCAATAAAATAGGCAGAAAAACTCTCCTTGACCCCCCAACCCCAAGACTCCATTTACTCCAAGAAACTTACCTGCCTGGGCTGAGAGTAGGTTGTCTATGTGAGTAGTAGACTCAGGGCATTGTTACATCTGAGATGGCCTTTAACTTATCTTCATTGTTTACTTCCAGGGGCTGCAGTGAACCTCGCTTTGGTCACTCCAGAAAAGGCCATCAAGCTGGCAGCCAATGACTTCTTCCGGCAGCTGCTCATGGAAGATGGGTATGGCCAGGTGCTGGGTGGGGTACGGAAATCTTTTACTATATATCTACTTTTTTTTGGAAGGTGACAGGGAGAGGACTGTAACTCTGCCTCAGTTTACCTGTCCGCATGTATATGAATATGTGCACACAAATGGCTGAGGGTTAGTATGTGTTTTGGCAGACAAAAAGTGAAGGGAGAAAATGAGCTGGTGTAATTTGGAAGTTCTAGACAGACAGACAGACTGACAGAATATATATACATACATATATATTCATCAACTAGCTGATGAATTTTTTTCAGTTTTGAGATATAATTGACATACAACATTGTATAAGTTTAAGGTACACAGCATGACTTGACACACATATATTGTGAAATGATTACAATGTTAACAACCATCCTCTCAGAGTTACAAAAAATTTCTTTTCCTTGTGATGAGAACTTTAGTGACTTTCAAATATACAGTACAGTATTAACTGTAGTCACCATGCTGCACATCACATCCCCAGGACTTATTATCGTGTAACTGGAAGTTTGTACCTTTGATCACCTTTACACAACTCCTTTCCCCCTACCCTATAACCACAAACTTGATCTTTTTTATTTTGTTTTCAAGTCTTTGCTATTGTAAATAATGCTACAATGAACATAGAGGGGCAGATATCTGTTCAATATAGTGATTTCATTTCCTTCGGATAAATACTCAGAAGTGAAATTGCTGGATCATAGGATAGTTGTAGTTTTAATTTTTTGAAGGACCCTCCATACTATATTCCCACCAATAGTGCATGAGGATTCCCTTCTCTCCATACCCTTGCCAGCATTTACTTTCTAGTTCTCTCTGTGCATCCCACTTCCTTAATGATATTACTTAAGGGATCAGGAACAAATTCCTGCAATGAGTGGTTTCAGTGTACTAGTTTCAACTTCTATGCATGTGCTACCTTCCTGGCAGCCCGTTTTAAATTTACTGTCACATCTTGGAGAGCCTGAGGGCAAGGTAATTATTTACTGAGCTGGGTGAGTAGCAGACAATGGGAATGAGGCTAAATACCATGCCTGGAAAGTCCCAACTACTAAGGAAGAGTAGATGGGACAAGGTGGGACAACAGGGCTGGCCTGTGACTGAAGGATCATCCTGACTCCTGTTCCCACAGGAAGCAGCAGAATCTGAAGATGGAGATGATAGCTGGATGTGGAGCTGGAATGTGCCAGGTGGTAGTTACCTGTCCCATGGAAATGCTCAAGATTCAGCTGCAGGATGCTGGGCGTTTGGGTGAGGCCTATCCCAACTTCACATGGAATCAATAAAGGACTGTGATCAAAATAGATTTCCCCAAATCTATACTCATTTGCCAGACTGTGTGACCCCATCAACTTTCAAGACCAGCCAGCACATGTCTTTATTTTATGATTATCATTCTAGATTCCAACACTTCCAGCTCTAGAACAAATAGCAGAAATGAGAATCTTGATCCAGGAGGGACAGAGAATACTCACCCTTACACCTCTATCATATTGTCTTGACGTTTAGGCTTGATTTCTTAAAGATCTTAAGAAATGTCAATCACCTGCTCATGAACACTTCAGTCTATAGAAGCTTTATTCTGCTATATTATTCTGCAGAAGCTGGGCTTTAGTGGAAAGGCATAAAAATGGAGAAGAGAACCATTCTTACTTCTCTGGTTTTCTCTGGAAGAGAAGTTTGGCACTTTGCTTATTCCTGACCCTCTCAAAAATACAGAGTGGTGTAGGTTCCAAAGCATATGCTAAGAGTGAAGGCTGTCTAGTAGAAGGAGGCCAGCCCTGGGGGGGTGGGACAGAAGGCTTCTCCTCGGGGCTAACTCACAATATCTGAATTTAATAAGCCAATGTGTGGTGTGCCTAATATAGCACACCATTTGGTGAGGTCCTCAGTAAATGTGGGTGCCCTCACCCCTCCTCAGACCAAGTACGCGTAAGATTTCTCAGTTGGATCAGATTAGCCTGAAGCAAATAAAACTGCAGAAAGAATGACGTTCAGGCACTGGAAAGTCTGCACTGTTTTGATCTGCAAAGAGTAAAAAGCTCTGTAACATTTTGTTTTTCAACCTGGGTGAGTTTTACTATTCGTAAAACATTTAAAAAGTGAAAGTTAGGATATGGGTGAATTATGTGCATCTAAAGAAGACACGGGGAGAGTAACATTCATTGATTAAAGCTAATCGCTTGAAGCCCACAAAGCCTAGATTACTACCGTAAGAAAAGCTTCTTAGTATGAAATGCTGCCCTGCTAGATAACAAACGAAATTGGAACATGAAATAGCTTCCTTTCAGCAGGAACTTATAATCTAGGCAAAGCTTCTCAAACACTTCTCAAATCAATTTTCTCAATTAAGAAAATTGATTTTCACACAATTTCAGTGCATTGAATTTTGTGGTCATTAACAGGACTCATCCACATTTGACATGCTTGTATTTAATATGCTCAGGGGAAAAAAATCTATTCTATTTATTAATGAGCTCATATTATGAGCTCTGAATTATTCAACTAAAATGGGCTGACATCTCAAGAATCAAATTCCGTAAAACAGTGAAGGGTAAAAAGTGCATGTTCACCTAATCTTGGAATACTAGAGAAAGGAGGCTCCATAGGTCTGAAGCAGATAGTTCTTAACAAAAATAATTTGCTGCTTTACACATCAGAGACAAGATATATGGGATTCCTATGTCCCAAAGTGCTAATAGGATGGAACTATGAAATAGGTTCAGAGACGGTTCATAAATGGAAGACACATCAGTTTTCACAAGATGATAAGGAACTGGGGAGTAGGGTCACTACTATAGCTTCCTATGAGAAAGAGAGCCAGGCAGGGAATGGCTGTGCCCTGGGGAACCATCCTATGCAGTGGGGACAGCTCGTTAGACAATATAGATCTTATAAAGGTTTTCTTGGAGTCAAAAATAAATGTTCTAAAATTAGGACAATCCTCAGAATTCTAGTAGGAGTGTCCACCTTGTCTGAGTTATCCCAGAGATAGGAACTGGGAATCATACTCTTGCGAGTGTTTTTGCAGTGTCTAGTGAGGCCTGGGTTGTGATGGGGTCTGTTCTTTCCCTTTCAGCAGTCCATCAGGGTTCGGCCTCAATACCTTCCTCCTCCAGGTCCTACGCTATTGGCTCGGCTTGCGAGGCTTCCACACACAAGCGCCCATCTGCCACCCTCATTGCCTGGGAGCTGCTTCACACTCAGGGCCTGCCTGGTCTCTATAAGGGCCTTGGTGCCACTCTCCTCAGGTGAGGCTTCCTGAACTTGGGACACAGAAGGGCACCAATGAAAAGGGAGTGGGAACAGAGGGCCAGAGAGACTGCTTTCTCAACTTGCCTGTTCTTCCTAGAATACTCAAACTGTTTCTGATTTTTCTCAGAATTGGGCAGGGTACCTGGAAGATTAGTTTTAGGCCTTCTTCAGTGGCCAAGCTCATGAGTATTGGGCGTTCTATGGCCCAAACGCAGGTAAAATGCCCTGTGTACAAAGGACTGTGGATCATCTGTAAGTAAATGAGTGGATATACTCCCCATTTTACTTTGCTACTTGGCCAAAATGCTTAAAGTAGAAGTGTCTAAGGCCCTGGACAATTTTCTACCACTTGGGCAATAGATGAATGAACTTCGCCTTCCTGTCCATCTCACCCTCTCAACACTTAGCTTATAGCTAGCTCTTCACCAGCCACTTACTCTACTTATTAACTCTTCCCTTAGCCTGCCTACCCACTTTTATAGAACACGTCAACAGTCTTTGAATTTGCATCTGGCTCATTAAGCTGCAGGTGCTGGGAGGACAGAATGAGCTGGAAGGGTAGGAGAAAGCAAATTGATCTTACTGCTTATGCCGTCTGTCACCCTGCATTATCATGGGGCGCTAAGGCAGGAATATAGAATTTTAGGCTTGTCTCTGATGCATCTGGTGGGCCCTCTAGTTCATGGGCTGACTGTATGACCTTGGGTAGAAGCCCCAGAGTAGCACGTAGCTCGGTGTTTCTTCTTCTTCTGCAGAGATATTCCCTTCTCCATCATCTACTTCCCACTGTTTGCCAACCTTAACAGCCTTGGGTTCAACGAGCTTACTGGGAAGGCTTCCTTTGCTCATTCCTTTTTGTCAGGCTGTGCTGCAGGTTCCATAGCTGCTGTCACAGTAACACCCCTGGATGGTAAGTGCATTGGAGATGTACGGGTTTCAAGTGTTGACTTGCTTTACAAATTAGGCACCTGTATAGTCGTTATAGGATGAATAGTAATTTTGCACTTTTAGGATAGAGGAAACAGCCCCAACTTGAGAACTCAGAAACCCATCAAAGATCCTCCCACGTAAAGTGGAGCCGGAGACCTTCATTCTATTTTTTTCACCCTATTTCTTATCACTGACAAATCCTCAACTTCTAGGTGCTGATTTCATTAGTTTTACCCCCTAGTCAAGTTGTGAGCATCAGTTATAAATGAGTGCTGGTATTTTAAAACTCAGTGCTAAAGGCAGGAGCTAAATAGCATAAGATAATGCTTCCCCTACCTTTAGGGTTACAGCCAGCTCCTCTAGCACAGCTAGACCTCTCCATAGCATGCGTGACCTGGGGAATCATGTGGTTTCTAATTCCTTCATCTTATTTAAATGAGGCCTAAAGAGGGGAAGATCTTCAATTACAAATCCCACAATGAAAAAGCTGGCCTCAGGATTCAGTTTTTTGTATACTGGTTGGTTCTAAAAGGAAACAGGACCATTTCATGTTGAGGAAGAACACCAAAAGCAAATGTTCCCTACTTATTTTAACTTTTGCTTGATTTAGTTTTGAAAACTCGAATCCAAACCCTCAAGAAAGGCCTGGGTGAGGACAGCTACAGTGGGATCACTGACTGTGCCAGGTGAGAGCCCTTTACAGAGGTGCGCCTAGGACAGTTCCCCTTGCTTTGCTGTCCACCTACACCCGTCTAGAAAACAAGGTTATCACTGGACTACGCTGGGCTCTGGATTGCTTTGAAATCTTTTCTTTTCCCTCACCTGTCAACAGAATCAGGTTGTACTGGGAGCTTTTTTCTTCTTTGAATCCCTATGGGATCTTTCTCCCAGAGTCTAGCAAACTGAGCCAATTATCCACACCCAGAACCCAACTGCTTAATAACCAAACACATATGTACAATGGAGGTATAGCTCCCAGACACCCAGGGTCCTGCTATTGCTGTGGGAAGTGACACATGCTCTCAAAGAAGACAGACAATGTTGGAGAGCACATCACTGAGTACCACTTGCAGTGGGGCTTCTGTACAATCACAAGCTTCTTCTTTCTCCCAGGAAACTCTGGATCCAGGAGGGACCATCTGCCTTTGTGAGGGGAGCAGGCTGTCGAGCCCTCGTCATAGCCCCGCTCTTTGGGATTGCCCAAGGTGTCTACTTCATTGGTATTGGAGAACGTATCTTAAAGTGTTTTGAGTAGATATAGCTGGAGCTCAAGTCCCTTCACTGGCTGCCATCTGCTAGCCCAATCTACTTAGACTAGAGGGGGAAAGCAAGCTGACCTATCATGTTATATTTTGTCCTCTAACTTGTAGCGCTACCTCAGTCTCAGAAGAAACAAACTTTTTCTAATAAGCAAGCTGACTACAGTCCTGTCCTCCCTTCAGCAGCCCCTAATCACCAACTTTTCTACAAAAACAATAAATGCTTTGGCTGTATTAATTGTAGGGCCTTAACAGACAGCAAAGATGGAAGAGTTGTTTCTACATTTTACATTTCACTCAAACTCAGCATACGTGAGTCAGTCGGAGGATTGTTTTGTTAATTCTTTGTATTAAATAACTTAGTTGGTCCTGGCACTCGTTTTGGAAAAAAGGAGGATCAAGGGACCGTGAAAGCCCTAAAAGTAAGCACCTAATTTGAAATCAAGCAAATCCTTTCAAATTGTAGATGGCTGAGGGGTAAGGCCAACTCAAACTGAGCAGCCTGGGCAAAGTCAGGGCAGCCACCCTGCCTTATATCCTCCGTCTGGAACACGGGCTCTTAGAGACCAATGTCTATGGAACACTGAAATAAAGTCGACTAGTCAAAATCTCATCTAGTAATTAGTGAGAAAAGCAGACAGGCTGCAATGAATAATCTGTCATCTACTTTTCTGTCCATTTCAGAACCAAAGGACATGAAAATGTGCACTGCTACACGTTTCTATCACTCACTCTTCAAATTATTACTCAAAAGGGTAGAGAACAGCCACAAGGTGGCTACTTTATGAGTTACACTGGGTTTTAAGTCTTGCTTCTACCTATCACTTCATAATTGCATCATCTTGAGGGACTGAGTATGCTGTGACAGTTCCCATGTACCTCAATCCTTCCCCCATAAGACTGCTATGTACAGAGAAGAGAAATGGTATCAGACATGTGGGGTCAAGTCCTAAGAAAAAATACCTTTCCAGGAGTTGGTATTTCCATTAGTCCTTACCTAACATAAAACTTACGTTAATGAAAAAATAGCCTTACTAGCCTCCTTCTTAATTAAGAGGACTGCATTTGAGTACTGGCTCTAGAGATGGACCGGAGTTAAAATACCAGTTCTTCCACTTATTACCTGCAAGACCTTGGGCAGCTATTAGAAGTTATCTGAGGAAAAAAAGAATGAGGAGTGGGAGGAAGAAAAGGACATTTGTGAAAGGGTTTAGGCCTAACACAAAGTAACCCCTCCTCCTTCATCAAGAAACAAAACAAAACAAAAAAAACCCTAGTTTTTTTTCTGACTCTGCCAAAGCTAGTAAAACTATTTCCTCAATAAAGCTGTCAAAACTTCTAGAGGACAGGTAATATTGAATACTTGTGTGTGGCATGTGTGGAAGACCGTAACTGGCTGGAGGAACACTTCTGGGTGAGGGTCTGGTAAAAATAAGCAGGAAGTGCCAGAGGACACAGGGAGGGTTAATGGTTTCAAGTACTGACAACTGTCAACCAGCAAATGCTACAGGGATTTGGAAAATGACATTTCTTCTAGATACTTTAGTAAGCATTTATCCTCTCAAACCATAAGCTTACAGTGCCTTGCATAATAAATTATAATGGATTTCACGTAAACCTTGTTTTAATAAATAGAGCATCATGGCTTAAATTTTAAACCACATTTACAGATAAGGAACACCTCTAGGCCCAGACAGGAAACACTGAAGCTACTACAGCTAGAAAGAATGCATGCCCCACATGCATTTTAAGCCTAAAGAGCAGAGACATAATGGCAGAGAATACCATACACATGACCCTCTAGAACAGATAACTAGAACCAGAGGGAGAGCAGAAGACCGGGTGAAGTCCATGCAACTGCCACCTGATTTCCTTATCATGCTGCAGAACCAATAGAAAACTGTGTTCCTTAAGCTAAATGCAGGTTTCCTGACTTTAAGCGAAACTTTCTCTCATTGTTAACAATTATATTAAGTGCATTAGCTACAGAAGGGCATCCACTGATAAATACAGAATATTAGAAGAGCAAAAAGGAAGCTACACAGATAATCTTGTTTCTTCAAATATCAGAAACTTCCACATCATAGCAGTACGTGAACTCCACCTCCCACAGGCTTAGTCCAAAAACTTCCTGTTGGCGTTTGCACCAAACAAGGCTCCCCGTACTTCTGGCATCATCTGTGAAGAAATAAGATCTTTAATAAATAAGCGTTGTCAACTGTTAGAACTTGGAAAGAACTGCACATCTGAACCATAGGTGGCAAGTCATTAACCCCTCTATGGCTAGGAAAGAATTCACAAAGCTAAGTGCATCAAATCTCTCCTTTACTTATCTGAAACACTATAATGGAATCCTTGGTAGGAAACTTAACCAATCACAAATTTGGGGTTAAGACTAACTGCTTAAAGAAGACAAAGAAAAAAAAACACCAAAAAAACTAAAGCCATTACTATCTAAGGCTTGTTATATTGTGATGTAGGGAGAAGAATCCATTAACTACATTTATATTACCTCATCATAATATTCTGATCACCTACATTCTTTTTTCAACAAATATTTATTAAATGCCTACTATGTATCAAGCACAAAACTTATAATGCAAGTTTGTGCTAAGGTACTCGTTATGGCAACTGAAAAATTCTTAGGGTTTAATCTCAAAACTTCTAAGGCTGCACTGTTTAACAGAGTAGCCACTAGCCACATGTGGTAACTGTGCATTTGAATTGTGGCTTGAGACTGAGGAACTTAATTTTTAATTTTACTTTACTTAATTTAAATATCCATTTGTAGCTAGTGGCTACTCTATAGGGCACAAGAGCTCGACAGTTAAATTATGAGGTGATTAATACTCAATGACGAAGTGCTTTAGCTCTAGCTCAAGACAAAGTAGCAGCAGTGAACTACCACTACTGGAAGACGTCCAGTACTTTTAAACGACAGAATTTTCCTGCCTTGTTTCCTAGAGTTTATTTGTGTAAATGTGGGAACATATGAAAAACCAGCAGCCCTATTTAAAATACTTTAAATAACTATGCTAGTTCCCATCATTCTTGCTGGAAAAAGAACTTCAGACAGCAACACATGTACTAAATGTATACAATAAAATCCTAGATAAACAAAACACTTGTTCTGACACCAAATCTTCCCTCATGTAAATGGCATTGCTTCAGTAAATGCCACTAAATACCTAACCCCCATTCCTTTAAAGAAAATGTCAAAAAATCTGGAAAGAGAGCAACAAATCCCAAATACTTGTGAATGGATGTGAGTTCTCTTTATCACTTCAAAGTAACAGACCAACTAACGAGAAGTGTTCCCACACTCACCTGCTGGGCTATGAGATCCAGCCGGCTTTCCAGGGTATTGGAAACCTTTATTTTACGATCTCCATTATAGATCTCAACTCCACCAGCTCTACAAAGAACAGAGGAAATAACAATTTTTATAGATTTGAAGAAGACAGATACACATGCTGCAATTACTTTATTCCCTGGAGGAAAGCCATTTTGGTATGTGGAGTGTCTAAGTACTACAAGGGACCAATAAACGTAAGCAATAAGCTTAAAATTAATTCAGAAAGCTTCTTAGGATTTAAGGTATGGTGATAACTGTCATTTACCAAGTGATTGCTCGCCAATTTGATTTTCTGTTATAGCACCTAATTTAATTCTAACAACCTCCCCAACAAAATGAGAAGGGTGGGGGTTTGATCCAGGTTTGCAAATCAACAGAGTCCTCATCTGAATGTTTCCTCAAGGTCCAATCCTGCTAATTACCAAGGGTATTGATAAGGCCAAGTTGTGTACCAGATAAAAGGTTCCATTGCAACCTTGTGCCAAACTCCCGCTCACAAAGTCCTGCCTCTAGCCATACCTCACTTATATCATTTCTTTCCTCGCAGTTTCTCAGCACTTAGAGGCATTAGGTAAATAGGTAAAATTCTATTATTTAGAGCCTCAGGAATGAAATTCTTTTGCTACATAATTTCATTTTATCAAATATTTCTTGAAATAAGCAGGCTATGAGACAAATGCTGGGTCAAGTTTTGCCAATTTTCTTTGGAAAATTTTAATGGACTATGACAATATTGTTTTCTTATTCATCCTTCCTCCCACCATTTCTTCATTTCACCTATCTTTGGTTTCTCTTAACAGACTTTGTCATTCATAAGGGCATAGTTGGTTCTTTGCTGAAATCCTAACCCCATGGGAGAACGCCTCCTGTATGTCAGGGACTCACATAAAACCCTGAGCTTTCCAGAACTTCTGTCTTCCCAGTAACTCTACGGGGAGTTTTGGTATTCTCACCATTTTACAGGATTAAAAAGGTTGAATAAAATTACAAATTTATTGACTAAAATAATAATACTTAAAATTCCACTTTAAATTTGTACTGGAATAAGCCCACAGTCCCTTAGCTGCAATCATGAAATTAAAAAAACTCTGAAAACAAAAAATTTAATTCACGTGACACCAAAACCTGCATTGACATCTAGTCATTTCGCAGTATGTGACTAACAAATCTATACTTATTTATTTATCCCTCATATTTCCATTCAGAAATATTAGTATATTTGATTACAGGGATGCTATTTCACACCCTGTTGGGGATATTATGTTACATGTGGTATATGTACTTTATTAACTTTTCTAAACACTGAAATTCAAAACATCTGGTCCCAAAAGTTTCAGGAACAGTGGTCTTGACTGAAGCCTATTATTTACCAGAGCATGAACCAAGTGTTTTACATCTCGTCTGCTTAATCGTCAAGATAATCATTTGAACTACTATGTATACTGAGCCCTGAGCATGTACCAGGCATTGTGTTAAGTGCTATACAGATATTATTTCATCTCAGCCTCCAAGAGTTCTGTGAGGTAGGTGTTGTTATCCCAATTTAGAAAGAGGAAATCAAGTGAGATTAAATAACTAGTCTAAGACTACCTCGCTAGTTAGTACATGGCTGAGTCAAGAATCAAACCTAAATTTAACAGTTATGCTCGAGCATTTTTCACTTACTTACAAACCTCCTCAGTTTAAAAAGCATTTCCATCTCTTTCCTTACTTTATGAAACAAAAAAGCAAAATCAAAGACTCCATTTTACAGATGATAGAAGTTAGCCTCAAAGTCCTATGGCCGGCAACAGGTCTTACAGCTTCAAGTCTGGTGCTCTTTCAACTCAGTTCCTGTGTCCCAAGGACTCTGCAATGTCAGTCAGTGGCGATCCTAGGCAGCAGCAGATAGGTGCAACAGAGAAATGACCCTGGCTCTACCCTTGTCAGGAGTTCCCGCTGCCAGTCGCAATTGCATGAAGTTTACTAGGAATGCTGAAGAAATCTGTCATTTTCTCACCGTCAACAGAAGTATCATTGATGTTTGCAATTCTATATCCAAGGAACCCAACTGTTAGTTACGTATGACTTCTCTTGTTTTTAATAGTAACTACTTAGAGATAGAGATTATATTCCTCAGCATGTGATACAGAGATGTGGACCCAGCTTTGAGTTCTGGGTACAGAATTAGTGCTCCTCCTCTGCATAAAGAACTGACCGTCAGAAGATAGAGGTTTAGAGTATATCTACCCGGCCACCAGGGAAAGACTGCAAAGGAACACTGCAAGAGGAATATACACATACTGCTATCCTTGTGACGATGAGTGCCTTGGAGAAAACAAGGCCCAGAATAAAGAACGTTCTCCCAGTGAGAGAAAGCCAGATGTTAAAAGCAGAAATACTCCTTACATTTCCTCAGGCAGGTAGGCCTCCTGATCAATTTGGACATCAACATCTTTTTTGGTGGCAATTTTGTACATAGGGATTGCTTTTTGCACTGCAGCCTGGAAAAGCAGAAAATAATGACAGGCTTTAGCAGAAACTATGAAGCAGGTATTAAAAAAAAAAATCAACAAACTATACAAGCAAGATATTCCTATTTATTTCAAGTAAGAGAATAGATGAATTGCTGGTGGGAATGTAAAATGGTGTAGCCACTGGGGAAAACTATGGCAATTCCCCCCAAAATTAAACAGAGTTGCTAAATGATCCAACAATTCTACATCTGGGTACATCCAAATAAGTAAAAGCAGATACTTGAACAGATTATTTGTACACCATGTTCAAAGCATTATTCACAACAGCCTAAGTGTCTCTTGACAGATGAATGGATAAACAAAATGTGGTATGTACATATAATGGACAGTTACTCAGCCTTAAAAAGGGAGGGAATTCTGACACATGCTACAACACAAGATGAATCTTGAGGACATTATGCTAAGTGAACTAAGTCACAAAAAATATTTATGATTTCACGTATATGAGGTACCTAGAGTAGTGAAATTCACAGAGACAGAAAGAATAGTGGTTGCCAGGGGCTATGGATGGAGGGAATGAAGAAATAGTGTTTAATGGAGAATTAGTGTTTAACAGGAATATGAAAATGTTTTGGAAACGAATGGTGGTGATGGTTTGCACAACGATGTGCATGTACTTAGAGCAAGTATACCTTTAAAATGGTTAAATTTATGTTATGTACATTTTACCAATTTTAAAAAGAAATGAGCTCATTGGGAAAAAAGATGCAAGTGAGTTTTTAACTACTATAGTGCAATTAGTGTGATAAAACATAATTAGTGATAAGTCCTACCTTTGAACAATATTATGCACACTTTAGTACAAATGTAAATAACATTTTCTTGAAGGAACTTTCATATTTTTCTCTGACAATATTACTAGTTGAAGAGATTTATATGCATATATTCAATTCTTCCCTGCTCCTCAAATCTAATTTAGCAGCACTGTGAGAGCTAGTCATGCTCTCTACTGGATGCCGACACTGTACTGTTTCAGGAAGAAATTTGCTTGACACACCTAACAATACAATCATGTCATCTTGAAAAGGCCAACTGGCAGCTTGGATTATAGCTCTGGTGAATTCTCTGTCTAGCTGTTATACAGGTTCATAAATGAGGCCGTCATCACAAACATAGATCCACGTTACTGACGGAGTTTGTAAACAAGAACCACAATTTACTAATTTGTTGTAGAAACTAAAAGGAATGAATGCCTAAGTAATCCAGCTGGCAAATTCTTTCCTAGAAGACAAGTTATTTGGGGAGACAAATTATAATAAAAATGGAAATGTATTATGTATTATAAATGTATTAATTTATGAGAAATGTGACTGCTAAGGGACTAAGCACACACATCCTTGCCTGAAAGGAAGCTACATGGAAAATGAAGAGTTACTTGATACCACAGAATCAGAGCTAGGGGAGGATATTCTATGACTCAAGGTTTACCAGCCTCAGGCTCCTTTAGTCCAGAGCACCCACCTACTACTACAACCTATATATACCTGCCATGGGGCCAGCAGGTCATCCCTCAGACCAGGGAATCTTCTCGCTTAGATAGGACATGGAGGAGCACCTCAATACTTGCCCCTGGGACTACAGCTATGTTTCACTGCTGATCAACCTCTTTTCTGATACCCACATTCTTTCTCTAGGTATAGGAATGTATTAGGTTAGAGCCAAGCCTTGCTAGTCTGACACCAGTCTGCCTCATTAAGATAGTGTTGCCTATCTTTGCTCCAATCCGGTAGGTGCTGCCTCTGTGGGTATGTGTTCAGAAGATTATGGCATTACAAAGTCTCTAGAAAGGGAGAGGGTTACTAGCTCAGCTGGCAATTTGACCTCTTTAAGAAAAGAGATTAGAGGCTGAGGTCACTTAAATGAGTATCTACAATGTGTTAAAACTCATCTAATTCCCATGGGTGAGCTGTCATCTATCAGAACATACATTTCATCTCTTAACTTTTTGATCTTAAAAAAAGAAAATATCTCTTCCTCTAAGCTCTTTTACCTTAACCAGAGGGAAATCCTGTTTCCGGCAACGAACAATCATCCGGGGCTCCAACAACTGGTACAAACCCTGTATGACATAATCAGATACGATTAGTAGGAAATGCTAACTATAAAATAAAGCAAAGCCAAAACAGAATGTTTTTATGATAGTTCCATCTAGTTTTGAAAAATATCCCTTTATAAATTCCCCCAAAAGATAGCATATACAGTGACAACATGAAATAAGATCTTGATATCACAAACAAGATAAATATACCCAGGGCTCTGGTGGTAGAAACAAAATTTATATGGGAGTCTTATCTTATATCAATTAAGTTGAAGTCAAATATTACTGTAATTAGCATGAGTAAAATAAAAATTCATAGCAAAGCAGTAAAGAGTTAAAATGTATATAGCTTTTGGTCTAAACCCTAATATCTAAAGCAGGTATTTTAGTGGTGAAATCATATTAGGGAAGCTAATTTAAAGCTTTAAAAGTTAAAACTAAAGGTTGTAAGCAAATCTGACCCCTGAGTTACAAAGGATTAACAAGACAATTTAAACACAGGGAAGCCTAGAAGTCTGAAACAATCAGAGAAACATTACTGTTCTCTCATGCAGTACACATTTCTGTTAGATGAGGAAAAGGACAAAAGGAGAAAAGCTAAAAAGAGAAAACAGGACAAACAGAGCTGGCCTCTAATTTATCTTAACTTTGAAAGAATTGTGGCTATAGACTACAGTAGACCTGGCCTATAAGGGTACCTGGAGGACCAGTCCATCCAGCAGCACTTGGTACCTGGTTGTATCTTTTACCACCTTTCCGAGTCTCTGTTTTGCTTCATTTAGTAGGTCCTACAATGAATGGAAAAGAAAAAAGTTATCTACACATCTGGGCAGTTGGCACAGAACCGAACCCATTGTGAGGCTAGTACTGGCTTATGCCCTTGCTTCACATTTTATTGCTGTGTTTTCATTAAACAGTCTCTGAGATCTATGATGAATCACATGCTTTGCTAAGTACACTGATACAAGGAAGCAGGAAGCACCATCATGGCTCCCAGGGAGGTCACACACCAGAAGAACAGCCCAGATTATCAATCAATTCAGAAACCTACACAACTAACATGGATTTACATGATAAAGATTTGAAAAGCAAGTTATTAAGAGTTATACAAGATGATTCCATTTTTAATTTAAAAAAACTATATGTCTGGATAAAGATCACAGTACCATCAATGAATTATCTACAAATACTCCTTGTTTACCTCTGGGAGGCTGGATTAACAACGATTTTAACATTCTTTATGCTAATTTGTAAGGTAAATTATGATCAATAATGTTACAAATCACTAACATCCCAGTGACAATCTTTGATTCTAAATTTAAACAACTTTCTGATTATAATCCGGATCCCCATGCAGCTTTTCCAAGGAGATATGTATAAATTATTGCAGTTGGCATGTCAGCTTACCTATCAGTATTTTATAAGTTTGCAAGGGCATTTTCTGTCCACATGAACCTAACAGCCTCTAAGGAGTCTGAAAATATTAAGATTCTAGTGCTGGAAAGCAGGAAACCAAAAGCCGACTATGATGTCAACATCAAGGTCATGTCTATGTGGGTCTTGTCTAGTTGGAAAAATCAGACATTTCTATTTCATCTCTCTTTAAACCACAAGACTAGAAATCTCTATTTCAAGATCAATGAATCAGAATTTAAATGTTTTTCATTTCCCTTAAAAAAAAAAACATAAATTGTGAGATTTAGGGAAGTGATAAAAAGCTATCATTTATCCAACACCTATTTTGTTTTAGGCATTTCCCTAGTCATTCTACCTGGGTCATCTAATGTGATTCTGAGTAAACTTCAGGTATATGTTTTTTTCCCATTTATAGGAAATGGAAGGTTCAAAGAGGCTAAAAAATTTGTCCACCAAACAGCTGATAGTAGTGAAACAGAATTTCAACCCTCAAAGGGATTCCAAAGCTCTTAAACCTGGCAAGCATCTGGACAGGCAAGGAAAAAGGATAGAGAAAAATAACTAACAGCCTGCAACTAAGACCAAATCTGGTAGAAGAAAAGCTTGACTACTTCCTTTGCATTTTCACCCTGGTTCTCTTATTTTTCACCTTCCTTCTATCTTTTGTCAATATCCTTTTCTATCCACCTGCTTGACAACTTCCCTTCCTTTCATAATTTTTTACTCTGTGGATTAAGCTGGAAATAAAATCTTTTAAAATGGCAAAACCCATTTAAAGCATATGTGTGCTTTTCATGTATGGGTAACTCTGTTTCTTCTATAATTTCAGAGTGTTTCATCACCCCTCCATGGGTTTGCCAAACTGTAAATTACTGGATGGCAATAAGTTAGACTGCAAAGGGCTAAGAAACAAGTATCTCTAGAACTAAAATTATATAAATGTTTATTTTCACAAAACTCTCATTATACATTAGAAAAATTAAGGCTCCAGCTGTATACTGATTTCAAACCGCATGCTATTGAATACTTTACATCTGTTCCAAGAGATCAAAACACCAGTAGTTCACACAGCTCAGCTTCTTTAGAGGCCATGAACACTGCCTTTGGTTTCTTATTGCACACTCATTTCTCACTTTTCAAGCCATTATAATCTGGCTTTCTGCCTTTATCAATTCACTGAAACCACTCTAGCAAAAGTCAGAAATGACACCCTGACTGCCAAATCTAAAGATCACTGTGCTCTTCCTACTTTGATTCCTTGAAGCATTAGATGTTACATTAGATTACTATTTTGTTCTTCAGGTTTTCTGTTCCCTTGGCTTTTCCTTATTATCCCGCAATATGACCGCTTTCCCCCATGTTTTCTCAGCAATCTTTTTTTTTTCCTGCATATGACATCTGATGCTCCTCAGTTTGTTTACCTGGCCCTCTTTTCTTCTAATTCTACATATCCACATCCATTGCTCCACCTGGGATCTATGTGCTGTCTGTTTATTTCCCAACCTCTCTCCCTAAGCCCAACTCAAAACTGTTCATTTGCATTCCCACAGCAATTCAAACTCCAAGATTTATCATCATCCATCACCTGCTCCTCATCCTGTACTTTCAACCTATCATCCATCTACCCAGTTGCATAACCCTGTAACCCTTAAGTCATTCTTGACTCTTGCTTTCCATTCACTCGTCACAACCTGTATGTCACCAAGTCCTATGAGCTCTACATTTTTAGTATCTCTGGAATGAGGCTCTTGCCATTTTGTCATCTTTTTTTGCTGTTATGGTGGTTTAGGCCTTTCTACTTCTAGACTTGAAAGTTAAGCAGTACCTCCTGGTTTCCACTCCTTGCTGTCACCAGTTCTCCTTCTCTAACACAAATCTAAGCCTGCAGCAGTATTTCTCAGTGTGTTCCCAGACCACCTACATCAAGATTGCTCTGGGCCACATATTTAAATGCCAATTCCTGACAGCAACATAAAAATCTCTGGAAATGGAGCTGAGAGTCTGCATTTTAACAACATCCTCCGGGTCATTTTTATACCCATTAAGTTTTGAAAATTAGCCAAAGGATAAATTCCTTGTTCTTCAGCAGGCATTCAAGGTTCTTTTACTTGAACCTAAATTTCTCTCTCAGGCCTCATCTCCTACAGCTCTCCATTATATCAGATTGATTCCAATTATAAATGTAAACATGTTCATTCCATACAACCACTCCCTCAAAAATCTGAAAATCACTGTGAATGATGAGATGTTACTAAAACGTAAAACAATTGTGTGAATATTCTGGAGAGTAGAAAAGTTGAAAAGCACTGGTATTGAAAAAGTAAAAAATAAAAAATAATAATAATAAAAAAAGATCGGATCCATAATGTAGCGGTTAGCACGTCTGCTTTATACACAGAAGGTCCTGGGTTCATGCCCCAGTGGAGCCACAGTCCATGGTCTACAGCCACACCACCCTGAACAAGTCCAATCTTTGATTTTGGAAGCTAAGCAGGGTTGGGCCTGGTTAGTACTTGGATGGGAGACCACCTAGGAAGACCAGGTGCTGTAGGTATAAATAATGATAATACATAATTAAAAAAAGAAAAAAATCCATATTTTTGTTGTTTTTTAAAAACACAACTCATACTCAAC
Organism: Pteropus medius; assembly: GCF_902729225.1. Lineage (NCBI taxonomy): Eukaryota > Metazoa > Chordata > Mammalia > Chiroptera > Pteropodidae > Pteropus > Pteropus medius. The sequence goes on from NW_024344240.1 coordinate 25,703,711, forward strand.
CAGCTAGGATATTAAGTTCCATGAAGGACTTGATTTTATTACATCCCTACTATTTAGAATCATGCTTTTCATTTAGTAAGCATTTAAATATTTGGTAAATAAATGACTGATTTGAATTTTAGGTATCAAGTTTTTTTATTCATGACACCTAATATTTCCTTCTTAAAGCCAAACTAGTAATTCTTTATATATTTAAAAAGACTTAAAGCATTTTCCAAAAACATATCCAACAAAAAAAATTTAATTTTTTAAAAGTTAGAAAAAATAATAAAATATAAAAAATAGGTGAAAAGTATCAAAAAAAATAAAAACAATAAAAAATTAAAAGTGAGGTCAGATCTATTAAAGCGCTGGGTTATTTACATCTGGTTACATCTGGTGCACTGGTATGCCATCAGAGACTATATCATCAAAAGTGTTTCTATAGTATATCAGGTGATCTTTCTCAGGATCTTTTCCATTTTTAATATCATTACTCTTCAAAAAGGCAGCATAATTGGTCAATTTTATAACATTTAACAGCATGTGTTATAATCTTTGGTACTCATATTTAGGAATGCTGCTGAGACATTTAAGCTATATGCCTCTAAACTCTTAAACTGTATAATTAATAGCATCTACGCAGTAGCTGTCAGTTTTTTTCTTCTCTGGGCATTAATATCGAAAGCAGCAACTTTTGGTCAAGGGGCTTTCTCAGCATTGGCACCAATAGGCTGGGAGACTATTTTAATCCCCCAGGCTTATTATGAGAGGAGTTACCACCTGAGGAGATGGTGTGGGAAAGGAGCTCACATTTCCTAAATACTATATGTTTGTGTTAAGCTAGAGGATTTAAATGTGTTCTCTCGTTTAATCCTCATAAGAACCCTCTGAACTATCATAATATACTAAACAGGAAATTGAGGGTCAAAAATAATCATTTACTCAAATTAACATGGCAGAGTTGAAATTTAAACTGAAAACTGACTCTTAAACTCAAGTTCTTCCACAAAAAAACTACATTCCTTAAGCTTATAATATTTTTCCAAGAGCGGCTTATAAATTAGGTCAATCAATTCAGGATGCTAAAGAAATCTGAGTCCCCTGGAAGGAAAGCACCTACTGATTACTGAAATTCAACATTTAAATGAAGATACTAGGTAACAGTTGTCCTGAGCTTTTCACATTTCCACAAAAGCTCTAGTCCTTTTGTATTTTATACAGAATAAACTATTCTCATGTGGCAAGGCAAATCAGCAACAGATTTCCTATTTTTCCACATTCCTAAAACTTAAAAGCACTAAAATTTGAAGTATTATGGGAATTATACTTCTGAATGTCAGTCCCTCACAACATTCTGATAGACATTTCCAGCTGGAGATTTCTTGGCCCCTTAAAGTATGTCCAAAACTGAGCTGGTTATTTTTCTTAATACAGCTTTTTCTTCTACTTTCCCATTTTTGTTAATGGAACCATCATTTTCCTCATTAGCCAGGTCTGAAGTTCAGTATTTAACACTGAACTTGGAAGATCAGTAGTCAATGTCTGAAATGTCTTCCTATAAAATGTGTCAACACTGTGACACCATGTCAGATTCATCTAAGAACTGACATTTTACAATATTAGTTTGTTTCTTTAATGATATAAGAAAATGGTATACTTTCCAATTATTCACGTTTTATGGCTTTTTCAGAGAGGTCTTTTATTCACTTACATTTATTCCCAATAATTTAATAATTTTTGTAGCTATTATAAAGAGATCTTTTTACTTGATTTGCTAATTGGTTATTGTTGGCATATAGAAAACTAGTAACTTCTGTATGTTCTCTTTGTAGCCAGTCACCTTTTGAACTAATTACTAGTTCTTATTGGGTTTTTTTGGATGTTATTTTCTGAGTAGATGAATATATCTCCAAAAATGGTAATATTTCTTCCTCTTTTTTCTCCATCTTATAAGGAATCCAAGGCCTCTGCAACAATGAATAACAGTGGAAGCAGCAGGAATTCTTTAATTCCTGAATATAAAATACCTCTGAGCTTTCTCAAGTAGACAGTATGTTTCTGTAGGTTTCTGCTCTCTTCCTAGGATGACAATACTGCCCAGTTTTGTGTCTAACCTCTTCTCTATTAAATTTAGCCTACACTCATACATGAACCTTATTTATGATAGTCCCCATAAAATAAAACAAAAACTTTGCTGGCTTTCTATTGAAAATAGGTGAAAACTCTTTGGCCTGCACTCACGGCCCCTGTGTTAACTTCAGCCAACCATTCTAGCCTCTGTACTGCCTATCACTCTTATATACTGTATATAATCCACCCATGGTTTTCTGTAAGATCCAAGAGAATCTATGAGCTGTTAAATCAGAGGGTCCTTGGAGACAGAGCACATACCTTAATCATTTTTATATTATAATACCTAGTATAATGATTTGCTGACCAAATCATTTCTCTCTCTAAAAATCATTAACTCCTTAATTAGCTAATATTAACTAGTGAATTCTCGAAAATAGGCAAATAAACAAATATTTTATAATTTTGTAATAGGGGCTAATTACTCACTGTAATAAGGTCATCTCTCGCTCTGAGGACTTTAAGCCTGGCTTGATTCATCAAATTGGACATCTTACTGCAAACAGAATAAAAAAATAGTGTATCAGTAAGCATAGAAAACTACAAATACTTCTCTTTGTACATAACACAAAGAGAACTCCACTGAAATACATTTAGTAGTTCCTACCTATTTTCAAAGACAAGGAAATATTTATTAAGTGCCTACCAAGTGCCAAGCAATTTCATATCAGTTATTTCAATTTAATCTTTCAATAATTCTGTGAGGCTTCTATTTTCACAAATGAGGAAAGAGAAGTTAAGCAACTTGCCCAAAATCAGATAAGTAAGTCATCCATTTTAAAACTTGAACCCATATTTGCTTGACTCCAAAGTACCTGCTGTCCTCTTGAACGACTGACTTTGTAAAGATTCCAGGATCTACTTACATTTTCTTCTGCTGCTCTATCTGCTTTTCTTTCTTCTCATAGTATTCCATAATTTTCAGTCTCTGGGTTTGCACAAGACGACCTTTCTCAATGTTGAACTCTTCTTCTGCCTACCAGAGAATTAATTAATTCATGACATCTGATTTTAACAGTTTTATTTTAAGCAGCTAGTGACCACAGGTACTTTCTTATAATCACCTTATTCCTTATCTAAAACAGGAAATTTATTATGACTTGTCTTCAAAGATTACTTAAAATTTGATCCAGGATAATAGTACCCTGCAATAAAGTTACAAAGGATATAATCAGGTAAAATAGTCTATGTCTGAAAAAAATTATTATGTATTCTAAATTGAATCCATTTGTTTACTAGAGGCTTAATGAAAAGAACACAGAATTTGGAGTTTAGAAAATCTGGGTTACTGCTGAAAGAACAATGTGATATTCTGTGTATAAACAATGCACAACTAGAAATATCTATACAATTTCTAAATACTGACTATCATCTTTGTAACAACAGGAGCTTTAATTTTATACCTTATATACTTCCAAGCTATATATTTTTTTGCAAAATCACAAATTAATAAAAAAAAAACAAAATACTGTACCCTCCCCTAACCAACTATTGCAGTTAGCCATAGATGCTAATGTCTGAATGCTGGATTCCATGAAAAAAATTAATCTACTGTCTTTATTTCATTTTTTACTTTTAATATGTTTCACTATTTTATTTTGGAAAATTTTAGACTTACAGAAAAGTTGCAAAAATATTAGACTGTATCTCCACCCATTTTTAAATATCTTATCTTACACACAATTTGTCAAAACTAAGAAATTAACACTGATATATTACAATTAACAAAAACTCCTACATTATTGTTTCCCTTATTACTACTTAATATCTTTTTCTGTTTCAAAATGTTATCCAGGTTACATTTTATTTAGGTATTGTGTTTCCTCAAATTTCCTCTGAACTGTGACAGTTTCTTCAGTCTTTCCTTGTTTTTCATGACCTAGATAGTTCTGAAGAGTACTGATATTCTGTAGAATGTCCCTTAATTTGTGTTTGTCAGATTTTTTTTTAATAATTAGGCTGGTAATACGGGTTTTGAGGAAGCATACCACAGAGGTGGTGTCCTCATCCTGCATATTTAGGGGTAACCTCATGAATTATCCACATCACTGGTGATATTAACCTTGAACACTTGGTTAAGTTCTATTTATGCACTGTAAAGCTAGTATTTTTACCTTTTCCTTTTTTTTTACTTTTATTAACATTTATTTGATGAATCTACTCCTGGACTGTAAGTTTTTGTTTCTTCAGTTTCTCCTGGGACATCTTTTCCTTCTGTGCAAGCTCCTCTTCTGGCTCAGGAACACTCTGCTCTGTTTCAGTGAGGACCGTCTCAGTGTGGCGGGGGGCCGCTCATGTAGGGTTCATCCGCCCATGAGCTCTGAGCTCTGTACGTTCTTCATTGCATCCTGGGAGTCTTGTTCCCCTGTGTGTGCTAATGACCAAAAAGTCTGCATCTAAACCCTTTAGTTCAGCATCACTCTCTGCATTAAGTACGTGCAGCGAAAATTCAAAACTCTCTTTGGGCCACTGACTCTGCATCCAGCCCCACTGTTGGGCCTGGGCACACCTACCAACTCTGCCATTGTAACAATGGAATGGCACACACTGTAAAGTGACACCTTTCCAATGCTTGGTAGCTTTTCGGATATGCATACCCTTGATGGCCTGGGCAGTTTCACAAGTGTTCTTAAAGTGAACACAAAGATTTGAACCTCTTGATTTCCATGATTTTGTGGGATTTTCTGGGTCAAGTGACTAGGGAACCATTTTCAGAGGTCGCCTCAGGCTGCTTATGGGAAGAGCATCCTTTTCCATATTCTATTCTTTGGAAGTTGGTTACTAGGTTCAGCCCACACTCTGGTGAGGATAGTGGTTAGGGAGATTTAAGCTCCAAGTTCTTGATGGGGGGCGTTATCTACATAAATTATTTGGAATTATTCTTTAAGGAAGATGTGTATGTGTCTCTTTCCCACCCTCCATCCCTCATCCATTACTTTTCTACTCCCTACCATAAAATTGCAGGACACTTACTGGCAATCAGAATGTTTAGAAAGGAAAATTTATACTTAATGTTAAAGATAAGAGATATTCTTATTAGTACTATGCAAGTATTGCTAAACAATTTTTCTAATTACTATTTAGCAAAGCAAAACATGAAACTTTGATGACTTCTTAAACCTAGAAAATGGAATCTTACTTTTGCGTCTATTTCTTCTGCTTTTTCATTGGCTTCTTGTTCAATAAAAGCCATCATATGCTTAATCTATAAGGAAAAATAAAACATTTTTTTAATGTAACAAGAGAAGAAAATATATCTTTCCTGATTCAATCAATAATCAACCATTTATTGAATGCATTTTATGTGCCAGGCCTTGTATACAAGAATATATTAGATAGTTTCTGTCTTTGAGTAACCTACAATCTGAAATTTGCCCTGACAAATGAACCAGAAGCAATATTCAATAATGCAGGTAAACAGGACATTATCCTACTCTCAAGGAACTTGGGGTCTATGGAAAAGAAAGGATTGAATATATATTCTCATCTACTTCATACCCCTTTCAGCCAGCAACTCTGTCTTCTCCAACTAAAAGATACCAATGAACTATCTTTACTCCTTCAACTTTCTTACCTCCTACTTTCCACACACTTCAATCTAACTTCTATCCTTCCACTCCACTATAATTACTCTCATAAAATGACAACAATTTCCTTGCCCTTAAATCTTGGCCTATCTTAATCTTTCAACATTTCTTGATATGTTGACCAACCCTCCTGTCTTGGACAATCACTTCCCTTTGCTTCCATGACATCTTTGTTCTTTTCAGTCTCCTTCAGGGCCATACTTTTCTTCTTTTGCCTCCCAGACAGCATTTTTGGATACCCTATACTCACTGTAACCTAAATTCAACACGTTAAATAATAAACTGCTAATCACTCTTCTACCCATCTCCCACTTTGATCTGTCTTGAAGGTTAGTACCAACACACAACTTTGACTCTTCCTTCTAATCATCAAGTCCTATCGATTCTTTTAATAGTTAATTTGTGTGCCTGTCCATCTTCAGCCACTACCCCAGTCCTTGCTATCACCTCAGCTGAATTATTGCAACAGCTTCCAAATTTGTCTTCCTCTCTTGTTACCTCTCTAATCAACTCCACACTGCAACCAGGAAGATACTTTAAAAATGCCTCTTATTATGTATTACACTTTCCACTCTTATGATAAAGTGCAGACTTTAGAAGGTAATCTAGTTACTGCTTATTTTTCCAGCAACCTGTAACATAACTTTCACCACTTGCCACTCTTCAGACTCTTAGCTCCAGTAATACAGTAGTCCCCCCTTATCTGCAATTTCATTTTCCCCAGTTCCAGTTAACCCGTGGTCCAAAATTATTATGTGGGAAGTTCCAGAGTAAATAATTTATAAGTTTTAAATGTGCGCCATGATGAAATCTCACACCATTCTTCTCTCTACCCCACCCAGGACATGAACTATCCCTTAATCCAGGGTATCCTCACTGTTAGTCACTTAGTAGCAGTCTTTGTTATCACTGTCATGGTATTGTGGTGTTTGAGTTCATATAACCCCCCTTTTACTTAACATGGTCCCCAAGTGCAAGAGTAGTGATGCCAAAAGATATGCCAAGAGAAGTCATAAAGTGCTTCCTTTAAGTGAAAAGGTAACTTAATAAGGCATTTTATCATTTCACATTGTCACGAGTATTGTACATTTTGAGAGAGACCACATTCACATTTTTATTACAGCATAGTTATAATTGTTCTACTTTATTAGTTACTGTTAATCTCTTACTGTGCCTAATTTATAAATTAAGCTTTATCATAGGTAAATGTGGAGCAGGTTGCAAGCTGACAAGGTCCTTGCAATATGTGAGGTCAACCAAGGGTTGTCTCACCTCTAGGAACCCTCCTAAGAATGGGGAAAATCTATGAAAATGCAAATGATTACAGTAGGATGTGTATGTTGGGTGGGGATAATCTTATTTTAGCCAGCAAATGCATGCTCTTGTATAAGTAAAATCGCTCTCTACTCCATCATCTGTAGATAGTGGGCCTCCCGATCACGGCTGTCTTCTTTCTTTTCTCAATCTCCCACAGTTCCCACTCAGGATTATTTTCCAGGTCCGTGCTGGACGTGGCAGGATCTACCACCACTTGCAGGACGCGGCAGGTAAAGAAAAAAACATAGTACATGTAAAATTCAGTACTATCTGCAGTTTCAGGCATCCACTGGGGGTGTCAGAACACACCCCCTGCAGATAAGAGGGAGAAGGTCTTACCATACTATATTTCAGTTTTTCAGTTCCTTGAGTTCACCATTCTTTTTTATTTCCAAGATTTCAAACACACTGTTCCTTCCACTTGGAAGACTCGTTCTCCCACTCTTAACCTAGTTAACTTCTCAAGCCTTAGCTTGCTTAACTGTCACCTCCTTTGGAAAATCTTTCCTGAATGTCCCACCTATGTGCACTAAGAGCACTCTGTACTTCCTCTACCTAAACACATTCATAATTGCTTGTTTACTTGTCTCTATCCTGAACTAAAATATAAGGTTTGGAACTTGTTAAAGGATTTTAGATCTCTGGCTACAATTAAAGAACAAAGTCCACCAAATTCTTTTGAATGGAGCTTGGGGTGATTGATCCAATTTATACTCTCAAAGGAAGTACTGTCTCTAGCAGGAGATGTAAAATATACCCAAGTGAATATAAAAGCAACACGGCTAATCATACTCACTGGTAGTTTCATTTCATAGCTCTATCTGAAAAAAATGAATTAAAAAAAAGCAGCTGATAAAAAAATGAATGTAGGACTTCTGGATTATTAATTCATTTTCTTTATTAATTCTACCACTTAAAGGTAAGCTCCATGAGTACTGCGATCTCATCTTTATACCACTATAACCCCAGAGCACGGACCAACCACCATAGTAGGTGCTTAATAAATATTTGTGCATGGATGAGAATCTGTTGGGAGTTTTAAGCCTTCTAAAGTATCCCAAATACTTTTTAGAGTTTAACAATCTGGAAACATAGTCCAGATTCTCCAAGTAACACAAAGATATCACATAAGGTACACATAAGTACAAAGTGAGTTAAGATCTGTTTCACGAGAATGTAAATATAATTAACAGTACACTTAAAAATGGTTAAGAGGGTAAATTTTGTTGTTTTATTAATTATGATAATCAGAGCCTATTTTATAAGTAACACAATATGTATAAAATCTCCAGTCTTGAAATGTTTGGAGCATCTAATCCAGAGTTACATGTAAGAAAATCACTGTGACCTTGTGAAAAAGATTAGCCCCCTGTACATTTGTGTATGTGTGTTCGTGGTAAAGAATGATATCTTCACAAGTTCAGTTTGAAGCCTGACTGAACTCAGCCTGGAATTTTAAAAGTAGTTTAACTAAACACAGTAATCAAGACAGGTATTTATAAATACTACAAGGCACATTTGGCCTCTATGGGTGAACTGTAATTCAAACCTGCATTATATGCTACCAGTTTTGACAGCCTAGAGCAAAGTGCATTATTTTAACCCAGGTCAGAGAAGCCTGTTTACAGTCAACACGATCATATTCTGTTTAGAGTTCCAACAACAGTCAATTCCTTAAGGATATTTAACTCCACTCCTGCGGTAGAAAAACCCGGACTTAAAAATGTACTTTTTCTCTTCCTGCTAACCCAGTAATTTAAGTTTTTTGAAAAGCTGATGAAATAAATGACCATACTTCCCAGACAAAATTGCAAATATATACATGTATTTTATTACAATGGGGAAGAAGTCAGAGAACTTAGGGCTTATTAAACGCCTACTCCATGCTTGGTCATTGGCCTATTCATAGCTGAAAATACAGAGAACGAAACACACTGCCTTCCTAGAGCTTCCATATATAGTATGCAGGGTATAGACAACAAGTAAGATTTCTTCATTCTTTCAATTTTACAGAAGGAAAATGGTTTTGGTCTAGATTCCAAGAAAATAAACTGCTTTATCTTTATATTTTTTCCAGAGAAGCCTTATTCTTCAATATATTATAACAAGGGGGAAAGATGAAGGAACAAGATAAAGAAGAGAATTAGTACTAATGACTGAACACTACAGTATGTGGAGGGCTTTGTATATTTTTCCACTGCATCAATTTTTCCTACAGTAAATATTAGAAGCAGCAGTGATAAATGTTCAAAAAGCCCACTGTTTTGTAAGAATATTGCAATATTTCTTAAATTTCTCCATAGATACTATTTTTTGCTACTTTTTTTTACCTAGTGATTAGCGCGAACCATTTAAGAAGAAACACTACTCTTCTTAGTGCATATTAAGAATAAAATGCAAAGATATTTTCAAGGAAATGGAAACATCCAAGGAAAAAAACATCGTATTGCTCATCTAAGAAGATTCATAAGCCAGTGAGTGTGCTTTAGTTGGAGAATTTTCCTGGTAATTCAAATAGAAGTAGCCTTAGTTCTCTATATATTGCAGAGATTAAACTGCAGCCTTAAGCTTCCTTCTCTGAAAAATCAAGTGGCAATATGACTACTAAATGCAAGGGCTGTGATCTCAGAATATCTATTGGCAAGACAAATGAAAACCACTTTTTCCCATGTCATAGGAATTTCAATGCCACAATATTCTCCTGAGATATTTTTGCATTATGACATTCCTAATGCCTACAAATATGAAGGTATGGCTCATTTTTAAAAACTAATTTCCCAGGACTGATTATACTCTCGCAAAATTGATGTGCGTTCACAATTGTCCTAACAATTTTTCCCATAAATCTTGACTCTACTTTGTGCCAAACACTGTTAGGGACTGGGGCTCATAAACGTAAGAAAAAGAGTTCTACGTTTGGCCAATATTAATGTACAGACTAGTGGGAGACCAATCATACAATTTATTTGATAGATGAGATTCGTTTAAGATGAAGATGAACAGTTCATAAATTCTCTCCTCTAAGTACTCTTTCCTTTCGCATACTGTGAACCCTTCCCTCAGGGTAAAAATCAAATGAAGAGGATATTTTCAATCCTTGTTTTCAACGCTCCGCTCTACCAAGCACAGCAAGTACCCAGGGAAAATACAGACAATGTGGGAGCCAAAGAGCCAGGGGGTTAAAGGAGGCGGCGCGCAAGACTCGAGAAGTCACATGAGCTACGGAGCTAATTCCGAGTCAACGAGACACCCTCCCGTAGACAGACCACCAGGACCCGAGGACTTGGAGCAAGGGACCCTCCTCCGGCATCCAGGGCTGCTCAAGGCCCGCGCCCTCCTTGAGCCAGGTTCTAGCCCATCACCCCGGGACAGACGGCGCGGCTTCGCAAGACTCAACCCCAACCCCCTCACCTGCTTCTGCACGTCAGCATCGCTGAGGGCCATGGCGAAAGCGATGCTAGGCCAGTGGGCAACTAGCTTGAGTTTAAGATTGAAGACAGTGGAAAGAAAAGATAAAGAAAAGAAGGCGTAGGTTCCGCCTTTCTTTCCTTTATAACCCCAGATTCCAGTTCCTGCCAGGTGACCGCGCAGCCCAGACGTGAGTCTCCTCAGCCAGTGAGAAGAGAGCAGACCCCAGGAAGTCCCGCCCCCCGCCCAGCCCGCCCTTTTCCTGGCTGGGCTCGTGCGCCTGCGCGAGTGGCACCGCCTTGTTCTTTTACTTCGCTGTCTCGTGATTTTTGTGCGCAGTTTTCTTCCACAGCTTTCTTTTCGGTCAAAAAGAGGGAAGTTCTTGAGTTCTGGCGTCTGAAATTAGTGGAGCTATGTGGATTTCTCTAGCCTTATGGCCCTTGCAATTTTTTAAAAAAACTTAAATATTTTATTTTTACAGAACCAGAATTTAGTATTTTACTTTCGTAGTCTTAATGAAGCAAACTCAGTATTTTACTTATTAATAGATTTTTAAAGTTTTGGATTTACAGAAAAATTAAGAGAGCAGAGAGTTCTCATTTACCTTTCTCTCACACAGTTTCCTCTTATTAACATGTTAGTGTGATACATTTGTTACAGTTAATTAACCAATATTGATGTATTAACGGTGTCCCTAATATATTTGTATTTCCCTAGTTTTAACCTGTTGCAGGAAGCAAAACCTGACAAGAATTTAGAGGCTCAGACAACTTTGTTAGAGGAAGGAGAATTTATTAGGCTGGCGGAGCTCATGAGGCTTAACAGCCCTAAAGCACGAGCTCGCTTTGGTTAGAATTACTACAGTGTATCTACCTCTGTAGTGTCTATGGAAGAGGTGCGTGATTCCTTTGAGGTTTCATGTGTGCCTTATGACTTAGGATGGGGAGGAGGAGCTTCCGGTGGGGGAGGTGCTACAAGGGAGAAGGAATTTTAAGACCACTGGTTTTATAGGTCGTTTGTTTTGCGACCTTGGCGTTATCAGCACTGATATGAGATTCTCGAACAGAGAGACGGGACATTGAGGCTATAAGTAGGAAGCAACAATTATTTATTTTTTTTTGGTGGGGGTGGTGGGGTATGGTAATGACTATTTTCCAAGCTTATATATATATATATATTTTTTTTTTTTAACATTTTTTTATTTTCCTCCTTCCCCCTCCCGTCTGGTAACCAGTGGTCATTGTCCATGTCCATGAGTCTCTGTTTGTCCTGTTCATTTGTTTCTGGAAGCAACACTTATTAATGCCAGCACCTGCTCAGTGGATTCCTATCCAAAGGCTGAGCCCTGATTGAAACATAACAAGCAGTTTTATATAGTCTTGTTATTCCTACACAGCTACAGAGATAAGGAAGGACATTAGTTGGTTGGCAAGCCATGAATCAACAGATGTGAGCTGGAGAGTCCTTGAGGTGGGGAAGTCAGCAATGGGGGAAAACATGGTAGCTAGAGAGTCCTGGAGGGGTGGGGGAGAGGGCAGTTAGGAATGGACTTTGGCTGAGTTGGTCATTTCTGCAAGCCCTTTCCTTTGCATTTTTTAGATGCCTCCTTTCCTCTCTTAAACCCAATGCCCTTTTTCTGTTCCAGGATCCCATCCAGGATTCTACATTTCATTTAATTGTCATGTGTCCTAAGTTTCTTCTTGACTGTGGCAATTTCTCAACCTTTCCTTGTACTTGATGACCTTGCAGTTTCGAGGGGTACTGGTTAGGTTTGTTGTAGGATGCACCTCTATTGGAATTTTTCTCATGACTGATGGGGGGTTATGGGTATTGAATAAGATTACAGAGGTAATGTGCCATTTTCATTATGTGATATCAAGGGTTCATGCTGTCAGCATTTTTGACTATTGATGTTGACCTTGATCACACAGCTGAACGAGTGTTTGTCAGGTTTCTCCACTGTAAAGTTACTCTCGCCCACCTTTTTATATATTGTACTCTTTGGGAGTAAATACTATGTGCAGCTCATACTTAAGATGTGAGGAGTTATGTACCACCTCCTTTAGGGTAGAGTATCTACAAAATCTATTTGGAACTTTTCTGAATGGGTTGCTGCATTTTTTTCAGCATCATTCCCAGGACCTACTTAGAATTATTTGGAAAATTAGGGCAGAAATTCTTCCAGACTTGTTTGCTTCAAGCCCCAATTTTTTTTCCCCCAACTATAAAGGCAAAGACTTTGGAAAACTTTATTTTTAGGGTAGACTACTAGTAGTAAAATTATGCATCAAAGGGTTCACACATTCTTAATAATACCTTTTTTTGAAGAAATTTCAAATATAGTAAGAATAGTATACAATGAACTCCCTCACTTAGACATACCGATTATTATTAATATTTTACTATATTTGCTTTATCACTTTCCATGCTCAGACAATCCCTGACTTAACAATGGTTCGACTAAAGATTTTCATTGTAAAATAATGCAAAAGCAAGATGCATTCAGTAGAAATCCTACTTTGAATTTTGATCTTTTCCCAGGCCAGCGATATGCAAGATGCAGTATGATACTCTCCTGATGTTGGGCAATGATAGAGAGCTACAGCCCCCAGTCAGTCAAGAGTAAATAATCAATACGGTGTACTGTGTTGCACACTTTTGGATATTGTGTTTTGTGGTTTTGCATCCCATGATGTCTACAAAATGCCCATTTGTGTCTCTAGTCCCCAGTGAGAAGAAGACTGCAATTACTCTTGCCCAACTATAGGCTAATGTGAGTGTTCTGAGCATGTCTAAGGTAGGCTAGGCTAAGCTATGATGTTTGGTAGGTTAGATGTAGTAAATGCATTTTCAACTCACAATATTTTCAACTTAGGTTTATCAGGACATAATCCATCATTAAGCTGAGGAGCATCTGTGTATGTGTGTGTGTGTGTGCGTGTGTATAATTCATGACTAAATAGTGCAGCATGTGTTTCATAAGAACAGGGGTGTACATTGATCAAATTCAGAAAATTTAACAATCCCATACTCAAATTTTGCCATACGTCCCACAGTATCCCTTGTAGCAATTTTTTTTGATCCAAGATCCAATCCAAGATCACCTATTGTATTAATTATCATGTTTTTTTAATCTTTAAAATCGAATGGTTAGCACCTCAGACTTTGTCTTTTCCTAATAGTGACATTTTTGAAGAGCGCCAGAAATTTGAAGAAGCAGTTGTAGAAAATCCCTCAATTTGGTTTTGTCTGATGATTTCCTCATAATTTGATTCAGGTTATGCATTACAGAAATTACAGAAATGCTATACATGTGATATTGTGTCCTCAGTGCATCACACCAGAAAGCACATGTCAGTTTGTCCTTTTAATGGCAATGGTACATATTTTAAACAAAAATTTTTTAACATCTATAGCACCTGGTATTCTTAGGTGGTCTATCCAAGTACTAACCAGGCCCGAGCCTGCCTAGCTTCCAAGATCAGATGAGATCGGGCACGTGCAGGGTGGCATGGCTACAGACAATGGTACATATTTTTAAGGCTACCAAATTGTTTTCCAGCTGTACTAGTATATGGTTCTTTGTAGTGTATGGGTGCACATATTTGAGAAAAATGTTACTGTTTCATAAGAGAAGGATTCAGCCACTAATAGGGCAACAGAAATCTACATAATTGACCTTATCTGGATCAGTATGCTAATGAACTGAGCTAAACCAGATGATAGGCTTGTTTCTCTCATCTAGTTAGGTTTTGCATTAATGTCATTCTTCACCATCCCAGACACAGATTTTCAGGATTATGCCTCCCTATAACATCCATAGGTCAAGATGAGGTAATATTCACTCATTTGGATTACAATCCCTCCTCCTATTTATTTTTACAATTTTCTGCAAAATAATGGGTTGGGGAATGAGAGTAGCAATCTAATGCCATATATCTAATTATTTATGAAATTAATGTTTGGAACAGAGGTTGCACTGTTCAGGTCACGATGCTTTTGTTTTTTGGGAAAGAGTGTGCTGATTTTTGTGATTTATTATAATTTCAAGATATTAAAAAATATAGAAACGTACTAAAAATGAAAAATAAGGAGTCCTAAGGAAAGTAACCTCACATGGTGATCGGTTCATAAATTCCTAACTAGGCAGGTCATGGTGGGTAGTCAGTTCCAGGCATATAACTTCTTCAATAAACGCTTACCTTTTCCTGAAGCAAGCCTCTGTCCATTGTTTCTGTGCATCTCAGTTAATATACCTTTAAAATAAACTGTAACCGCCCTCAAGCAAATAATCTTGTTAACCTGTCTGTAATCAAACCCCATTGTGCTTTCTCCCACCATCATGTAATCTTCCTTCCATTACTTCCTTAATTGCAAATATATAAAAGAAGCTGCCAAACTAATTCTCCAGAGCATTTGAGACTGCTTCCCAGAATGTCAGTTTGGCTCAAATAAACTTATAAAAATTCTCTACAGGTTTAGATATTTCTTATGTTGACAGTACAAAGAAAATTTCAAACATTCATGTAATTATGTACCACCACCCTAAATTGACAATTAACATTTGTTACATTAACCTTAAGACTTAATTTTTAAAATAAAATAAATAGTCTTACAGATATAGTTAACATCCCCTTTTGTGCAGCTTTCCCTTCCCCATGTTAATGGTCTTTACAACTAGTTTCTGCAGTATTTTGCTGATTCACTAAGGAACAGGCCAGATCCTATCTGGTAAGAATGTGGTAAGCTTCACAGAGACTGTCTCTGGAGTGAAAAAGTTATTATTAGTACATGCAAAGATTAACTAGTTAGGAGTTTTCCAAATCTAATTTCCTCCTGTACTAGCTTAGGTCTTGTGGAAAAGCTTTATTATAAGTTTTTCAGGTGAATTGCAAAATCCCCCTCCTAAATAAACCTATTTAGATATGGCTTCACCAAAGTCACTGACCTAAATTACTGTCAGATTAGTCATAAAGAGATAGTTTGCTAGCTCTTTGTCTCACCTGCTCCCAAGCTGCGGCTTCATTCAGTCTATGGTGTATTTGAAATTGAGTCAATAGAATAGATAAACTAACTCTTGAGTTTGCTTGCTGGGGAGGACACAGAGAGCAGAGGTAAATGTAAATCATCTTTGTCTTTGAATGTTGAGGAATTAATTTTATTTTATTTTTTTCATTTTTTCCCCCGGTTTTATTGAAATATAATAGACAATTAGTTGCTCGTATTTACATTGTACAATTCAATGACTTTTTTTTTAAAATTATAGTTGGCGTACAATATTAGTTTCAGGTGTACAGCATAGTGATTAGAGATCTATATAACTCACAAAGTGATCACCCCACTAAATCTACTACTCCTATTCTCCCTTACATATTTACTACATTATTAACTATTTTCCTTATGCTATACTGTATCTCCATGTCAATTTTATAACTATCTACTTTACTTCTTAATCCCTTTACCCTTTTTCACTGTCCCTCCCATCTAGTAGCCCTCAAAATATTCTCTGTATCTGAGTTTATTTTCAGTGTTGTTGTTTATTTTGTTCTTTAGCTTCCACATGTATCAGGGATATTTGTCTTTCTCTATCTGACTTATTTCATTCAGTGCAATACCCTCTAGGTCCATCAAGGCAATATCTTTTTCCATACCCTTACTTTTAGTCTGTGTGTCTTTTAATCTGAAGTGATCTCTTGTAGGCAGCCTACATAGGGATCTTGTTTTCTTATTCATTCAGCCACTCTATCTTTTGATTGGAGCACTTAAGTCTTTTCCATTTGAGGTACTTGTTGATAGAAATGTAGTTATTACCACTCTTTACCCCTGTTTTTGATACATGTTTTTTCTTCTTAAAAAAGTCCCTCCAACATTTCCTGTGATACTGGCTTGGTGTTGATAAATTCCTTTAGCTTATTTTTGTCTGAGAAGCTCTTTATCTGTCCTTTGACTCTAAATGATAGCTTTGCTGGATAAAGTATTGTTGTTTATAGATCCTGGGTTTTCAACACTTTGAATATTTTGTGCGGAGCCCTTCTGTCCTGCATTGCTTCTTATGAGAAATCAGCTGCCAGTCTTATGGGTCTTCCATTGGAGGTAACTAACTGCTTTACTCTTACTGCTTTTAAGATTTGCTTTGTATTTAACCTTGGATATTTTAATTATAATGTGTCTTGGTGGGGGACTCTCTGAGCTTCCTTGGGTTGTATGTCTATTTCCTTCACTAGGTTAGGGAAGATTTCCATCTTAATTTCTTCAAACAGCTCTTCAACTTTTCCTTCAAGTACCCCTGTAACATGGATATTTTTACATTTAATAGCGTACCATAGACTCCTTATATTATTATTATAGTCTTGACTTCTTTTTTCTTGTCATTCTTATTGTCCTTGGCTTTCCCATCCTCTGTATTGGTGGTTCGATCCTCTTTAATAACTCTAACATACTCTTCATCTCAGATAATGTGTTCTTCATTTCTGACTGGTTCCCTTTTATAGTTTCCATTTCCATTTTTATGTTTTTTTTAATCTCTTTAAGTTCTCACTGAATTCATCTACACTTCCCCTAAATTCACTGAGCATCTTTATAACCAGTATTTTGAACTTTGCATCTGTTGGATTGCTTGACTCCATTATTCCTGGATCTCTGTTCTGTTCTCTCATATGATTTCTGCTTCATCTTCCCATTTTGGCTGCCTTTCTTTGTCTGTTTCTATGTAGTAAGCAAAGCTCCTAAGTCTCCCGGTCTTTTTAGCGTGGCTTTGTGTAGAAGGTATCCAGTGGCACAGTTGTGAGAGGGGTTCAGCTGCAGGCCAAGTTTAACCCCAGCTTGTGCCGCTCCGGGGCCATCCATTAAGATTCAGCAAGCAATCCACAGATGCTGTGCTTATAGTTGCCCCAAGAAACCATGCCAGAAAATGAGGCCAGCTGCCACCAGTGTGAGTCTTAGAGCTGCTCAGCAAGGAACACCCGACTCACTGAGGACACAGCTGGATGTGGCTTGGTTGGGGCTGTGAGTTGGGGAGGGTGGAGTTTCAGGGACTCCTCTGGGCAGAATGACCTCTGTTATTAGCTATGGCGGTGCTAGGTCCAAACGCTGGGAGCGGGGAGGGCTCAACAGAGGAACAATGGATACCACCAGCACTTCTACCCACGAGAGAGCCTTGCCTCCAGCCCTTGCTCTGACAACTCAGTGTCCCCCCGTGCAGCTGACCCAGTGCTGGTGCTCAGAACGAGCAGGTCCATCACCATGAAAGTATGCTCACAGACACGACCACTTTAGGAGGCCACTGCTTAGCCTCTTTCCCACTCAGCCGCTTGGGACAGCCTCACGTCTTCACCTCCTCCTACCTTCTACTGTTGCAGGTAGATTAATTATTTCTCTTCCTCTCTAGTTGCAGTGCTTCTGTTCATCTAGATCCCAGGCAATTTTGATGGCTATTTGCTCTGTATCCTGTCACAACTTTGATTTGGTTGCAAGAGGGATAAAGCCTCTGTCATTCAAGCCATTTTTTCCCCATCCCCGAGGAATTAATTTTAAAGAGAAAAAAATAAATGGTAGCAGAATGTAGTGAAACTCTAAATTAGTTGCCTGCACTTTCTGCTACTTTCCAACCAATTTTCCTCAGAGCAGAGTGAAATCCTAGATGTCATCTAGTCATTCCTCAATTTATAATCCTTCAGTGGCTTCTATATGCTCGTGAATACCTTACACCATGGTCTGTGTGAGCACTGCCTAACCTGGTCCTGCCTATTTTTCTGCTCTCATTACTCCTCTTCCCTTGTTCTCTACCTCAAAGCTTTCCTGGTTTCTTTTCACTTCCAGAAAAACACCAAGCATTTCGCCTGAAAAGTTCTTTTCCTCTAGTTACCGCTTAGCTTGTTTTTCATTCTTTAAGTCTCAACTTAAAAATCCCCCCACCCTCGCACTCCCCAAAAATATCCCCTCTTCGGAAAAAGCTTTTCATAAATACCCTTTCGACTTATTTCCAATGAAAATTTCTGCTTCTCAATAGGAACCATGTCTGACCTACTCATTGTTTTCACCAGCATCCAGCACACTGCCTGGTATATAGTAGGAGTTCAATAAATAACTGATGAATGAGAATGAATAAAGTGAGTAGAATCTAGAGTTTAGAATTTATAATCATATCTGGCTAAGCTAGAACTTTTTATCACTTGTAAGATCTGTAAAAACAAACAAACAAACAAACAAACAAACCCAAAATAAACAAAACCAAACCCATAAACAGCTGTGATTAAATTCAAATAATTTCTGTAAAAGACTATATTATTTCACACCATTTGTTGAAAAGATTATCCCTTTCCCCACTGAATTTCCTTGACACCTCTGTCACAAATCAGTTGACCATTGTGGACTTTGTATTCTGTTCCATTGCCCTATATGCTATTGTTATACATTCAAAAAGCAAAATAAAAAAAAGAACAAAAGCAAAGCCTAAAACTGAAAGTAATCTGAAAGAAATGAAAATAACCATTTATCAAATTGGTAACATAACTACACAGAATTATTTCATGTGACTTTTTTGGGAAAAATTTACATACAATGAACTGCATAGACCTAAAAAATTACAATTAGATGAGTTCTAATACCTATGTGATCACCACCACCCTAGAAAAAATGTTTTTATGCTGTCAATCCCACATCCCCCATTCCCAGGCAATAGTGTGCTGATTTCTATAACCATGGATTAGTTTTGCCTGTTCCTAAAATTTATATAAACAGAATCAAACAGCATGTGCTGTTTTGTGTCTGGCTTCTTTCCTTCAATACAATGTTTTTGAGATTAATTTGTATTGCCACATATATCGATGGTTCATTTTTGTTTTATGCTGTGTAATTGCCATTGTATGAATATGCTTCAAAAAGCCAATTTTATTAAAAATAAGACTAGGAGACTAATAAAATATGTGACAACCAAATGCAATGCATGATCCTGTCCCCCCCAAAAAAAAAAAAACCTATAAAAGCCATTACTTGGACAGTTGTGAAAATTTAAATATAGACTGGTTATTAGGTACTATTAGGGAATTATTGATCGTTTTCTTAGCCCACTAGTTCTATTCTTGGCAAATCTCTATTAATGCCACCTCTATCATCTCACTCAGGCTTAAAGCCTCTTACAACGCCAGCTCCAACCTTCTTTTTGATTCCCACATACTCATATCAGTTCAAGTTCTTTTTTTCACAGTTTAATTGAGTTATAACTCAGACACCATACAATTCATCTATTTAAAGTGTACAATTAAATGGTTCCTAGTATACTCATAGAACTGTGCAGCCATCACCCCAAAAAGAAACCCTGTACCCACTAGCAGTCACTCCTCATCAGGCTTTTATCATTCCTGATCTGGCTCCTTGAAACTGCCCTTTAATTCACCTTCAACACTTTCCTTCTTCCAATTTACCTCATATATACCACTGGCAATTTGATTTCTCTAAAGCATGGTTTAGATATTATACCCTCTTGACTAGATACCTTAAGTGACTCCCATAAAGGACGCTTGGGTTCAAGTAAATAAGTATACATTAATACACATTCTGTTCCAGGCCCAGTGTTGAGTGCTGTGAAGGAAATGGGTTACTACCGAAAATTCCCTTTTCTCCATATGGCCTCTGTTCATACAGGACCCTCCACCTAGAATGACCTCTCTATTCCCACCTCACCCCATCCATCCCAAATCTTTTCCAACTTTCAAGGCCCATCTTCCCTGACAAGTGGCTGCCAACTCCGAAGCTTTCTGCAGCTCTCCTGACTCTCTTGACACTTCTCTAACACGCTTACTTGCACACACTTGAAGCTCAATACTTGTTTGCTTAATACATGTTCTGACAGAACAGGTTCTGTGGATGCAGCAATGCTCCTTGTCGCAGGAACCGCCAGCTTCTCTTCCTGCACACTAGTATCCGGCCTCCCCTCCCTCCAGCAGTCAATGACCTCCACCAACCTCACGAATCATAGATTTGAGCGACTCCTGGAAAGAGGGGACTTTTCCGGGTCACGTCTGCACGAAGAGACCTCCAGGCCTCTATGGTCCGTACTTCCGCTCGGGAAACCAGTGCCGCCCCTTCTGGAGCTCCTTGATGTCCCCCGTCCGCCCCTACGCCGGCGGTGACGAAAGCACGCCGGGGGTGACCTCACCCTCCAACATGGCGGCGGCGGTAGATTAGAGCTGCGGGTCGAAGCAGCCACTACCGCTGGGAGACCCTGTCAGAACAACTGCCGCCGCCGCCGCCGCCTCTTTCATCTCTTCTAGGGCAGGGGCCGGGGCCAGGTGAGGGAAGTGGGGTTCCGGGCAGGCAGATCTGGTCCTTACCCGGCTTCTCAGGCGGTTTTCACGGGTAGGAAGGTGTCCAGAGACTGCTGAACCACCGGCTCTTCAGTGGTTCCAACGACGCGTGAGTGTCAGTGAGTGTGTGACTATTATGAGTGAGTGTGCGTGTGTACCGGCGCTTCTTCGGCCGAGGGTTTTCGGAACTTAAAGGGCCCATTTTTTTGTAACTGGATTTATCCAGCGAGGTCCCACCGCTGACCCTTGTGGAGCGCGGCTTCCAGTATGGGCTGCCGGAGGCGAAGGACCTCGGCCCTTGCTCTGCACCGCCGTTCTTCCCCACAGACACCTTCACACCGAAAATCCGGCTCCATTTTTAGAACCAGGCTGGGAAATGTGGCCTGCCTTTTGGTCGAGGAAAAGGTTTTCTTGAGATTCGTTTAGAATGATTATAGATTAGTTCTGCCAATCCCAGTCGTTTCTCCTTATAGTGTTAGAGATTTTTTTATACTTTCTTCACTGCTCTTCTGACACCTATGATATTTTTTTCCAGTAAAACCCTCCTTCTTACCCTTGGAGGCAATACAGTTCACAGTATGTCATTTCTTACTATGATTTTATCCTCTCACCATTCCAAGAAGACCTTAAGTTTCTTTCTTCATAACTAACTGCGAAGGAAAACTAGACCTTTTCAGCTGAGGCTTTAACGAGGGTTGAAAATCGGACGGATCTGACCAGTTGTTCAGAGGCTCTTGACTGCTAGCTTTGTTTAGCTCTCAACCACTCCCCGCACAAGTTTGTGTTTATCCAAAATAGCTATCTCATTGTCGATTTAGAAGTTTAAACTGAACTGACAGTTGCCCCCCCCCCTTATGATATAAAGCAAAACAAACAAAAACTCTTTTTTGCGAAATTGTCAGTACGTTTTCCCCTGGAGGCTTGGTGTAATCCAGAATGTTGATCTCTACTCTGACTTGTTGTGTGACCTTGGATGAGTTGCCACACCCTTCTAATACTTTTTTTTTTTAATCTCGCAGAAATGTTTGTAAGCAAATGTTTGTGTAGGTAGTGAACTGTTTATGCTCAGTTGGATAAATACACATTGCTCATTTGCACTTGCAAATTGAAAATATTTAAACCATTATGAAATAGTCTTCGTTTGATGATAGGCCATTAAGGAGTTTGAAAATCCTTTTATTCTGATTAGTCAGGTACTGTTCTCAGTATTTTCTTTTCAAATGACTCAATACTAGGGTGGACTGTATCCCAGTAGTTGAATTCAGTTGAAGGATATGTAAGGTTGAGTCCAACCAGTTTTGTAAAGATGTGCTCACTAGCACATCAGTTAATCAATATTTACTAAATATCTTATACACTAAGCTTTTAGGACAAGCGATTTGCAACAATAATAATCATTGTTTTAAAAATATATTTCTTACAAATATTTTAGACATGCAAAACAGAAGTTTTAAACAATTACTAAGTACTGCCATCCAGCTTTTTATAATTGTTTTTCAAACATGATATTGATTCATAGCTTTATTCTAAGTGCATGGTCACCAACAGTTCTTAATGTATATTACAGAGTTGAAGGGAACAGGCTATTTTTTAACAGCTTTATTGAGATATAATTAAGATATTCTACTCACTGATTGCACAACTGAATTGTTTTTAGTATATACATGAATGCACAACCATCACCACAATTTTCATTAAGTACCCATTACGAGTCATTCTAACAAAGAAACCGGGTACCCATTAGGAGTCATTCTTTATTTTCACTCTCCCCCATCTCCCCTACCTGAGCAACCACTATTTTACTTTGTAGATTTGCTGATTCTGGATTTTTCATATAAATGGAATTATATAATACGTGGACTTTGTGACTGGCTTCTTAGCATAATGTTTTCAGGGTTTAGCCATGTATATCATGTGTCTGAACTTTATTCCTGTTTATGGCCACATAATATTCCATTGTATGAATATACTGCATTTTTTAATTCATCAGTTCATGGTCAGTTATTTCCACTATTTGGCTGTTACATATAATGCTGCTACAACCATTCACATACAGGTTTTTGTGTTGTCATGTGTTTTTATTTCTCTGGCATTTACCTAGGGGTGTAACAAAGTGAATTTTATGTCTCCCTTTTACAAAAGTTATCTACACATACATGGGAAGCGTGATTTACTCATTGTGAAAAGACCATGTATGTCTGTGGGGAGAGAGTGAGAGTAAGGCATTCTTCAATAAGTATATTATCTGGGAGTGCCAACTGCTGAGTGAAAACATTTTTGGGTAGCTCTTACCACAAGATTGAACTAGAGTGTTTGAATAGGCATGTTTCATTTGGAAAGGGATAGCTTACATCAGAATGCTTAGGATTTGCTGAGTTTTAAAAATGACACCTTGCTCAGTTGCATTTTTCAGCTGGATGGGGTGAATTTTTGCAATTTTTTAACTTTTATTAAGATTATTTAATTTTACTTCTTTTGGAGACAGTCTTAGAATCCTGTAGGAGGTAATAAAGCATGGATTAAAAAATAGTTATTTAATTCATGTTAATTTTTGGAACTTAAAAAAAAAATTCCCTTCTCAAACCACCAGTGACTCTTGAGACTAGAGAGCTAATAACCAAAAAACTTTGTTAATGTTTAAAATTACAAGTTTTGATTTGTGACTGAGTTATCTGTGGATTTTAATTTTTCTCTTTATAAACTGGGATTATAGGTCATTTCTAGTCCATCTTACTGGAGTATTTAACAATCTTATTACATTACAGTTTTAGTGGACAGAAATGGTCTAAAAGCAAAGAATTTCTTGAAATAATTTATTTAAAACATGTTAAATTGTAATATGTTTCTATTATGGTTTGATGAGGTTAAGGAATATAATATAGGTATGTTATTCTAAATTAGTATATCTGAGGTGAGTGCTGTAAATTTATTTTTAACAAGTATCCAAGGTGATTATGATCAGACAAGTTTGAGAAATAACTACAAAAAACTCATATTGCAGCATTTTTGCTTTTTATAAGAATTTAAAGTAAATTTAATAGTTGCTGCCTACCTTCTGGTTAAAGTTCATAAAATGTGCTTAATTCCTGTAGTTACCATAATACTATCTATCCTAGCATCCTGGTTAAAAAAAAAAAGATCATTTATTGTAAGATTGTGGATATTACACTTGTTACTGAAGGATCACGTATGTTTTATTTGTAACTGGTTTTGGAGATGCCACCAAATGAATGTATAAGTACAGAATTAAATTACCCGAAGCTTCCTCAGGCTGTTCATCTGGCTGACACCTACTTGTAACTTAATAGGGGAACAAACTAAAGGTGTAAGGCAGAGAAAGAAACATCTGGATGACAAAATGTGTTTAATAGCTTGTTAGAATTGTGCAAAAGGTAGGAGTATTAATATTTAACATCATTCTTATATTTAATGACTCCTTGATACCAAGAACACTTATACCTACTTTGAATTCTAAGAGATTCTACTAGATAAAACTTAAAGAGTAAAAGTAACTAAGTTCTTTTCATCATTTAAAAAGAAGCTTGAGTTGTCTATGTACTCTGTTGCTGAGGCAATAGTCAGGTGAACCTGAGCCTTGTCCCCTGCTTCCAGGAAAGCTCTGGGTGGTGGTCTCAGACCATATTTACTTTTTATCCACTATGTCTCTTTCCTTTTTTTGACCTGCCCTGTTCTCAAATTTGATAAATTTGCATCTTTCAGTTCTCTGGGTATCTGATATTTGGAAAACCACCTTGTTTTTTACTATTTCTTCCTGCTGTTAGTGTTAATGTTTTCACCTCTGCATTCCTCTCACCCAGTATATTGCCTGGCATGCATAAAAATTTCTGCATAAGATTATGTATTGAATAAATGCAGTTAAAGGCTAAGAGCTCAGAAGTAAACAGGATATACCTAACCAAGTGGTTGCATTGTTAACTAGGTATATGATCTTTGGCAAATAGTCTATTCTTGTTTCTCCATCAATAAAATTTGAGACTTTAACGTTTTCCTTCTAGCATAGAGGATTATTAGTGACAACACATGGAAAAGTGCTTCAGAAACAGAGGTCTCATGCAGATGTAATTTATTTATGATATTGAAATTCAAGAGCGCATTGTGGAGTATGCTTAGTGACTACAGAATGTTGCAAAGGAAGTTGATGCCCTATCTTCCGAGAATACCCTTAGAGAACATGTCCTTGTACTTTGGAGTTTACGTTTGGCATATTCTCAATGCCTCTATCACAGATGGATTAGATATATAATAGTGTTTCTGAGGTCTGTCTACTCCACCACCTAAACACAGACCTGAATGAGCTGCTTTGTTGCTATATAACTGGAAGCTCAAGCTAAATTAGAACTTGAATATTTTATACTGTTGGTCAGGTATGTTTAGGTCTGGTATGGCTATAAGTAGAATGCCAAATATGCATTTAAAGCCTAAAAACCATAAACTAAAGTGATTGAAGTCTGTATTATCTTCTCCCTTAGTGTGAATCATTGAGAAATGATGGCTATAATATAATCATTCATCAAATATGTGGATGTATTGGTATTAACATGTATACTAGAGCTGAGAACTTTGTTGTAAATAAGATGGTGAGTGTGGAAGACAAAAAATGATGAAATCCATGATTAAGATTGCATTTATGGTTAGGCAATTGGGATTTGTAGGAAGAGCACTAGGTTAAAAATCAAATTTGGAAACTCAGTGACCTATACTTTGTCTAAGGCGTTTGGGTCAGAGGATGACTAAAAGTGTCTTTGGTGGTATGGATTTTTTGATAAATACAAGAATTTTGAATATAACAAATTCTAGAAGATCTTTTTTTATTTAAAATATTATTTAAAATGTGTACTTTTCTATTTGTTACCAAAAAAATTCTGAGACTTTTTAAAGCTTAAAATTTGATACTGATTTGCTCTGTTCTGCCCCTCTCTTTTGGAACTTTACCTCATAATTTACTCCTTGTTCTATATTTATTTGTATTGCATTGGCTCCTTCTCCACTAAGTGTAAACATACCTGTCTCTTTGTGTACAAAAACGATCTCTGAAACTCTGTCTCCATTCATTTCTTCCATTCAATTCATGCTTTTTTTTTTTTTGAGAGAATAGACTTAAAACACATTTTCTCTTCTTCACTTCCCATTCACTCTTCAACTCCCTGCCTTCTGCAAGTCAAACAGAAAACTGTCTTGTCAGTGATCATTACCCTGACATTTTCATTCTTTTCGATGTGTTACATATGCGAATTTGTTTTGTTCACTATCTTTGTATTGGAGTGCCTCCCTTGACACCATGAACACACTCTTTTCTGGTTTTCTTCCAACCTTTCTGACTATTCCAATCCAGTCTTAGAGATCTCCTCTGCCAGCTTCTCATCTTTTGGCCACCCCTAAAATGTCAGTTTTGCCCTGAATTCTCGTATTTCTTTTTCAGATCAAACCGGTATTTCTCAACATAGTTTTTAAGCCATATCATTTTTTGAGAAGTATTTCTCCGGTTCCTGTTCTGATGGGGGTGATTGGGGTTGGGGCGGGAGGGTGCATTATTGTCTCTGAGCCCCTTACTGAGAGGCATTGGTACTAATAAGATTGAAGATTTACTGAACTTTATTTTCTATACTTTGTAATCTGAAAACTATAGGTAATGTTTCCTTTTCCAATTATGAAACTATTTACTGAATATGCATTTTGAAACTATATTACCCCTTTTCCCTATTCCCTGAAATTTCGAAGCTCCCTTCCCATTGGAAACCACTGTTCTCCAGTCACTCTGCTTAGGTAATTTTATTGACTTGCATTTGTGCAGAGTATAATTTTTTTTATCTCCAGTCCAGACCTCTTTCCGAGTTTAAGATTTGTATATTCAACTATTGTACATTTCCACCTGGACAACCCATAGGTATTCTAAAATTCAGTATGCCCCAAAGTGAACTCGTTATTCTTCTCCCTCAAACCAACTCTTCCTGTGTTATCTGACTTGAGAAATAGGAATAATACCACTTTCCATACAACTTCCCTGGGTTACTCTCTCATTGAGTTAGTTAACAAATCTTCAAACTCTTTTTTTTTTTTTTTTTTTTCTATCCATCACCTTTGACTTTCTGGTATTCCTGCTGTAGTTCATGCCTTCATACATCTCTTGTTTAGATTCACCTAATATTCTCCTAACTTGTGTCTTTGTTTTCTGTCTTCATTCTGTCTTCCACACCAACTCCAGATTGATTTTTCTAAAATACTGTGTAATCTGTTAATATGCTCTCTTGCTTAAAACACTCCAGTGATTCCTAATGGTGTTCTACAATAGTTTTTAGCCTGTTTTGCATCATGACCTAATTTGTGAATCTAATGAAAGGGAGTGTTTTTCTCTCCAGAAAAAAAAAAAATGTTCATGCATACAGAATTAGCATACAGTTCATTTATGGATATGGTTAAAATAATTCCTGGCTTATAGGATAAAACCAAGCTTCCTACCATCCCATAGCATACAAGGCATGCCAAATGCTTACTCCTACTGAGCCCCATTCATAACAAATTCCTTAATTTTTGTGTTCTTCCGTGTAGTTTCAAAATGCTTCTGTGCCTTTTCCTGATCTTTACATCTAAAATTCATCCCTCTCCTATTGCCCAGATAGTCCAATTAGTGAATACCTATTCATGTTCCAAGATTGGCTCAGGTTTTTATAAAGCCTTTCCCGATTTCTACTTCCTTTTTTTTCTTCCTCAAAGAGACTTCTCTGTTTCCTCTTTTGGGTGGCTTTCACCCACTCTGTGGATACTGACTTGTATCATAAAACTTTATTGTTCTATTTGTTTATGTATTTTTGTTTTCCTCTACTTGACTGAAAACTCCTGAGGACAGGTGATTTATCTTAGTCTTGTGTGTGCCTCATGCCTATAGAGTACCTTGTATCTTAAGATGCGTATTGAATGAACACAAAAAATTGTCAGAAAGCATTGTCTTATATTTTAGTCGATGTAATTACTAAGTCTATATGTGGACTTTGCAGAATTTTTCTAAACTGTAAATTTAGTCTAAAAATTTTCTAGAAAGTAGTGTATTATAATTGTTAGGGAACTGTCTTAGAAATTTTAAGAAAAGTAGGTTCCAGTTAGGTCTTGGTTGCAAACAACACAAAGTGATTCTAGCATACTTAAGCAGAAAGGAACTTATGGAAAGGGCATTGGATATCTCATAGAATGGATGGGCAGCTGGAAAATTAGGCTTGAGAAATAGGCAGGAAACAAGGGAGACTCTGCTGCATACTCAGCCAGGGTCAGGCCACAGGAATAGAAGAGTTAAGACTCTGTTACAGGATCTGCACTACTGCCTCTGCTGAACTCATACCACTGCCACCTTTTCTGTGAATTACCTTTAAATGTCTTTCCAGAGTCCAAATCCTAGGCAGGGGCCTCTGACTTGGCTAAACCTATCTGAACCCTAGATGCTGTGGACCAGAACAGGAGAGAAAATATCTAGGCCATTTTAGCTTTTGTAGTGGGAGATTTATTTTTTACTAAGATGGACACTGGAGATGCTCTATAGGTAGGAAATTGGGGTCGGATGGCAGGTAGGCAAAAAATGAAATAAAAAGGCGAATGTCAAGACACAGGGAAGAAAGCTATGTGAAAACGGAGACAAGAGTTTGGAGTTATGTCACAGGCAAGGAGTGCCAGAAACAAACATAATCTAAATGGGGCAAGTAAGAATTCTCCCTGAAAGCTTTCAGAGGAAGCCCTGCTGACACCTTGATTTTGGACTTTTTGCTTCTAGATATATGTCAGTAAAATTTCTCTTGATTTAAGCCAAAAAAAAAAGGCAAATATTCATTACAGCACTGCTGCTAGCTAACACCTGGTTTATAGGCCTTAGAAAATTTATTTTACTTTTATAGGTTTCTCTTTTATTTTTGTAAATTTGAAATACTATCATTTCAATATTAAATGCTAACAGTGTAAAAGTATGATCATATATTTTGAGCTATTTGTGAGTAAAGCACCCTGTAAGAACACAAAGCATGTGGCTCTTATTCCTGTGATGTAAGCTGTAATACTTCCCTTTCTTTGGAGTATGTGTTAATAATTTTGAAATAACTTTCTGAAGTTTATAGGAACTTCTAAAGTTGAACAGGGCAGTCCAAAGCCTATTGTTTGATTTATTGGATATTTTGATATAATTTGGTTGCATTGCCCTCCCAGAAGGTAGA
Source organism: Pteropus medius (assembly GCF_902729225.1). NCBI lineage: Eukaryota > Metazoa > Chordata > Mammalia > Chiroptera > Pteropodidae > Pteropus > Pteropus medius. The sequence continues at coordinate 25,732,649 of NW_024344240.1, forward strand.
AACAATAGGAACTTTTTAATTTTTTTTTTTTTTTTAAGTCGAGGCAACCCTTGGTTGACCTCACAGGTTGCAAGGACCTTGTCAGTTTACAATCCCTTATTTTTTATTTTGTACGCCTGCAGCACCTGGTCTTCCTAGGTGGTCTCCCATCCATGTACTAACCAGGCCCGACCCTGCTTAGCTTCCGTGATCAGATAGGATTGGGCTTGTTCAGGGTGGCATGGCTGTAGGCACAATAGAAACTTTTAAATGTTGAACTAATATTTCTTTTGATAGTCTAAGTAAATACTGATATTAATAGCAACCACAAATACATTTTTTACGAAGATGATATTTAACCATTCAAAGCAGATTTTCATGTTATCCTTTTTTATCTCTTTATATAGCCACTCTTATTTTGTGTATTTCAAGCTTTGCATGTGTTTTTTCATTTTTTGTCATTCTCTTAGTTTTGACATTTTTCTTAGTTTGCTTATTTCAGATCTTAAATTTTGTCAAAATTGCCTCTTATTGTTAGTTAACCCGAACCTCTTTTTCTTTTACGGGATATTTCTTGAAATCTTAAAGTAGTCCATATTGTTGTTTTAAGTAGAAAATAGTTGTTTGGAAACCTCTTAACAAGACATTTTGGTTTGAAACGGCTATTAAGATACATAGTAAAGGTCAAAAGGTACAGATTTTCATTTATAAAATAAATCATTCATGGGGCTATCATGTACAGCATGGTGACTATAGTTATAATCCTGTATTGCATATTTGAAAGTTGCTAAGAAAGTAGATCTTAAAAAAGAAAAAAGGTACATGGTAGGTAAAACAGCTGCTGAGTCCAGGTGAAGAAGTGAGAGTTGTAGTTTTATTGATTAGGAAACAAGTTAGGATGCCTAATGAAGAGATTCAGAATAAAAACACTTAAATAACAGTCCAGAGGCTAGTGGTCCAGGTTGGCTAGGTGGCTCTGCTCCATATATATGCTCATTCAGGAACCCCAGTTTCTTCTGTCATATTTCTTCACCATCCCTTAAAGCCGTGGGCTTGTTTGCATGTCAAATCTAGGTGTTTGTCATATTCACCCTTCAAACCAAAGAAAGGAGGGAAGAGGAAGTCTTTAAGGAGAGACCCACAAATTGCAGAAGTGCTGATATTCCTGTGGCTGAGACTAATCATATGACACATTAGTTGCAAAGGAGACTTGGAATTATAATCTACAGCTGTGTGGCTATGGACCTAGCTAAAATTTGGGAAGCTTTACTAGTAAAAGAAAAAAGAGAACATATACTATGGTGAGGGTGAGGTAGGAGCCTAGTGTTTTTGCCACGTAAGTGAATATAGAGAAACTACAGAGAGAGAGGAAATTTGCTTTTGATCTTAACTCTGAATAAATAAATTCCCAATTGTAAGTAAATACAAGTTACATTTTTAAGATTACTGAGAAATCTGAGAAATATTTATTTTCTTATTTAGTTGGATAATTGGAATCAATGGGAAAATTTACTGGGATGTTATAAACTTTAAACTGAAAAGATACTTTTATGTTTTTAGGTTTTACACATCTGTTAGCAGACCTTTTTGGATCTCTGCCACCCAACTCAATGGCGTCCTCTACTACTGTGCCTCTAGGATTTCACTATGAAACAAAGTATGTTGTTCTCAGCTACTTGGGACTCCTCTCTCAGGAGAAGCTGCAAGAGCATCTTCCCTCACTCCAAGGTATTATCTTTGGCTTATGGTGGTTATATTAAGTAGTAATAATTACTTCATATGTAAAAGTATATGTATCTAAGTAACTTATATTTATGGTTTATGTGATCAAATAATACTAATCAGCTTTTAAGAAATAACCCCTCTTCTCATCCCCTGAAACATTTCCAGAAGCAACTACTTTGAATGGTTTTTAAGAGCATGTTATTTTAAATGATTGCTCTTCGTACAGGTAAAAATGTACTAAGTACATATAAACAAATTCATCTGTCTTTAGAGAGTTCATAATTAATAAGACATAGAATTGCATAATTATTTACAAATTGCAATGCAATTAACTTCCTTAAATTGCCTTTTTTTCAAGGATATAGATTTAAACAATGAATTCTTATATCTGATAGTTTTTAGCACAATTCTTTGTATTGAGAATTTGTATATATCCTTATTTAAATAGTTTGTCAAACAAAGCTTAGAACACTTGTTGGATTCTGAATCAGTCTTCTTCATTAAGATGTAACATCATCATCTTAAATATTCTTTTCCACAGATTTCTAATACAGCCTTGGAGATAATTCTTATTTATCCTCTGTCATTTTGGCTCAAGAAAGATTAGTGTTGAGAATTCAGAGATGATGGAATCCATTGGCCAATATAACAGTTAGAGGGATGGCAGAAAGTGTCCTAACAATATTAATTTAAATACTTACATATAACTAGTGGGTGTGTTCTGTTTTTAAATATTCAATTATATTTTAAGTACCTGAAGGTAGGTTGTTATTTTAAACAAAATTATATCAAAATGACTTTTAAAATTCGTAAAAGAAAATATGATACCAAATATCTGATTTATTATTTCACCTAACACACAGCAACCATTTTATTTTCTATTATCCTCTAATCTTTTATCCGTATACACAGTTTTTCCATAGTTGTAGTCAGTTATTTGTGATTTTTTTCACTCTATTTTATCTTAAATCATGTTCACATGTTTTCTGTATTTCATCTCCTTTATTTTTCCAATTTTTTTTTTTTAATCAATAGCACTGCTATATAATTTTTGGTGTGCCATAAAACCTTTTTATTCTTGCTCACTAACACTGGTAGTAGGACTTTACTTGACAGAGTCAGAGAGGGAGTAAAGAGGTTATTATAAGAAATTTTAGTTTAAAATGTTAATAAATGAACATTTACTTAGCAATTTTGATGTAGGGCCAAGGCATTTTTCTTTAACATTTTATTTATTTATTTTTTTCCCCTACTCTCCCCTCCAAGGCATTTTTTTGAATATGAGTCTGTTTAGAATTCTATGTCATCTTTCTAGCATAAGCCAACCATATCTATTACCTTTAGTTTCCAATTTATATTTATTTAAAATAGAATGAGAACATAAAGACCCTTATAAAATAATCTGATTAAAAAGTCATTCTAGGTTTTTATGATTCCCCAACCTCTCATTTTATAGTTGTTTCTCTCACCCTTAATCTGAAATGGCATTTTTAAAGCAACTTCCCAAAACATCTAATTTAGCTTTCATAGAAATATGAAGTCTCTTTGTACAATCATATTTTAATGATGTCTATGATTTTAAATTATACAATTTCAGCAGCAAGTATAACTTCATAAACAGGTTGGGAGAAAAATAACTGACTCTTGGTAAGCATATAGCTTATGCAAGTATGCTAGAAAGTAGTCTACTAGCTGCATGTGTTTAGCTAGCTGTGGGCATATTCAGTATGTTTTATAGTGAGACTGTAGTACGTCTCTTAATTCAATAAATTACTTCATGGAAGTTAGTTAAGAGTACGTCTGTATATTGCTTTTTTAAAAAATCATTTGCTTTTGCTAAGTTATCTAGAGTCAACCTACCGAATCAAAGAGCAATACTCTTTTTATGAGGAATTGCCATTTAAAATATGTGGCCTATAGATGGTCATACTATGTAGCATATCTTTATAAATGTTTGTACATTGTCTTAAAAACTAGTTGTAACTTCTGAAATGCTGGATCTCATTGTTCTATTTAGACTCAGCAAGCATCTACCATAATAGACTTACTGGGAGGCCAACCAAGTGGTTGCATAGGTAGTGATTAATACATAAATGGTTAGAATGCCTGAGGTAGAGACTGTCTGTACAACAATTCAGTTTGGGAGGAAGATTCTGGAAATTAATTTTATGAAATACATGTGGTTTTTATACTCATCCTCCTAGAACTCCATAGGTGCCCAAAGTAGACATCAAGACTCAGTTGATTAGAGCAAGATAGCTTATTACTTAAGCTCAGCAAACACCAAGAGTGTTACCATGGTAGCACTAATTCCCCTGCTTCCAAATACCACAGGGTAATTTGATGAGCCAAATTGATGGCATTTCATATAGTAGGTTGTACCCAGTTCCCCTCTCCCAGAGAGCGAGCAATTACATTGTAGTCATTTTGACCTACCCAAAGTAAATCATTTTCCCTTTGAGAAGCTCTAGAAATGGCTCGGAGTCAGAGGACAGCTAAGTCTTCAATTTTTCACAGTGAGCAAGGACATACGGGGATGCCTGGGGCTCATTGCAGGCTACCACTCCTAATAGTCTACTCCTCAAGATTAAATGTGGTGACATTCAATGAAATCCATTCAGTTGGTCTCATATAACACTTGATTAAAACTATTAACAGAATTTAAATTAGCAAGATGAAGCCATTCTGCAGTATTGATCTCAGCTCTCTACCTAAGGACCCCAGATTCAGCCAGGTGAATAAGTCCCAGAGGAGGACTAGTAGGTCTTTTTTTTCAGATAACCACTTAGTTTCCTTTGCTTAACATGTATGTATAGATTGTTTCAACTGACTAATAGCATTAATCCAACTCAATAGGAAGTGTCGGCAACCGTACATGTTCAGACAGGATGTAGTCCAAGACCAGTCTATTACCCATTATAATCCATGCAAAGACATTTAAATTGATCTGCTGATCTTCTAGGGTTTGTGCCATCTCATTGGCTGTGGTAGCCAAAGTAAAGGATAGGTTTCTGATTATTATCTATGGGGCATGAACTCCAATACCAGGGAACAATACTTACTTTGCTATATGGAACCAGAAGTCAGTGTATCCTTGGGTGGGACAGCCTTTTTTACCTAGGGACCCAAAAATGGGAATGCAGTCCAAGAGGTGGTTTCATTCTCTCTTCAAAATATTATCTAAGGCAGGGTAGCAGGCTTTGTAATTTTAGATTTAGTTCATTAAGAAACATTTCAAGTCTGCAGTGAAAGCTAATTTCCGAAGCTATTCATTATTTGGTAATAGTGGTTGAGGGTGGTTCTTCTTGTACAGAAAAATTTCAGTTTCGTTTTTGAGCTAGAAAAATTGCAATAAAACACTACGACTGCTTAGCCATTGAACTACGGTATGATAGGGTATGTCAGGATATCTTCAATTTCTGACAAAAATTCATGGAACTTAACAATGATTAAGTCCATGACAGCAAATAAAGTTCACTGTTGAAACTTCTGTTCATTGATACAAGATAGATTCAAATATTTTCCTATAGATGAGTACTACAGTGAATAACCATAGGTTTTAAATATTTTGAATTTTTGCAATCTTTGTAAATCTGTCTAATTTTTCTGCTTCACACATATTTTTGCCACTATCAATACCACATCTTAGCAGATTCCACTTTGGGTTGTAGTGAATTAGTGTTTCCCCAATTTCTTTGAAAATATTTTCACTTGTAATTATTATACGTAAGCTATGCCAGTTCTTCAGACACTTCAAGCTCTGCATTGACTCAAATAAACAACGTATGAGCAGTTTTCAGACATCTGTCACTGCATCGAGAGCCAAGGAAAGCCACTCAAAATTTCTTGCCTTGTATTTCAGTTGACTGTTGATATTGTTCCCATTGTCTTCAACTCATTGAGCAGCTGATCTGTCCAAAAAACTAATAAGCTTTTGTTTTATCTGGACACTTTTCTTCAGTTGCTGCAATTGGATGTGATCTAATTAACTCAACATCCCTAAATAGCTTTCCTTGCTAACAATTGAGCCACCTAGAAACTTTTTGGTTGCAGCCTCATTTTCATTTTTCTTTTTTTTTTTTTTTGAAAAAATAATTAATTTTATACCACAGTAAATACTCAAAATACATGTTTTATCTGCAAGATAGTTGGGTAACTCATATGTGCTTGTGTGCAGGTTGGGTGTGTTTTGTTGAGTTTTAGATGTTCAGCTTATTATTTCAAGGGGAGAGATCTGGGGACATCTCTCATTCCGCCACATTTCTGATGTCCTTCATTTTCATTTTTATGAAGAAATTCTGTGAGATGTTCCATTTTAAATTTCTTAATTTTTCTGATTGTTGCTTTTCCTGTGAGTTGGGAATATTGTGATGAGTGCTTTATAGTCTGGCGATATCAATGCATATTTTGTTCTTTTAGCATAGCTATAATGTCATTGCACAATAAACACAATACTTTGCCATCTAATTTGATAACAAAATAATCTATATTCCATTGTGTCTTAAAAGCAGAATATGCAAGCCCACTTCTACTTTTCTTGTTTTACACGATGGGTACGTATAGGGAAATTTAAAATTGTGGTATGGCAATATACGCGGCAACTGAAATGCTGTGTAGTTATAATTGTGTCACTGCAATTTGTAGTGTGTTGAGCAGCAGTGTGAAGTTACGAGAGCACCACACAAGTCTCTTGAGCCTACTCATCTCTACCATTGTAGCATAAAACAACCATAAATAATACATGAATGAATGAGTGTGGCTATATTCCAATTAAATTTTTGTTTATGAAAATTGAATTTCCTATAATTTTTACGTGTCATGAAATACTAATCTTTTGATTTTTTTCAACCATTTAAAAAGGTAAAGATCATTCTTAGCTCGTGGGCTGTACAAAAGCATGCAGTGGGCCAGTTTGCCCTATGGGTTGTATAGTTTGCTGACACCTGATATTATTACATCTGATATTATTACATCAGTGCAAGGAACATTATTTTTCTCATTATTATTAAGGAACTCATTCCATTTATGCACAAAACTGCTGGAGTTTTTTATTGTAAGCCCAAATCTGTCACTTCTGTTCTTTAATCACATATCTTTTTTATTAAAATATTTATTTTTAATTGTATAAGTCAAATATACATACTTGAAAGTATTTAGAAAAGTAAAAGAAGAAAATAAGAAAAAATCCTATAACCTAGTAACTGAAATTATGAAATGTTAACATTTTTTCCAAACATTTTTATAGGTACATATAAATTTGAATTTATGGTTTATAAAAATGAGATTATATATATGCCATTTTGTAATGTTTAAAAAATTAACAATATATTTGAACATTTGTCTATGTCAACAAATAAATATTTATAGACTCCTACAGTAGAACATTTAGGGCATTTACTGATATTTGCTGGTAAGAGATATTCATCAGTCATCTTTGAAGTGGGCACACAACAGTCCTTCAGGTAGCCTGCACATTTCTTAAAAATGTTCCAGTTTCCAGTTTCATTAATCGTTTCAAAACATTCCCCTGACTAGTTATAGCCTTACAGGTCTAGAAAAACACTAATAGAACTTTGCAGTGATAAAAATGTTCTGTATCTTCTCTGTCCAATACTGTAGTCACAAGTCACATGTGACAGTTGAATGCTTGAAATGTGAATAGTGTGACTGAGGAATTTAATTTTTAATTTAATTTTTCTTTGAACTTAAAAAGCTAAATGTGGCTAATGGTTGCAATATTAGACATGCAGGTCAAGAACTCAGTTTCTTATCTTCCCCCTCTAAGCCAGCCCCTATATCTATAGTAATTTGTTAGTGATATCACCTTCTGCCCAGGCTTGAAATATAATTGTCATCTTTTAGCTCTTATCTCTGCTTTCTGACTCTTTCTTTGTCAGCTGTTACCAACCGTCCCAATTTTCTCATGATTCTTCCATTATCTTATAGAACTTAAATTATTGCAGATGTCTCATGATTTTTCTCCTCCATTTTATGTCTTCCTCATAGTTTCAAGCAGATTGAACTTCTTAACATTGTCTCTTGCATTGAGAACCCATAGTTGCTCCCTTTCTCTGCAAATCTTTCATTGATTTCCATGATCTGGTCCCATTGCCTCTTGTGTCTTGTGTCTGTTATTGCCTTGTACTTTAAACAACCCATACTTATTCCTGTCTATATTTTTTCACTCAAGCTGACCTGCTGTCAAATGGTAGACTTCTGTGATCGTGATTACTAAGGTTCACCCGTACCTAATTCTTCTCCTTCCTAGACACATGGGAAAATTGTATTTAGACAGGGCCATGTGACTAGTCCTAGCCAGTGAAATATGAGTGTATGTGATTTGTGTCACTACTAGACTATGACATTTAAGAGCCAGTGTACCTTCTTCCCATACTTTTCCATTGCCTTGTGTATATATGGATGTAGAAGGGAACATATGTTCCTAACAGCATAGCTACAATAGGGCAGAACCATCATCAGGCAGAGTTGCTAAGTGACCGTATGAAGCAGTCTCCTTGCCGTCCAGTTCTCCAGGTTACATATGTAACATGAGGGAGAAATGGACCTTTGAATTAAATTGCTCAAACTCCTGGATTTATTTATTACTACAGTATAGACTAGCCTTTCTTAATTAACATATCTCCCAAATATACATGTTACGGTGACCAACTGTCCAGTTTGCCCAGGATTGAGTAAAACTGGGGAAATTCTGAGCAAACTGGGATAAGTTGTTCGTCCTAATACACATACACACTTTTCCACCTATCAGATTCCACTAATTTATGTCATTTCTCAATTGTAACATACTCCATGTACCACAAAATCCAGGCCTTTTCAACTCCTGCAATTTACTAAATTTGGTAGGACCTTAGGGATTGTATTGATAAATTTTTTTTCTTACTTAAGCGTAGAATTTTTTTCTACCTGAGGAGTTTTCCTGCTTTGGCATTTTTGTTTTGTTTTTGAAATTTGGTTGTTATCCTTATGTTGTTGTCTTGTAAACCCAAGTGCTAAGTATTTATACATAAATACAACCAAGTATAGGCTAACTTCTTAGAGAGAAAAGTTAGGTTGTTGTTGCTGTTTTTGCTATCTATCCTATTTGTTATCTAAAATGTGATACAGAACTCACTCCTATGCTATGCTGTTATAAATCAGTTCTTCCATAGCATTCATTGGTGTAATGTGGGTAGGTTCGATTTCAAGTTCATGAAGCAATAAGTGTGAGAAGAAGAGTCTAAAGGAGGTGACCGTCATGACTCAAGATGTTCGTCATATTAAATGTCTTTAATTTTTTTCCTGAGTCATGTGCTGTGTACAGACTTATTCATAAATAGTAAGCTCTACACTTTTCCAGGACTAGTTAACTTTTCTAGACTAGGTTAGTTTGTGCTGAGTATATTTAATCCTGTTCATCCAGCTGACTTGCATATTTGATGCCAAGTAATAACTTGTGTTATGTTCAACTTTACACATATGTAGTAATATAGAGGACCTTGATGCTATAGTAATTAATATGGATTTAGTAATAAGACATTTCTCAGGTTAGGAAAGAAACTTCATGTTTGTTAATTAGTAATGTGGCTATCAAATACATGTAGTTGTGATACTGATTTATTTGTTCAACCATTAAACAGTAACTCCCCATTTTTCCCTTCCTCCCTCCAGCCCGATGCAACCACTATTCTACTTTCTCTAGTTTAACTATTCTAGGCACCTCATTTGAGTGGAATTATACAATATTTGTCCTTTTCTTTCTGTCTCATTTTGCTTAGCATGTCTTGAAGGTCCATCCATGTTGTAGCACGTATCAGAATTTCATTACTTTTTAAGGCTGAATAATTTTCCATTGTATGCATGTAGCACATTTTCTTTATTCACTATTAGTGGACATTTGGGTTATTTCTACCTTTTGACTATTGTGACTAATGCTGCTATAAATATGGGTGTACAAATATCTGTCTGGGTCTCTGTTCTCTGCTTTCAGTTCTTTTGGGTATATAACCAGGTGTGTATTGCTAGATCACATAGTAATACTATGTTTAATTTTTTGAGGAATTGCCATACGTTTTTCACAGTAAGTACACCATTTCACATTCCCATTAGCAGTGCACAGGGGTTCCAATTTCTCCACATTTTCCCCCAACAGTTGTTTTTTGATTCTTTTTAATTTTTATAATAGTCATCCTAATGTGTATCCTTGTGATAGCTCTTATCTTTTTATTGCTGAATAATATTCCATTGTATGGATGTATCATAGTTCATTTATCCATTCACCTATTGTAGAATATCTTGGTTGCTTCCAAGTTTTGGCAGTTATGAGTAAAGCTGTTGAACATTCATGTGCAAGTTTTTGTGTAGATATAAGTTTTCAACTTATTTGAGTAAATACCAAGAGGCATGATTGCTGGATGATATGGTAAGAGTACGTTTAGTTTGTAAGAAATTACCAAGGTGTCATCCAAAGTGGCTGTACTATTTTCCTTTCCTTCCAGCAATGTATGAAGGTTCCAGTTTCTCCACATCTTTGCCGAACTTAACTATTGTGTTTTTCACTATAGCTATCACAATGGATGTGCATTGATATCGAATTGTGGTTTTAATTAATAGTTAATGATGTTAAACATCTTTTCATGTGCTTATTGACCATTTGTATCTTTGGAGAAATGTATATTCATATCCTTTGCCCTTTTTTGTTTTTATTTTTTATATTTGTTTTCCTTTACTCATTTAAAAAAAATTTCTTTTTATCGTTGAGTTGTAAGAATTTATTGTATATTTTGGATACCAGACCCTTATCAGACATATAATTCTAGATATTTTCTTCTATTCTGTGATTTTTCTTTTCACTGTACTGGTAGTGTCCTTTAGTTTTTCTGAAGTCCAGTTATCTGTGTTTTCTTTGATTTCTAAGTGTCATGCACATTTTTACCTGTATTTCTCTCTAAGAGTTTTATAGTTTTAGCTCTTAAATTTGATCCATTTTGAATAAATTTTTGTATATTTTAATGTGCCCCCCATTTGGGGAACTATTGATTTAGAAACTATGTTGTTCTGAACAGTCTAGTCCATGCAGCGGTTCAAAATTTGTTAATCTGATATTCACTTTGAAATATTGAGTGTATTTCAGGGCTGAAATATGGTTATGCTGACTCACCTGACTCTTCATTTGACAATGAGGTGGGTGGGATTACTTTCCTAAAGTCTGTTTATCTTTGAAATATTTTTCTCTGGGTTTATAGCGCAGGATTTATGCTGCATTGGTGCTACTGGGTAGCTCTATGCTTTTGAAAGTTGAGGTGGGGGTTGATTAAATAAAAATCACTGAATCTGTCTATGTCATTAGTTAGTTAAATAAATAGCCTTTTGTGCCGTGACAGCAGTAGACTTTTTCGGATTTAGGTTTTCCACATGGCTTATTATCAACTATGACAACTTGTCATGTGCAGTCAGTATCACATTAGTCTCTTGAGAATAGGCACCTCTTTAATCAGCTGCGTGTCTTTAATCTGGCAGGGTGAGGCATATGGTAACCAAGACATTATTGTCATTTATTTTGTGTCATCGTGGTGGTATTGGTGGTAGTGTGATCGGGTATGTGTATATGCTTTAGGTATATAAATTTTCCAAAAAGAAGTGGATGGCAGATAAAACATTCGTGTATTCTTTATTTTTCAACATATATCAAAAATTGTAATCGTGTTGTAGAATTCAGTAATAATTTTACTTACTAGATGATCTACTTTATTATCTTGTTTCTGTGTGATTTGTTTGAGTCTAGGCAAGTTATTTCAATTCCTCAAGTCCCATATTCTTCATATAATGAGGAGGATGGACTAGACAGCTCTTACTTTACAAACCTTTCTAAATCTAAACTTCTGTGATTTAGACAGTGATTAAAACTGTTATAAGCATGGAGATAATAGTTGAGGTCTTTTCCTTTCAATTCTTTGTTCTCAGTATTCTTCATCACAATTCCATCACCATAAATAAATGCTCTACTTACTGTTTTATGTATGTGGTTGGTCTGTAATGTTATTCTTTTATGTAAAATGTTCCTACCTCATACTGGGTAGGAACAGGAATGAATTTTAAAAATTCCTTACCACATATAATTTAATTAGGCTTATGATAATACATAATGGAAAAATATAAATGTATAAAATAAAAATAAAATCAGAATAGGAAAACTATACAGTTCCATAATGGGAATATGAGATCACAGATATGTAGTCCATAAGGTCCTATACTAGTATGTAGCCTTGAATTTGGTTCTGAGGCAGAGCCAAAAAAAAAAAAAAAAAAACAGAGGTATACTTAGTTTTCGGAAGCCATACTATTTTCTTTTAAGTGGAACATTTTTCTTCTTTTTAAAATTTTTATTTTTTCAATTAGAGTTGATATTTAGTATTATTTTATATTAGTTTCAGGTGTAGAACATAATTCTTTAAAACATTTTTTACCCAGAGCTTTATTACATAAGACAGGGAGAAATGCAGTAGAAAATGTTGTCAATATCAAATACAGTACTAGGTTTTAAAACTATCTCTTAATGTGATTCTGGGTAAAAGCTAAGGAAATGGCACCAAAATGCAACTCAGTTAAAACAAATAGTTAACACTCTCTGGGGACCTAGATTATATGTATGTGCTTTTCTGATGGATCTAGCTTAATATGAGGATAAATCTAGAATGCAGAGGTGTGGAGGAACTGCCTATCATGTCAGGAAACAAAAAATTAGATCCTGCAGGTTGTATTCTCTGGCAAGAGTTTGAAATGTTTAGGTGTTCTATATTTCTGATTAAGGACGCATCATGAACAAACTAGATGTTAAGTTTGAAATGGTTTTGCAGAACTTAAAAGGCTAACGAAAACTTTTTCAGGATGGCTGTTACTGTACTTCTGTCATGGAAGTATGTTTGAAGGAATATCAGTGTGTATAAAAAAGATTTCTCTTAAAAGCACTTCCATTCACTAGCTCATGACAATGATTGATCAAAATTCTTACATTTGCTTGTATGGCAGAGATTATTTTAGACTGGACAAAGTTTAAAGTGAAGTCTCTTAGAGGCAAGGCACACTTGGATACGTAAAAGACCATGGAACATTGGGTATTCAGGAATGTAGCTTAGTAAAACTGTCCAAATGAATTTATTGTGAATTGTACCCTTAAATTAAAAAACAAACAAACAACAACAACAACAACAAAACAACTTTCCTTTTGAATTTTTGAAAATAAATTAAACTTTGGTGGATATATGCTCAGGAAAAAAAAGATTTTTAGTTTTAGATCAGTTTATATTAAGTCATTCTCTCTTGCAGCAATTGAAGAGCAAGAATAACGTTAGTTCATCAAGATTTCTCCTAGTTTGTTTTATAACAGTTCTGTTTTACATCACTTGGCATTATCTGGACTGTCAGACGGTTGTTCCTGCTGATCTCAACTCTTATAGTACTGAAAGCAGATTTTTTATTAGCATCATTGATTAGGAATCTATGATGAGCTATTTCTGTTCACAGAGACAGAGTTTTGCGAAAGATCACTGTAAAGTAGTAACAACATTTTAGAGAACCAGGATTGGTGAGTGGGAGCTACTGTCTGTTGATCATTTTGATGTGATGGGACTTATTTATCTCATTACCCTAGACAACATTCTTTTGTGGTAAGAATTTTTTCCCATTTTACGTAAGAGTAGAGGCTCAAGAAGCTTATTTTTCTTGCTCAAGGTCCCATGTAGTGATGAGTTGGAATGCTTGATTGCAAAGCTTATCTTCCACTTCATTGAGCTGCCTTCCAGGAAGCCGGAAGGAGAAAGATAATTTTATTGAAATAAATAAGGTTGACTTTAATTTATCAATCTGTATTTGCTTTATTTTAATAATATCACAATATATTCTGAAGGTCACTTTACCTAGTGTAGTTATATTAATCAGTGCTGTTGCAGTCCCATCTAAAACTACAAATTACTCTTTCTTATAATGAATGAAATCTGCTTTCCTATCATTTCTACCTACTGGGTCTTGTTCTGTTCTTTGGAACTAAACAGAACAATCACTTACCCTCCTTTTCGAAGTAGAGAATAAAGATTTGGTTTTAGAAAAAAAAAAAAACACTACAAATTACTTCTAAATGGATAACTTATAAACAGTACTTGAGATTTATTAAAAGTCTATCTGTAAGCGAAATAAGCAAGTCTCCAGAAGACGAATACTGTATAAGTCTACTTATATAAAATATTTAGAATAGTCTAAATCACAGTCAGAGTGATGGTTGCCAGGGGCTGGAGGGAAGGAGGGAATGGCAGATTAGTGTTTAACGGGTATAGAGTTTCAGTTTTACAAGATGAAGAGTTCTGGAGATGGATGGTGGTGCTGATAGCACAACATTATGAATGTATTTAAAACTACTGAGTGATACACTTAAAAATGGTAAAGATGGTAAATTTTATGTTATGTATATTTTAACCACAATAAAAAAAAATTAGGAGAAAAAACCTATTTGGAAAGGTAGACTTTTATGCTTTATGAGAATTCGTAAAGATTGCCGTCTTCAAATTTAGCATAATAGATTGTATCTGTTATATGTAATGTTTTAAAGTTTTTATATATGTAGTTTTTTAAATTAATAATAATTTATTTTGCAGTTATAGTTGGCATATACTATATTAGTTTCAGGTATACAACGTAGTGATTAGACATCTATATAACTCACAAAGTGATCACCCCAGTAAATCTAGTACTCATCTGACACTGTACATAATTATTATCATATTTTTGGCTATTTTCCTTATGCTATACTTTCTATCTCCATGGCTATTTGTAACTACCACTACCAATTTGTACTTCTTAATCCAGTCCCCGGTTTTCACCAACCCCCACAACCCTCCTACTATTTGGTAATCCTTAAAATGTTCACTGTATCTATGAATTTGTTTCTGTTTCCTTGATTCCTTATATACGTGCCATCATATGGCATTTGTCTTCCTCTGTCTGACTTACTCTACTCAGCACACTAACCTTTAGGTCCATCATGAAATATTTTTTTTCATCCCCTTACTTTTAATCTATGTGTGTCTTAATCTGAAGTGAGTCTCTTGTAGGCAGCCTGTGTAATGGTTTTATTTTCTTGCCTATTTCTCACCCTGTCTTTTGATTGGAACATTTAATTCTTTTTCATTTGAAGTACTCATTGATATATATGTAGTTATTGCCATTCTTTTTTTAGACTTTTGATACATATTTTTTTATTCTTCTTAAAGAAGTCCCTCCAGCATTTCCTATAATACTGGCTTGGTGGTGATGAACTCGTTTAGCTTTTTCTTGTCTAAGAAGCTCTTTATCTGTCCTTCAATTCTAAATGAGAACTGTGCTGTGTCTTGGTGTGGGCCTCTTTGGGTTCATCTTGTTTGGGATTCTCTGAACTTCCTGGGGTTGTATGTCTATTTCTCTCACCAGGTTAGGGAAGTTTTTCATCATTATTTCTTGAAATAGATTTTCAATTCCTTGCTCTCTCTCTTCTCTTTCTGGTACTCCTATGATACGAATGTTGTTATACTTAAAGTTGTCCCAGAGGCTTCTTAAACTATATTTATTTTTTTGTATTCTTTTTTCTTGTTGCTGTTCTGATTGGGTATCCTCCACTATTCTATCCTCTAAATCACTGATTCGATCCTCTGTTTCATCCATTCTGTTGATTCCCTCTAATGTACTCTTCATCTCAGATATTATAGTCTTCATTTCTGTTTGACTCTATATTATGTTTTCCATCTCCATTTTTATGGTTTTTTTTTGTATCTCTGTTAAATTTCTCATTGAGTTCATCTACTCTTCCCCTAAGTTCCTTGAGCATCCTTATTGCTGGTGTTTTGAACTCTGCATCTAGTAGATTGCTTGTCTCCATTTTAGTGAATTTTTTTTCTGGAGCTTTGTTCTGTTCTTTCATGTGGGACATGCTTCTTTGTCTCCTCACTTTGGCTGCCTCCCTGTGTCTGTTTTTATGTATTAGGTAGGGCTCTTAAGTCTCACAGTCTTAGTAGAGTAGCTTTAGATAGGTGTCCTCTGGGACTCCTTGGCACAGACCTGAGAGGAGTCCAGCTGCAGGCTAAGTTCAGTCACAGCCTGTGCCCTTCCGAGGCCACCAGGTAAGAGATAGGTGCCTCAATAGGTCCAAAACTGAGGCTGACTGCCACTGATACAGGGCTTGAGGCCACTCAGCAAGAGGTATAGGGCATGCTGAGGCCAGATGCTCCTTCTTTGGGTTTTGTGAGGCTTTGAGAGATTTTATGAACGTTCTTAGCAAGAGCCGGGACAGCCCATTTGTGTGGAATAAATCATTGGAAGTGACTTGGGTGGGCCACAAGTTGGGACAGGTGGAGTCTCAGGGAATCCCCTGGGTGGAATGACTTGTGTTATCCGGCTTGATGGCTCCTACCTCTGCTGTGGCCGGCTGAGAGGGCTCAATGAAGGGAAAATAGCTTCTGCCTGGAGCTTTGTCTGTGAACCAGCCGCCCCTCCAGCCCTCTCCCTGAAGTCCAAGAGCTCAGTGCCTCCCTATATGTCCCCGGTGCCCCTCGAGCAGCTGCCCCAGCACTGGAGCTCTGAGTGAGCAAGACGGTTAGCAAGTAAGGCCAGGTGTGGTCCCTTTAAGAAGATCATCTACAACTCCCACAGTCCTCATCTCACTCAGCCGCAACCTCCGCTGGTTTTCACATCCAGAGGTTGTGGGGACTTCTCTTCTTGGCATTGGAACCCTGAGCTGGGGAGCCCAGTGTGTGGCCGGACCCTTCATTCCTCAGGTAGGGGAGAGGACTCTGCAGCCAGGATAGCTTCCTGATTCTCTACCGCCACACGTGGTTGTGGGCCTGGGGCGTTTCACATCTCTACCCCTCCTACCATTTTGAGGTGACCTTTTATTTGAGGTGACCTGGTTGTAGGGCTTATTTTCAGCCAGACCTCTAGTGACTTCCTGTACTGGTTGGTTGCTCTGTAGTTTTGTTATAGTTTTGGTGTGGTCACCAGAGGAGGGCTGTATAGCCTTTACTTTCTATGACATCTTGAATCTTCTCTGTATGTAGTCATTTAAGATATTTATGTAGGCAAAAATGATAAGTGAAATGTCTAGTTAAGCAAAATATATGTGACATTGAGGGGATCCTTTGTGTTACGCTTCAACTAGAAATACCTAAGGAATTTTATATTTTCCACAAAAAATTCTTTTAAAAGTCTGAGTTTTATTTTGGTTAGGTTCAGCTCAGAAGAAAGTGTTTTATATGGCCTAAATGAAAATTATTTTTGTCAGTTTTAAAAGTTGAAAACTAATCAAAGAATCTGTAAGATACAGAAATGTGTAACCTTTTGTTTTTCAAAGGTATTTTAAAGACCCATTGATGCTATAATATTCACTTTTCTTGGCCTTAATTAATAAGCTTATCTTTGAATTCAGAATTTTTTGCTTGCAAAAATGAAAACATAAACAGCTCATCCCTCTCTTTATAAAACTTGTCAGTGGTAGAAAACAGTGATATGAACAACTGAAGAAGTACTAGAAATGTGTCTATAAATACATTCTGAATGGGACGGGTGAGGAGTGTCATATTTGGATTCAGTATTTTAAATGAAATGACGAAGTTCTCCAAATATGTGAGGCAGGAGAAATTAGTAAGTTGTCATATATCTTGTCCAATTTTTCCTTTCTTTTCTCTCTTCGCTTTCATTTTCTATTCTGTGCTAGAGACCAAGACCTTCCTTTTACTCCATAAGAATAGCTTGTGCCCAGTATTTTTGGTATAGTCATAGCTTTCTTAAGTTGGAGGATATAAATCTTTTGATAATAACAGGCCTTCTCTTGGGCTATAGTTTGCATGAAAATAAGAGACCATGAAGGTCAATATCAAAAGACATTATCACTGATCTTGACAACCTTTCAGGTTTCCTTTTCTATCATGGCAAAAATGTTTCTGGGATATTTCCTTTGTAGCCGCCCAACCAGAAGATAAGGAGGACACAGCCTGCATTAATGGTTTTATATTTAGATAAGCCTCAGTTCCAATCACATCTTCTCCATAGTAGTGGTATAAACTACCCAAGCCTCAGCTTTCTTGTCTTTAAATATCTCCCCAGCCTCCTATCCTTGATAGTTTTGATTTTATATTTTCTGACTTAATAATTAAAATACTACCCATAATTGTAATGGCTTCTCTTTCCCTCTTTCAATAGTAACCTTTTTGTCGATTTCAGGAGTTCAACAAGATGTAGCTTCAGAGTCTCTGGATCAAGAAGTTTTATTAAAAGTTAAAACTGAAATTGAAGAAGAACTAAAATCCCTGGACAGAGAAATTTCTGAAGGTCTGTTTATTTTTATTTTTCTAGTTAATTAGTAGATTGTTTGGTGCGGTTTACTATTGGCTTAATTTGATTTTTTACAGTAGTGTGTCCTCCACATTAGACAGCTTCATTGGTTAGCATTAAAAGGATGAAACTAGAGGTATCTTTTTTCTTTCCTGGGGGATATGTTTCTAAATGTTTTCCAACTATACCCAACCAGCAGTTTAAATATGGCCTTTTCTGGTGTTAAGTGATGGGCTAAACAATCATGTTAAGATACTTTTCATTCAGTGAGGTTTTATTTGTATTTGGTATCTTTATAATTAATAACAATGTTAAATGGAAAAATGTAAGTAAACTGCTTTCATTTTTGCATTCATATATGCTATAGGTAGTTGTAATAGTAATGTACATGTAATTTTATGGCCACATATTTTGTACTTTACGTCATAAACTTAAAATAGTTATCATTCTACTAACTATATGAAATTCCCTATATTTTGAATGACTGTTCAGTCATTCCCTTATTATTGAGGGGAGTATTTAGGTTATTTCTTGTTTTGCTTTCCAGAAGTCAAGGTGCATTGACCATATTGCCCAATGAGTTCTTTTACAGTTTTATTGAGATATGTTTCATGTTCCATAAAATTTACCCAAAATGTACAGTTCAGTAGTTGTTAGTATACTTTTACAGAATTGTGCAACCATCACCACAATCTAAATTTAGAACATTTTTAACATCCCCAGAAGAAACAGTATACACATTAGCAGTCAGTTCTCATATCTACTCCCACTAACCCCCACCACCATCCCACCCAAGGCAACCACTAATCTGCCTCTGTTTCTATGCATTTGTCTATTATAGATATATAATTAAATGGAATCACACACTACGTGGTCTTTTGTGACTGGCTTTCACTTAGCATAGTGTTTTCAAGGGTCATCCATGTGGTAGCATTTATCAGTACTTCATTCCATTTCGTGGTAGAATAATATTCCATTGTGTGGATATACCACCTTTTGTTTATCCATGCATCAGTTGACAGGCATTTAGGTTGTTTCCTTGTTCAGCTATTATGTATAATGCTGCTATGAATATTCTTGTGCAAGTTTTTGTGTGGATACATATTGTCCAATAATTTTTAACAAGAAAAATTATAAATCATGTTTATAAATCAGTTCCCTGTTAGTAGAGAATGCATAATAGAAATTTACAAGTAATCAGAAACCTAATTTTAATCTTCTCTTATTTTCCTTCACCAACATTTTTAACTGATTAAAGTTCCAATTGTATTTTTAGCCTTTCTCTCTCTTTTTTTTTGATGCCTCCCGCCTGCCTCCTCTTTCCTCCCACCCCCATGACCTGAACCTTCCTCCTTTTCTGATAGCAGTACTTATATATAGTAAAATGGGCAGAAGGCCAAAAGAAAAAAAGCAACAAAGGCTTAACCCTCATATTAAGTAAGACTGAGCATTATAATGGATGCCCTCAAGTTTGCTCAGACAGCAAAATATTTGTGAACTTTGCAGCCATTTGCATCTTTCTTGGAGATAAGCACTTTATAAAGAAATAGTATACTTAACTCTGTAGTAAATTTTATAGCTTTCGAGGAGTATGCCTCAGATTAACGCAGTTAAAGCTTTATGGAAGTTATCGATAACTCTTGGGAGTTGGGTGCAAGCCGCTTGCTTTACTGGGTTTCTATACCTTGCATCCTGTTTGTACCACGAAACAACAATAATTCTGCCTGTTCTTCCTGCAGTTAGAGAATGGCTAAGTCCATATAAGCAGATGGGAGGCTGGTAGTTTGAGCTGATGAGGAATAGACTACGACTGCTTCTTCCATGTGCAACTTATGGACTTGTATATCCTTCATAGTTTTAAAATTTATCCATATGCAGGACTATTGAGCTAGAAAGTTCATTTTAAAAAGGGAATGAAAATAATTGACTCATCATCTAAGGTGGAATAAACTGATTAGAGTCTGGTTTAAGAGGTGCCATATTTATAAAGGTTAAAAACAAAATCTTAAAAACAAAATATTAAGAGAGGGATGATAGGTCTAGGAGTTGCCTTTCATTTATCATTCTTATACTAAGTTGGTCTGTAGTGATATACTGAATTTGTGCATTTTAACATTTCAGTTTAGCCTTTTTCTTCTCTTAAAACTAAGACTTTCCATAAAAATCTTCCCTTTAAAAAAAATCTCTAAATTTAGGACCGATCCAGTTTTGTGTTCTAGGAAAGATTATCCAACCTTACTTTAAGTGGCTTCTAAGTTAGTTTATAGTAGATGTCTTAATCCCCTGAGCTTTTATAGCACAACTTTTGATATTGTTAATTAAATTAGGTTTTCTTTTGCCCTGTCTTCAGCCTTCACCAGCACAGGCTTTGATCGTCACACTTCTCCAGTGTTCAGCCCTGCTAACCCAGAAAGCTCAGTAGAAGACTGCTTGGCTCATCTTGGAGAAAAAGTGTCACAGGAACTCAAGGAGCCTCTACATAAGGCATTGCAAATGCTTCTCAGCCAGTGAGTTACCATTGCTGTCTGGGACCTTCTCTAGTAGTCTCTACATATCTCGTGCAGCACTGGATTGATTAAGGCTTTGTATTATGTGAACAGTGTCACTTTTCTTCTTTGCCTCTCCCAAAGCATCTCTCTTTGTGTTTTGAGTGACAGCTTTTGCATCAAAGCAGTGATTTAACTGTTCCAACATGGATTTGATCATTTGTATTTTCTTGTTGAGCTATCAGGTTTCAACAAATACTTTCACTGAGTCGTAAATACAAACTATTTTATTTTTCCTGCCCACTTTTACTGCCATTCTCTCTAGTGGCCAACATAAATATAATGGCTAGGATTTTATGTCTTGCAATGTGGGATTAACATTTATATCTGTATTTTAGGTATCCCAGATGTTGCTAATCTTTTGGGTTGTGCATCTGCCCATGGAACTATTGCCACATTCTTAAAGTGGGAACTTCTCTCCTAGCTATGGTTCTGACTGTTAAAACTAAAGGCAAGAAGTTCATAGTGAAAGTATGTTAAAATAGAACTAAGTAATTTATTGTAAATCTGAAAAATTCATTTCCCCTAATTCTTTGCTGAGAATCATCAAGTAATTGGTACGAATTTGAAAAGTATTTGTTTTAATGAAGGTTGACAACCATCTAAAACAGGATTATGACTGTTCTTTCACTAAAAGGGCCAATATTCAGATGCTAAATTACTGTTGAACGTAATTCTTACTTTTGTGTAGGCAAAGTTTATACATTACCATTTATTAGAAGGAAGCAATTTGAGTTTAAGGAGAATTCAATTTGTTTAGATTCTGATGGCATGAGCAAATGTCACTATCCAAATTATACATAGGAGACAGCGAAATGAAAATCATATTTGGATTTTCTTAACCAGTTCAAAAGTTTAAAAATAAGTGTGGAAAGGACAGAACATTATGGGTGTTGGGAAATAAAACTTAATAGGAGATTTAGATATATGACAGTGACTTTCAGAGTATTCTGTGGAGCCTTTGGGGCCCTTGTAGAGGTGAGGGACAAGGGTGAGTGGGTGAGGCTTGTAAGGGCCTCTCCATTCTTCTTAAACCAGAATAGCTATACTTTCAAATATTTTATATATTAATGTTTTATGTAAGAATTGAAGAAATTTACTATTTTGCCAAAACAAACAAAACTTTTAAAAGCTAATGGGACTCGGAGTGAAATAACTGAGACGTATAAGAAAAAAATTGTTTCCAGTTTTGATACAAATTATTTGTAGCTTTGAGCAAACTATTTCACTCCCTATCTCAATTTATCCATCTGTTAATTTTAACTTTACAGGGATGTTATAAGCTCTCTGAAGAACAATATTTTGTAGTTTTTTTAAAAAGTATTGTTTTTGGAGTCCTTTTCATAATATACAGGAAAAATTGATGTATCTCACTGCAAAGTAAACTTTTTGAAATCTTGTCTTTGGATATTTAATTTGTTTTTTTTTTTCTCTCCAAACCTTGAATACTGATATAATTATTTTGAAATTGGTACTTGTGGTTGTATATCAGAGTTAGGCCTCAGAATAAATTTTTTTTTCAGAAATCTTTTTTTTCTTTTTTAGTATTGCATTTATTTTCGGTATTTTTCTTCTACTTAAAGATAAATATTTTTACTATTAAGACACGTGTTAAGATGTTTTCTTTATACAATCTAAAGGATATCAGATGCAACTTTCAAATGGTAAATAGTAAAGCCAGAGGTCTTTTATTTATTAAGGAATATGAAACTTAACATATGCTCCCTTTTAGCAATCAAGAAGAAATGTTCCAGTAGATTTTAGCCAATTTTGAAGAAAATAAGTGTGATTGATTATTAGAAATCTACTTTAGAAAGTTGTTAAGTGCTGTTACTTAATACCTTCAAAATAACTATCTGATGATGAGGTGGAAAATAGCCACCTACTCCTCCAATTTTGTTAAAGTGGGAATTTTAATGCTCATCTTTTCCTTTAGGGGAGACATTTCAAAAGATTCCCTCCTAACCCCCTTTTTCTTTTTTGTTATGTCCAAGTAGCTCATCAGATAGGGCTGATTTTCCAGCTACTTACTTTTCTATGTATTAGATTTCCTCTAAATGTTTTAA
Organism: Pteropus medius; assembly: GCF_902729225.1. Taxonomy (NCBI): domain Eukaryota; kingdom Metazoa; phylum Chordata; class Mammalia; order Chiroptera; family Pteropodidae; genus Pteropus; species Pteropus medius. The sequence continues at coordinate 25,755,312 of NW_024344240.1, forward strand.
TCTGCTGGATTGTTTATGTGCGTATATGTGTGTACATATAATGTTTCAAATCATGTTTCATTCTGAAGGATGTTAAAGTACTTTAGCCTGATAGACAAACTACCAATAAGGACTACTGTGACCCACAGCAGCATCAAACAGTTCAGGAAAGGAAGTGAAGGGACTGATATACGCAAGTAAAGCTTCAGGGGAAATATAGGTAGGTAGAATGTACAGTATCTGCTGAAGTTCAAGTTTTACAACCACATAGTATTTAGCCCAGGTCTTTTAAAAAATACTAAGCTTACTTTGATGGGAATATGATATTAAGAAGGTAGTACATAACATCTTAAAAAGGTCATCCCTGACATCTTATTTCAGTAGCACTGTAGTATTGATTTTGACTTGTATAAAAGAATGCCTGTATCATCAGAACTGTTTTCTGAAATATCTAGACTAACACTGTCCAATAGATATAATGGAAGTCATATATACATAATTTATAATTTTCTAGCAGCCACATAAAAAATTAAATTATGATTTTCAATAATATATTTTATTCGACTTAATATATTTAAATATTATATTTTAACATATACTCAATATAAAGACTTACTAATGAGAGATTTTACATTTTTTTCTCTTGCTAAATCTTTGAAATCTAGTGTGTATATTGCATTTTCAGCACATCACTAGCTGTATATCAGATGCTCTTTAGTCATATGTGGCATCTAGACATAATCATGGCTTCTGCCAAAATCCTTTTAGAATAGGAGCAGTGTGGCCTTTGCAGCCAGATCTAATTGAGTGTGAATTCCTAAGTCCCTGCTTGCCAACTATGTGGATTTGGGATAGTCTCTTAGCTTTTCTGAGCTTCAGTTTCCAAATATATAAAATGATAATATTAAATATATAAAATATAAATATAAAAAATATGAAACCTAACAGTAGGCTACCAATGAGTGGTAGCTGTTACCAGTCTTCTATATTTACAGGCTGAAGAGATCACAGAACAGAGTGGTCAGAGCAGAAAATGACTTTGGAATGGATTTTAAAATAAGACTTCTCTCCTTTTTTTACATATATGTTAATAATTTTTACTTACCTCCAGAAAAGAGGAGAAGTAAATTTTATTAACTCTATTATCCAAGCTGTTGATGCCTTCATGTTACTTGATTACCAAGTATTTTTGGTGGTGTTGCTGTCAATTTGCACATGAAACCGCTAACTTAAAATATACTTAAACTTCCTCAATAAATGAGTGAGTGAGCATTGTCATCACTCAATGATTTGAGTTTTGGTATGAATAGAACTTACATGGAAAATAATCAGAAAGATTTCTCTCTCTGCTTTCCAGGATTTTATGTCATAAGACTCCAAGTTAAAAATAGAGCTCCATTTATTGTCCTTGTTTATTCCAGCTCCATATATCCTCAATTTGAAAAGTCTTCCAATGACATGTCTCTTTAATTTTAAAATATTTTAGATTTTTTTGCCTTTTAAAAAAGTTAAAATTGTGCTTTATTGAAATAATTTTTATTTGTTATTATTTGATCCCATAGTAATAATCCAAGTATTTGTTTATGTACAACATAGAAATACTGTTGGATAAGTTTCAATTGTAAAAAAATTTATTAATATTTATTATTAACTTATTATGTTGTTAACTGCTTTCCCAAACTGGTAGCATGCATCTCATCCTATAGAGAATGCTTGAAGAAAAATGCATACTAAATGTCAAAAGCCACATTTCATACAAAACATTATGTTGAATAATCTTTGTTATTTCCACAAAAAGTTCAAAAGTAGAGTAGTGAATGTATATTTATTCATCTGGAAATTTAGAATTTTCCTGCTTAGTGACACAGACTTTTAAAAAAAATCTCTACAGGCCAATGACATATCAGGCATATCGGGAATGTACACTGGAGACTACAGTTCATGCCAGCGGCTGGAATAAGGTATTAACCAAATTCTCTTTTCTCTTACATGATTTAGTGTGTTAATGATAAAGTACAGGAAAAATTGTTAGTGTCATATAAGAGAAAACCATCAGAGCTAATTTTTTAATGCATAAATGTCCAGTGTTCAGTGGATATTTTTGAGTTAAATGGATTTTTGATTAATGCTGTAAGGTTCTGCTTGGCCTAAAAATATGTGTCCTGTAGTATGCCGCTCTTCTTTCCTATCTATCCTAATTTCCCATCATTTCTTCATTTCTCTGTTAGACATGACATTTATCTTCAGATGGTTATGCTTTGAGTATGTTTGTGGGGAAAAGAATTAGGGCTTCATTTGGGAGACAGCTTCTTCTGGTTCTGTTAAATGAATAATAATACCATTTGTGTTTTAGAGTTTACAAAGTATTTCATGTCACATCTCATTTGTCACAACCATCCTTTGCAGAAGACAGGGTGGATTTTATTAGCTTTTGTTTTGTTATTTATTTATCTCGTTAGGTCAGGTGAATAATCAGAGCAAAAAATTAAATAACTTGCCTAGGACCTCTAGACTAGTAAATATTGGAATTATTACTAGAGCTAAGATCTTCCGATTCCAGCTTCAGTGTTTTTCTTCCACTTACCATACTGCTTATTCATTATCTTAGACTGTATTATCAACTTATCACCTTGAAAAGGCAGAGTCCAAGGGAATGCAGTATCAGATGGCTCAGCTCAGTTTGAAGAAGTATGACCCCTAGTGATAAAGTGCTAGGGATGAGAAAATTTGTAGAATTATTTTTCAAAAAGCCAACTTTCTCAGAATTGTTAATGAGTCAGACCATGTGAACTTACAAACCTAATCAATGTATATTATTTTTACTCACCTTAATAGAAGCTTTGGAGGCATTATACCATGATAATTAGCATCATAGACTTTGTAATCAGACTTGTTTCAAATATTAGCTTTGCCAAAGACTAGGCACATGTCTTTGGACAGGTTAATTAAGCTCTCTAAATCTTAATTTTCACATATGTGAAATGGAGATGATAATTCTAACCTCCTCAGTTTTATTAGAATTAGCTCATTTCCCATTTGTTCTGAGAATACTCATTGGCAGTGCTTGCAACTGCAGCGTTTACCCCAAAATAACGTGCCTTACCTAACCTTACCCACAAAGTTTGCCACAAAGTTCGCTCTAGTATATCAATAGTCTTTGGACACAAGTGACATCATTCTAGTTATAGAGTTCTGTTTTTAGTAATGGTATCTCCATTTATGAAATATAGTAGGAATTCTCAATTGCTGAAAATGTCAAATTCTAGAAAATGTAGTATTCCTACATGTAGTTTTAATATCATTCTCCAATAGTTGTTAGCTAAAGATTCATTTGATAAATCTACATGTGGTTTAACATCATTCTCCAATAGTCATTAGCTAAAGATTCATTTGATTTGTGTGTACATTTCTGTTACATTAGGATAGAGACAAGTTCTGTTTAGAAGTAACTCCAAGAACAGTTTTTATATTTTATTTTCACATTGAAAACTAGACAGATTTGCCTCAGCCTCAAAGAGTGTGTTTATGTAAAATTAAATTAATACTGGCAGTGAGCTGCACTTTTTTTTCTAAATGGGAAATGGCTTAATGATATAATATATGTTAAATGCTTATTTTTCATGTTGTCTAGCACCATAGTAAGTACTCTGTAAACAGTGGCTATTATATATTAGATTTAACACATGAGACCTTTTTCCCAAATAGTCACCATTATATAAGCTTGAGGTATACAATTTCATAATACATCACCTGTATATTCCATTGCGTGCTCACCACCCAAAGTCTAGTGTCCTTCTGTTGCCATATAGTTGACCCTCATCACCCTTTTTTATCCTCCCTTACTCTGTTCCCCTCTGGTAAACTCTGTTATTTCTATGAGTTTGTTTTCTTGTTCCATTTGTTTTTCTGTTTTATATCCCATATATGAATGAAATCATATGGTTCTTGTCCTTTTCTTTTGATTTATTCTGCTTGATACTTTCAAGCATGATACTTTTAAGATCCATCCATGTCGTCACAAATAGCAGTATTTCATCTTTTCTTATGGCTGAGTAGTATTCCATTACATATATGTACCCCATCTTCTTTAATCAGTCATCCATCAAAAGACATTCAGATTGTTTCCATGTCTTGGCTACTGTGAATAATGCTATGATGAACATAGGGATACTTAGATCTTTGCGAATAAATGTTCTCAAATTTATGGGGTAGATACCCAGAAGAGGGATTGTTGGGTCATATGGAAGCTCTATTCTTAAATTTTTGAGGAACCTCCATTCTGTCTTCCGTAGTGACTGTATCAATTTACATTCCTACTAGTAGTGTATGAGGGTTCCTTTTTCTCTACATCCCCTCCAGCACTTGTTATTTCTTGTCTTATTGATAATAGACATTGTAATAGATAGGTGGAATCTCATTGTGGTTTTGATTTGCATTTCCCTTATATCTGGTGAAGATGAGCATCTTTTCATATATCTGTTAGCCACCTGTATGTCTTCTAGGAAAAAGTGCCTGTTCAGGTCTTCTGCCCATTTATTGATGGAATTGTTTTTTGTTGTCATTGAGTTGTATGAGTTCTTAATATATTTTGAACATTAGCCCCTTACTGGAAGTAATGTTTGCAAATGTCTTCTACCAACTGGTTGCCTTTTTATTTCGTCAATGGTTTCTTTTGCTGTACAGAAGCTTTTTAGTTTGTTGTAGTCTCATTTATTGATTTTTGGTTTTATAACAGTGGTGAGAGTGGGCATCCTGATCTTGTTCCTGATCTTAGAGGAAAAGCTTTTTGTTTCTCACCATTTAGTATATTAGTCGAGGGTTTGTCATATATGGCCTTTATTATGTTCAGGCACTTTCATTCTACACCCATTTTATTGAGTGTTAGAGTTATAAGTGGATGTTGTATCTTGTCAAATGCTTTTTCTGTGTTGATTGATATGGTCGTATGATTTTCATCTTTTATTTAGTTGATGTGGTGTAATACATTGATGATTTGCATTTGTCGAACCATTTTTGTATTGCTGGAATGAACTCCATTTGATTGTAATGTATTATCTCTCTGATGTATTGTTATATTCAGTTTGCTAGTTTTTGTTTAGGACTTGTGCATCTATGTTCATCAGAGATATTGGCTTGTACTTTTTTGTGTGTTGTCTTTGCCTGGTTTTGGTATCAGTGTAATGTTCACTTCCTAAAATGAATTAGGAAATATTGCCTCTTCTTCAGTTTTTTTGGAAGAGTTTGAGAAGGGTAGGTATTAAATCTTTTTGAGTAGTTGGTAGAATTCACCAGTGAAACTATCTGGTCTTGGACTTTTGTTTTTTAGGAGGTTTTTGATATTGTTTCAGTTTCCTTACTATTGATCAGTCTATTTAGGTTTTCCAGTTTTTCATGGTACAGTCTAGGAATGTTATATATTTCTATGAATTTGTTAATTTCTTCTAGGTTATCGAATTTGGTGGCAGGTATAGTCCTTTGTATTTCTATGGTGTCCATTGTAACTTCCCTTTCATTTCTGATTTTATTTATTTGAATCTTTTCCTTTTTTTCCTTATTGATGCTAGCCAGAGGTTTGTCAATTTTATTTATTTTTCATTGAACCAGCTATTTGTCTCATAAGTTTTTTTTACTGTCTTTTTGTTCTCTATTTCATTTAATTCTACTTTAGTTTTTATTATTTCCTTCCTTCTAGTATCTTTGAGCTTCATTTGTCCTTCTTTTTCTGCTTCTTTAAGGTGTAATGTTATTAGATTGTTTATTTGAGATCTTTTTTGATTCTTGAGATAGGCCTATAATGCTATAAACTTCCTTTTTAGTACCGCTTTTGCTACATCCCCAAAGGTGTGATATGTTGTATTGTCATTTTCATTTGTCTGTGTGTAACTTTTGATCTCTCGTTTCTTCTTTGACCCAATAGTTGTTCAGTAGCATGTTGTTTAATCTCCACATATTTGTGGTTTTCCCAGCTTTCTTGTAGTAGTTCAAGTTTCATACCGCTGTGGTCAGAAAATATGCTTGGTATGATTTAATTTTTCTTAAACTTGTTGAGACTAGTCTTGTGCTCCAACATATGATCTCTCCTTAAGAGTGTTCCACGTGCACATGTGAAGAATGTATATTCTGTCGTTTGGGGACGGGAAGCTCTCTATATATTGGTTATGTCTCTTTGGTCTAATGTGTCATTTAAGGATGATATTTCCTTACGGATTTTCTGTGTAGTTGATCTATTCATTGCTGTCATTGAGGCATTCAGGTTGCCTACTATAATTGTATTTTTTTCATTTTCTTTCTTAGGTTTGTTAGTAATTACTTTATATATTTTGGTGCTCCCAGGTTGTATGCATATATATTGATAAGTGTTATGTATTCTTAATTGTCCCCTTTATCATTATAAAATGTCCCATCTTTGTCTGATACAGTATGGCTATACCCACTTTTCTCTGGATGCCATTTGCTTGGAGTATTGTCTTCCCCCGCTTCACTTTGAGTCTGTGTTTGTCTTTGTAGCTGAGGTCGATTTCCTGAAGGCAACATATAATTGGGTCTTGTTTTGTAATCCATCCTGCTACTCTTCTCATTTTGATTAGTGAGTTCCGTCCATTTACAATTAGGGTGATTATTTTATTAAGTTTATTGGGGTAACATTGGTTAATACAATTATATAATTTTCAGGTGTACATTATCATTTGACATCTATATATTCTATTGTGATTACCACCCAAAGTCCAGTTTTCTTCAGCTACCATATTGTGATCCCCTTTGCCCACTTCACCCTACCCCTTCCCCCTATATTTGACTCTCTTTACACTATCTACCTCTCCCCTCCTCTCTCACCCCCTACCCTCTGGTAACCACTAGTCTATTGTCCATGTCCCTGAATTTCTGTTTGCTTGTCCTGTTCATTTGTTGCTTTTAGGTTTATATCCCACATATAAGTGATATCATGTGATTTTCAACTTTTTCTTTCTGACTTATTTCACTTAGCATGATTATCTCGAGGTCCAACCATATTGTCGCAAATGTCAATATCTCATCTCTTCTTATGGCTAAGTAATATTCCATTGTATATATGTACCACAGCTTCTTTAGCCAATCATCTATCGTAGGACACTTTTGCTTCCATGTCCTGGCCACTGTGAATAATGCTGCTATGAACATCAGCATGCAAATATCTTTACGGATATGGGTTTTCAAGTCTTTGGGGTAAACACTCAGTAGAAGGATTGCTGGATCATATGATAGATCAATTCTTAGTTTTCTGAGGAACCTCCATAGTGTTTTCCATAGTGGCTGTACCAATTTGTAGTCCCACCAGCAAAGTATGAGGGTTCCTTTTTCTCCACATTCTCTCCAACATTTGTTGTTACTTGTCCTCTTGATTATAGCTATTCTAGCAGGTGTGAGATGGTACCTCATTGTGGTTTTGATTTGCATTTCCTTAATAGCTAGTGATGTTGAGCATCTTTTCATGTATTTGTTGTCCATTTGTATGTCCTCTAGGGAGAAGTGTCTGTTCAGGTCCTCTGCCCCTTTTTTGATTGGATCATTTATTTTTTTGTTATTGAGTCGTACGAGTTCTTTGTATATTTTGGATATTAGGCCCTTATCGGAAGCATTGCTCGCAAATACGTCTTACCATTTGGATGGTTGTCTCTTTACCTTGTTGAGGATTTCTTTTACTGAGCAAAAGCTTTTTAGTTTGATGTAGTCCCATTGATTTATTTTTGCTTTTACCTCCCTTGCCTTTGAGGTCAAATTCATAAAATCCTCTTTAAGTCCAAGGTCCTTGAGTTTAGTTCCCATGTTTTCTTCTATGCATTTTATTGATTCCGGTCATTTTGAGTTAATTTTGATGTGTGGTGATAGATAACAGTCTAGTTTCATTCTTTTGCAGGTGGCTTTCCAGTTTTCCCAGCACCATTTATTGAAGAGGTTTTCCTTTCTCCACTGTATGTTTTTGGCTTTTTTGTCGAAATTATTTGCTCATATAAATATGGGTTTACTTCTGGACTCTCGATTCTGTTCCACTGGTCCGTGTGTCTGTTTTTCTGCCAATGCCATGCTGTTTTGATTATTGTCGCTTTGTAGTATAATTTGAAGTCGGGGAGAGTAATGCCCCCAGCCTCGTTCTTTTTTCTCAGGATGATTTTGGCAATTCTGAGTCTTTTGTGCTTCATACAAATCTGATGATTTTTTGTTCTATTTCTTTAAAAAATGCCGATGAGATTTTGATGGGGATTGCATTGAGTCTGTATAATGCTTTGGGTAATATGGTCATTTTAACTATGTTGTTTGTTCCGATCTAAGAACATGGAATCTCTTTCCATTTCTTTGTATCTTTAATAGGGATTGTAGTTATCATTATATAGGTCCTTCATATGTTTTGTTAGATTTCTTCCTAGGTATTTTATTCTTTTTGTTGCAATTGCAAAAGGAATTCTTTTTCCATTTTTTCTGACAATTCCTTATTAGAGTATAGGAACACTATAGAATTTTGAACATTGATTTCGTATCCAGAAACTTTACAGTATTTGATTATTGTTTCTAGTAGTGTTCTTGTGGAGTCTTTAGGGTTTTCTACATAAAGAATCATGTCATCCGCAAATAGTGACAGACTTCTTCATTTCCTATTTGGGTGCATTTTTATCTTTCTCTTTTCTGTGCTCTCGCTAGGACCTCCAATGTTATATTGAATAATAGTGGCAATAGTGGACAGTCTTGCCTTGTTCCTGATCTTACAGGGAAGGTTTTTAGTTTTTCACCATTAAATATAATGTTTACTGAGGGTTTATCATATATGGCCTTTATTATATTAAGGTACTTTCCTTCTCTACCGATTTTGTTAAGTGTTTTGATCATAAATGGATGCTGTATCTTGTTGAAGGCTTTTTCTGCATCTATTGATATGATCACAGGATTCTTATTTTTTAATTTGTTTATGTAGTGTATCACATTAATTGATTTGAGTATGATGAACCATCCTTGTGCCTTTGGGATGAAGCCCCCTTGATTGTGGTATATAATCTTTTTAATATGTTGCTTTATTCAGTTTGCTAGTATCTTATTTAGGATAAGTATCTTATTTTTGCATCTGTGTTCATGAGAGATATTGGTCTGTAGTTTTCTTTTTGTGTATTATCTTTACCAGGTTTTGGTATCAGAGTAATATTGGCCTTATAAAATGAATTGGAAAGTATTGCCTCCTCTTCAATTTTTGGGAAGAGTTTGAGGAGAATAGGTATTAAATCTTCTTTGAATGTTTAGTAGAATTCACTGGTGAAGCCATTTGGTCCTGGACTTTTACTCTTTGGTAGGTTTTTGATGATTGTTTCAATTTCCATACTGCTGATGGGTCTATTTAGATTTTCCAGTTCATCTTGATTTAGTCTAGGAAGATTGTATTTTTCTAAGTACTGGTCCATTTCTTCTAGGTTATTAAATTTGTTATTATATACTTTTTCATAGTATTCTTGCATGATCCTTTGTATTTCTGTGATGTCAGTTGTAATTTCCCCTCTTTCATCCCTGATTTTGTTTATTTGTATCCTTTCTCTTTTTTCTTTAGTGAGTCTAGCCAGGGGTGTTTCAATTTTGTTAATCTACTCAAAGAACCAGCTCTTTGTTATATTTCTTTTTTCTTTTTTCTTTTTTTTGTTTTCAATTTCATTTATTTCTGCTCTAATTTTGATTATTTCTTTCCTTCTACTGACTTTAGGCCTCATTTGTTCTTTTCTAGTTTTTTGAGATGAAGCATTAGATTGTTTATTTGGGCTCATTCTTGTTTTTGGAGATAGGCCTGTAATGATAAGAACTTTCCTCTTATGACCACTTTTGCCGTGTCCTAAAAGTTTTGATATGTTGTACTATCATTATCATTCATTTCTTTGTAACTCCTGATTTCTCTTTTTATTTCTTCCCTGACTCAGTTATTCTTCAGTAGCATGTTGTTTAATCTCCATGTATTTGTGGTTCTTCCTGCTTTCTGTTTGATCTCTAGCTTCAAAGCATTATGATCAGAGAATATGGTTGGTATGATTTCAACCCTCTTATATTTGTTGAGGCTATCTCTGTGTCCCAGTATGTGGTCGATCCTTCAGAATGTTCCATGTGCACTAGAGAAGAAGGTATAAACAGCTGTTTTGGGATGGAATGTCAGTTATGTACAGTTGGTTTAAAGTGTCATTTAAGGATGTTATTTCCTTATTGATTTTCTGAATGATCTGGCCATATCCAACAGTGGCCATATCCAACAGTTGGTTTAAAGTGTCATTTAAGGATGTTATTTCCTTATTGATTTTCTGAATGATCTGGCCATATCCAACAGTAGGGTATTTAGGTCCCCTACAACCATAGTGTTTTGGTCTGTTTCTCCCTTTAGTTCTGTTAGTAAATGCTTTACATATTTCAGGGCTCCTTGATTGGGAGCATAGATATTAATAAGTGTAATGTCTTCTTGATGCATGATTCCCTTTATCATTATGAAGTGTCCTTCAGTATCTTTCTTTACCTTTTTTATTTGAAGTCTATTTCATCTGATATTAGTACTGCTACTCCTACTTTTCTCTGAATGCCATTAGTTTGAAATATCATTTCTACCCTTTCGCTTTGAGTCTATATTTGTCTTTAGAGCTGAAATGTGTCTCCTGGAGGCAGCATATGGTTGGGTTTTGGTTTTTGATCCATTCTGCAACTCTCTGTCTTTTTATTGGTGAGTTCAGTCCATTCACATTTAGGGTGATTATTAAAATATGTGGTCTTCTTATAGCCATTTTATCTTTTGCTTTCTGGCAGCTCGGTGTTTCCATTGCTTTCTTGTCCTTGTGTTTCTGTTTTCCTTATTTTGGTTGGCTTTTGTGGGTTTTGCCTGTAGTTCTTCTTGTTTTATGTTATATATTTCAGTTCTGAATCTTCTGTGTGTGGTTACCATTACAATTATGAAAAGGATAGTTATATATATGCAGCTGTCCATTTTCTTCTGCGTATGTTCTATCTCCACTCCTCTTTGTGAATTTGGATCTTTGAATCCTCCCCTATTCAGTCATCGTTATCTCAGTTCATCCCTATGTATGCTGAACATTCATTACTATCTTGCTATAGCAAATCTCTTCTTATTTAAGCTTATAATGCCCTATTCTTAGTAAGGATTGGACTCCTCTGCTTCTGTTTGCCTGATAGTCACTTTACTCCTAATTATGTATTTTTGTTGTTGTCGTTTTTATTTTGTTTTAAGAGCTGACCCCTTTCAGTATTTCCTGTAGTACAGGCCTCGTAGTGGAGAATTCCTTCAATTTTTGTATGTATGGAAAGGTCTTAGTTTCTCCTTCATATCTAAAGGAGAGCTTAGCTTGATACATTATACTAGGCTGGTAGTTCCTTTCACTTAATTGTTTAAATATTTGATTCCATTCCTTTCTGGCTTATAAGGTCTGCGCTGAGATGTCCGATGATAATCTAATAGGCTTTCCTTTATAAGTTACTGTTTTCTCCTCCTGGGCTGCCCTGAGAATTCTATCTTTATCGTTGATTTTTGATAACTTTAATACAACGTGTCTTGGTGAAGGCCTTTTTGGGTAAGATAATTGAATGTTCTGTTGACTTCTTGAATTCCAAGCTCCAACTCATTCCTTAAATTTGGGAAATTTTCATCCACTATTTGTCTGAAAATGCTTTCTAGTCCCTGCTCATTTTTCTCGCCTACTATAATGCCCATTATTCTTATGTTTCCTCCCCTGTTAGTATCAGCTAGTTCTTGTATTTCTCTTCCATTATTTTTCATTCTTTGGTTTCTCTCTTCTTCCTTCTGATTTATTTCTAGATTTCTTAGATTTCTGTATTTGATATCACTGATCATTTCCTCCATTTGGTCGTCTCTATTTCCCAAGCTTGCTATTTCATTTTTCAACTCTTGCAGTGTGTTTTTTATCTCCAGAATATCTATTCTGTTCTTCTTGAGGGTTTCAATCTCCTTGCTCTGCTCATCTAGTTGTTTTTTCAATACCTGAAATTGTTGATATGACTCGTTTTGGAATTCGTTGATTTTTTTTCAGAAGTATCATCCTGAATTCTCTGTCATTTAAGTAGCGTATTTCTATGTCTGTAAGCTTATTTTCTGGAGTTTTTCTCTTTCTTTCTGAGATACTTTGTCGCCTTGGTTGTTCATGGTGTTTAATGGACTATTTCTCTGCCTGGGCATTAATGGAAGTGTATTCTGCTTTTTTTCCCCCCCAGAAAGAAGATTTATTGTATAAATGTCTTTATATAATAAATAGTGTGTTAAGTCTCTTTAGCCTGCTACAAAGGAGGCACTTTTCTTTCGATTTCCAGTAGGTGGCTTCTAAGCCTCTTGGATTCCTGCTTTATTTAAAGCCTAAATAATGTTTTTTTAATTTTCTTGTAGAAATTTAATCACACTCTCAACTCTCAGTTTCAGTCCCTGTCAGTGTTAGCAACAGTTTTGCTAGTGTTTGTTCAGATTCCCCTGGGGCTTTGTGATTTTGGTCTTGGAGGGTACGGGGGGAGGGCCCCTCTGGGTTGGGGGTTGGGGTCTGCAGCTCAGCCTCAATTTTGCAACTGGGGCCGGTAAAAATCAACTGTTGTTTTCTGCGGTCCCGTCCCGCTTCTCTGCTTTCTGCCCTGATGACTGGGCCCTGCTGCTGGCTGCGTAGAAGTCCCGGCACTTCTAGTCACGGTTGTTCAGGGAAGTCACCACACCTTCATCTCTCCCCCTCCTCTTGCAAGGAGCTCCAGCAGCTGCTTTGTGCACTCTCTCTTCTCCTCTGATACCCTATGATGTAAGTAAAGTTAAGCTCAATGTTGTCCCAGAGGTCTCTTAAACTATCTTAATATTTTTTTGTTTTTCTTTTTTTGTTATTACAATTCACTGTTTTTTGCTACCTTGTCTTCCAGATCCCTGATTCTGTTCTCTGCTTCATCTAAATTGTTGTCAATTCCATCTAATGTATTATTTAGTTCATTTACTGTATTCTTCATTTTTGATTGGTTCTTTTTATGGTTTCTATTTCTGTGTGTTAAGTTCCCAATGACTTCATCTATTTTTCCCCTAAGTTCTTTGAACATCCTTAGGAGCAATGTTTTGAACTCTGTATCTGGTAGATTGTTTGCCTCCATTTTATTTAGTTCTTTTTCTTGGCAGAGCAGCCTTATATGGTAGGTGTCCCATAGGGTCCAGTGGCACAGACCCCATGGTCACCTGAGCCGAGTGCTACAGGGGTGTCCCTTGTTTGGGTTGTGTGTGCCTTCCTGTTGTAGTTGAGCCTTGATTGCTGTTGGTACATTAGTGGTTGGGATTGACTCTCAGGCTGCCTGGCTGTGAGGACTGGACATGCCTGGAGAGGATGAACTGTTGTGCAGTGACTAATCCCATGGAGCGGGATTTGTTCGAGTTGTGCTGTGGTGTGGTCTGAAGCTGGTCACTTGGTTTGTTGGTTTTGGGGCCTCTTGGGAGAAGCTCTGCTGGATTCCTATCCCAACTGCTTCCTATGCATAGCCCACGGTCAGCTGGTAGGTACTACAAAGTGACCCACATTTTGTAGCTGCCTGCGCTGGGCTCTGAGGCACATGGGAGAGGCTATATTCCAAACCGAAGCTGGCTGCCTCTAGCGTTGGGCCTGGGTCACCTAGCAAAAGGTATACTGAGGTCAGCTGCTGTTTGTTTGCGGTTTGTGGACCTTCAAGAGATTTTAGGAACATCTTTAGCGTGGGCTGAGGCCTCCTGCTTGTGAGGAATAGCAGTCGAAAGAGAATTGGGCTGGTGCGTAAGTTAGGCAGGATGGGGCCTCAGCGAATCTGTAGAATTGGGGAGCGGTGTTAGCCAGCATGGAGACTCAGATTTGGCACCAGCAAGATGAGTAGGGGGAGAACTCTATGTAGGAACAAAGCACCTGCCTGTCAGCTGTATGGGGGAGGGGCTCCACAAAGGAACAGTGGTGCCTGCCAGCACTTCTGCCCCTCGCCCTGAAGGCAGACAGTTCAGTTCCTCTCCTGGCTTTTGGAGCTGCTGTTTCTTCACTCGAGCTTAGGGCAAGTGTTTGTGAGCAAGTGAGTTTTTGTTCAGGCCCTTTAAGATAATGCATCAATCTTAAGCAGCCCTCCATCTCACCAAGACGGAATTTCTTCTAGTTTTTACAATAAGATGTTGTGGGGACTCCTCTTACCTGCATTGAGCTTTGGGCTGGGTAGCCTGGTGTGTGGCTGGACTGGGACTCCTCACTTCTCAGAGGGGAACTCTGCAGCCGAGACATCCCTCCTGATTCTTAGTCAGTGCACATGGGTTGGTAACCAGTCTATTTCACATTTCACCCCTCCTACCAGTCTCAACATGACTTCTTTATATCCTTAGTTGTAGTAGTTATGTTCAGCTAGTTTTCAGGTGGTTCTCAAGGGGTGGTTCTAGAGGCCTAGGTCATATTCAGGTTTAATTTTTTGGCAAGAATACTTCATTGGTGTTCCCTATTTCCTCTTCCGTTACATTGTGTGATACATAATAATATCTGGTTGTCTCTTAAATTATATTTTGAAGCAGATAGGCCATAGACATTTAAACCTAATCAATGCATTAGGTATAGATAAAATTTGTTATGTTTATTAGAATTGTTAGGGCATAGAAGGGTTAAATAGTAGATTGATAGACCAAACTATGTAATTAGTCATCACAAATATCTGTTCTACCCTTGGAGATTTTTGGTATGCTTATTTCTATACCAGGTAGGCTCATATAGTCTTTAATAAAAGGATAATGTTGTTAGCTGAGCCTAAACTATTGGAAGGAGACTCCACATGGCACATATGAGGAGACAGGCAGTGTAGATAATCCTTTTTGATGGTCAGAAGTACGTTAGCATTCCATTGCAAAAGTTATTGGAAAAAAAAGTTTATGTGTATTGTGGAGGTTATTATCCAGTAAGGAAATGACTTATGGAAAGGAATTCAAAGGGTAAGATGTTTCTGGATGCATTTTAGTCCTAGAGATATGAGTAGTGGGGCCTAATAGGAGTAGGTGTTTGGGAATCCAGTTTTGTTTTAACATTTTTATTAATACTATGGGAATGGGGAGTACAAAAAGTTATCAGGTGTACAGAAGATATAAAATCCTTGTGGGTAGTAAAATGCAGCGTTGGTGGGGATCACTTGTAGAAATAATTCATGAAACTTTGATCACGAAAATTAGAGGGCAAGTGGGTTTAACTGTATAAAGATAATCTATACTATATTTAGAAGATAGTGGGCCTGGAAGTCATCATATAGTTCTCTTGAAAATAGTATCTCATATAGGTAAAATGGACATAATAATGTACCACCAAGAGTATTATCAAACAAATAGAAAATGTTAGTCCTCTGAAATGAAGTTTCTGCACTCTGGTTACTGCATTTCAAGAAAGATATAATTGGCATGGAGAAGATACAGGAACGGATAATTTAAATGATCAAAGCAATGAAGGCATTGAAGAATGGACTAAAAGATTAGTAGAGTTCAACCTAAAAAATATAGTGAATGAGCAGTAATATGTTTAAGTACTAAAATTAAAACAGTAGTGAAAGGATTACAGATTTATCTCTAGATTATTATATAGTAGAACTAGAACATCTACTTTTTGATATGAAGGAGGTAAATTTTGAACAAATAAAAGTATTATTTTACAAGTATAAAATGTATATAACAAGTATAAAATGTTTGCAACCCATTTCCCTAAGAGGTAATAGAGCATGAACATGAATAATTTAAAATGTTGCATGTTAGTAGGTTGTTATGGGAAATCAGAATGTTTTGAGGTACAGAACATCCCAGGCCTTTGAAGTTGATCTGATTTGAATCAACAAGGCTAATTCACAAGCTGTCCCTTACTGCTTCTGCTAAGACAAAATACTGGGGCTAGATGAACAAGTTTTTTGTTTTTGTTTTTATACTAGTTTTAAAATCAGACAGGTTTTCTGATTATGAAAAAAAGCCTAATGTAAACATTAGTGCTAGGAAGAGGTTTTAAATATATTTTGGGCTGGAGTTCTTTTAGAGTATCAAAAAGAAGATATGTGTTTGTTGCATTCTTTCTGACTTTGATCAAGGGCTGCTTTTACTTAAAATCCAGAGAATATTACTATGAATATAAACTCATTGCCTTTTTTGTTTGTCTTCTTCTGCAAAAATATTTTGTAATTCCTGATATTATTACCTTGGCAATTCAATATCAAGGAATTGGAATTGTTTTCATTTCCTTTTGCATTCCTTTTTCAGTCATGCGGAAACCTTTTGATGTTTTAGACAAAAGAGATTGCATATAAATATTTAACCGAAAATACTTTTTTTTCCAAAATGCAATTTTTTTGGAAGGCAAGGGACTCTAGTCAGTCTTAAATTTTAATGATTTTAAAATATTGAGCCCAAGGTTATTAGGAATGACAATAATGCCTTCTTTCGTTTTTGATGACTTTTATAAGGTTGCTCATCAGTTTGAAAGTTCTTATTTTCGAATAGATAATAAAAACATGGCACAAAATGTAAAAATTACAGAAAGATATACATTGAAAAGTATTTTCCCACTCTTGTCACCAGTCACCTAGTTCTCTTCTTAGGCTATCACTATTATCAGTTTATTGTATAATTCCCCAGAGATACTATAGGATTATACAAACATATGTGTATGTATATGTTTGTTTTGTTTTATTTACACAAATGGTACCATTATTGTACACACTAAGGTCTATCTGTTTTCATTGAAAGTAAATTTTGGTGATTGGGCAGTGAACAATCTAATTCTTTTTAACAACTGTATGATATTTTACTGGATGACCAAAATTTGTTTAACCAGTCCCTGTTGGGTTGTTTCCAGGGTTTTGCTATTATAAATAATGCTTCAGTGAATTTTCTGTGTTGTTTCACATACATACACACACACACACACAATACACACACACACAATATGCCCAATTATTTTCATATTATAATTATTTCTAACAGCCTGTAGTATAAAATGTTATATGCATTAGTCACAAAAATTCCAGTAGGGGTCAGTGTTTTTTTTACCTTATTGTAATAAAAATGAAATTCCATAATGATGCATCTGAGTATAACTCTTTTGTAGTCGAACATATAAAATGCATTATAAGAGTTTCAGTTTGTGTTTTTACTCTCTCATTTTGCTTTGAAGATTTTGGTGCCTCTGGTTTTGCTACGACAAGTGCTTTTGGAGTTGACAAGACGTGGTCAAGAATCTGTGAGCGATTTGCTGCAGTTTGGTGTGACTTATTTGGAGGACTATGCAGCAGAGTACATCATTCAGCAAGGTGGCTGGGTATGAACTGTATTTTTTAAAAAATTTTTTCTTTAAAAAATAAGCCCTTGTGGATGTCGGTTTTAGCAGCATAGATTTAATATTATCATTTAATATTTAATACTGATTACATGATGATCAATGGAAAGGCTATTCTACATTTTAAGTTAAACTACTAAGATTTTACCTATAGTAAATTGACATGTGATACTTTTAAGTAGTTCTAATTATGAAACATTTCATACTAAATATGTTAAAAACTAAGGATTAAGGAATAATGAAATTAACACCTATGTATCTATTATCCCGGTTTAAGAACACAGACAGCACTCTTGAATTTTCTTAATGTGCCCCTCCTAGATTTCAGCATGCTTCTATCTACTTCACAAGGGTAACTCCTATTTTTTTAAATTATAGTTTACACACACACACACACACACACGCACATATATAGTTTACATACACACACACACGCACATATATATCCCTAGACAATATATTATTTTGTATATTTTGAACTTTATTTAAATAATGTCATGTTCTGTGTATTTTTTCTGTAACTTGCTTTTTTCACTCAACGTTATATTCTTGAGATTTATCTAGGTCATCGTTTCTCAACCTTTTTATTCATTATCATGCCCCTAAAAGGTCATTTTTAGACATTCTTATCCTAATCATCTCCCTTCTCCCTCCTTGAAATTTTAATACCACAGATACAAGTCTGTCTACTGTGGCCTGTTGGAGGACCACAAGCCATTGTAATATCTAAGATTTCCCCCACCTCTTCAAACCACTTGACCTTTAAAATCATCGCCGTTGAGAATGCATGATCTAGTTTGATGTGTTGGCAGGTGTTTGGTATTCCATCTTGTAAATATGTCCCAATTTATCTATTACCTTATCAGTAGACATTTTCACTTTTTTGCTATTGTAAACATGTTGTTATGAACATTCTTACACATATGTACAAGAGCTGCTCTGTGTATATACTTGGGAGTAGAATTTCTGGGTCCAAGAGTATAGACATATTCGAGTTTACAAGATAATGCCAAAGTGTTTTCCAAAGTGGTTTTCCAGCTTAAACTTTGTCAGCAATATATAAGAATTTTCGTTGCTCTACATCTTCCCTAACATTTAATGTTATCAGACTTATTTTTAAAATCATTTATTAAAATAAGATTATTTTGGAATAATTTTAGATTTACAAAAGTGTTATAAAGTGCTCCCATATACCATTCAACCAGTTTCACCCAGTATCAGCATCTTATATAACTATGATATCTTTGTCAGATTGAGTGCATTCCATATTGATTTTATATCCAGCAAATTTGTTAAACTCTTATTAATTATGATTATTTCTAGGTACCCTTGGGTTTTCTACATAGAAAAGTACTCTGTCTGTTGAATAATGACAGATTTTTTCTTTGATGAGTCTATCTTTTTAAAAATTTTATTTCACTAATCAGGATCTCCAGTACAATAATAATAGACATAATGTTAGTAGGCATTCTTGCCTTTTCCTTTTGTTGAAATGAGTGCTTTTAATTGTTTCACCATTTAGTTGTATCAATCTCAATGAATGAGGCCTATTATTTTTGTTTGGTCTTGGTTTTCAAGGTATGCTGGCTTCATAAAAGAAGTTAGAGTTGGGAAGAATGTTTTCTCTCTTTCTCTACTTGGGAATGGTTTATGTGAGATTTAAATTATTTGTGCTTTGCTTCATACATCATGCCTGTAAAACCACATGGTATTTCCTTTGAGGAAAGATTTCTGTTTTTTCTTGCCAATTTTTGATAATTTTTTAGGATATTATCCCTAAATTTTCAATTTTGTTGACTTAGAGCTGTTCATAATACCCTTTTATGTTTTGAAAGAGGTTACAGTAGATTTTTATTTTTTAATTCTTTTATATTACTTACTTTTTAAAAAAGTCTTATTTTGGAGAATTTTAAACATACATGAAAATGGACAAGATAGTATAATCAACCCCAGTCACTTAGCCCTAATAATCATTAACTCGTTGCCAGTTATGCTTTATTCACGGCCTGATTACTTTCCCTCTTAATATTATTTTGAAGCAAAATCCAGACATTATATAATTTTATCTATAAAAAAATTTAGTATTTCTATCTAAAAAAATAAAGGCTCTTTGTTTATTTTTGATCAATACCATTATCACATCAAAAATTAAAAATTATTTCTTCATATCAAATGTCCTATTAGTATTCAGATTTCCAGATGTCTCAAAAATGTTTAATCTCTGCATCATATGGAGCAATATCTCCCTCTTAATTCCTATTATTACTTCTTACATATATAAAATAATTATTTATATAAAATAATTTTTTATTGCTCAGGATATTTTTTCTAGTGTCTTGTTTTTTTTGTTTTTTTTTTAATGAATACAAATTCAAACTTAGGGAAGCTCTTGAAAATCAAAACGAAACAACAAAGCTTTTATATCATTTACTAACCTGTTCTTGTCTTAGGAGAGAGAGGGTAGTTCATGTAAGATTAAAACTAAGTGTGGTGGTATGAAAAAAGACAGTATCATTATTGACAAAGTTATAAATAGGTGGCATTTGCAGAAAAGAGGCCCTTGAAAGTTTCTAAACAATAGTAAAATCATTTAGGAAATTTAAAAGTGTCTAATAGGCCAAAAAGGGAATGAGGTTAGTAAATTGCCTCAAGACTTTGAATAAAATACTGAATTTGAAAGTTACTGGGACTTGGATATGTAAAAATAGGGTGGTAAGTTGGATCATGCTTATAGTTCAAATAAACTACTCTGACAATACACTACTTCACAGGTCACGTGCTTTTCCAGGGACTTTTCTTTCCCTTAGTGGGTCCTGGCAGAAGGTTTGCTCAGCCCTTTTTAAGATAACTGCTTAGCCCCAAAGCTAAAACATGAGAAAGGAAGAGAGGTGGAATGAACACCTTAAGAGATTCTACAGAGAAAACACCCCCTTTTCTCATGCTCTACTTTTCCTCATGCTTAAAGAAACAGAGCATTCAACTTTCCTGAAGTAGAACTTTTTAGGAATATTTACAGGTCTATGGGACCAGTCAGACACAAATTTTACACGTTTCTTCAAAGCATTAACTTCTTTATCCTTTTACAACTTCTGACTGAAAGCTTTAGTCTCTGCTGGTGTGCATTTCCACATCAACCATAATCTGCCCATCTTCTTGTGCAGAAGGGCTGTCATAGTTGCGACCTACCTCTTGAACTACTCTCTCCTGATTCATGTTGTGCATCTGAAAGAAAGAGTCTTCTCCATACCTCCATTGTGGATAGAGAATGAGGCAGGTACATGTTCCAGCCCCTCAATTTTCTACTGCCATTGTCATTGCCATTGCTGTTGATTATGGGTAGCTCTGCCCAGGAACCTTCTTTTCCTATATGATGCTTGTAAAGGAAGAAGAAAACTGTAGCAAATGTTATGTATTCCTTTTTTGATTTTTAATTTTATTATGATGTAGTGCATCAAAGTTTGTTGATTATAATTTGTTACGGAGGAAGTATTTTATTCAACTAAAATATGTGTGCTAAAGAAAAGAGAAATAATATGGATAACTAATTTGTTAATATTTAAAATGTGTTTTTCTCTCTAAATTTGAATGCCCAGTCTGTATTTTACATTGTCGGGTCTAAGCAACACTTGTTTTTTGCTGTTTAAAACCGAGAGATTGCTTTTCGGTCAGTTGGTGAAACTGTTTCCTCTAATACAAAGTGTCAGCATGAATTACCTTTACTTTGTGTTAAACATTACATTGACAGCTCTTAAAACCATTAGGGCACTCTTCCAGAGAAGACTCATTTGGCTACTTGATGTTGCATGTCTATTATATAAAGTCTGTCCTATGATTTTCACAGGTAATGTGTTTGTCTTCAGCCACTTGAACGTGACGTCAGGGTGAAACAAAGTGCAAAAGTCTGTGTGCAGGTTTTTTGTTTGGATATAAGTTTTTAACTCCTTTGTGTAAATACTAAAGAGTACAATTTAGTAAGAGAATGTTTAATTTTGTAAGAAACCACCAAGCTGTCTTCCAATGTGGCTGTACCATTTTGCATTCTCACTAGCAATGAATGAGAGTTCCTGTTGCTCCACATTCTTGTCAGCATTTGTGTTGTCAGTGTTCCAGATTTTGGCCATTCTAATAGGTGCATAGTGGTATCTCATTTTTTGTTTATTAAATTTTATAGATTAATTTTTAATAGTTCCAAGTCAGGACAACCCACTGTCCATCAACCGGTAAATGGATAAACAAGTTTATGATACCCATACAATGGAATACAACTTAGCAATAAAAAGGAATGAACTGTCATGCACTGCACGTTTGTGGGGAACCTGGTGCTAAACCATTAGTAGAAGACCTTCTGGGTTGGGGTTTCGTATGTAGCAGAGCAGCTCCCTCGTTGAGATCTATTGAAAGTGAGCCCTCAACACAAGGGTTTGTCTGTCTCCTCCCCCACCCCGGTGCCTGGCATGCAGCAGTGGTGTGGGGGAAAGGGAGAGCTGCCCTCATTTTTTACCCTTCTCTTCCCCTTTTCTCTGGGGCCAGGCCCTCCCTGGGGGCATCACCCAAGCAACCTGCCTATGAGCTCTGCTCACAAGGGTCCACGGGTCTGGCAGCACAATGGGAGGTGGATCCCCAGACCAGAGGGGGCACCCACCCGCCTCCCTGCCTCTAAAAAAAAAATAAATAAATAAAAAGGAATGAACTTATGATACATTCAGTGACCTGAATAAATATCAAAAATGTTTTGAATGAAAGACTTTTTGATTACTTATATGAAACTCTTAAAAAGGCAATTTTATGGTAATAAAATGATCACTGGTTGCCTAGGGCCAAAGAGCAGCAGAGGGATTTGGGAGAGAAGAACAGAAGGGAATCTTTTGGCATGTTGTAGATGTTTCCTATCTTGTTTTTTGTCCACTCTTTTTTTTTTTTTTTTGCCTTTTTCCCCAGCTTTGTTGAAGTATAATAGACAATTAGTTGCTCATATTTACATTGTACAATTCAGTGATTTTTTTTTTGTCAATTATAGATGGCATATAATAATATATCAGTTTCAGTTGTACAGCATAGTGATTAGAGATCTATATAACTCACAAAGTGGTCACCCTACTAAATTTAGTACTCCTCTCCCCTTTACATATTTTTACAACATTGTTGACTATTTTCCTTATGCTACACTTTATATCTTCATGACTATCTTGTATCTATCCACTTGTACGTTTTAATCCCTTTACCCTTTTTCACCGTTTTCACCATCCCTCCAACTCCCACTCCCATCTATGAGCCTGAGCCTTCAAAACTCATAGATACAAACTCTCTATATCTATGACTTTGTTTCCATTTTTGTTCTTTATTTTGTTCTTTAGATTCCACATGTATGTGAAATTGTATGGTATTTGTCTTTATCTGACTTACTTCATTCAGCGCAATACCCTCTAGGTCCATCAAGGCAATATCTTTTTCATCACCTTCGTTTTATGATGAACTATAGAAATAATCCCTGAAAGTATAGTGTTATCATCACCTTTGTTTTAGTTTGTGTGTCTTTTAATCTGAAGTGAGTCTCTTGTAGGCAGCCTATGTAGAAGTCTTGTTTTCTTATCTATTCAGCCACTCTGTCCTTTGGTTGGAACACTTAATTCTTTTCCATTTGAGGAACTTGTTGATAAATATGTAGTTATTACCATTCTTTTTTCATGTTTTTTTTTCCCCACTCTTTAATTCCCCCCCTCCTCCACGTCCGCCTCTGACCTATGGATGTTGCCATTTCCCCTTAAGAACTGGATCTCTGAAGGCAGGGCATCTCTTCCCACATGCTCGCGACATGCATCCGGGGCCTGGTGCACCCAGGGCCTAGCACCCCTGGTGCACTCAGGGGGCCTGGTGCGCCCAGGGCCTGGCGCACCTGGGATATGGTCCATAGCTCCACCTGGGACACTTCTGCGTGTAAAGAACTTAGGACCTTCTGCGTGTAAAGCAGACATGTTAACCACCACACTATGGAGCCACCCCCTATTTTCATGTTTTTGATCCATGTTTTTTCTTCTTAAAGAAGGCTGTCCAACAATTCCTATAATACTGGCTTGGTGTCGATGAATTCCTTTAGCTTATTTTTATCTGGGAAGCTCTTTATCTGTCCTTTGATTCTAAATGATAGCTTTGCTGAATAAAGTATTGTTGTTTGTAGATCCTGGGTTTTCAACACTTTGAAAATTTTGTGCCAAGCCCTTCTGTCCTGCAAAGTTTCTTTTAAGAAATAAGCTGCTAGTCTTATGGGAGCTCCCTTGTAAATAACTAATTGCTTTTCTCTTGCTGCTTTTAAGATTCTCTCTTTGTATTTAACGTTTGGCATTTTAATTATGTGTCTTAGTGTGGGCCTCTTTGGGTTCATTTTTTTGGGGACTCTCTGAGCTTCTCCAGGTTAGTGAAGTTTCCCATCATTATTTCTTCAAATAGATTTTCAACTTCTGTCATCCCTCTTCAGGTGCCTCTCTGACACGGACGTTGTTTCCTTTAATTTTGTCCCTTAGGCTCCCTAAATTATTATTATATTCTTGGTTACTTTTTTCTTGCCATTCTAGTTGAGTGTCCTTGGTTTCTCCATCCTCTATATCAGTGTTTCGATCTTCTTCCTTCACTCTGTTGATTCCCTCTAATATACTCTTCATCTCAGATAATGTGTTCTTCATTTCTGACTGGTTCCCTTTTATAATTTCCATTTCCATTTTTATGTTTTCTATCTCTTTGTTAAAGTTCTCCCTGAGTTTATCTACACTTCCCTTATTTTCATCGAGCATCTTTATAATCAGTGTTTTGAACTCTGCATCTATTGGATTGCTTGACTCCATTATTCCTGGATCTCTGTTCTATTCTTTCATATGGTTTCAACTTCTTTGTCTTCCCATTTTGTCTGCCTTTCTGTATCTGTTTCTATGTAGTAATAAGCAAAGCTCCTAAGTCTCCTGGTCTTATTAGTGCAGCTTTGTGTGGTAGGTGTCCAGTGGCACAGTCCTGAGAGGGGTTCAGCAGCAGGCTAAGTTTAACCCCAGCCTGTGCCCTCCGGGGCCACCTGTTAATATTCAGCAAGGAATCCAAAGCTGTGCTTATAGTTGCCGCAAGAAGCCACGCCAGAAACCGAGATCAGCTACCATCAGTGTGAGTCTTGGTGCTGCTCAGCATGTGTCACCGGACTCACCAAGAACACAGCGGAATGTGGCTTGGGTGGGGCCATGAATTGGGGGAAGTGGAATTTCAGGGAATCCTCTGGGCTGAGTGACCTCTGTTTTCCAGTTTGATGACACTTCAATTTTGGCAGCTCTACATCTGCACACTGGGAGGGGAGAGGGCTCAACAGAGGATACCACCAGCACTTGTGCCCTGTAGAAAGTCTCACCTCCGGCCCTCGCTCTGACAACTCAGTATCCCTCTGTAAGTACTTGGTGTCTGCTGAGGAGCTGACTGGGCGCTGATGCTCAGAGCGAGCAGGTCCGTCATTGTGAATGTCTAGTTGCAAACATGGCCCCTTTTAGAGGCGGTTGCAGCTGCTGCAGCCTCTGTCCCATTCTGCCACTCAGGACCAGGCAGCTTTGCAGCCTCCTGTCTTTGCTCCCTTGTACCTCCAATCATTGCAGGGTGATTTCTTATTTTTCTCCTTAGTTGTAGAGCTTCTGTTCATCTAGACCCCCAGGTGACTCTGCTTGCTGTTTGCTCTGTGTTTCTGTTTCAACTTTGATGTGGTCATGAGGGGAGGAGTGAAGCTTCTATCATATACGCCATTTTGCCCTGGAAAATCTCTCATTGTCTTAACTTGCATTTTCCTGATGACATATAATGTGGAACATTCCTATTTTTTCTTTCTATCCTTAAAAATTTTTTTAAATTAAATTACAGTTGATATTCAGTATTATATTAGTTTCAGGTGGACAGCATAGTGATTAGATATTTATATATCCCTGTCCCTGACAACTCTAGTACCCACCTGACACCATTTATAGTTATTACAATATTATCGACTGTATTCTCTATGCTCTACTTTACATCTCCGTATTTTGTAACTGCCAGTTTGTACTTAATCTGTTCACCTTTTTCACCCTGTCCCCAAACCCCCGCTCCCATCTGGGAACTATCAGTTTGTTTCTATTTTGTTTGTTCATTTATTTTGTTTTTTAGATTCCACACATAAGTGAAATCATATGTGGTATTTGTCTTTCTCTAACTTATTTCACTTAGTATAATACCCTCTAGGTCCATCCATGTTGTTGCAAATGGTAACATTTCATTCTCTTTTATGACTGAGTAATAGTCCATTGTATATATGTACAGTTTCTTCTTTATCACATTTTCTGTTGATAGGCACTTGATTGCTTCCATGTTGTGGCTATTGTGAATAATGCTGCAATGAACATAGGGATGCATATATCTTTTCAAATTAGTGTTTTGGATTTCTTCGGATAAATACTCAAAAGTGGATTTGCCTGGGTCATATGGTAGTTCTATTTTTAATTTTTTGAGGAATGTCCATACTGTT